>NC_138137.1:42378853-42978853 GCF_964188305.1 Podarcis bocagei | reverse complement strand
GGGCGGGTGGGCTGGGAAATCTGGCAAGGAGACGAAAGGAGGAAGCCCTCCCCCCAGCCATGCCATGGTTTAAACAGCCCACGACCATGGCCCCAGCTGTGACAATTCGACAGCCAGGCACGTGGCAGGGCCGGGAGTCAGTGCAATGAGGGCGGCATTCCTCCACTTCCCAGCCAGATCACTAAGAGGTCCCGGATGCCCAGCCACAACACCACCCACCGGGTAAGCAGATTTGTGGGACAGTAGTAGTTGACAGACAATGCTGCAAGAACAAGCAGAAATTAAAGGAAGCACAAGGGGCTCACCAGCCACATTAAACCAAAATATGGATGTAAGAAATCTGTGTGCAACATGTATTTCCAAACCTCTGTTTCTTCTGAGATCTGCAAAGAATCCACCATTTGAGTTGCATCTCCAGGAATGGGAAACCTGTGGATCTCCAGATTTTGGGCTCCACTTGCATCAGCCCCATTGGGTCACCTGGAAGGTCAATGACTCCACATCACTGTTCTAAGAATTTATTTTTATTCCCCATCCCCAAGCTTTGGGTTCATTGATTGAACATCCCTGATGCTTGCAGGCCTTTGAGGAACCTTGACAAACTCTCCTAGGGTTGACTTCTCCTAAGGCACAGCATCACTTGGTTTCTTGCATGGTGGGTGACTGATGGATGTGAAGAAGTCCACCAGAGAGGCAGTATACTGAAGTGATCCCATTGTGAAATATGCCATGTCAGATTGCAGGAACACAAAGTTGTCCTTTTGAATGCTCTTCATCTTAAAACTAAAGCTCCCTTCATAGAGTAAACTGCATGGGGTAAACATTGGAGCAAGGGAAACTATGCTAAAACCTTCTCCCTGCTTGAGTTTTTACATGGCGGTAGAATTCAAAGAGATGAATCGCCCACCCACCTGCAGCCTCCAAATAGATCTGTTAAATTAAAAGCCATACCTACTAAACGTTTACTGTTAAATTTGTTCTATTCAGGTGTAATTCTTTGCCTGATTAAATCTTTAAATTGCAATTTCTCCGATTCAGTGATTATGCTCCTTCCCCCTCAAAAGCACAAGGCAGCACTTTGAAACAACTATAACTGCAGCGCACAAAGCAGAGTTCGCATCCCACTTCAGTCAGGACTCATGGGCTGTTTCTGACCTACGAAATGCAAAAATTGATCTCATCTCATCTCTCTCTCTCTCACACACACACACACACACCAGTGTTGTAAGAGTGAACAAGGCATGTAAACAACTTTGTAATTAAAAGTAATTTATGCCTGATTGGAAAATACTGTTTAGTCTTTATACAACACTTATTTATACAGTTATACAAACACATTATAATGCTTGTCAGGCATCTTACCACAATTATATATCTATTATTGTGCTTCTTAGATCTCAGATTTGAGCAAACATATTTGAAAGAATCCTTTACAAAGGAAGCCCTCTTGCACTTGAATGTGACAAAAACTATTTATCGGGATTATAATCTCCTTTTTAAAAAAAAAAATATGAAATAAACGAGTCACTCAAGGTGCAGCTGGAGAAACTCTGAATAAGGAAAATCCAAATTCCCTACAGTGTCCAAGAGTGAAACCTTTAAAGAGGGAGGGAAAGCTGGTTAGACATTTGCAATAACCAATCATGTAAAAATATCTCATGCAATGACATTTTACCTCGCGCTGTTGAAGACCAAGGTTCAAGTCTCTTTTGTGCTTTATTTATGAGTTCAGGCACCACTGTGGTGTTCCGAGCTTCTTTATGAGGGCAAAAGAAAAGATCAGACTTCCAGTTCTTTATCTTCATTCTCATTGTGTTCATCCAATCACCAGTTGTGGCCATTATTTCTTAGGCTTCTTAAAAAGCAACTCTCTACTGGGCTGACGCATTTTTATTTTTATTTCTTTAAAGGAAGGTCAAATGAAAGACTCAGATATGAGAACTGAATTTCAAGAATCAAGATTAGCTTCTTTTACTCAACAGCTCCCTGCTACTTTCAAGTTAACCTTAACGTGCCAGATTCAACACAGCTTTGAAATATATGGGCCACTAACAGGATTACAGTTGCTTGCATGTCAGGGGGTCTTGCTGGTAATACCGCCATATTTTCCTCCATTTTTGGCCATGTTTCTAAGGCCTCTCCTCTCTGGCATTTGCCCAACTCTTATCAATCCAGCTGCTCTTGTCAGAAAATCCTCATACCACCCCCAGTCCTTCCTATACATCCATATGGAAAGTAAGGTAGCAATATTTCATGTTAAAACAGTATGCTATGCAAGTGAGGTGAGGTCGCCAGATGGAAAATATCAAGAACCTATTGTGTCTTTTATTGTTGCATAGGAGAGAAGAATTTCAGCAGGTGCAGCTTCCTTGACACCTGCTTCAACTCCCTTTTACCCAACTGTTAAAAGTGCAAGAGCACATCCTTCTTTTTCATTCAGCTTCTTTTTTAAAAAAAATTATAATGCAGTTTTCCCTCCAGCAAAACACAATCATCCTAATTTTTATTTTGGCCTGGAATATATTCCCTTAACTCACATCTTCCTTGCTCGCCAGAACATTTAAATTATTATGGTTTCACATGTATCGTTTCACAAATGGATGTTTGTGTGACATTTTTATGCTCTCCCAAAGCTTACATCTGCAGGGCTTAATAGTTAGAGAGAGAGCCTCAGTTGGCTATATAAATCTAAGCTACTTTGAGCATAAGCACAGGAAGGTGCAGAAACACCACACTCTCTTTGATACTAATTTTAGATTTGTTTGCCTTCCTTCCTTCCCGACTCTCCTGCCTAGGAGGCCATCCTTTACTGTCAGTTGTATTTTGACTACGACTTGCACGCCATCACCTTTTCATGTTTTGTCATCAGGGAACAATCAGCAAACCCACATAGGAGAATCAAAGGCATCTCTACAGGAAGGCCTAACTCATACAGTGACCCGTTTCCTGCTTCTTGCTACCAATTGGCTAAAGAAACCAAAGGCTTTGCGGCAGAGCGTAAGTGGGTCACACAAAGGTCACAGGAAGGGCAGCAGCTAAGATAGTTAGGGAATTATTGTATTAGCTGTTGAACCTTGAAAGCCAGCCTGGAGGGCCACAAGTTCCCTATAAGTGTATGCCTCTCTTCAACCAATATAACAGGTGAGAAAACTGCACCGCTGCAATGGGTTCTATCTATATGATGCATTGTATGTACTTCAAATGACACTATCTCCAAAACTCCAAAACTCTTTGTCCAATTTGTTAAGTTGTGGGTGAACATATCAGATGACACAGCAATTTTCCAAACAGCTCTTGTTTATTCATAGGTCAGAACAGAACTGAACTGAAGGGTTCAGTCAGCCTGCTTATACAGAGCTCCAGTACAACGTAACTGTATCAACTTTCTGTAACTATCCAATCACTGAACGTCACTTTCAATCCCTTATTTGCATATGTGGACCTGAACTATCTACAGTATCCCCCTGCTGGCCCAGGGTGAGAACTTCAGTACACAACACAATTCAATGCCGCTGGTACAAAACATGAAGCAAGCTTAGCCCTAAATGTGCTTGCAGCATGTACTCCAGCTTGCCCCAATGACACATCCTTGTCCATGATTTTCCATTGTGTGCAGGTCACAAGCAATGAAAGATATAGGTGGCTCACCTTCATGTACACAAACATGTCCCCTAAGTTCTATGGCAGCTATTGAAAAACAGCACATTCTGAGGGCCAAGGCAGTCCCTTACTTGACTTATCCTTCTCCCCTATCCACTTCCCTCTCAGAATGAATTGTGACCTCCTATGTCCCTTTAACTGACAGTCCATCATATGAGCCTTATCTGCAGGGCCGGCCCACCCATGAGGCAAGGTGAGGAAAGTTGCCATTTGGAGCTCCACCTCAGGTGCCAAAATGTATTGGGCTGGCCCTGCTTATCATGGGGAAAGGACTAGAACATGGGTAGGCAAACTAAGGCCCGGGGGCCGGATGCGGCCCAATTGCCTTCTAGATACAGCCCGTAGACAGTCTGAGAATCTGTGTTTTTACCTGAGTAGAATGTGTCCTTTTATTTAAAATGCATCTCTGGGTTATTTGTGGGGCATAGGAATTCATTTTGTTTTGTTTTTCAAAATATGGTCCGGCCCCCCAAAAGGTCTGAGGGACAGTGGACCGGCCCCCTGCTGAAAAAGTTTGCTGACCCCTGGACTAGAACATACCTTCTGACATTTCTCTGATGAAAATAGGGACATCACATTCCATAATGATAATTTTACCATTTATACCCCAAACATCTTACTGGGTTGCCCCAGCTACTCTGGGCATCTTCCAACATATATAAAAACAGTAAACATTAAAAAAAACTTCCCTACACAGGATTGCCTTCAAATGGCTCAGGGCTTGGATAACTCCATACCCTCCAACATTTCCCCAATTAAAATAGGGACATCCTAAGGAAAAGTGGGACATTCTGGGATCAAATCAGAAACCAGGATGACTTCTCTAAATCAGGGGTGTCCCTGGAAAATAGGGACACTTGGAGGGTCTGCTAGAACAAAGCAAATTCCAAAGCAATGTGTGGGTTGCACAACGCATACTTGGCCCCCTGCCAGCGCCAGCCTCTTTTCAGCTCCTGTTTCCACATGCCACAGTACCTGCTTGACAGGTACCAGATGCAATGGAGCTGGAATTTCTGCCTGGGCTCTGTTGTAATAAACCAGAGAGAACAGCTGTGCTTTTAAACATCACCCCTTCATTTCTAAGGAACTTGCATTTGAGAAGCTCTTCAGGGGGCATGGTTATTGCCTAAGGATAGTTAATAAGTAGTTAAATACACTGAAACACAAGCTTGGGGGGTAGAAATAAGAGGGTCCATCCCCATCCCCCCTGTTTCTTAAAATTTATCTTAATGTGCAGCCTGTTCTATCCTGAAGTTGTGGACTGGATAACCATAGATGAGCAAAACAAAATATACTGTATACAATAGAAAGCCACACGACTAAAGACTTAACCAGATGCAAAAGTACTCATAACTCTTGTTCAAAGTGGAGAAATAGTCATACTAAATAGGACTAGAATATTAAATCACCGAAAACGTTCTTGTTTGTAACCAAAGGTGGTTCCAATTGCTGAACAAAACATGTTACAAATAAACAGTGATTTGGCAATGTCTTTCAATTGCACCATCAAGCAAGCCATTTTCAATTTACTCCCTTTTACTTGGCTGTTTTTCATCTGCATTTTACTACTTACTTTATGACTTTTCTAATGTGACAATTTAAATATTTCTCCGTGGGATGCTTCCATTCATCATTCTGCAACTTACTGAATTTGCACTGAAAGGGGAAAGGAAAAAAGGCAGTGAACTTTAGAGAAAAGAGTTGCTCGAGTCATTCAGACTGCTTTGCTATATTTCAATAATAGATTAAATTATAAATTTTATCTCATTTGGTTTACTAATCTCATGCTAATAGCCGGTCTGTAGTCAAATATGGTCTTTTATTTATTTTATCTGATTATTTATTTTTTAATTCTCAGCTAAATGTTCTACATCTTTTGGAGTGAATTCTGATTTTAAGACTTGCAAGTGCTTTATATATACAGTGGTACCTTGGGTTAAGTACTCAATACGTTCCGGAGGTCCGTACTTAACCTGAAACTGTTCTTAACCTGAAGCACCACTTTAGCTAATGGGGCCTCCTGCTGCTGCCACGCCACCGGAGCACGATTTCTGTTCTCATCCTGAAGCAAAGTTCTTAACCTGAAGCACTATTTCGGGGTTAGCAGAGTCTGTAACCTGAAGCGTATGTAACCCGAGGTACCACTGAAGATTAATGTAGCATAATGAAATATCATACTCATCTTCAAATCTGTTTAACTATACCTTCATTCATTTCATAGTTTAACTGTGCATCTATCAAACTGAATTCAGTTAATAAATATTAGTAGTCTATTCAGTCACAACCTGCTTATCACCTAACGTGTGTGTGTGTGTGTGTGTGTGTGTGTGTAAAAGAAGTTGTGGAAGGGGAAACCTGTGACTGGGACCATGGCACACACTGCTGTTTCAAAGGCAAATGGGAGCGTGGAGTAATGTTCAGTGGGAAATTGTGCAGAGGAAAGAGTCAGACCCCCTCTCTGAAGAACACTGCAGTCCTGATCCAATTGGGCTCCACCATGGCTGGTATTCATTAAATTACGTGGGAATACGCACCACTGAATTTACTAGGACCTACTTCTGAGTTAGGATTGCAAGAGGTGGACTTTGGTTTTTCAGATTTCAGCAGCACCCTGTGCAAGGCTGGAATTTCGCGCGCACACAAACACACACACTGCCTTCTATTCTGCTCAATTCACGATGTCCTAGTTGCAATGCCCTGTGGCGCCCCCTAGGGTCAGCACCCAGTGCAGTGGAAGCAGTCACACTGCCCTAAATCCACCTATGGGATAACTCACTGGGGAGTTTTGCGTGAACAAGGTCAGAATTGCTCCACACTGACCTTAACTATGTACTACTGAACAAATTTAGGATCTGGCTGTGGTTTATTTTAATTCAGTCTAGTATAACCTTTGTAAGGTACTAAACAACAAACTGGACGACTGAATCACCCTTGTTTACAATTTGGGACAAAATAAAAAAGGCCCTGTCTTTTTAATCTCTGTGAAGGTGGGAAAATATATTTGGAAGCGACTTCTTTTCAGGCTGGCTTAGAAGGTTTATTGCAATGCAATTTACACAGCTGGACAGGTCTACAGGTGGCTCAAAATGTATTAGAGAAAGTGACTTGACTTCTGCGGGGGGCGGGGGAGACAGGAAGTCTCTCTGGGATTGAGGTTGTGCCAGGCATTAACACAGCTGACTGGATAGCAGGTGGCTGCAAGTATAAATTTCATGCTAACATATTCATTAGAGCTCCCTTGCCTCTGTCTTCCTGGAATTGTAAAGTGCTGCTGATATCACCCTAAGCAAGCCTGTGCAAGGACACACTGCTTTTCTCAGAACAGAGGGGAAAGCAAGCCCAGATGAATATGAAAAGAATGAACACTTCCACGGTCCTCGTCCCTTTTTCGTCACCTCTGCAGAACATCGCTTTAGGGTGAGACTTTCAAATGCTGCTTAATAAGGGAGTTAGGTATGCAGACCTGATTCCATTCGGAGCTGAAATGGTTTGGAATATCTCAGCCTCAGTTAATTTATTTATAAGAACCCAGAAGGTGTGACTGTGTTCTGCTAACTAGCCAATCTCTTCAAATACCAATTTATAAACCCAAACACCCAAAAGGCTTAAGAGACATACTTTCTGTAAGGGTTTATTAAAAAGAAAGGGGGGAAAGATGAATATATCAGCGATGCTTGCTTTTAATTTGTTTTTGTTTTTTCATTAATAAATAAACATATTCCATAAATGTGCTGAATAAAACAAAAGCAGAAAACACACTTCAAGAACAGTGGCAGGAAAAAATTGAACTGATGCCCGAAGCATAAGGTTTCTCTGCCCCACCCTGTAAGCTACACAAGACAGCATCATAAATCTTCCTTTTGACCTAGTTTAGCATATGCTACCTTCCTTGCTAAAATATTCACACACAATTAAATATCCATGGGAAGGCAGGAAAGAGACAAGAATGTGGGGTGCCAGGGCTAGAGGAATCCATAAGGAAGACTGTAGCTCAGTGGTAGTGCATCTGTCTTGCATGCAGAAGGTCCCAGGTTCAATCCCCAGGGTCTCCCGATAGGGCTGAGAATATCTGCTGTCTGAAATGGCCCTGAAACACTGGAAATTTGCTGCCAGTCAATGTTGGCAACATTGGGCTAGATAGACCAATGATCTGACTCGGTAGAAAACATTTTCCTATGAGCAATCCACCACACTGAACAAGCTACCACCTCTGTCACCCAGAATTTAAGATGGAGGCAGCCTCTTAAATGGAATAATTTGATGCAAGAGAGGTAGGACAGAGTCACAACCTCAATTTTCATGTTTTGCGTTAACATATAACGTTGTCTTAACTGGGTCAACTAGCCTAGGACTGTCTGCATTGGTCTATAGCTTCCAGTGTCTCAGCCAGAGGACTCCCCTCACCCCAATTCTACTCAGATCCTTTAACTAGATATCCAGGGATGGCTTATTCATGCTTTGGTGACATCCAGACCAGTGCACAAGCTCTCTGTGTTGGGCAACCATTGAAAACGGTTGAGAAGCTTTATCTAGTGCCGAAGGCAGTAACCCATGTGTTGATTAGTCCAAATGGATTTTCCACTATGGAATTGGCTCTCAAAGAAGGAGGCAGTGATGGCAACGAGGTTGGATGAACAGACATATTCATATCAATGTATACCAGCCATGATTGGTCCTGATTGTCAATTTCCCACAGGCATCTGGTTGGTCACTGTGAGAAGGGGATGCTGGACTAGAAGAGCCATTGGCCTGATCCAGCAAACTCTTCTTATGTTCTCATATCTTGCTTCTCTTGAAGCAGCTGCACTTCTGGACCATAAGAAGAGCCCTACTGGACAGGACTGAATGCCCACCTGGTCTTTCCATAGCAACCAACCAGGTGCCTACAAGAAGTCCACAAGCAGGAAACGAGTACAAAGCACTCTCTCCCTCTTTATGCTTCCCAGCAACTGGTCCAAAATTGAGGTTTTGATCTTTAAACCCGCTCAATATCTTGGGTTTTGGTTTTTTCATTCTACATTTCATCTCATATAAGATCCCGGCCCTAAATCCCATGAGGTGGCCCTGCCCAAGGTTTCATTTTAAGTAGAGACCAGGGCAGTCTCTATAAGGAGCAAGGCCTTCTCTGTGGTGGCCTTTAATACTCTGGCACTTCCTTTCAAGAGAGGTTCATTCCGCCTCCCTCTTGCTGTTTTATTTCAGAGTGGAGGAGCATTCTTTTTTGTTCTGATTGCTTCTTGTTCTTCAGTGGCATAGCGTGGGGGGGTGCAGGGGGCGGGCTGCACCGGGCGCAACATCTGGGGGTTAGGGTTAGGGGGCGCAAATCCACAGGTTAGGGGGCTCAAATCCACGGGTTAGGGGGCGCAAATTACTTGCCTTGCCCCGGGTGCTGACAACCCACGCTACGCCACTGTTGCTCTTGTTCCATTGACTGAGCTGTCTTTACTGCTGTTTTACTATCATTGCTGTTTTACTGAAATTGTCTTGATTGGCAAAACAAATTGATTTGTGCTCTTTTATTGGATGTTGTTTTTATTCTTCAAACTGCTGTGACATTTTATGAACAGCGGTATAAAAATCTTTTTAATTAATACACCCTGGAGCTTGTGCTTGCTTAACATGTGCTCTGTCACTGAGCAATTTATTTAAAGTTCCCAAAGAAACATGAGATGTGGCTGCCACGCCTCCTGCCCTGGCCCCTGTCATCTGTCCCTCCTCTTCCCTCACCTGTTACAGCAAGCAAGATGCCAGGTATGCCTTATAGAAGCTGATGGAAGAGGGCAGATGAAAGGGCTAGGAAGGCCAAAATAGGCAGAGATAACGAGTGGCAAGAATCACATTACATTTTGAGGAAGGGCCATAGCTCAGTGATAGAGCACTTGTTTTGCAAAGACAGCTTCCTGTGTTCCTATATATCCAGTCAGGGGCTGAGGGTCATTCTTACAAATGATTCCCAAAATGGAACTAGTAATATATGGGGGGAAATGGACAATAATACAGAGGAGCCAAGTGTGAACACTCAGAAAACCCACTTCGACATCTGGCCTCTTCAGTTTCTCACACAGCAGCTCTCTACACCAAAACTATTTCCTTTTCTTTCTTTCTTTTTCATTAAAAGTAGGGCTGAGAACTATGGCAGGGAGCATTAAGGCAAATCCAAGTTCACATGCTGACATCTTCCACTCGTGCATTGCAGCAAAACTAAACACCTGCATGCCTTTTCATGCCATATACTCATATTTAATGGAATTATGAAGATTTTGTTGTTGTTTAAACAGAGGAATAATCTTAATCAAATAAATACATAATTGATATCACACGTTTGGAATGAGTGAGAACTGGACAGTGGAAAACTGACTTCTGTAACCGCTCAAATCCCCATGAAATATTTTTTTATATGTCACATATGCAAGAAGCAACCTGATCTTGAATGTCATCTGTTCTGAATTATACATGCAATTATGGTAAAATCTATACCAGATCGCATGTTATTCCTTAGGATTATGGTTCAATCGTTATTAAAAACTTTTAAGCACTTTCAGTTGGCAGATTTATGAAGTCCTTCATTCGGAGGCCACATTCTACAAGTCTGAGGTTCCCATCACTTAGTTAGTCTTCTGGTATGGAGAAACACAGGGAGGTTATAATTGGACATCTCACTGAAATCTCTTAGTAGAGTAACATTTGACTGTATTTTGGAGAACCCTGGTGTTTCTCAAAAACTTATTGGGAGTACGTCAAAGAAAGCATCAGTAATGACAACAACCCAAGGAAGTATTGAATATTATTGTTGCTGTTTTAAAAACATGACCTGCCCTTCACCAGCAGGCCCCAGGGTGGGTTACAACAATTTAAAATACAGAGTTGAAAACAGAGTGCAGTCGTTGGGAATATGGTAGGCCCTGAAACCATACATCTCACATGTCAAAGGCCAGAAAATATACTTTTAGGTCACCGACTAGTAAGTCAGGACCTACTATTGGGTTGTGGCCTGATCCAAGGTAGGTTGCAACAGGAGTACTACCACCACACAAATATATGGCAAAAGATTAAGAAACAGTTCCTAAATGTATGTTTGGGTTAAAAGTGGGTCCTGGGTCCAAAAACATTGAAGATACCTATTCTAGGACACAACTCTGTCAATCACAAACTAGATATGACTGGGCAGCTCTGTTTTGTTTTCTTCTTCTTCATCATCATCATCATCATCATCATTATCACTTTTTACACAATGAAAAAGCCTCAAAATGACAAGAAAATACAACAGCTGAGAAGTTAAAAATAATAATTGTTATGTATTGAAGTTCTCACCCTGGCCACCAGGGGGTATTGTGTATATAGTTTTCACTCAGGTCCACGTACATTAATTTAGGCGGGAAACCCTGGGCTGTTGTTGTTACAATGTTGACAGCCGGCTGCCTATAAAAGCAGGCCGGCTGAGCTGTTTGCTGTTCAGTTCAGTTCCAGCTTACTTATAAAGAAATACAGTGGTATCTTGGGTTAAGAACTAAATTCGTTCCGGAGGTCCGTTCTTAACCTGAAACTGTTCTTAACCTGAAGCACCACTTTAGCTGATGGGGCCTCCCGCTGTGCCGCCGGAGCACGATTTCTGTTCTCATCCTGAGGTAAAGTTCTTCCCGAGGTAATATTTCTGGGTTAGCAGAGTCTGTAACCTGAAGCATATGTAACCTGAAGTGTATGTAACCCGAGGTATCACTGTACTTGGAGAAATCTCTGTGTCGTCTGCTATGTCCACCCACTACCTAATAATAATAATAATAATAATAATAATAATAATAATAATAATAATAATAATACAAAATCCCAAAAATGTTCAATAATCCAAGTCCCTACCCCAGATAATGGTGGGCACCATTTTACAGAGGCCAGCTAAGTTACCAAAGGCCGTAGTGAATAAAAATGTATTAGGCCTGGTACCTGTTTGCACCTGTATCTCTGTGTAAAGTGTGAGGAATGATATTTAATTTTATCAGAATTTAAAGAATGGGATGTGCATTCCTGTAAGTACAGGGTGTTCGTATTTGTCAAGGGAAAGGTTTAAGGCCTCCATTTCCTCCTGATCAAGATCCATCAGTCGCCATCTTCAGTGCCTCTTGCCAGAAACTGAAGACAATTCTTTCAGTGGCCTTTAAATTGATTTCTCTCCCACCCCACCCCCCTGACTACTGCTCCTTTAAATGTCATTGCATTTGACGTTTTGTATTAGTGCTTTTTGGTTCTTTTGACTATTTGTACTTTAATGTATTTAAATACATGAAGATGAAGAAATACACTAAAAATGAACAATAACTGGTTTTATTTCTTGGCTTCTGAGGTACTGCTGTCAGTCTGGCATCCATCTTGGAACCATTCCCCAGAAAAGAAACAAGCCTTGAGGGTGTGCAGTTCCAACTTTTCCCCTCAAAGAAACACTTTTGCCCTTTGGTCACTAGGTGGCAACCACATAAGCATATCTTACATACTGTATTTTATGATATTTGTATTGGTTCTGCTACCTAGATTTCCTGTAGGCCTCTAGAGACAAAAACAGAAGAAACACTTTGCTACTGCTACTGCTACTGCTACTCCCATTTCTGAAAGCATGAAATAAGTCCGAGTTCAATATATCAGGACAAGCATTAACATAGCCTTTGAATGAATTAGCAGTTATGACAACGTTTTCTGCTGAAGCAACTTCAGTCAGTCAGGCTCCTCGTGTAATGTGAGTAGGAACTAAAGGTTTTTAGAAATGGTTGCATTGGGGGGAATCAGTTGTGGGCCGGGAAAGAAAAAGAAGGGGTATCTGACTAGTTTGGGGGCTTATTCACACTTTTCTTTGCTCTTTCCAGGCATGGTTCGTGATTTAAAGTTCCCTGTCCAAGCGCCGGGTTTTGGGAGTTTTATTGCTCCAGAGCTTTCCCTGTGAAAACCCACTCTTTAAATCTCAGTCAGACCAAATGTCAATCTGCAGAAAACCCAAATTGACGTTTGCTCTGATTCAGCTTTAAAGAGTTGGTTTTTGTGGGGAAAGAAAAAAAGGGCCACTCTGATACAGCGCATTAAAGCACAGGTCTTTAGCTGGAAAGAGTGGAGCCAAAGGTAAGTGTAACTAGGCCCTAAGTCTTGTATACTGTATGTATTTGCAGTACTGTAGCACTAAGTGAATTTTGCTGCTCCTTCAATCTTTGTGGGACATTTATAATCTTGCCAATACTATGAAGTCAGAAGACAAAAGTGAAAATAAGTCAAAGAAAAATGGACCAGCTTCCTCATTCTGCTCTCCAGGGATCATCTCTATAATCCCATCCCAATGCTTCTTGCAAGGAAATGTCTCTACATTTTTACTATTAACCACTACAAGAAATCTGGTCTCTTTTAGAATATCTTAAGGCAAGAGATATCTATATAGGGGAACATCTTGTGTAAGCTATTTCATATTCGAAGTAATTTATTTTTTTTACTTTTGAAGGGTGAGTGAGAGTGCCTTAACAAATGAGTGGAGGTGAACAACTTAACCTAGTATTCACATTCTCCCTCTTCCTCCTCCAGGTACATTTCTCCCCAGCTTGGAAACAGATGAAACTGGGAGGAAGATGAATGGAGATAAGAAGATGAAGAAGGGAGGTAAGGTGTCATTCACTCGTGGTTCTTTTGATATTAAAAGTAGACCTCGGTGTCTACCTTAACGTGAATGGGACAGATATGGAAATGAGAAACATGGTTGTTCCATCACCACCATTCAGGTCTCAACAAGCTTTTCACCATGTGAGTAGTGGGCGAAGTAAACTGCACTGAAACCTGTAGAATTTACTTCTGGAAGTCCAGTCTTTTCCCTATATGTATGGGCATTCCACATATTGCGCATCAGTGTTAGCAAGCACATCTTAAGATGGTCATAAAAAGGAATACAGTAAACCCAACAACTATTCGTTTATCTATGCATCACTTCTCACTACAAAAAGTTCCAAAGCTATTAAAAACAAATAAAAAAATGAATACAGGAATAAAAATACATAAACATAATTAAAAGCATAACTAACTAACCTACCTACCCACCAGTGCCCATATAGAAGATATTGGACTACAACTCCCATCAGACCCAGCCAGCATAGCAAATGGGTTATGATTTTATTTTCTCCTTTTCCCTATGTTGATAGGAATGTTTTTAACATTTTTCTATGTTGATAGGAATGTTTTTAACATTTTTCTTTTATTGTACCTCTGATATTGTATCTGATAAAGGAGAGGCTAAGTGTGTGTGTGTGTGTGTGTGTGTGTGTGTGTGTGTGTGTAAGTAAGTAAGTAAGTAAGTAAGTAAATGGGACTTGAATTCCAGCAATAACTGGAGGCCCATGGATTAGCCACCATTGGATTCTTCCTGGGTCTTTCTTCCCAATTATGCAGAAAAATTGGGTTAATTTAGGGCTGCAATGTGTAGATCACAGATTCAGGACAATTAAAGGAAAGTACTTCTTCATGCAGTGCATAATTAAGTTATGGAACTTGCTCCCACAGTGGAGGCAATGATGGTCACCTATGTGGGATGCCTTTAAAAGAACTTCAAGGCTGCTTAGTGTGTTTTTACAGATACACCTACACACACACACACACACACACACACACACACACACACACACACGTACTATGCCTTAAGGGAATGATACTCTATATATTTCTATAAATTGTCTTGTACATATTCAGCTCTCCTTTTTTCTTCCTTTTTAAATTAAAAAATATATAGCACTCAAATATATTCTAGATAAATAAAGCAGAGAATAAACAACATATATCCACATTTGTAGGTGGAGGGGGCCACACAGTGGCCAAACGTAGGAAAAAGTCAACCCTGCAAAACAGGATATGCTTAGTAGATTTTCCTGGTAACCTCCCAATCTGATTATCTGTAGGGTTGCCCTTGAAAACTGGTTACGAGTATGGCATCTTGGCTTCCATCAGGAACTGACAGCACTAATATCCCTCAATCTCAGTTAATAAGCAGGTGTTTTGCTTCACAAGGTTTGACTTTTTATCTTTAAATTCCTAACTAGTTCCAGTCATAGCTGTCAACTTTCAGATTTGAAAATAAGGGATCAGCAGCCAGCCTTGAAAATAAAGGATCAGCAGCCTCACCTGTCCTGGGGACAGTCTATGGGATATCTAACAATCCGGGATAGCAGCAGGAAGCAGCGGGAAATGGCACTGGAATAAGGGAATTTCCCTCAAAAAAAGGGAAGGTTGGCAGCTATGGTTCCAGTAAAACTTAGGGAGCTCCTTCTCACATCTGTTTACTTCCAATTGGAGAAGCTTCATGTGCCACCACATTTATTTATTCATTCATTCATTCATTCATTCATTCATTCATTGACTGCACCATTTCAGACAGGGTAGGGGAGGCAGCAGTAAGTCAGCACAGCACAAATGTGAAATGGAAGATGGGAGATCAGGTAAGCAGCCCTGCCCTACCAACTGTGGCTGATTCAGAATATAAGAAAACTCAAACAGGAAATTAGTCCAGGTAAAAATGGGGGAAGCAAACTTTTCTTCTCTCAGTGTGTGTTCCATTACATTACACAGTTCTGTGAGATGATCCCCTTCATCATGCCTGCAGGTTGGCTGCTGCTACAAAGAGCTTTTTTTTTCTTGTGGAAATAGCCATACTATGAAGAGCTCTCTGAAGGGACAATGAAGTAGCCTACTGAATTTCACATGGTTGGTTAAAACGTACCTTGGCCATCAAGGAATTATTTGAACCCTGGCCACTTTTATTTTTATTTAGCTTATTTTAATTCCTGACATGCTAGTTTAAAAAGTTTATTTTGTGACTGCAGACACATACCAACTTAACTGGGAATAATTGTCAAGTGTACTTACTTCTATATATACGATTGCACAGCAAGTAACTGGTTGGCTTTACACCAAATTTGCAAGCCTTTGTGTTAGTCCATGAGGAAACAACTTCAAAGTTATACCTTGGGTTACAAACGCTTCAGGTTACAAACTCCACTAACCCAGAAGTAGTACCTTGGGTTACAAACTTTGCCCCAGGATGAGAACAGAAATCACGCGGTGGCAGCGGGAGGCCCCATTAGTGAAAGCGCGCCTCAGGTTAAGAACAGTTTCTGGTTAAGAACGGACCTCCAGAACGAATTAAGTTCGTAACCTAAAGTACCACTGTAGTTGGTCCTAATAAATGTTTGCAGTATTTTATACCAGACATTATTTTGGCACCCTCTCTTTCCCATGCTGAACACTAGATGGCACACAATAGCTACAGTAGCTCTTTGACTCAGAAAGTCACAAATATCCAATCCTAGTGAGGATGTCTATGGGAAAGTTCTAAGCTATATTGATTTCAGAAATTCTTGTTTTTGAGCGTGTTCACTTACAACTGAACCTTTGGCCAGCCTTCACTAGCCAAAGTAATGTGCTAGAAAAATGGGTGATCTCAGAGAATGAGAGTGAAAGTTGTCATTGAATTCTGTGGGATTCACTTTTGGGTAAACATGCATAGGTTTGTACGTTTAGTGTGTTGCAACAAAACAGCAAAGAGGTTTGCAGTATTGTACAGCATAATACATTTAGGAGAGTTTATGCTATAATAAATTGTTTCGGGGAAATGCAAATAGTGGATTCCTGTGGCATTTCAACAGGATTGCTGTCCAACAGAACAGGGGCAGCTACAGTGATATATATAGAAGTAAGTACACTTGACAATTATTCCCAGTTAAGTTGGTATGTGTCTGCAGTCACAAAATAAACCTGCTCTGAGTTAATGTGAAGCAATATCTTTGTTACTTGCAGAAGAATCTATCTTGCAGCCTACAGCAGAGGTATATATACCTACTGGGTGGATAAGGTATAAGGCAGACCCTCAAGTAACCTAGTCCTGAGCTGTATGGAGCCTTACATGTTAATACCAAAACCTTGAAGTTGGCCCAATAGCAGATTGGTAGCTAGTGGAAATCCCACAAGCAAAGTGTTATGGTATTTTGATGGTATTTTGCCTTCCCAAGCAACCTAGTCACTATGCTCTGCACTGTCTTGGCTTTTGTGACATGTTTGCACGTAATGTGTAGTTAATGTGTAGTTAGAGATTGTTGGTTTTTTATCAGTGTAAGTTATTTGCATCAGGTATGCCCAGCCATTAATGTTTTCGTACCTTTAGAAAACAGGCATCTTTAGAAATACAGCTTTAGAAATACACCTCTCTCCCAACATTTCCAGGTATGAATTCAATTATTTAATTATTTCCCAGTGCTGCGCATATTTGCGGTTGTGAACAAGTTGATCTGCCTGTACATTCATCTGTTTGAAACACAAATGATTGCATTCTGCTCTTCCTGTCCTGTGGTCAACAGACCAGATACTAAGTTTACCTTTGGCAAAATAGAGTTGTGCACCAGTAATGCACACCATTCAAATAAAATAAAAATGCAGTCAATTTCTCTCAATTTCACGACACTGCTCTATTAAAACTATACTGTTAATATTCATATTTAACCTTTTATTTAGCTCAAACAATGTGCTCAGTGAAAGTGCTGAAAGTTCATAACAATTAAAATGACAAAGAGTCTGATATTTTTAATAGCGGCTGCTCTGAACAGTAGCATTGAGTGGTTCAATACTGCAGTGATTTTGAATTCAATATGATGCTAACGTGTCTGGCACAATCTGAGCATTGTGTAAAAATGCTCCCACTGGTATAAATACCCCTTCCATGTACAATAGCTAATGAGTATATGAAAGAGCTCTTTCAAGACAACATTAAGTCGTTCAAGGAGATACAAACCCAGCATTGAGTGAAGAGCTGCAGTGCATTTGCTCTAATGCGGTATATGAATCATTTACTATCCTTGGCAATGTATCAGAGCCTTTAGATATATGATATGATCCTAGTGAAAGCCAATAAAATTCTCGAATCATCACACCTTGGAGAGAGTGTGATTCTTTTTTTATTTTAAGTACTCCCTTCAGAAAGTTCCTTGTTGTTGATTTATAGCATTAATAAAAATGCACCAAAATGCAATTTAGTTGGATCATACTAAATTATGACTAAGTAAAAAATGAGTGACAGGACAGCAACCATCATTGTCAGTATTAGTTGCCATGCAAAGAGACATTCCTGTGTGTCCAGGCTTCTGGTGAATTTGGACCATCTGCTTTGATTCTGGCTTCACTGGTGGTGTTTATCTTTTAGCAGGATGGGATAGTGTTTCTGGGATATGCACTTTAAATAGTCTGTTTATTGCAATTTGCTTTCTTTGTATCTGGTTTTTAATTGTATTTTTAGCCTTTTATTATTATGTCGCTTTGAGACCTTTTAGAAGAAAGTTGCAAATTAACACAGTTAATAAAATGCTAAGGCTAAACTTGAGTAAGCAGGAAGGGATGGGGTTGGCAGGAGAAGAAATTGAGGTTTGAGGTTGCAAGTTGCACAGGATTTGTGTTTTTTGTTCTCTGTGAATTGTTACATGAACTATACTGGAAATATCCTAATCATGCATTTTTAATTTTTAAATTTTTAAAACTATTTCATATTTAGTGAATTGTAAAACTGCAGCCCTTATGTCGTACCCACTTTCTGTGTGCTTGTATCCTATTGTTAACTTTGTTGTCCCTTTCTTCTTACACTTTGATACGGAACGGAAGGGGGGGCTCCTTTCCCCCTTCCTTCTAGGAACATCCGAGGTGATGACCTCGAGAGTGCCCACCACACACTCACCCTCAGCCCCCTCACCGTTACATAAGAACTCTCCTTTCCCCTTCTTTCCACGAGCCAAATAAGCTCATATATATATATATATCCCTATCTCTTGCTATGCCTATTCGCGCTCCATACTTAGAACGAGTAGACCGGGTGTTCCTATTTCCCCGCTTATTCCTATGGCCGCGCTTTAGCCAATCACAGCCATGCATTCGTCCTGCAGAAGCTAGCTCAGGGAGCTCCTGCACGCCTCATTTCACCCCTGACAAGCTGCTGACGGCCCCCCACTGCGAGAACAATGGATCCGAAACCAGGGACCTCGTAAAACTGTCAAAATCCTGTTACAATGTATCCATTCTGTTTCCGCTTGTCAAAATCTTGTTACAATGTATCCATTCTGTTTCTGCTTTTGCCCTATAGTACAGAATGGGTTTGAAATCATTGAAATCTTTAGAAATTGATATAAAATCAACCGTAACTCCGATTTCTTCGCTCTCGGTGTCATTCAACTCAGTTCCCCGTGGACTCCATGATGCTATCCCTACTTCCATAATCCCCGAAGCGGCAGGTCACGTACGCAGGAACTTCTTAATCCTGTCAGATCGTTTCGCCAAACCTTTCCTCTAGGCAATATTAGGTGGCAGACGATGCATATCTCTGACCCATTGTCTTGCCACCACCGGTACTCAATAAATGTGTATCTATGTATATTTCCCGCTCCGCATGTCCCCCCTCCCTCATCCGAAAATGCTAATTAATGTAATCGCACCTTTTCATAATGTATTCATGACGTGTAAAGTATATTCATGATGTAACTTGCGAAACCCAACCTTCCCATAATGTATTCGTGACGTTTCATGCACTGTATTCTGGGACACGGAGGGAACTTTTAAAAGTTCATGTCACCCCTTTCTCGGGGTTCAATCTCGCCTTGAACCTGTTGCACAATAAACTTGGATCTTCTGCAGTTTGCTCCTGCGTCCGGCTGAGCTCATTTTCTTCCGCAGGGACCCACGGACTTAGTCCGATGAGCTGGGTGGCAGAGTAACCCCGCACCCAGATTTTTCCGTAACAACTTGGAGGCACAGAGATTCATTTTGCTGTTCTGGAGCAATATGTCAGCTTTAGGGCAAGCTCGTATAGCTTGTGGCAATTGGCCTTATGGGCCAAATTGGGGGTGCCAAGCCAAATTAGGCACATGGGCTGGAGGTTGTCCACTGCTAATGTAAGCATTTGAGTATATGCAATCAACCAGCTCAAATTTATTGCCTAAAACCAGGGATGTTTTGCAGCCAGAACTCACTGGAAATCAGTTCTGGCCCCTCTCAAGTGAGCGCCATTGCCATTCTAAGAAAATGAGGGAGGTGTTCATGGTGAGTTCTGGCACCTCTTTTTCTAGAAAAATAGCACTGCCTAAAACTATAGGTCATCACAAGATAAAACAAAACGGGGTGGGGTGGGGATGGGGGTAAATATAACAGAAGCCATAAGTCATCACTGTGTAAAACAGTAAAGCATGGGGGAAAGATATAGTGCAACAAATGTGATGGGGGGAAAATCAGGATTCAGCATAATTAATTTTAAAAATGGCTAAATTAAACCTCATAGCTGACTTTTCAAGTGACATAATTACGGAGTCCAGCTCAGTCAGTTATTTTCCTAGGTTTAAATTTACTTCAAAACAATTTCTAATTTTAACTTGTAGGCAACAATTGGCCATAATGAAACTTATAAAAATAAGATGAAGATAATTGAGTCAAGTCAAGTTTCCTTAATAGTATCTTTTATACATTTGCATTGTAACCTTCGACTTTTGCCTAGGCTTTTGCCATTAAAAGTATATTAATATCCTTGTTTAAAAAGCTATCTTCTGACACATTGACCAATGGGTACCATTTTCCCCCCCTAAGAGATTGAGATTTTTCTGGCTTCAGCGCCTTGTGTCAATGAACTGTTAAACAGATAATGAGCTAGATCCTAACCTCATTTAAATCACAGTGACAGAAGAGTTGCTTGTATTCCTTGCGAATCAGCACTCAAGAATTGCTGAAGGCCTTAGCAGAAACCAAGAAGCAGGAGTGAACTCCTTCCTCAGACAGAACGGCCTGGTTTATATTTAAGTAAATTATACACATGAGGCAAGAGGACATCTTTACTGAGTTAAAATTCAAAATCTTGCTCCATAAACACATCATTTGTACATGAGTTGAACTCCTTATCTAAGACAAGGTCTCACTGGCAGGAAAAAACGCTGCAAACCCAGAGCAGCTGCATCCCAAAAAGGTACCTGGACAACAAATGGCTATAAGAAAGATAGCTTAAGAAAGTGAGCCAAGCCAACTTTTTATGTTATGTGATAACATAAAAAAAGTCCTAAAACGCCTTGGGCGCTTATGCTGATTCTAAGATGGTCATGAACTATTTTTAAATTTGTACTTAACAAAACATATGCTAAGCACCATGTGCTGGTTTAATGCAGAATTAAGGATAATATGTCCATAAAATGCTTCACCAGATATATTTACCTTGTTTCAAAGGCATATAAAGAATATGAAGTGGCAAGTACCTGTCTTCAGATATTCTCTCAACATATGAGTATCACAGTTTTTAAATGTTTGGCAGGTAGTCCAGTATTTTTAAATACTCTTTAAGTCACTTTGAGACATTTATGTAAAAAGCAATGAAAAAATGTAATAAACAATTCTCCCAGATTATTTACTACTACATTTTATGCAATATACTTTATAATCAACAAGAAATGGTAGATAAATAGCTACTTTCCTTTTGTGTGATGCTGTTAAACTGGAATAATGGAGATATAAACTGAAAGTAACACTGTTACAGATATATGTCAACTGTTTAAAAAGGCGAGGAGGACCTAATCATAACAAAATACTTTCATTGCAAAACCCTTGTTGCAGTAAATGGCTGAAAGGGGAGGTTTTTCCCCCAATAAAGCCCAACTCTGTGTATTGTACCACCCTGAATATATCCCACAAAGAGAAGAGGTTGTATCAGGAGGAAGTATGTCTTAAGGACTTCTTTGCATTAACTTTTATGGGCATGATTAAAACCAGGCTCATTTTTGTCAACTTTTATACTACTCTGTGGTGTGAGTATTTGTGAAAACATTAACCATGTGCCCAATTTCCTTTGTAATAAATATAGCAAGTTCTCTATGATGACCACAAAACTGTCATTATGCTCAGAATACATGTTCCTCATGAGCAACAATTTAGGATTTAGGTACAGAAGCTGTGGTCTTCCAGATATTGTTGGATTCTGAACCTCATCAGTTCCACACAGCTCGGCCCATTATTAGAGGCCATGGGACTTGTAGTTCAGCAATATCTGGAGGACCTCAGGTTCTCCATCCCTAATTTAACTGACAGAGGGAAATTTGCAAGGCTTCTGAAAGGAGAACAGAGAAGGAGGTGGCTTTATGAATCACTGGAAATCTAACACAGTCATCTTTCCATTCAGCATCAGCAACTGTCCTGGGAACATCTGATATGATCATAAACAAGACAAAAGAAATAGATTTTTTTAAAATAGGGTTTTGTTTAAAATAATCCCACGTGTATTGTGTGATCTGGAATGGAAAAGGGTTTGTGTAACCACAAACTAAATATATCAAAAGGCAAAGTCTTTACCATAGCTGCAAGCTGTAATACTTGTTTCTCGCCTTCAGAACAGGCAGATTTAGCTAATTCCACAGCTTGACTTGAGTACGTGCTTTTTACCTATAATGGGACAATCACAAAATAAATCCCCTTTGAATAATTGAGCCTTTAATAAGCTTTGGTTATTTGGGCATGGTAAAATAATTCATCTTCCCTCCCTCCCTACTTTTTCTCATTATGAGTGTGTGTAAAGGATGAAGTGGAAATCCTAACCCACAGTGAAAATTATGGGAACATTCAGGGTGAATTTGGCTAAGAAATTGTTTTAAAGGGATCCTATGTCTAGCAGGTCTTGGGATTTTTTTCATGAGGAAAGCTTAAATGTGCTGAGAGTGGCAGAATCCATCATTTTTTACCACTACACTACACCATGTGTGGATTCCCCCCCTCCCCGCAATACCCTAAGGCTAATAATGGGTTAAACTGGATCTTTTTTTTACCTCTATATATTTTCTCCTTAGAGGCATTCTGCAAGATGAGTTAGGCTGAGATCTATAGTGAGTTTCCAAAGTCCCCCAGTAATCCGCCCTCTGTTTTAACTGAACGCTAATGGGTGGTACCAATGGCTAAGTCAATGTCCTCCACCCTGCTTCAGTCAGATGGGTGTCTGTGGAACTGAAATAGAGGACAAAACATGGGTTTCTCAGTGTTCCAATGTATGTGGATGTATAGAGTTAAATGGATGTATAGAGTTAAAAATGAACTTCTTACTCTAAAAAGAGGA
Organism: Podarcis bocagei; assembly: GCF_964188305.1. Taxonomy (NCBI): domain Eukaryota; kingdom Metazoa; phylum Chordata; class Lepidosauria; order Squamata; family Lacertidae; genus Podarcis; species Podarcis bocagei. The sequence goes on along the minus strand of NC_138137.1, from coordinate 42,956,082 downwards.
TATCTTATTGGTGACTGGGCTTCTGTTAAGAGACAACTTATGCTCAGATTCCACTTCTTTGATAGGTGGCTCTGCCCACTTGTCATAGTTGGCCAGTGAGGTGGAGAGAGATAAAGATATGGGCCAAAGAGGTTCCCCATCCCTCACCTAAAGCTACATTTGTTCTCCAAAACACCTTTTTTCAAACACTGATAGAATATAGCCAATCACTGGCCTCATTACAACCACTGAACATTACACCACTACAGCTTGGACTCAGCAGATTTCTATTACTGTCATTAGAAGTGCTCATTTTTTAGAAAATTCTTCATGCACTTTTTCTGATGAACCTTTCCTTTTAACTAAAATATTGTTTTTCATAACACTATTGCCAAGGAGCTTGGTGAATGTCTGACGTGAATCTGATTTATAATTATTCTTCCAAGTTGTCAAATTTTTGAGATATTCTAGTGGAAATGGTAATTCAGAACAGCTTTCTTCTTAGAAAATGCATGACAGATTACCCATCATTTTCAAAAGATGAACAGATATGGACCTTGATAGATCTTGATGATGGCAAGCTCTTGACCAAACTCTTATGGCAGCATGACATAAAATTCCATTGTGTTTTGCCAGGTAAAACCGTCTATTTTTGCTTAGCATCCTAGGCAAATATGTTTGGCATTTCACTATGTATCAGTGCCAAATGTTCTGGTGTGTTTTCAAGAAAGGAATGAAAAGACCAGGCCACAAACTACTGCAGTATATTAAGTGCTTGGGAGGATTTCTTGGCATCATCAACAGATCTTAAAAATCACAGAAATAGTGGCATGTGGCAGTTAATAACAAAGTTACTACAGTATATGCGACACCCAAGCCAAGGAGATACTGTATTTACACAAATGTAATGCACACCTTTTTTGGCCAAATTACGTTGCGAAAATTAGGGTGCACATTAGATTTGATGGTGCATTTACATTCGCCAGCAAAAACCTTTTTTGGTTCCAAGGTTTTAAAATTTGAGGTGTGCATTAGATTCGATGGCACATTGTTGTTGTTGTTTAGTCGTTTAGTCGTGTCCGACTCTTCGTGACCCCATGGACCACAGAACGCCAGGCACGCCTGTCTTCCACTGCCTCCCGCAGTTTGGTCAAACTCATGCTGGTAGCTTCGAGAACACTGTCCAACCATCTCGTCCTCTGTCGTCCCCTTCTCCTTGTGCCCTCCATCTTTCCCAACATCAGGGTCTTTTCCAGGGAGTCTTCTCTTCGCATGAGGTGGCCAAACTATTGAAGCCTCAGCTTCATAATCTGTCCTTCCAGTGACTGAAATCAGGGCTGATTTCCTTAAGAATGGAAACTCCTTAAGAGTCTCCTCCAACACCATAATTCAAAAGCATCAATTCTTCGGCGATCCGCCTTCTTTATGGTCCAGCTCTCACTTCCATACATCACTACTGGGAAAACCATAGCTTGAACTATACGCTTTGTTGGCAAGGTGATGTCTCTACTTTTTAAGATGCTGTCTAGGTTTGTCATTGCTTTTCTCCCAAGAAGCAGGCGTCTTTTAATTTCGTGACTGCTGTCACCATCTGCAGTGATCATGGAGTCCAAGAAAGTAAAATCTCATCTAATTCCGCCATCTGCAATCCCCTGCATCATATCCCATATCATGCCCAAAGACCCCCCAACTGCTAGGAGCACATATTGGTGTGGGGCAGTGAGGTCTGAAAGCCTCATTCTGAACTTTCCTCTATTCAAATAAAGAGTCCATGGGACTCTCAAGAGTCTCCTCCAGCACCATAATTCAAAAGCATCAATTCTTCAGCGATCAGCCTTCTTTATGGTCCAGGTCTCACTTCCATACATCAGTACTGGGAAAACCATAGCTTTAACAATGCGGACCTTTCTTTCTTTTTTTATATAAAATTTTTATTGGTTTTTCACAGCTTTTATAAATACAAACAAACAAACACACAAACAAACATGTATAATTTCATATCCCTCTTTCTTAAACCTTACTTCACCGACTTCCCCATACCTCCCCTTTCTACATCCCAATTTCCAAAATTATTTCAGCAAATCCTAACACTTGGTTTTATCAAATTTTCCCCTTATTCTTTTCTTTTACTTAATCTTTTACAGCTGTAGTCCCCTTTTTTCCCAAAAATCTCGACATTTTAGCACTCATTAATTTTACAATGTTTCTTAAGATAAACTTTGAATTTCTTCCAATCTTCTTCCGCCGTCTCTTTCCCCTGGTCATGGATTCTGCCTGTCATTTCAGCCAATCCCATATAGTCTATCACCTTCATCTGCCATTCTTCCAGAGTGGGTAGATCTTGAGTCTTCCAATGCTGCGATGAGTACTCTTGCTGCTGTGGTGGCATACATATTAAAAAAGTTCTCTCTTTCTTTAACACCAGTTGCCCGACAATGCCCAAGAGAAAGGCCTCTGGTTTCTTAGGGAAGGTACATTTAAGTACCTTTTTCATTTCATTATATATCATTTCCCAGAAAGCCTTAATCTTCAGGCACGTCCACCAAAGGTGATAAAAAGTACCTTCAGTTTCTTTACATTTCCAACACTTATTATCAGGCAAATGGTAAATTTTTGCTAGCTTGACTGGGGTCATGTACCACCTATAAATCATTTTCATAATATTTTCCTTTAAGGCATTACATGCCGTAAATTTCAAACCGGTGGTCCACAACTGTTCCCAATCAGCAAACATAATATTATAACCAATGTCCTGTGCCCACTTAATCATAGCTGACTTAACTGTTTCATCTTGTGTATTCCATTTCAGCAACAAGTTATACATTCTAGACAGATTCTTAGCATTGGGTTCTAACAATTCTGTTTCTAGTTTTGATTTCTCCACCTGGAAGCCAATTTTTCTGTCTTGTTTATACACCTCCATTATTTGATAATAATGGAGCCAATCTCGTACTTTGGTCTTCAATTTCTCATAGCTCTGAACAATGCGGACCTTTCTTGGCAAGGTGATGTCTCTGCTTTTTAAGATGCTGTCTAGGTTTGCCATCGCCTTCCTCCCAAGAAGCAGGCGTCTTTTAATTTCGTGACTGCTGTCACCATCTGCAGTGATCATGGAGCCCAAGAAAGTAAAATCTCTCACTGCCTCCATTTCTTCCCCTTCTATTTGTCAGGAGGTGATGGGCCCAGTGGCCATGATCTTCGTTGTTGTTTTTTATGTTGAGCTTCAGACCATATTTTGCACTCTCCTCTTTCACCCTCATTAAAGGTTCTTTAATTCCTCCTCACTTTCTGCCATCAAGGTTGTGTCATCTGCATATCTGAGGTTGTTGATATTTCTTCTGGCAATCTTAATTCCGGTTTGGGATTCATCCAGCCCAGCCTTTCGCATGATGAATTCTGCATATAAGTTGAATAAGCAGGGAGACAATATACAGCCTTGTCGTACTCCTTTCCCAATTTTGAACCAATCAGTTGTTCCATATCCACGTCTAACTGTAGCTTTTTGTCCCACATAGAGATTTCTCAGGAGACAGATGAGGTGATCAGGCACTCCCATTTCTTTAAGAACTTGCCATAGTTTGCTGTGGTCGACACAGTCAAAGGCTTTTGCATAGTCAATGAAGCAGAAGTAGATGTCTTTCCGGAACTCTCTAGCTTTCCCCATAATCCAACGCATGTTTGCAATTTGGTCTCTGGTTCCTCTGCCCCTTCGAAATCCAGCTTGCACTTCTGTGAGTTCTCGGTCCACATACTGCTTAAGCCTGCCTTGTAGAATTTTAAGCATAAATTTGCTAGCGTGTGAAATGAGTGCAATTGTGCGGTAGTTGGAGCATTCTTTGGCATTGCCCTTCTTTGGGATTGGGATGTAGACTGATCTTCTCCAATCCTCTGGCCACTGCTGAGTTTTCCAAATTTGCTGGCATATTGAGTGCAGCACCTTAACAGCAACATCTTTTAAAATTTTAAATAGTTCAGCTGGAATATAATCACTTCCACTGGCCTTGTTATTAGCAGTGGTTTCTAAGGCCCATTTAGATTCACATAATACAGTAAATAACTATACAACCTTTGGAAGACATCTGAAGGCAGCCCTGTATAGGGAAGCTTTTAAATATTTAGTGTTTTATTGTGTTTTTATATGGTATGTTGAAAGCCGCCGAGAGTGGCTCGGGCAACCCAGTCAGATGGGTGGGGTATAAATAGTAAAATTATTATTATGGAATAGGATGTCCCCAGGACCAGCTAGGAAACTGATAATGGGGAACACAATGATCTCTGGTGTATGACTTTTGCAGGCTGATGGTAGGGCCTTTTGATAGTAGTTTCATTGCTGCTCCACTGAGCTTTTCACATGCCCTCACAGGGCTTTTTGTAACAAAAGGAATAGTGCAAGTGTAGATAGACTGATGGATGTTCAATGGGTCATGAACTAATGATAGATCTAGGTTTAAACATGAGCAGCAGCAACAACAATTTTATTATTTATACTCTGCCCATCTGGCAGGTTATTTTAAAACTAAGGGGGAGTTTCATTCAGGTTGAATTTATGTTAAAGTGCGGTATTACTGAATTTAGCTATTAATTGTTAAAACATAATTGATCACAACAACCAAACTTTCACAGTGACTACAGTGTATTCCAGAGGCTCAGAAACTGACAATATTTTATATATTATTCCTGACAGCTTTTAAATCAATTTCACAGGTTGCTGAACATGTGGTTTTGAATTGGGAGCTGGCAATTATGCAGTTCTGCTTTCTATAGAGCCCCATCTACACATCTGACAGCTCCTTTTGAACTTCCCTTTGTGTTCTCCGAAAGCCACACCATTTCCCTTGCTAACATTGTAATGTGTGACTATAAAATCAGGGGGAATCTGAATGGTCCTAAGAAACCATAATCTAAATTTATACAAATAACTGTGCAGGCAATGCTGGAAAAGATATATAAGGGAGGAATATGTTTGCTATTGCAGTTACAAGGAAAGGCAAACAATTATTTTAAAGTAGAGAGGAAAACTGGACAAGGGTATTGTCAGAGCCTGTGCTCCCGTAGCTGCTGCAGGACTTCCTTAACGTCGCTCTCGTGAGCCTCCGGCGATTCCGAGAAGATAAGAATGTCGTCGAGGAAACATACGCACTTCTTGTAGAGGAATCCCGCTAGCACGTGATGCATAAAAGCTTGGAAAAAGTGGGAGCCATTTTGGAGACCAAACGGCATAACTCTGTATTCGTAGGTGCCCAACGGTGTGAACATGGCCGTCTTCCACTCATCACCCTCTCGCACGCGTATGAGATTGTAAGCTCCGCAGAGATCCAACTTGGTGAAGATCTTCCCTTTCCGCACCGTGGCGAGCAGGTCGTCAATCTTGGGCATGGGAAAGGCCGCGGGCTTTGTCTTCGAGTTTATGAATCTGAAGTCTACGATCAGCCTTTTTTGGGGCGTGTCCTTCTTCTTCACAAAAAACACAGGACTGCCCCCTACAGCCTTTGATTCTCGGATGAATCCCCGCTGCAGGTTGTGATCTATGAACTCCCTGAGCTCCCGCAGCTCCTCCTCGGACATGGAATACAGCTTCACAGGCGGCAGCGTTGTCCCTGGCAAGAGGTCAATAGCGCAATCATAGGGCCGGTGAGGTGGCAACTGGTCTGCCTCCTTTTCGCAGAAAACCTCCAAAAACTCCTTGTACTTGAGGGGTACTGCTTGCGCCATGCTGAGACGTAGCTGCTGCCCCTCCTCTTGGCCCTCCTCCTCCTGACCGGTCTGGATGCAATGCTGTGCGCAATAGGACGAGCCGAAGGTGAGCTGCCGCTGGTACCACGCCATGGTCGGGCTGTGCCTATCCAGCCAACTCATGCCTAACACTATAGGCGTGTCTGACAGGCGGGTGACGTTGAAACTGATGATTTCTCAGTGATTGCCAATCTGCATCACCATGGGTGGCGTCTGTTGCACCACCTGCCCACCTAGCAACTTCCGGCCATCCACCGTGACGACGTTCAAAGGCAGCGTGGCTGGTAGGAGCTCTATGCGATGCTGCTTGACGAAGTGCACCCCTACGAAGTCTGCGTTGCTCCCACTGTCAATTGTAATGGGGACTTCTAGGGTGCGTCCATCAGGTAGCTGGAGAGTTGCAGTGAGCTGCACCACTGGCTTAGGTGGCAGGGGGTCTGTAGGCTGCAAAAGCGCTGGGGACTGCCCTACTGACTCGCCTGGCTGTGCCCCAGCATTTGAGCTTCCAGCCAGGCATTGCCGTTTCCCTGAAACTGCTCCTCATGTTGTGCTGCTGCAGTTACTGTTGCTAAGGCTGCAGTGTGCTTTTGGAGCCTCTGGGGACACTCTTTGGCCATGTGCGTCCCACTGTCACAGATGTAACACTTCCTGTTCCCTCTAGGAGGCTTTGTCTTGACTGCTCCGGACGCTGGGGCTCCGGCTGCTGACTGAGCCTTTGCAAACCCCAGTTCCATCGGCTCCTCCCCTGCCTGCAGCTGAGGGGAGGGATGCGTACGTCCTGGATCTCTGGGAAAGAAGGGAGGCACTCTAGACGGTGCGTGAAGCTGGCTACCCCCCTGATTGCGCCAAGGGCGTTCTTCATGGCGTACTCCAATGGCAAGCGCCCGCTGCACCACGTCTGCCAGGGTTTTAGGTCTGTCCCCCCTTGCCAGTTCGTCTTTCACAGGGCCAGAGAGCCCCTCCCAAAACAAGTCCCTGACTGCCAGAGAATCTTTCTCCCATCGCAGCACATTCAGCAAGGCGAAAAAGCGAGCATGGTAATAATAATAATAATAATAAATTTTATTTATATCCCGCCCTCCCCAGCCAAGCCGGGCTCAGGGCGGCTAACAACAATCAAATAAACAATCAAATAATAACACATTCTAAAAATTTTCATTATAAAAATTAGTTAAAATCAAATTGATGGCAACCGATTAAACAAAATTCTGTGCAGGTTGCCAGAGGAGGGAGTCAGGCTGCGCCCTGACCAAAGGCCTGGCGGAACAACTCTGTCTTGCAGGCCCTGCGGAAAGATGTCAGGTCTCGCAGGGCCCTGGTCTCTTGTGACAGAGCGTTCCACCAGGTTGGAGCCGCAGCCGAGAAGGCCCTGGCTCTAGTTGAGGCCAGCCTAACCTCTCTAACCTCTCTGAGGCCTGGGACCTTGAGGGTGTTATTATTTGCAGACCGTAGGTTTCTCTGTGGGGCATACCAGGAGAGGCGGTCCCGTAGGTACGAGGGTCCTAGGCCGTATAGGGCTTTAAAGGTTAAAACCAGCACCTTAAACCTGATCCTGTACTCCACCGGGAGCCAGTGCAGCTGGTATAGTACCGGATGAATGTGATCTCGCAGCGAAGACCCCATAAGGAGTCTCGCCGCGGCATTCTGCACCCGCTGGAGTTTCTGGGTCAGTCTCAAGGGCAGCCCCACGTAGAGCGAGTTACAATAATCCAGTCTGGAGGTGACCGTCGCATGGATCACAGTGGCTAGGTGAGGGCGAGAGAGATAAGGGGCCAACTGCTTAGCTTGGCGGAGATGGAAAAATGCCGCCTTTGTTATAGCTGTAATCTGCGCCTCCATAGAGAGGGAGGTATCGAAGATTACACCCAAACTCTTAACGGACGGTGCTGGCACTAATTGCACCCTCGCAAGAGATGGGAGTTGCCCCCTCGATCCCATATCGTCCCGCCCCAGCCAGAGGACCTCTGTCTTCGAAGGATTTAACTTCAACCGGCTCCCACGTAACCATCCAGCCACAGCTTCCAGACATCTGGTCAGTGTGTCTGGGGCCGAGTTAGGATGGCCATCCATCAACAGATAGAGTTGGGTGTCATCAGCATACTGATGGCAACCCAGCCCAAAACTCCGGACAAGCTGGGCGAGGGGGCGCATAAAGATGTTAAAAAGCATCGGGGAGAGAATCGCACCCTGAGGCACTCCACACACCAAGGAGTGACGCGATGACAATTCCCCCCCAAGCGCCACCCTCTGTCCCCGATCAGAGAGAAACGAGCGCAGCCATTGAAGGACTGTGCCCTGGATCCCCACGTCGGCAAGGCGGTGGTCCAGGAGTTCGTGATCGACCATGTCAAAGGCTGCTGACAGATCTAGAAGAATCAGCAGCCCCGACCCGCCTCGATCCAGCTGTCTGCGGAGATCATCTGTTAGGGCGACCAGAGCCGTCTCGGTCCCATGGCCAGCACGGAAGCCGGACTGGAATGGATCCAAAGCAGATGTTTCATCCAGGAACCTACCAAGCTGTTCAGCAACCGCTCTCTCAATCACCTTACCCAGGAATGGAAGATTCGAGACCGGGCGGTAATTGGATAGATCTAAGGGATCTAATGATGTTTTCTTTAAGAGCGGACGCACCACCGCCTCCTTCAGTTCCCCTGGGAATATCCCGGTGCCAAGGGACAAATTGATGATATCCCCCAGGGGGGCCCGCACCTCGTCTGGACACGCTCTAATCAGCCATGACGGGCACGGGTCAAGAGGACAGGTGGTGGGCTTTCCAGCTTGGAGGAATCTGTCCACATCGGCTGGAGATATCCGGTCAAAGTGGTCTAATACTGGACCCGAGGACAGTCGAGGGGCCTCCAGTTCCTTTATTGTATCCAAATTGGCAGGGAGGTCATGGCGGAGCAACAGGACCTTCTCCACAAAAAAGCTCGCAAATGCCTCACAGCTGTGTGTCAGATTGTTATTTAAATTTGGCTGTCCTTCAAGGGACGTTAAAGACCGAATTATACTAAATAATTGCGCCGGGCGAGAGCTAGCGAATGCAATGGAGGCCGAGAAGTAAGACTTCTTAGCGGCCTTCACTGCCGTCTCATAGGTTTTCATAAAAACCCTATAAGATGTTCTTGAGGCTCCGTCACGGGCACCCCGCCATACTCGCTCTAGCCGTCTGAGGTCCCGCTTCATTTTCCGAAGCTCCTCGGTAAACCAGGGGGCCCGGTTTCTGCGGGGTCGCAGAGGGCGCTTAGGTGCGATCTCATCAATGGCTGCCAGGAGCTGGGTATTCCAGCCCTCAACAAGCTCAGTCAATGAGTCGCCAGGGGGAGCAAGGTCCCGCAAGGCCTGACGGAATCTATCAGGGTCCATCAGCCTCCGCGGGCGAGCCCAAATTGGCTCGCCACCTAAGCGGGGTGGGGGTGGAAAATCAATCCTGGCTTTCAGTGCGTAGTGATCAGACCATGGCACCTTCATTGAGGGAGACATGATCACATCTATACCGGCGCCAAAGATCAAATCCAGCGTGTGGCCTGCTTGATGTGTGGGGCCCGAAACAAACTGGGAGAGCCCTAGTGTCGCCATGGAAGACACCAGGTCCAGAGCCTGTGAGGAGGGAGTGGCATCAGCATGGATGTTGAAGTCCCCCAGTACCAATAGGTTGGGGAACTCCAAGGCCCAGCCGGCCACCGCCTCCAACAGGCCTGACAGGGTGGCTGCTGGTGCGCTAGGTGGCCGGTACACCAGCCAGACAGCCAAGCTCACCTCGGAGCCCCACACTAGGCCAACACATTCAATGCCGGGGATCGATGGCGATGGCAGAGCCCTGAAAGAACAGTCTTCTCGGATTAATAATGCCACCCCTCCCCCCCGGCCCACAGTCCGCGACTGGTGGAGGACGGAGAAACCTGGGGGCGCCATCTCTCGTAAGGTAACAGTTTCCCCTTCGCGTACCCAGGTCTCCGTCACACAAGCCAGGTCAACCCCCTGCGAGGTGAAGAAGTCTCGCAGGGTGGCGGTTTTTTTGCCTATAGACCTGGCATTGCACAACACCAGTGACGGAGGTGAGTAATCCTTGCTCACCCTACCTTCGTCCCTCGGGATGGGGCGCAGATTGGAAGGGGTACGAGCATATCCATATCTCGATCCCCTTCGCCTATGACATCTGCCCCCACCGCCATACCTCCCTCGCCCCACTACGGTAGCAATCCCAAGCCTCAAACCAACCTCCATTTACAGAATAGAAACAAGTCAAATCAAAGCAATTGTACCAACACAACAAATCCCTACCCCACTCAATAACCAACCCCAAACCAAACTAAAACAGAACAAAATAGAAATACATCAATAAAAACCACCGTTCATGGTGGGACAACAAAGTAAAAAATAAAAACCCGTATAAAACATTTTAAATATATAAAAACATATTAAGCATTTGCCGCGGCAACATCAGTGTCCTTAAAACAGTAGCGGTGGCGAGTGTGGGCCCCGCCCCCTAGGCCTGGAGGAGTGTGCCTACAGGAGGGAGCGGCCTTCCTCAACCCCCACGGTGGGGCCGCAGCAATGGTGTCCCAGTGCCTCATGAGGCCTCTTAAGCTGTGGCAGTGGTGAGTCAGTCTAGGCCCCGCCCCCTGGGCCTGGTGGAATCAGCCTGAGAAGGGAGCGGCCTTCCCAACTCACAGTGCAGCAGCAGCAGTGGTGTTCCGGTGCCTCGTGCGGCCTCTTAAGCTGTGGCAGTGGTGAGTCAGTCTAGGCCCCGCCCCCTGGGCCTGGTGGAATCAGCCTGAGAAGGGAGCGGCCTTCCCAACTCACAGTGCAGCAGCAGCAGTGGTGTTCCGGTGCCTCGTGCGGCCTCTTAAGCTGTGGCAGTGGTGAGTCAGTCTAGGCCCCGCCCCCTGGGCCTGGTGGAATCAGCCTGAGAAGGGAGCGGCCTTCCCAACTCACAGTGCAGCAGCAGCAGTGGTGTTCCGGTGCCTCGTGCGGCCTCTTAAGCTGTGGCAGTGGTGAGTCAGTCTAGGCCCCGCCCCCTGGGCCTGGTGGAATCAGCCTGAGGAGGGAGCGGCCTTCCCAACTCACAGTGCAGCAGCAGCAGGTGAGAAATGCTTCTTCATGTCCACACCTGCCTCACTCACACCTGACGTACTGAAGCCTTGCCTTGCCTTAAACCATGCATCTGCTGGCGTGCTACATCCACATCCACGCTAGACTGGAAGCAAGCGTCCATGCATTTGAGAAATTCATCAGAGTCCCTTCGAGCAGGGCAATCCTCGCGCCACAGATTGCGCAGCCAAGCCCTCGCTTCCCCATGCAAGTGGGACACAATGAAACCCACTTTTTCCTCCTCATCTTTAAAGTCGTCGCGAAGCAAATGCAACGCATATTCTACGTCTGCTCGAAAACTGGGGTACTGCTGCAGGTTCCCATCGAAGTGGGCTACCAAGTTGCCTCCTCTTCTGCCCAGTGCTACTCCAGCAGCTTTGGCCCCCGGGAACCCCACCTGGCATGCATGATCCCACCTGGCTTGCAGATCTTGGCACCGCTTTTCCGCCTCTTCCCCCCTCTTCTGGGAGATCGCTACCTCAGTGGTAAGCTGGGAGACTGCGTTGCGTAGCTCAGCTATCTGCTGCTCCATACTCATGGCTGCCAAACTTCGTGAGCTTTGCAAAAAAAAATTTTGCGTATCTTTGGGAGGGGACTTACTGTCAGGGCTGCCTCAGGTCTCAGCTCACAAAAGACCAACGCCAGGTTCTTCTTATATACAAGGATGTTTATTGCAGTTCATTATTGGTTCCACAACCGAGGCGTGCAGCCCCGCGTCTCTTAGCCTAGACGTTTTAAGTCCCCTCTGAATCGGTCCCGCCCCTACACCAGCTTAAGAGGCTTGTGCTAGTCCACCTCTTCCTGTCTTTCCTTTTCCGCAGGGTCTTTCTGCCCCCCTGGGTCCCTTCCCTCCTGCTCTCTCCTGAAGCGGATTCCTCAGATGCCTGTCCCCCCCTCCTTCGTGCTTTGGGGCCAGGCTCCTCCTCCGGGCTCTCTCCATTTCCGCGCGCCTCCACATTTGAACTTGGCGCGCGTTCGCTACCCCTGACCTTCCTCTTGACACTTACACTACTCCCTGTACTACTCTCCGCCTCTTCCGGCAGGACGTTCTGCCCCGATCTCCTTCCCCTGTCTCCTTCCTGCTCTGCTCCGTGTGTCACACTGGGAACTCCACTCTCTTCACTTCGTTCCTGCTGGGAAGCTGGCCCCGATCTCCCACTCCCACTCGGGGTTTCCCTGCTGCTTCCCTGCCCCTGGCATGTCCCCCTTGTGAACCCCCTTGGCCTGACTAGGGGCGCCCCCTTCTGGGAATCCTCCGATTCACTTGAGAGACTCATGGAAGACCTCAAGTCATTGTCCTCCTCTTCCTCACAGTCCTGGGATTCTTCCCCATCGCTCTCCGTCTCCCCCCTCACCTGTGCCTCTGTCCCTGAACCCCTGACAGGTATATTTTCTAAAAGCATTGTGCATGGACTCACCGCCTAATTTATTATTGTAACTGTTTTTGCTGTTGCTGCTAAAGTCTTATAGACTAACTAAAGTATTAAAGATTAATCAGTTGTTACACAATAGGTAGAAATACCTGTCTAACTAAAGTAAACTAGACTAACTAAAGTATTAAAGATTAATCAGTTGTTACACAATATGTAGAAATACCTGTCTTAAGCCATAAGAAAAGGCGAGGCGGAGGAAGCAGGCTCCCCGGACAAGGGTCGGGGAGGAGCCTGAGCTCAGCCGTGGCCATGGCGCAGGTAGCGGCGGAGAGGAGGGGCAGGCAAGGTGGGGTCTGCAGGGGGGTGGGAACTAAGCCTGGGAGTTGAGAGTGTAAATATTTATTTGTTATGATATTTGGTTTTATAGACAAGAACCAATTCCATGCGTAGAATATAAAAGTCAAAGCCCTATGAGATCATCTTATTATTTTAGATGTGATGCTGGCAGTGAGGTGAAATGAGCAAGGACAGTTATTGTGTATTCAGAACATGTGTGGATTGTTCTAAGGGAAAAGGCACATTGACTCTTATCCCCTTGAGTTTAACATGTGATTTATTTATTTTTAGTTAACTATTGAAAAAGTAACACACTGTTTAATCTTATTAACTATGTTGTGTTTAACCCTGTTCTGTGCACTATAGATGTATTACAGTTTGAGGTTTAATTTGTCATTGTCACCTACGCTTTCAAGAGTTTTTCACTGCCCAAGTTAAAAAATGGCAGTGGGTACGTATAGTATGGTACATCTCTTCCAACACCGGCCAAGAAGGCTTCCAAACATGTATAAATGGAAGACATTTCAGGTTTTATAATAATAATAGGAATTTTTCAAGGACTCTACAGTCGTACCTTGGTTCTCAAATGCCTTGAAACGCCAATGTTTTGGCTCCCAAATGCCGCAAACCCGGAAGTGAGTCTTCCGGTGTGCGAACATATTTTGGAAGCTGAACGTCCAACACAGCTTCCGATTGAGTGCAGGAAGCTCCTGCAGCCAATTGAAAGCCACGCCTTGGTTTTCGAATGTTTTCAGAAGTCAAACGGACTTCCAGAATGGATTCCGTTCGAGAACCAAGGTACGACTGTATTGGGATGTGGCATTACCCAGTTTTAAAGATGAATTTACACAGCTCCTAACATTGTTGACAAAACTCAGATTAAGATGTTACTGGTAACTATAAAAATACCAAAACATTTCTTGGTATAAGTAATATTGTATGTATTTGGCCATTATGCCGCTCTATTAAGTACTCATCTGTTAGTGATTGTTTGGAATTATGATAGTTTAAAAGTATGTGCTAATTGCTATTTATATAGTGCTCTAGAGTGTTTGAAGAACTTCATATGTAATCCTTACAGTAGCCATGTAAGAAGAGCTGAGGCTGCCTTGCTGAAGTGAGATTTAAAATTGGGACTGCAGGTCACACTCTGATGCTACGTGTTGTACTGACATGCAAATGGCAATTTAGTCACGTTGGTATATGGCATGGAAGCCGGTGGAATTGCATGAAATGAAGTTTATGAAAGTAAAAATTTAGTATCACACTAGTTCTGATAATATTGGTTGGAACCCAGCAAGGAAATGCTGCAGCCCTCCCCTCCCAAGATTTTCCTCTCATCAGTTGCAGAATAACGTAAACCAAAAAGCCTTTATGGCTTTTACAGCTTGCTGTGGAACCTGTCTGTGCATGTAGTTTGGATTGTAACTAGGAAGAAGAATAAAAAGATTGGCTGTTCTTTGGTATAATTTAGCAAGTACAATCAGAGATAGCGTCTTACCTTTAACATTTTTAAAGGCAGTGAGGCATAGGCTGTAAGCATCTACCCAAACGATGACAAAACATGACTAATTATTGTGTCACCAAAAAATGTATCCCAAGGAAATGAATTAGCAGCTTTTTCTAGGCAGTAAATGATTACGTATCAAAAAGTACTAAATAGAAGCAGTCAGCAATAATGAGATCTTTAAAAGATACATCTGAAAAACGACTTTAACTCACTAATAGCAAACCATGTTGTCAGAGCCGCTTCCAGGTCCCAGCTCACAGAGGACCACGCTAGCCGGCAGTACTGTACAAAAGTCTTTATTGAGTTACAGTTTCCATTTTCAAGCCACAGCGCGCAGCTCTACGTCTTAGAAGCTAGACCGGCGAAGCTCCATCTGAGTCTCCGCCTCCTGTACACCAACTTAATACTCTAGTCTTACTCCACCTCTTCCATCTTTCCTTCCTCCTCTGGGTCCCTCTACCCCCCGTGGTCTCTTCCTTCCTGGACTCTTCTGACGCGGACCCCCCGGACTCTTCTCCCTCCTTGCGGCGGGCTTTAGGACCTGGCTCCCTATCCGGGCTGCTTACTGTGCCGCCTTCCTGTGCATTTGAACTTGGCGCGCGCGCCCAGCCTTCAACCTTCCTCTTGACCGTTTCCTCGCTCCCCGATGGAGGTGTGGCCACTCCTGACTCATGCCCTCCCGCTTGCGGCGAGCCGCCAGATCCCGAGACCTGGGACCCCTCCCCCCTACTGCGCTCTGGTGGGGAAGCTGGTCCCGATTTCCAACTGCTGCTCTCTGAGTCCCCTCTGGTCCCTTCTTCCTGGGGTGTCCCCCTAGGCGCCCCCCTTGCTCTGACCACTGGCGCCCCTTTCTGTGAATCTTCCGATTCACTGGAAAGACTCAGAGATCTCGGGCCGCTGTCCTCGCTCATATTTCCTTCGGATTCCTCCCCCTCGCTCTCTGTTTCCTCCCTTTCCTGTGCCTCTGCTCCTGAACCCCTGACACATGTTTTCTTGCTATGTATGTGAGTTCTCAGACTACCCCACCCTCTTTTGACCAACTGGTGCGGAGATAAGCGCTTGCTTTTTAAACAAACCACATTTCATAATGTCTGAACTTAGAGCTTGGGTTTATTTAAACTCTTGTGAAAGCAGTAACAACATAAGATCCTGATTTCTTATTTGCATTTTGTATTTGTCTTTCTCTTTTACAGAGAAGAATGTAAATCTGTACCAAGCTTTAACACTAATTATTTTAAAGCAAGTATTTTTGTTTATTGAAATGCAGAACTTCCAAAACATGTGATTAACGGCTTATTCTGGATATTTAAAAATGGCTCAATACCAACAATGGGGTTTTTAAAAAACTAAATTTCAGCCAACCCATTCAATTCACCCTTTCTCAGGGTAGTGATTTTTGGAGGACAGGGGAATGGAATTTGCGAGAGTGTTTTACAGAAATATGGATTTTTCCTGTGTCTCCTATTTTAGCTGTAGTCTCAACATTGTGGTAGTCACTTTGCCAATGGTTCTAGGAACCATAATTGCTGCTGCAACTTGTGTGGTTTTTGTGAATGTATGATAGGAGGATGGCTCAAAATGTGAATTTCTAGTACAGTACTTATGAACAAAGGGACACGGGTGGCACTGTGGGTTAAACCACAGAGCCTAGGGCTTGCTGATCAGAAAGTCAGCGGTTTGCTTTTTTTTTTATTGAGTTTTATTTAAGAAAAATACACAGAATACATTGTATTACAAATATGTACATACAAAAAAGACTCCGTCAAAAAGAAAAATAGAGAAGAAAAAGAAAAAAGAACGAAAAAGAAAAAAGATAAATAGAGCATATACAATTACAAATAACAGAACTTCCGTCCAACTCGGTCTTGGAATTACCTATTCTTATATTACTTCTGCAGTATTGGTAAAATGTTATATATCGATGATTTTAGTTATCGTCTACTGATAAATTATTTATTCCCTGGATGGTCTCAAAATAAATTAAAAATTTATTCCATTCGTCTTTATATTTAACTGTGTTGTTTTGTCTTATTTTTTGTGTTAGTCTCGCTAGTTCAATATATTGATATAGCCTCAATTGCCACTCTCCGACCGTAGGTAAGTCAGGGGTTTTCCATTTTTGTGCAATTTGGATCCTCGCCGCAGCCATGGCATATTGGACAAAGGTTTGGTCTATTTTCTTTATTTCTTTACCAATCATACCTAAGAGAAACAGCTCGGGGGTTTTGGGGAAATTATACTTCAAAATTTTTTTCAATTCGACATAAATTTGGTTCCAAAACTCCTTTACTGCATCACAGGTCCACCAGATGTGGAAGAAAGTCCCAACCTTGTCTCTACATCTCCAGCAGGTATTATCAACAGTTTTATACATCTTTCCTAACTTTGCTGGGGTCAAGTACCAACGGTACATCATTTTCTCTAAATTTTCACGAAGGGCTACACAAGCTGTAAATTTTACGCCTTTCGTCCAAAGTATCTGCCATTTGTTATAATCTATATTATGACCGAGATCTTTCTCCCATTTTACCATCACTCCCTTCACCAGATCTTCTTTGGTATCCCATTCCAATAATTGTCTATACATTTTGGAGAGGAGTTTATCATTACTCTCCAGAATTTCCACCTGAAACCTCGATTTTTTTTTTCATCCCCAATCTCTTATGCTCGCCCCATAAAGCATTAATCTGGTGGAAGTGAAGCCATTCTTTTATTTTGTCTTTCAACTCCTCATAGGGCTTCACCTTCCATCCTACTTCTGTCTTTACTAGAACATCCTCATACGTACATCTTTCATCCGTCATGTTTATTTTTTTTATTTTAATGATGTCAGTTGGGGAGAGCCACCAAGGGATGCCCTTTTCAATCAGTTTTTTGTACCTCTTCCACACTTCTAGTAATGGGCCTCTGATTATGTGATTAGAAAAACCTCTATGGACCTCCCCTTTCTCTTGCCAAAGGTAGGCGTGCCATCTGAATCTAATATTAAAACCCTCTAAATCTAAGAGATCTGTATTTCTGAGGGTGGCCCATTCCTTTAGCCAGCATATGCAGGCTGCTTCGTAGTATAACCTGATATTCGGGACTGCAAATCCGCACCTTTCTCTTGAGTCTGTTAGGTATTTAAACTTTATTCTGGCTCTCTTCCCCTGCCAAATGAACTTGGTCAGGGTTTTTTGCCAGTTCCTAAAGAGGGAGGTACCTTTAATTATTGGAATATTTTGAAACAAGAATAATAGTCTTGGAAGGATGCACATCTTGATTGCTGACATCCTCCCTGTCCATGAAAGTTTCAGTCTATGCCAGGTATCTATGTCCTTTTTAATGTCCTGCCATACCTTATTATAATTGTCTTCAACCAGGTTTATATTTTTCGGTGAAAGCCAGATTCCCAAATATTTTACTTTATTCACAATTTTAATACCAATCTTTTCTTCCAATTGAGTTTTCTCCTGTTCAGTCATATTCTTTGTTAGAATTTTTGTTTTCTTCCTGTTTAATCTGAAACCCGACAGCCTGCCAAAGTCCTCCAGAAGTTCTACCACCCTGCTTGCACTGTCCGCTGGGTTCTCCACGGACAGAACCAGGTCATCAGCGTAGGCCTTAAGCTTAAATTCTTTCTTCCCAATTCTTATCCCCCTCACATTTACTGCCTCCCTTATTCTATTTGCAATTACTTCTAGAACCATTATAAATAACAGGGGGGACAGTGGGCAGCCCTGCCTTGTGCCTTTCTTGATCTTGAACGGTTTAGTCAGATTGTCGTTTATAATCAGCCTGGCCTGTTGTTCTGAGTATATTGCCCTGATACCTTTCATATAAGGACCTTCAATGCCTGCCTTTCCCAAACATTGTAATAAAAATTCCCATGAGACATTATCAAAGGCCTTTTCGGCATCTATGAAGATTAATGCTGCAGGGACATCTATTCTCATATCTAGGTATTCAATGATGTTTAATATATGACGAACATTTTCTTTCTGGTGTCTATTAGGGAGGAAACCCACTTGGTCTTTATGTATGTATTTCATTAAAAGCTTCTTAAGTCTGCCAGCCATAATATCAGCGAAAATCTTATAATCGTTGTTAAGCAAAGAAATTGGTCTATAATTTTTTATATCTGTTTTTTCTTTCTCTGTTTTTGGGATCAGGGTTATATAAGCCTCTTTCCACGAGGCCGGGATCTTCCCTCCCTGGAGGATGTTGTTAATCACGTCTTTAAGGACCGGGGCTAGATATTCCTCTAACGTTTTGTAATATTTTGCGGACAAGCCGTCCGGCCCGGGAGCTTTCCCGATCTTCATCCTGCTAATGGCCTCCTTAATCTCATTTACTGTGATCTCCTTATTCAGTTGTGTTCTATCCTCCTCTGGTATATATTTCCCTTCATTTTGATCCAGATAATTCTTAATTTCTGCACTGTTTTCTCTTCCTCTTTCATACAGCCTTTCAAAGAATTGGGTAAACCTATTTTCTATTTCCTCTGGGTCTTCTATGATATTATCCTCCGATATTATTTTATTTATCACATTTTGTCTCTTTCTTTTTCTTAGCTGCCAGGCGAGTAACTTCCCCATTTTGTTTGCTGACTCGAAATACCTTTGCTTTGTAAATTTAATTTTCCATTCTATCTCCTGATTTAATATTGCTGAGTATTGAGATTGAAGCACCTTGGAGGCTCGAATGGCATCGTCATCTGTTGGGTTTATAATCAATTTTCTCTCGTATTTTCTCAGTTGGGAGAGGATCTCCTCTTTCTTACGTTCCCTTACCTTTCTCCTATAATTGTTTTGTTGTATTAAAAGGCCCCTCAGAACCGCCTTACTGGCGTCCCAAACCACATCTATGGGGGTTTCTTTGTTCAAATTTAAATCTAGATATTCTTTTAGGGTGCCTTTGATTCTTTCCCTCACCTCTTCACTATCAAATAGGTTCTCACGCATCCTCCACCTATATTGTCCCTTCACTTCATTTTTTATTTCCATGTCTAAGGCGCAATGGTCAGATAGTGTCCTGGGATGAATTTCACATTTCTTAACTCTCAACGAGAGTATTCTTGTCGTCCAGATCTGGTCGATTCTACCCCAACTCTGATGGGGTTCGGAATAATGAGTAAACTGTTTAGAGGTAGGGTTTTTGTGCCTCCAGATGTCAATTAGGTCTAAATTTCCCTCCATGTCACTAAATGATTTCGGCAATTTTCCCCTATTCAGTTTCCCCTTCTTTACACTCCTATCCAAATCCAGCGCAGGAACACCATTCATGTCCCCAAGCAGGATTAGTTTGTGAGTTTCCAATTCTAACAGCATACTTTCAAGTTTCTCAAAAAACTCTGCTCTGTTTGTATTCGGGGCGTATACCGTCACGACATTAATTTTTTCCCCCCGGAAATTTAATTGAGTCCCTAGGATTCTTCCTTCCTCATCTTTACAAATCAGAGTCGGTTCCCACTTCTCTTTAACATATATTACTACTCCTCTTTTTTTTTTAGCATCAGAATTAATGAAGTCTACTCCTAATTTTTTATTCACCAGGATATGTTTGTGTTTTTTAGCAATATGCGTTTCCTGAAAGCAAATTACATCATACTTCTTATTTTTCAAAACTTTCTCAATTTTATTCCTTTTAACTTTCTCGTTCAACCCATTTACATTCCAGGATAAAAATTTTAGTGTGTGTGTTATTGTTTGCCTTTGTCTACTTCTATGCCTTTAACCGTGTTCGCAAACTATAATCTATCGCCTTTGTTTCCTGAGAGCTCCCCCTCTTCTGCCGTCTCCACTCCCACTACGGCCTCCTCATCATCTTCATCTGAATCCACTACCCCCTCCCCTGCTTCCCTCTCTTCCTCCTGTCTGTTCCTTATCTCTCCTTCCTCTTCTTCCTCCCTACTCCTTGCTCTATTCTCTGCCTTTCCCAAATCTTTTTCATATCTTCTCAAAAACTTATCCGCCTCCTGTGTGTCCAACAATCTAAATTTTTTCTCTTTATAGAAGAAACCAATCCCCTCCGGGAACTCCCAACGAAATGGTGTCCCGATTCTCTTCAAAGCTGCTGCCACTTGTTTGTATCCCTCTCTTTTGCGAAGTAGCCTAACCGGTATTTCTTTATAAATAATAATAGGCCTTCCATCAATTCTTAATCTATTATTATAACTCTTTCTCAAAATTAGATTTTTCATTTCCAGAGAGTTGAAGATCACCAAGCAATCTCCCAAGAATTTACTCGCTTTCAAATGTTTGGGCCTAGTCATTCTATATACATTATCTACGGTAGATGCCATCTCTTCCTCCCTTAAACCTAGCCAGTTAGAGAGTTCTTTAATCATTTTCCCTCTAATGTCTTCATTTCTTTCCTCTGCTACTCCCCTGAATTTAAGATGAAGCTGTTTTAACCGCATATCAGCCATGGCTAGAGTATCCCAAATCCTGTCTTGAGAGATGCTTAGCTCTCCCAGCTCTTCTTTTACCTTCATTGTCTCATTTTTTTGTTCCCTCATCTCTTTCTGCAGCTTTTTATTAGATTCCTCAATCATTTTGGACTTAGCTGAGAGATCTTGGATTTTGGTTGAAAGTTCACCCACTGCTCCTTCTATCTTTTTATCAATCATCTCCTGAACCTCTCCTAATTTGTTTTCCATATATAATACATTTTGCTTAAATTCCTCCTTTATTTTGGCCCACAGATTATCTAGATCTTTGATTTCCTCCTGCCGCGACAGCTTTCTTTCTCCCGGGGTCCCTCCCCCTTTCTTCCAGTCTTTTCCATCCTTTCCCGTCATTTCCAAATCTCACTCCCCTACAGGTTCGCTTCCCCCCTGCCTTTACTTCCTTCCCCTTTCCACCCCCCTGTTAACCACGATTGTAGGCAGGAATTGTCAATAATAACCCACAATAGTAAACCAGAAAGAGACCAGTTTCCAGGCAGAGTTAATCAGTCCCCTCGGAGAATTGGCGATGTCCAATTAAAAATTTCAGACGGCCCGGAGCAGAGGTCCTATGATCAATCCAGTGAGAGAGGTTGAGGAGGAGTGCGGGGTAATTCCCCCCAAACTTCTGGCGTTCTCGTTCTTTACCCCTCGCCAATCCGCTTGGCCCACTCGCCCTACAACACGTAGGAGGGTTAGTAATCCACAGTCAGGCCTTAAGAGTGTCTGGTCCAGGTTAGTCCACTTTTATCCCTTATAGTCAAGGTCCAGAGTATAATCCAGAGTATAATCAGAGACCAGGTTATAGTCAAAATCCAGGTTATAGTCAAGGTCCAGATTCCAAAAGCCACAGTCGGGATCCAGGTCAAATGTAATGCACCAATCTCTCTAAACCACGTGAAGCTAATTAAGACGTCACGCCACCTCTTCTGTATTGAGTCCTCCTATTCAGCTCCAACCACCAGGAAATATCCTCCCAGAGAGGAGAGGAGGGAGCAAACGCAAGAAGAGAGGGAAAAAAAGCAGAAAGAACGGAGTGTGGCGGCAAACACGGAAACTTTAAAGTCCTCTCACCTTATGTCTACTGCCGCCCCTCCCTTAATATTGTCCTTAAACTCCTTCCAAGGTAGCATAGGCACTCCAGGTCTTAATTGTGAAATTGTAAACTATAAACGCCAGGAGCCACTTGTCCCTGCGTAACAGCGTAACAACGTAGAAACAACCCCAAAAGACGAACTGTAACACTCACCAGGGTCCGGTTAGTCCTTAATGTCCAATTCTAACAGTCCTTAAGTCCTCGCAGCAGATTGTTCTCACTCAAACAGACTCTCCAAAACCTCCTTATGTCATCGACTTTCCGGCTGCGCCATCTTATGTCCTCCACCGAGTGAACTCCCAAACACAATTCAAAACTCTCCAGGAGCCGCCCAGCTCCACTACTGGCTTTACGCCTTGCTCATTAAAAAGAAAAAACACATTAAAAACGCTGGGGGTTCCATTCTTTTCTTAAGGAAGCCCGTCGCCTATCCCGGCTGAAGCTCGAGGCGTCGCCCTGCAGAGTCGGTGCCTCCCCAATTCGCGCTCGCGGTCCTTCGTTTTCTCCTCGCACCAGCTCAGGAGAACGGTACGACCGCTGCCGCGCTGCTGGGTACCTATCCCCCAAGGGTGCCCCCCTTAGGGTTTTTGGGGTGCGCTGCGCCCTAGCGTCTTCCCCAAGCCTCCACAGAGCCCAGAAAACCGGGAGCGAGTTTTCCGCGCTTCCTCGCTGGTTGCGACCGGAACCGGAAGTCCAGAAAGTCAGCGGTTTGAATCCTCACGACGGGGTGAGCTCCCGTTGCTCGGTCCCTGCTTTTGCCAACCTAGCAGTTCGAAAGCACATCAAAGTGCAAGTAGATAAATAGGTACCACTCCGGCAGAAAGGTAAACGGCATTTCCATGCGCTGCTCTGTTTCACCAAAAGTGGTTTAGTCATGCTGGCCACATGACCCGGAAGCTGTACGCTGGCTCCCTCGCCAATAAAGCGAGATGAGGGCCGCAACCCCAAAGTCGGTCACGACTGGATCTAATGGTCAGGGGTCCCTTTACCTTTACCTTACTTATGAACATAATGATAATCCAAACAATGGCTCAGCAAAAACAAACTTAAGTTTCTTGATTTACTGGTTGTAGTTTGGGGGAGACATCCCAAGGTTTAGCGTTCTGACGCAGTGGAATGCCAAACCATGGCTTAGCCCTGGGTAGTACAACAGGACCAGAGGAGGAGTGAATTCCCTCTGCATTTGTTAATCATAGTTTATATATGTGAATTGGACCATTATTAGAGATGCTATACATGAAGGCTCATCCTTCATGGTCGCCTCTTTCTTCACAGGCAGTAAAAAAAATCCATTGATTTCCCATTAATGAAATACCAGTAAGTATGGCAGGTGGTTATGTGTGTGAGGAGAGAGCGCTATATACTGCAGATATCTTAGGAAGCTACCTTTTTGCATCAGATTATTTATCCAGTTAAACTGGTGTTGCCTACTCCGATTTGTAGCAGCTTTCCAGTATCTTGAGCAGAGAGGTCTGAAATCTGCTACCTTCTCCTTTTTTTATTAAGCCATTCATTGAACCTGAACATTTCTCTGTGCAAAACATGTGCACTGGGATCCATTGAGAACCGAGCCAACTCTTATCTGTATATCCCCACCTAGGGTTCTATTTCGTGGTATGACTTTGGGAATATAAGAATCTGGTGCCAAACCAGACCATCAGCCCACCTAGCACAATACTATCTACACTGGCTGGCAGCAACTCTTCAGGGTTCCTAACAGGAGTCATTTGCAGCCTTACCTATAGAAGCCAAATATTGCATGCAGAGCATGTGGCCCTTCCTCAGTTTGATAATGTGCTGAGATTTATAGGCACGCATGTATATGTATATATATGAGAGTCTGTGAGAGCATATATAGCACAATAGCACCTTGATATTCACTTGATGGCTACAGTAGAATAGGAATGTTTCTAATCTATTACATTAGTTGACTTAGACACACAGCAGGAAATACTCCCTTCCTTTGGGGTGGTGTTAATGAAGATAATACTGCCAATTTTAAATCTTTTTAAAATCTAATTGCCATTTCCCATGGTATTATTTTGTATGGGATTCTCATGTAATACGAGAAATGTTTTTCATTTCATTTCATGAGTTTACAACATAGAGTTAAGTAAACAATGCACACTGGAAATAATGATAGATTAATTCGGCTGGTGAACACTCACACAGCTGTATACATCATGTTTGCTGGAGGGCTTTGCATGGCTTCTTTTAGAGTATGCTTCTGCCAGTTATTGGGGGGCAAGAAGCAATAAAGGGCACTGAGCGCCCACTGAGCACCAAAAACACTATTCTGGAATTTCTCTGACTCCTGCTGCTTCATCTCCACACATTCCTTGAGGACTAGAAACTCTATTATATATATCTGTCGAAAAGAGGCCTGTAGAATAACTGTGATAATTGTGATTTACACACAGAGCCTCCCCATTTCTAAATCTCAGATCTCCTTTTTTTACACATTTTGAAGCTATTAAAGCAAGATGGGGACCTTCTGGCCTTCCAGGTGTTGTTGCACAATAACTCCCATAACCATAGCTGTCAACTTACAGATTTGAAAATAAGGGACCAGCAGCCTTGAAAATAAGGGACCAGCAACCAAAATAAGGGACCTGCAGCCTCACCTGTTCCAGGCACTCCAGTCTTCCTGTCCTCCTGCAGTCTGGTCAAACTTCTATGACAATGGCCCTTGTGGTCTCTTCCAACTCTATGATTCTATGATTCTATGGGTTGGACTCGATGGCCCTTGTGGTCTCTTCCAACTCTATGATTCTATGATTCATGCTGGTAGCTTCGAGAACACTGTCCAACCAACTTTGTAACCAGAGGTTCAACTGAATAGAATCTGAATCACATGCACCACAAGGCCTATGCAGCCTCAACTTAAGATGGCTCCCCGGCCTGGATTTGCACTGCAAAGTTTGCAGCAGCACGTGCAACAAAATGGTGTCCAGCATTCAAAAAACCCCTCAGCTTGCATTAACTAGCCACACACAAGGCATGCAAGCTCCACACACACCCACCCCATTCGTTCTTAGACTTCTTATTGGGTGAGCAACACAGCCAAGCAACACAGTTGGAGCCTCCCTCCTTCCTGGCCGGCAGGGAAGGAGGGAGAGGAGTTGCTTCCTTTGAAATTTAAGGGACATCATTTAAGGGACATTTAAGGGACATCCATCAATAAGGGACAGCGGCGGGACATGGCGCTGGAATAAGGGACTGTCCCTTCAAATAAGGGACATTTGACAGCTATGCCCATAACCCCAGATCATTGGCCATACTGGCTGTGGCTGATGGGAGTCGGTGTCCAACAGCAGCTGAAGGGCCACAGGCACCCCATCCTTGCTTTTGAGTTGGGGAACTGGGGGGTCACAAATTGTCTGAAGTGTAACCCCACTTGTCCCTTTCCCCCCCACGATGACGAGGAACCATTAGTTCCAGGATGATGAGGAACTCTTTGGGTTCAGTCAGTCAACCAGCTACAAATCCACCTAACAGTTACCTTCTTCAGTCCACATTTTACCAGCTGTTTTTACCACAAGACTGTGGTGGTGGACTATGGCAAAAGCCTTACTGAAATCAAGATACACTATTTCTCCAGCATCCCCCTGATCTTTTGTTGTGGTTCCCTGATCAGAAATCAGAAATGCATGGAATTAAGATGTTAATAAAAGCAAGCCTAGTTGGGAGAAATTGAGATTCGTTTTCTCATGCAAGAGCCCCCAATATTGACCCATATTTTATTTTTCAGGCAGATTTCAAGTTTCTCATCTGGATTGGATTATTAAGCTGCTTTGTGGTCTGCGGATCTGCCCAACAAGGTAAATGGAAATATGTACAGGTTTAGAAAGCATAGACTGTTTTTCTGTTCTACAGTGCAGGTGACCTATTAATTCCAGAGCTATCCAGTGTAAGCTTGCTATGCTTGTTTTGAATTGATTCAGGGACAAATGCTGCCGGTTTCACTTTCATACAACATCCATATTGGTTTAACCTCTTTGCTCATGTCTCTGAAACTGTTGGCAAAGAGGACATATGAACAGGAGGTAGGAGGAGGCAGCGTTTGCCCTGGAGAAGAGATTGAGCTGTATCTTCAGAACCACACTCTTGTTTCTCTAGTGTAGCCACATCTGAAGGATGCTGAACTGCATCTACAGCTTGAAATTGTACTCTTGTCCCACATCAGGTCATTTGAAATGTTATGCACCTCTTATTCTTCCAAGTAAGAAAAACCAAACAGCCTTTCCAAACATGTAGTGAAATAGATGCAGGTGCAATTTCTCTTGCAGAACGTCTTTACATTCCGCCGTTTCATCCTTTATGTTTGGAATTCACCTGCATCTATTTTACTGTTTGTACATACATTGGAAAATCTAGATTAGCATCACCTGTTCATCATGTGTGTGCAGTGCAATGAATGCATGTTCAATTTGTCATGCATGACTGTTGTGGTTTTCATGGTTTTACTTATGTGGAGGATTGTTCCATGGCATTTGAAGCAGTCCTAATTAATGAGTTATGACTGGCACAGAAGAAATGTGCATTGGTGTGTCAACTTTCCCTCTAGACTTTGAGCACTTGTGGAATTGATTGTTAAGCAACACTTGCAATCATATGTTAACTATAGATATAATAATTAGTTTGAACCTCAGTTTATGGCTGGTAAGAAATTTACTTATACAATACATTAAGTTAGGTATGTGTTATTATTTCTTTACAAAAAAAGCCTTTGCATTTTCTTATAGGTGGGAGCAATTGTATAAAAGCTAATGCTAAATCATGTGCTGATTGTATACAAGCTGGACCAAATTGTGGATGGTGCAAAAGTGCAGTACGTATTTTAAAAAAAATATATTTCATTTGCAATATTTTGTTTCCTATTTCATTTTATCTGTAGCTATTCTTATACATTTAGTAACTTTTTATGATACACTCCTTTGCATTGATAAATAAGCTGCAAATGAAAGCTACAGGTTTCTTTGGTCAGTGTTAGACTCTACAAAGTGCAGAGCAGATGTGAAAAATAAGTCTGCTGCAGTTAAAATTTTGGTGGTGGAGATGTGGAGGCTGTCACGTATGTTTAAGATTGGCTTTATAAATAACAATTCCTAGCTTGGGGGTTAAGTTTTTATTGTTGTTGTTGTCACTGTTATTCTGGAACTGGTAGGAAACAGTGCTGGCAGCAGCATCAAGACCAGCAAAGATTTTTTGTCAGAAATAACCTTCCTTGTTTTAATGAGCCCCTGGTGCCTTTGGAAGATGCTTTTATGCACATGGAGAGGTTTTTGAAAGCCAGTATGGTCTAATAGTTAGTGCTGGAATAAGAATGCAGAGACTCTGGTTCTAATCTCTACTCAGACCATAAAGCTCTGTGGGCGACCTTGGTTATGTTACACACTCTCAGCCTAATTACCTCTCAGGGTTGTTGTGATGATTAAATGGGTAGCAGGACTGCTTTGAAGTTCCTGTAAGGTGCAAGGTGAAAGACTGCTTTCTCTAGAAGAGTGGCAGGGCCATTTACTCACCTGTGGTGGACTGGGAGGTGCTCAAAATTTATCTTTGCTCCAGCCCACCAGTAGGTCAACAAATGACCCTGTGTTTCCCCTGCTTGAAAGAATCATCTGTTAACCTCGGCTGGAATACACAATAGGAAATAGCAAGAGCAAGACCTTCTCTTAGTGCATTTGAGTTTCCCTGTTTGTATCTGGGTGAAACACCTTTGCCTTATTTGCGTGGCGAGTTCCCGCCCCCCACCAAGATAAATAAACACACGAGACACCATGATTAAGGTTAATTGGGCGAATTAGGCCACAACTTTATTGAATTCAGGAATGAGAGGCATTGGCTTAGGCATTGGTCCTAACGACTATCCGGCTCCAGCCCATTTGCTGGAGACACGGTGAAGGGTTAACACTGATCGGGGAGTCTCCCGCTGAGGCACGTCGGCTAAGAGCTCCCCCGGGTCACCGCTCTGGGGCGTGCCTTTGGCCCACACCTCCATAGGCTTCGGACAGGGCCACGCCCCCCGGAGTCCTTTAACGGACCACCCTTCGTTCACTGGGGGGAGGTGATGGCGTTCCTCCCCCCCACACATCCTCTTAACCCCTTCTTACCAATGCCTACCGCCACCGAGCAGCCGCTCGCCGCCAATACTCTCATGCCTGAATCCACTCCCTTATCCCCTTAGCAATATCCCTCAACCAAAGATCGTTACCAGCATCCGAAAGATGCACGCCATCATACCGGTAGAGGGCCTCAATGTTGAAACGAATGCCTGGGTGGCCAATGACCAACCCCCCCAGGGCTGCCACTCTACGCACCACCGCCCGATCCAAGGCTTTCCTAGCCCTATTTATAGCTATCGGGCACCTGCAATCTCTCCAAACCCGCCTCTCCATCAGCGAGGCCCAAATAATTGTGATATTCGGGTAAGCTGCCTTCAGCTCCTCGAAGTCGCTAAAAATGTGCCACTGCAAATCAACTGCCTTCCTGTAGGCTAGGTCGTTTTCCCCTAATTGTATGAGTAAAGCGTCTGGGGGGCCCTCTACTGCCGCCCTGGCCATAACTGCCGGGAGCATCTCGGCCCAGCGCATTCCCCTCCGGGAGACCCAGGAAATGGTGATGTTAGGAGGAAAGCCCAGGCATGGCCCGAGACCGGAATTAATGGCGCGGACCCTGGCCCAATGCACAATACTGTGCCCGATAATCCAGACGCGCACCCCCATGTCACCTGTAGGAAATTGAGAGAAAAGGCCACGGTCAACCACTATCACAGATTCTTTCTCAAATAACGTTTGTACGCATCAGACTTCCAGCGACCTAAGTCCCTAATCCTTTCTGTTGTAAGACCCAGGTGCATTGCCGTGGTGGCTGCTCCAATCCTGAAGGAGTGTGCTGCAAAATCTGCTGCGGGGATGCCGCATGCTGCTAGCGCTAAGCGCATGACCCGCGTGAACTGGTGCCGCGTCAAAGGTGAACCATCTGCGTGAATCAATAAAGGCCCTGCCGAGGTGACCCTCAGGGATAAGAAGCGCCTCGTGTCTTTTACTGGACATGGGCCAGGCCTACCGGTGGCCGTCAGCTGAACCAGAGCCCCCCTCCCGTGCTGGTCTGTTTTGGAGCTGCGTATTCGTATTACCAGGTCCTCCCGTGACAGGGTAACGTCACTTAAAAGCAAGCCCCGGGAGGAACCGTGCAAACCTGCTTCATAAACTACCTCACCCACGCGCAGAGCTCCAAAAAAGGCAATGGAATACGCCGCTGAAAATAGGCGGGCCTCGTACTTTGACCAGCATACTGCACGCAATTTTTTATGGATTTGGGAAAGGATGTCGAATGATATCGGCCTTCTTGTATCGCAGTTTGGGGGCTGTAGCCTGCGCCAACCCTCTAACGTCCTTCGTATAACAAAATCGTCACAAGGGTCAGTGGAAAATACCGCCTTGCAAAAGAATGAAATTGCTGCGGCTTGAAGGTTGAGGGTTCTGGGGGCGCGGCCCAAGCGTCTTAGGTAAACTAGGTAAGATAGCACCTCAGGCTTGACGGGAGGGGCATTGCTCTTGATGGTTCGGGTTTTGTCACGGAATTTTAAAAAATCTGACCAAGCCTTCTTATACGATCTCAAAGTGGAAGGTGCCAGTGAGGCCATTACTCCCTGAATCACTTCTGGCTCCCAGGCCTCTGGTCCCCATGCCTCAGGTCCCCAAGACTCCACAGATGTTCCGGGAACGGCTGCGGCAGAAGCTGTGCATCCGGTGCCAACGAGCGGAAGCGGTCCATCTGAAAGCGAGATAGGGCGTCCGCGATGTCATTATTTACACCAGGCACAAATTTTGCAGAGAAGTGGATGTTGAGCTCTAAACACCGGAGAACGAAGGAACGCAGGAGGACGCCTACCCTTGGTGACCGCGCGGCCTGCCTGGAAAGTACTGCCACCACGGCCTGATTGTCAGTGTGGAAGCACACCCTATGGTTACTAAAGGTTTCCGGCCACAGGTGCACCGCCACTACTATCGGAAAGAATTCCAGGAATGTTAAATCTCTGGTAATGGGGCCCCCTTGCCAGTCAGCGGGCCAGCGCTGAGCACACCATTGGCCCCTAAAGTAAACGCCAAACCCCTGAGAGCCCGACGCATCCGAATGGACCTGGAAGTCAACCTGTAGTGACAGGTTGTCCTGCCATAGAGAAATGCCGTTGTAGTTCTGCAAGAACTTCAACCAGACTTCCAGGTCGGATTTCACTTCCTTAGATAGCCGTACCCTATGGTGAGGGGAACGCAGCCCTGCTGACAACTTCGCAAGGCGGCCACAAAATGGGCGGCCAGGGGAAACCACGCGGCAAGCAAAATTTAAGTGGCCTAACAGTGACTGGATTTGCCTGAGTGTAACTTTCCTTAAGGGGAGCAGCTGCCGAATCAGGTCGCCAAGCGCGATGAGTTTTTCCTTGGGAAGTTTTGAGGTCTGAGCGACAGTGTCCAACTCGATACCTAAGTAAACCATGGTTGTAGCCGGACCCTCAGTTTTGTCGGCGGCTAAAGGGACCCCCAATTCTCCTGCTAGTGATATGAAGGCTTCAAGGAGCTCTGAGCACTTAACTCGACTATCAGCCACGAGGATAAAGTCGTCCAGGTAGTGCGACACGCCCTCGGCGCCGGTTCTAAGGCGAAGCGCCCAGTCCAGGAAGGTGCTGAATGCCTCAAAGGCTGCGCAGGCCACAGAGCAGCCCATGGGCATTGCTTTGTCTACAAAATACGCCCCCTCAAATTTGAAGC
The DNA here is from genome assembly GCF_964188305.1 of Podarcis bocagei. Classification (NCBI taxonomy): domain Eukaryota; kingdom Metazoa; phylum Chordata; class Lepidosauria; order Squamata; family Lacertidae; genus Podarcis; species Podarcis bocagei. Next base: position 42,925,763 of record NC_138137.1, on the reverse strand, counting down.
CAAGCCACCGGAAATCTTCCGGATGAACTGGCAAGAGTCTAAAGGCCGACTCAATGTCACATTTTGCCAGCAGTGCACCCTTACCGAACTTGCGTATGAGCCGTACCGCTTGGTCAAAAGTGGCATATCTAACTGTGCAGAGCTCCTGTGGTATTGCATCGTTGACGGACCCCCCTTTTGGGTAGGAGAGGTTGTGGATCATGCGATACTCACCGGGCGTTTTTTTGGGGACTATGCCTAGTGGGGATATATGGAGGCCTTCAATTGGGGGGACTAAAAAGGGGCCGGCTACCCTTCCTGCTTTTATTTCCTTACTAATTTTCTTTTGGGCAACCTCGGGCATCTCCCTCACCGATTTTTGGTTTGGAGGATCACTTGAATTGGGGGGATAGGCTACTGGGATCCTGAAACCGTTACTAAAGCCCTCCCATAGGTATTGTGCTGCCGTCTTGTTAGGGTAAAGGTCTAAGAGATTTTTTAGCGGGGACAACTTGATGGGGGACCAGGCTAAGCCCAGGCTGAAATTACTGTCTGCCACCTTGGGGTCCAAATGGCGCCCCATGGCCACCTCTCGGTCCTTGGTTATAGGCGCCTCTCCCACCCCGAAAGGGCTGCCTCCCTTTGGTGCAGGCAGTGGCAGGGTGGTTACCGAGGCATTTTTCGCACTCGTGGCTGTACTTACAGACAGCCCGTGCACAAACCCCCTTGTTGTACTCCCAGCACAGCCGCCTCTGCTTTGGAGCGGTCTTCCAAGATCTTGACGAATCCTGGGGCTTCTTTTCAACGAAGGGACCCACGTGTTCTGACCAGTAATTCTGGTCCTTCAGGTCCCAGCGCGTGGAAGACAACAGTGATGCATTTCTGCGGAAATCTTCATCATAATTTAGGGCAGCAACTTCCCCCGCTAAATCCCGCGCCCTCCTGACATGAGCCAAGTACGCAACCAAATGCATCGCCCGCTTTGGATAAGCCGCGCTGACGACGCCCATAAACACTTGGAACCCGTCCAGCCAGTTGTCAAAAGTACGTTCGGGTCTGGGTGTCCTGTACTTGCGATTACCATACTTGCGTTTCTTCTCCCCTCTACCCATAAGCTTTGCTGGCGGTATCAGTCTGAAAATATCTATAAATTCCCCACTGAGGATCTTATTCCTCTTTCTCGGGGATAAATGAGAGCCTACGATAAAATCAGTAGAGAGATTAGTGGACGTTTTAACATCCTGCAGCAATGCGCCATCCCTCCACTCGAGGGTCCCGTTAAAGGATTTCCTGTAGGAATTGGCCCTCCTCTCATGCACCCATAAAGGAAGGCCCACAGCGTCCTCCCCGTGGCCCCAGTACTCCACCCTAGGAGCATCGCTGTCTGAATCGGAAGAAGAAGAGGTACCTGAATCATCCTCTGAATCCGAATGCCTGCACTTCTTCTTCTTCTTTGAGGTGTGCTTCCTCTTCTCTTTCCTCTTCCCCGAGTGGCTCTCAGGAATGGCTTGATCCGGAACGGCCACCGCCTGCGCTGCTTGCGTCCCCTGGGCTTCCTCGTCGGAAGAAGAACTTGAGGCACCCTCGGCTGGTGCTGACTGCAGTTGTGGGTTCTGAAAGAGACTTGGAACACCTGGATCCTTTTGAAGATTAGTAGTCCCAGGACAATGAACGCAAGCCTTACCCTTTCTGCCTCCCCTCGGGGCCCCTTTTGCCTTGCCTGGGCCGGTTGACTGTGCCCGGGTATTCCTTTTGGGCCGTGGTGCTGACTCCTTGGCTGCTTTCAGCGCTGCTACCGCGGCTGCAGAAGTGCCGGGAAGTTGCACCTCGTTAAGTTGAGTGTCTGGAATGAAATCCTGTGTGAACGCTCTTGGTGCCTCAGCCACAGGTACAGCCGCCACCGGTGCCGCTGTCGATGGTGCCCCTGGCGCCGGTCCTGGTGCCGCTGTCACTTGCGCTGCCGGTGTCGCTGCCCCTTGTCCTGAAGATCTATGCCTATAGAAATCTTGAAACGCTGTGAAAAAATCTGCCAAGGCTTGAGGGTTACTTGGGATTACAAAAGGTTGGGACTCCTCCTGATTTCCCTGAGGCCCCCCAGCTGCGGTGGAGTTTACTTGGTTACCTTGACCGGACATGATGTGATCAAGATTCTTGCTTATCTTGATCAATGCAACACCAGCAACGTAGTATGGCTAATGTGCGTAGCTCAGTATCGTCTGCAGTGGCAAACTTAAATGGAATGATAGTTAACACACCCAACTGCTCCTAGTAGAACAGCAGACAATCACTTTAGCTCAGTATTGTCCGCACTCAACCCAGAATTGTCCTCCCTGGATACCCGCCAAAGAGCACTTTATTATATATGTATATGTATTATTACTATTCCTTTTGCTGTAAACTATATATTTATTAGCTTATCTATCGATTGCCGAATTGAATGATTGCAACTATATCACAACTAAAATTGTTAAGGGCAGGTAAAGCAATGAGATGTAACGACCAATAGATGAGTTGGCCAAATGAACCAACTTCAAATTAACTTAAACGGAATAAAGCAACTTAGTTAACGTGCAATTATAAAGGAGAGGAAATTAGTTGCAGTCTATAGCCTAAGGCAATAAAGTACTCGAATTCACCTTAATTATTTACCGATTTCGATTCAAATTAAGTCTGGTTTAAGGCAGGAATCGGAAGCCGGCAGCAAGTTGCTATGTGTTTACAGTTACAGTTGCTATTAAAATAGTTCAAGTTTTGTTACTTTATTTTACTTTATTTTGAATATATATATATGTATTTTAATGCGTTCCTACTTATTCAAAGGCGGGGGGGCGCTGCAGGCAGGGAGCAGCGACTGCCCTTGCTCCTGATTCACCAAATGAATTTTAAGCAATCACCAAATTAATATGCACTGACCTAAATGAAGTAATTTCCCAAATCAAAATGGCCCCTACCTTATGCAGAACCTTAATTTTTCAGCACCTTATGCAGTTGTAATCCCCAGCAATTAATTCAGCTCTTAAACTTGCAGATGAAATCCCCTTGCGCTAACTTAGGATCAAATTAGAATATTAAAGAACAGTGGTGACTCGTCTAAGTTGAATTAAACTATTAAAATATTATTCAAGGAGAATGAAATGAAATGCTAGAAAAACCAATCAGAACTGAAGAAAATTACTAATACTGATAATAATATATCACAACCAAATACCTCCAATAAATTGTTTTCCCAATTCAAGCACTTTAAAGACTGTTGCTCTAAAGCAATGGAGCTAGCAGGCCAGCCCTTTCTCCCAAAGCCTTGCCTACTTTGAATTAGTTATTACCCGAAGGAGGCTTATTTCCCACGTGGCTTGCCTCACCAAAAATGGCCGCCGCAGAAGGCCACGTGGTCACCCGAAATGGCGGCCGCAAAGGTGTCCCGTTGCCTAGCGACGGCGTAGATTCCCCCCAGATGTAGCCCTGAGCAGCGAGAGCCAGCAACCCCAATAGCAACCGCTCCCAAGGCGAAACTCACAGTGAGAAGGAGCACCCGGGACAGCGGGGAAATACCCCTGCAACCGGCTACGGACCCCCCTAATACCAGCAGCTAAGCCCCTAGCAAACTGAAGCAGATACAACCTGATCCGGCCGGTGAAAACCCTTTCCCGGGAATCGCAACGGAGCTGGAGAGATGGAAGAAATTGCGGAAGGAGGAACTTGCCAGGGGGGAGGCTGCCGAGGATAACCACAGGAGGGAGGCTGCTCGAGGGATCAATCAGCTGGCCGGCGGCTGCTGAAGCGGAGCGGACACGTGGGGAAAAAGGCGGAAGCGTACTTCGCCGCAGCGGCGACCTTGCAGGAACCACAGATGCGCTGAACTTGCCCCAACTTGTGGAGGGCTGCTGACGCGACGAGCGATCCTTCCTGCGGCTGCCGGAGATCTGCGAGCAAAAACCCTCCCCAGACGATTTCAGCTCTTTTTGGCTTGCTGTGCGATGGAGCACGCAAGCAGATAGGGAGTAAGGAATTCCCTGAGAGTGATTTCGCTAGAGAGCAAAGCAGCGGTAACCGCTTCCCAAGGCTGGTGCCTGCTGAGATGGTTTCCCGATTGCTGCAAAGGCGCGCTCCGAAGTGCTCCTGCAACGCTTCCACGTGGTAACGATGGGCGATCAGCTGGTCGTCGGAGAAACGTGGGGCTAGCCGGAGAAGAGAGGGCGAGCCCCCTCCGCTACGGCCCTAAATAGGGCAAGCCACGCCCCCTCCAGCCAGCCGATTGGCTGGCCGGGAGGCGTGGCCGGATGGGATTCCCCTGCTCTCGCGGGGGCTGAGACCAGCCCCCGCTCACGTGGGGAAGGGCGTGATGCCCGCAACCCCACCTCCTGGGGCAGGCCCGGAAGTGGCTTTCCCAACTCCTCTGCATGTGCCAGAGGATTTGGAGATGGAATGGATCGGTTTGTTTCACACGGCAGAATAAAAAGACCCTGGTGCAATTTGAGGGTAAACAGATTCCTCACTTGGTGCTGTGTCCACAAATTCAATTTGCAGGGAAGGGATTCCACCTCACCCGTGACCAGCAGGAAAGAAACAGGCAGATTTGCAAGGAAAGATTCCTTGCCATTTCTCTCTTTTAATACTCCATTGGGAAAAGAAATAAGTGCGTCCCTTATGCATCAGTTGAAATATATTGACTTATTTACAAGTTATCTATCAAATAGCATGCTGTGACTGTTCTACTTTCCAACTGTAATGATCAGATTGGCACTACTGGCTGTATCCATATATAGCTTAGTTCACACTGCTGTTTTTCCATGCCCTCTTCCCTACACAGGGACAGGGGTGTTTGTCATGTGGACATAAGTAGTTGACTTGTATGCGTGAAATAGTCTGAGGTCTCTTGAATGCCAGGTGAAGAAGGTAGAGAGGCGAATTCTCTGAAATGATTGCCCTGATTAGCTAGAAGCAGTTGCTATCTGCAGTTGGAACCAGGCGAATGGGTAAATTCTTCACTCTGTTACTAAAATCTTTTTTTATTTTAAGAATGCAGTCTCCTTAGGCTTTGTCCTTTTCCATTTGCCAGTGGCAAGGACTCTGCCCCCTCCCAAGTTCTCCCTCATAGTTATTTAAAATCATTCCACTCTGGAGTCTCTCTGTCTGGATTTAATTATATTCTCCTGGTGATATTAGAAGGGCAGTAACTTTAGCTGCTGACAAAGCAGGTGGACAGGGAAACAGAATTTTCTGTGTGTTTTAAATCTAGTTTGACTTCTGGAATGTCCTGAGTCCTAAGTTCTGATACAATCCTTAGCCCTAGTTTCACAGAGGTGGTTAAACCTCTGTATGGAATATACTATTTCAGACTGCAGATCGGGACTTGCATGCTTGAATACTTCTCCAAAACAACAGCAGCAAAAATAACAAAAATCCATGCACAGAGATAACTGAAAATGCCTATCTTTTACAGGCCTTTTGATTCATGAGATACCAAGAAGACATAATGTACATAACTTTTTTTTTTAATTGTGATTAATAGTTTTGTTTTTGATTGCCATACCCTATCCTAAAGTCAACAGACAAAGAGTGGGATATAATTTTTTTTAATGATAAAAGCAAAATGTTGAAGAGAAGACTAGACTAGAGCCCTGCTTCTGACAGCTACAGTTTCCACTAACAGTGAATAGCTTCCTGTGTTTCTAACCTCCAAAATAAAATATCTGTATTCTGCTTTGCAACTTTGCCCTGGCCTTTGACATCCGAGGTGTATATTTTCAGGACCCACTCTACTGCTGTGAGCATAAATTGTTTTAAACTGTTGAATAGTAAATTCCTGCAGCCTGCCTTGGAACCTTACAGTGAAGAAGTCAAATAAATTACAGTAGTATGGTATGTTGTAAGTTGAAGCCAGAAAAGGCAAAACTTAACTTGATCCCTTTTTGTTTTTCCACTGCTTGTTAATTCTAATAGTTCCTTTCTAGGGCCATTGCTAGTTTGCACAATTTGTACTTGGTTTGCTGTTTTGTTCACTGGTGTTTTCCCACTAAACTTCAGGGGATAAATACAGTGCATGAACTGGGCTGTCTAACAGATACAGCAAAGAGCAGTTCCTATCCTCCTGGTCGTCCTTTTACAGAAACTGCTTCCAGACACATCCGTGTGTGTGAAAGTGATAAAACACAAATTGCTTTTATGCTGTAGCATATAATAATGGTTGTTCATTGGATTTTACATGCAAAGTGTCAGGTATTGGCTGTTTGGTCATGTGGTCATGTAAACCAGCAGACAGCAATGACTCACTGTTCCATTCTGGGTCTCGGATGGGCTGCTTTGAGTATACTTCCTCAGGAACCTGTCTGGCATCTTCCTCTGGGGCTCCTATATATTTAAAATAGGGGGAACGAGCCATAGCTGAGTGGCAGAGTCCTACGCTTTGCATGGAGAGGGTCCCAGCCCCAGCCCCTGGGATCTCTAGTTTAAAAAGGTCAAGCAGTAGCTGATGTGAAACACCTCTTCCTTAAACCCCAGAGAAATGCTGTCAGCCCAAGTAGAGAACTCTGGGGTAGATGGACAATGATTCTGATTGGGGGGGGGGGCATTCAGCTTCTTATACTAGTGACGAAAATTGTGGAAACCTTTTGGAGAAAGTGTATTTTCAAGGGTTGGTTGTAATACCTTAAAATTTTATATCACTGGAAAGATAATTTAATGGAGAATGTAATGCATCAAAGATTGTTCCATTATCTGTATTCTATCAAAAGTTATAGGCAAATAACCAGAAAAAGGAGTGTTTAGAGAGCCAGTCAGGTGTCATCTTGTTTTGGCAATGATGGCTAATAACATCACTTTTTTTGGAGTAATACCATAAAATTATATATCAATGGAAAGACAATTTTGGCCACTAGTGTATATTCTTATCAAGATGCTACACATGTGTATTGTGTACTTATTTCCAAGAGGAAAGAATCTAACTTTGGCATCCTCCACACTTGAAGGTACACATACATACATACATACATACATACATAATTTTGTTTGTATGCTACCTTTCATTCTTCTAACCATGCTCAAGGCAGCTTACAGCATGGAAAAATACATAACATTATAACAAAAGGAGTCAAAAACAATGAATAAATCGTTTTTTAAAAAAAACAACCAAACAGAACAGTTTCCACATATATCACAACAATATCTAAAATAAAGATACAATATATCAACAGCAACAACTCCTTGCTCCCCCCGTCCAAAACCACCCCAACCCAAGATTCTGTTCAGCTTTTGTAGCTCTCAGGCCAGGTGAAAAAAGGCTTGCAAGGCAGGGGACAGGTCCTCCAGGACTGAGAGCTATGATGGGGTAACTCTTCATCAAACGAATGCATTACTCCCTCACTCCCTTCAGAAGTGATCTCACCAAAATTATGTATAAAACCTTCCTGGTTTTGGTGTCTTCCTCACGGTTGCAGGCACACTAACAATGGCAATGTGCAGGCCCCCCATCAGATTTGCTGTTGGCTCTTTCTTTTTGTGCCTGGACTAAACACTTAATTTTGTCCCACAACAGAGCTGTTTTTCTGGCTGTGTTGTCTCTCAAGTTCAGTTCCTGCCCTGTCTCCTCTGCCTCTCTGGCACTTGGCTCCTGGCAAGAGCCCAGCTGGTTTTGGCTTTACTGCTCCATCACAACCCCTCTGCTGGAAGCAAGAACCCTTTCTTTCGAATGCCAGGACTTCTTCCTCTCTGAGTCTGCCTCACATCTCTTTCATTCTCCTCCTCTCCTTGTAGCTTGTGGTTGCAACCGTGAGCCACGCCCACACTGGTGTCATGACTCCTTTTCTGAGTTGTGCCTTTACAGTCTGCCCTGCCCATCCTGCAGCTGTCTCCTGTTTTTGCTAGCTCTGCTAGGCCTTTGCATCTTGACCATTCCCCTAGGACTTCCTTGCAGGGACAGGTAATAGCTTTGAAACCTACCAAGCCCGCTTACAGCATCTTTCTTGAAAACTACTGTCAAGCTAGTTTACTCTGAACTGCTCATCACTAGAACATTGCTGAATTCCATTCCATTTTTATGCTGCTTTCAGTCATCTTCCAAGGAGCTATTAAAAATAGTAAGACAGCTAAGATAACATTTGGAACAATATTACAGTTTAGTACAAGATTAACAATTAGACTTTGCTGTACCCTGCTGTGTGTATCTTTGCATTTCTGAAAACATACCTTTACTGAAGGTGATCCCCTCTTGCAACTAATATAGCAATACAAAGTGAAAATCAGATTTGGTTTTTTAAATGTCAATGGTGTTTTGAATTGTATGCGGAATGAACCATGGTGGTAGTATAGTTGGAGATGAACCTACTGTGAATAATTTAGAACCTGATTTTGTTTATGTTTGCTAGACCTTCTTTCAAGAAGGAGAATCTACTTCAACACGATGTGACGATTTGGAAGTTTTAAAAACTAAGGGCTGCCCTCCAGATGAAATAGAAAATCCCAGAGGCTCACAAGCTATGCCGAAAAACAAAGAAGTAACCAATCGTGTCAAAGGGGCTGCTGAGAATCTTAAACCGGAAGACATTACTCAGATTCAACCACAGCAAGTACAATTAAAGCTGCGAATAGGTAAGGGTGTCAGATTAACAGTGATGTCTTATTCCTTATGTTCTCACCATTATTCAAGAAATTGACTAGAACTGTCAAAACATTTAGATAGATGATAGATAGATAGATAGATGATAGATTGATAGATAGATAGATAGATAGATAGATAGATAGATGACAGATAGATAGATCCAGCTTCAACAGGTGGGAACGTTGTACCTTGATCAAGCCATTGTACCTTGATTTTCTAGTAGTTTCCGCACCTTAAGTATATTGCCTTGAGCAGCATTGGTCAGAACGGCAACTCAAATTCCTTTGGACAGACACTTTTGCACATGAACATTCAACTTACCCTATTCAAGAAATGCATCTGAAGCTCTTAAATGACCAGTCTTCATGAAACATGGTGTGGGATAATTTCCAGAATATTGTGGCTTTCAAAACAATTTTGGTACATGCATAAATGGTTTAAGATTGATTTGGGGTCAAAAATGCTTTTCTTCACCCTGAAAGTGCTTTGGAACTGCTCAGAGGAAGCACAGAATGTGCCCCAGGCATTGATAACTGCGATACATATTTTGGAGTGCCTAGCGAGCAGGAACTGGAAATGTACAAAAAATGTGTTTACAATTGGAAACAGCAACTGGATTATCCTATTGGAAGTATCCTCCTAAGTAGATTTGGGCCCCATCTGCACTGTACGTGCAGATTCATGATCATACCACTTGAAGCAGTCATGGCTTCCCCCAAAGAATCCTTGTTAGGAGATCCCAATGTCCCTCTCAGCTATACTTGTGTGGCAAGGCCACGAACCCTCCCCTTATGTTGGAATAAAGGGCCATCTTCTGGAGTCCATGTGCCAGTGGTGTGCAGGGGCTAAGGCAAATGTGGGTGGAGCAACAGGTGTGACTTCGTACAGTGGACTATTTTCCACCTATGCCAAAGAGGTTTTAAAATAAGCTGACACCTCACACACAGATCTCTGCCCTCCATCCAGACAAGGAAGAGGTGGCCTCACAGCTCAAGGATATATTCTAGCAAGACAGAGGCACTAAGCATAGGGTGGAAGTGTCAGTGCACTTATATGTTTAGCGTACTTACTGTCTAGTGTCATTATGGAATTTTTGCTTTAAAACTTTTATTTCTTTTTCTGGGATTAGGGGAACCACAGACATTTTCATTAAAATTTAAGAGAGCTGAAGATTATCCCATTGATCTTTATTACCTTATGGATCTCTCCTACTCTATGAAAGATGACTTGGAGAATGTGAAAAGCCTTGGAACTTCTCTCATGAGTAAAATGAAGAATATAACTTCAGATTTTCGAATTGGTAATAATTTTGTTTAAGATCATTATAAATTAGGGCTAGCTTTTCTTTACAAACAAAGTTCTGTTTATCATGTCAAAATGTATAAAGAAATATACATGTGTAATATGCATGTGCTCAGAAATATAAACATGATTTAGTAAGTTTGTGCTAGGAGAAGAAAATGCATACTTTTATAACATAGATTCTGTATTAGATTGCTGCTGGATAAAAACAGATTTGGATAGAGCAAACCTGAGAGCCTATATGCAAGCTAGTGGAAGCAAGGATTATAATAGGCTGCATCAAATCTAAGGCATACTCACAGTAGACTATTTGGGATCAGTAAACTTAAGTTATTCAAGTTTATTGTCAATGCTTTTGTTCTGAAGATAACTTAAGTCATGTACAAACTTAACACATAGTATTCAAAGCTAATGAGTAGTTTGAATGGATCTACTTTTAAGTAGGACTTGGTTGAATACAACCCAAAGTTGATTGGTTTCTATGTAAACATTGGAATTCCTACTGGGTTTCATATACAGCCTCTTGAGAAAGTAAAATGTCTACATGATCCCAGTTCATAGCACTCCTTCCAGGCAATATATCCTGCTTCTTTGGGATGAACACATGCACAAAAGAAACCCACATGACAACCAGATAGCCTCTCTGGGTTTCCATACATGTCTGCTGTGTAGAAGACATTCAGTATAACCCTTGCTAAGGCTGAATTCTGACCCTTCAGAACCACTTCCTCCTGGACTCTTCATTACCTGGTAGACCAAGCTTCCCATTGTTTCCTGATGAAAAAGAATGTCTTTTGCTAGAGTGCAACCTGCCCTGCAACTTGGTGGCTACTCTATAGGGCTTTCTATTGCTCTCAGAACTAGTAGAGTTCCATTGTACGTCCCCTCTCTCTCTCTCTCTCAGGTTTTGGCTCTTTAGTTGAACAAACTGTAATGCCTTATATTAGTACTACACCAGCCAAACTCAAGAACCCATGCACCGTTGACCTTAACTGTACAAGCCCTTTTAGCTACAGGAATGTACTCAACTTTACCAGCGATGGAAATCTGTTCAATAAGCTTGTAGGTGATCAACAGATTTCTGGCAATCTGGATTCTCCTGAAGGTGGATTTGATGCAATAATGCAGGTTGCTGTTTGTGGTGTAAGTGTATTTTCATTTCTTTTGCATATTACTATAAATGCAATTGACTTGTAGACCCTTGGCTGTTATTGATTTAATGGATCAAAAGTGTTAATTTAACTTCCTGGACACAAATATTGAAAAGGTACAATGATAAGCAGTTAAAAGCCAGTGGGGATCCTTAACAGGCATACAACCACATGTGTACTCATAAGGGTTTGTTTGTTGCAGCTCTTGCACAGGAAACAAAAGGCATAGTCATTGTGTACTCTCTCTCTCTCTCTCTTCAACAACAAAAGGTTTCAGTCACCAGTCTATGATTTGCAGACCCTCTCTTCTACTGCTTCTGGTCTTGCTCCTATAAAGTCTAGCTGCTGATTTTCAGTTCTAGTAGTTGTTAGCCAGCAGTGTATTTTGAGGGAACCCAACTCATATCCCCCACCCCACCTCGCCCCATACACACTTAGCTAGTAAAGATATAGAGTAAAACCCTGGACCAGAACTCTGATCTGGATGCCCAAGTGACTGGTGCCAGCAATTTTCAGGGGGAATTGGGAAAGCGACTTCAGTGTACAAGTGGAATCCTCCCCCTCTCTTGCTTTGAAGCTTTCTGAGTCAACCTCCAGTTGCAAAGGTTGCATGGTAATTTCTCCATGCCTCTTGACCATAAGCTGGAGCAACTGTATCCTAGTGCCAACACATCCCAGCTGTCACTTCCGGGTGTGTTCAGGTGGCTTCTTCCCACATTATGTTTTTATGTCATGCACATGTTCCTGAAGCTACTATCAAAACTGTACAGTAGTGATGGGCGGAGAGCTTATATTTGCTAAAAAATACATGGAGATTCTGATCACTGATTTTTCAGTTTTCTCTGCTACCATATTCTTTCACAATGATCCTTGCTTTTATATATATATATATATATATATATATATATATAAAATTTCTTCTCAAGTCAGAACTTGGATGGAGAAATGTCACTCGGTTGTTGGTATTTTCTACGGATGCTGGATTTCATTTTGCTGGAGATGGGAAACTTGGAGGAATTGTCTTGCCAAATGACGGGCGTTGTCATTTAGATAACAATATGTACACAATGAGCCATTATTATGTAAGTATGCTTAAGAGAATGTTTAATTTTGTGTTTACATGTATGTTATTGTGTATGTGTGTGCCTCTCTCTCTCTCTCTCTCACGCAAATATACACACGTGTAGAAATGGGAGACAATCCCAGTATACCTCCCCCCCAATGTAGAAGAATGCTTTGAGAAGAACACCCATTAAAAGTTTAGCTTATAGTTTAAACGTTTAAAATAGCAAGGTCTGTAAGCTTTCATGGACCAGTGCTAGCAGAGCTTGTATGTAAAAACATGTAGAGATTTTTAATTTTGTTATAGTAGCCTTCACATTTTTCTTCATAGAGGAAGAATGCAAGTTCGGTTTGCCTATTTTAAAACCAAGTTATCCTACTTTGCTAAAACTCCTTTTCTGAATCCAGAGAGAAACCCAAGAACTGGAGAACATTTATTTAACTGGCAAAATACAAGAAAAAGCCTAAGTAATGCTTTGATAAGAATGAAGAATCTGAGAATTAGAGGCTTCTGTTAATGAGAGTTGATGGATTGCTTTTTTAAAAAATGTTTTTGACTCTTTTGTTTGCTCTTGCTTATGTTTGTATAGAAAATGGTATATAAGAATGTTATTGTGTGTGAAATTCAAGTATATATAAAATGTAAACTTCATTCTTCAGGATTATCCCTCCATTGCACACCTTGTTCAGAAGCTAAATGACAATAATATTCAGATAATATTTGCTGTTACACAAGAATTTCAACCAGTTTACAAGGTAAGAGCAAGTGACAAAAGCTTCTATAGAGTCCCCTTCCCTCACCAGCTGAGATTGCCCAGCCTGAAAATGCCTCCACCCACACGACCAGTGGTGCTCTCTAGGCAATAATGGTATTTACCCCCACCCACCCTAGGTGGGAATGTAGAGAGTTGATGGGTTGCAGTTGTCCCACCCCTGTTCTGTGTATGTGTTAGAAACTTGAGAAATTGAATTCTGTATACCTATGGTTTTCTATATGGGACGCGTGTAGTGCTGTGGTCTAAATCACTGAGCCTAGGGCTTGCCGATCAGAAGGTTGGTGGTTTGAATCCCCACAACGGGGTTAGCTCCCATTTCTCGGTCCCAGCTCCTGCCAACCTAGCAGTTCGAAAGCACGTCAGAGTGCAAGTAGATGATAATAATAATAATTTATTATTTATACCCCACCCATCTGGCTGGTTTCCCCAGCCACTCTGGGCAGCTTCCAACCAAATATTAAAAACAATACAGCATCAGACATTAAAAACTTCCCTAAACAGGGCTACCTTCAGCTGTCTTTTAAAATAAATAGTTACTGCTCCAGCGGGAAGGTAAACAGCATTTCCATGCGCTGCTCTGGTTTCACCAGAAGTGGCTTAGTCATGCTGGCCACATAACCTGGAAAAACTGTTTACGGACAAATCTCGTCTCCCTCGGCCAGTAAAACAAGATGAGCGCCGCAACCCCAGAGTCATTCACGAGTGGACTTAACTGTCAGGGGTCCTTTACCTTTTTTATGGTTTTCTATAAATGGCATTTTGTGTATAGAATTGATCTATGTGCTGCTTATGATTTTAACTGAATGTTTTTCTCACTCTTCTCATGTAAAGGAGCTCAAGAATTTGATTCCAAAATCTGCTGTGGGAACACGCTCTTCAAACTCCAGTAACGTGATTCAACTGATAATTGATGCCTACAATGTGAGCTCACCAGTTTTCATTATCGCAACATACACCCAAAGACAACGTGTTTTGTATACAATAAAGGATGTATTTTGTTGAAGACCCCAGTGGGGATCCGGACCTGGCCACATATACATATACATATACATATACATATACATATACATATACACACAAGTCAAGTTTGACAGGTGGACAGGGCCACCCCCTTGTCAATCACCTGATGTTGCAATGGCAATCTTCGCTTCCATGGTTTGAAATCAAATGTATAAGCAAAAAATGTGTGCAGTATTTCTCTGTTGCCATCAGTCAGCTGATTGTCAGCACTGAAGAAACCCTTTGTGCAGTGCTTCTCCAGCACTGATGATCAGCTTCAAAGCACCTTTTACGCAGCCCTGCCTTGCCCCACACTTGTCACATACAATGTCAGGGGTAGGGCAGGTAGCCATGGCTTAGACTCTTGTGCCAAATGGGGAGGCCTGGCTGGAGGTTCCCCATCCCTTATTTAAGCAGATTAGGTTCTGGGATGTATATGTAGTATAAAAAGAGTTGGTAGCTTCCCATTCTAGCCACCCAGAGACCTTGCTCACAGGGCAAGACAGGTTTGAGCAGATTGCACTGGTCCTGGCTTCACTGCACTGGCTGTCAGTTTCCAGACCCAGTTCAAAGTGCTGATTTTAACCTATAAAGCCTTAAACAGTCTGCAGTCCTTTTCAATATGTTTGTGTGTGGTTTATCGGGGGAGGAGTTGGGAGAGGAAAATAGCAGTTCTGATCTTATCAGCAATACAATTTTATCAATCTCTTTTATCCGTTTTGTAAGCTACAATGACGCTGGCTGCACAAAACCCACGAGAAAACGGTAACACTAGTTCAAAACTTGCTGTGTCAAGATACAGAGAAAACTAATACAGCGGTACCTTGCTTCTCAAACTTAATCCGTTCTGGAAGTCGGTTCCAAAATCAAGACGCGCTTTCCCATAGAAAGTAATGCAAAATGGATTCATCCGTTCCAGACGTTAAAAAACAACCCCTAAAACAGCAATTTAACATGAATTTTACTATCTAACGAGAACATTGAACCATAAAATGAAAGCAATAAACAATGTCACAGTCAATCAGTAGCTGAACTGGGTTCCACACAGTAACAAAAACAAAACAAAAAAGAGCTGCAAAAACAAAAATGTAAAATAAATAGCAAAAACAGACAGAACTCAGCATAACTCTCAAAACGTAAGTGTGGCACTCAAAACGGAGCACGTTCAGCTTCCGGAAAAAGTTCACAAACAGGAACACTTACTTCCGGGTTTGCAGTGTTGGGTTCCAAGTTGTTTGAGTACCAAGGTGTCTGAGAACCAGGGTACCACTGTAGTCCCTTCAGAAATGCCCGTTGTAAAAGGACTAGATAGAATCTGTTGAACATGTATCTCTTGCAAGAGAGTATTTTCCAAGTGTTTTTAAGGAACTGTTTGGACATCTGGGAGACCACAGAGTAGAAAAACCTGTGGCTTTCCAGATGAAGTTGGGCTGCATGTTCCATTATCCTTCACTAAACTACTTGACTTTTGTGTTAGTCATTGTCTTCAGAAGTCATTCTGGAAAACAACAAACTACCAAAAGAAGTCACAAATGAATATAAATCTTTCTGCAAGAATGGAGTGAATGGTACAGGAGATGAAGGAAGAAAGTGCTCCAACATTTCAATTGGAGATGAGGTAACTTTCTGCATTCTGGAATCGGTGTGCTATTGCTTCACACACACACACCCTCTAATCAGTGTCAAACAATTTACCTATGTACTCTTTATTTTGCTTACAGGTTAGCTTTGAGATTAAAGTAACAGCCAACCAGTGTCCAGAAAAAGGGCAGGGTGAAACCATTAAAATCAAGCCACTGGGTTTCACTGAAGAGGTAGAAATTAATCTGGAGTTCATCTGTGAATGTGAATGTCACAAGGACGGAATTCCAGACAGCCCTATTTGCTCCTATGGAAGTGGAACATTTGAGTGTGGTGCCTGCAGGTAGATAAATATTAATGTTTTTTCTCTCCCTCAGATAAATCTGCTAGGAAATAAAATATCCCTTGACTACCAGGATCTTTAAATTCCCATGTATTTCCAAAACTAATTTGGACCACACTGTTTTTTTGTTTCGTTTTTGAAAGCGCTATGTACTTTATGGGTGTCGTTTTTATCTGTTTGAGTCCTGTGGGGAATAAAGTGGGCAATAAACAAATATATAACTGTAATGGTTCTAGGGGTTGCTTGTGTGTAAATCAACGCCACCCTTGGCTGGTTGCCTGAATGAACCCTTTCTGTCTGGACAGCCACGCGCCCGTGGCTGTCTCAATCGCTGGCAGAATCCGTTAGTGGGCATTTCTTGAACTTCTTCCAGCAAAGAAGCTCTTTGACGCTTAGTCTCCGCCTAGCTTCCCTGCGCGGAAGCCTTCTGCGCAGGGGGGGTGTGGGCATCGGAGGACCCGGGCTCTCCCCACTGGTTCCACTGGTGTTACGCTGATTTCCTTCTCCAGAAGATGTGCTGCTTCTCTCCCTCCCAGGACGCTCTCCGGAATCCCTCTGGAGCCCTCCCTCTCCCTCTGGCTCCAATGGCAGTTCCCTGATAATAACTATTATTATTATTATATAAGTGGTGAATACTAATACTGTTGCAGGCTGATTGGACCTGTTCTTAAGTGCAATTGTAGCAGACCATTCTTCAAGAATGCATAGAAAAATGAATGTCTGGTGTGTCGAGCAGGCATGTGCCTCATTTCACCTTTGGAATAAATTAGCATTTATATTATCTTTACAGCAATTAGGAGCAGCTGCTATATTAATGAACTTAGTAGAAGAGTCATTCAGCAGCTTCCCCAAACTGCTGCTCTTGAGTTTCAGAACGTCTGCCTCTAAGATGAATCATGCTCTTGTGAAAGAGACTGTTTCCTGTAGCTATGCACCCGTATCTCATCCCACCCCCTTCTCAATATGTATATAAGGGAAAAGAAAGTTTTGCATTGATTTTAGTTAACAGTTTAGTAATGAGAACCATTTTCTCTTTTAGGTGTAAACCAGGACGTATTGGAAAGCTCTGTGAATGCAGCATGGATGAAGTAAACAGTGAAGATATGTCAGGCACCTGTAGACCAGCAAACAGTTCAGAAATATGTAGTAACAATGGAGAATGTATTTGTGGACAGTGTGTGTGCAGGAAGAGAGAGAATGCAAATGAGATCTACTCTGGCCGGTTTTGCGAATGTGATAACTTCAACTGTGATCGATCTGATGGCTTGATTTGTGGAGGTAATGAACTGACCCTTTTAAACTGTGAGGATTCAGAAGTTCCTCTGGAGGAAGGGGAATGCTTGGGTGCAGTCCTGTACTTATTTCTAAGCGTGAGAGCCTAACATTTGGGAGGAGATCTTCTTGGCTTGCGATACTCTGCTGTGCAGTACAGTACACAGTAATACTATTAGTAAAAGGAGAGGGGCTTTTTCTGAAGAGAATCATACACTGTAGCCCTTATTGTATGCCTTCACAAGACTTTAATTTATAAATTTACAAGAAACATCAAGTAAAAGGCAGGGGTTATGTGGCCTAGAGTTCAGCCACCAGATCTGGTCCTATCTTACCCAGGCCAAGTTGTTCAGCTGCAGCTCCTCTATCTACAGTGTGTACTTCCTTTGGCGCTTTTTTGTTGGTTTCTGTTATTTCCTACTCCTTTTTCTGGATCATTCCTTTTTGCCTTAAAAAAACAAACAAACCTTTTATTCTCCACTTTTCTTTTCCTCTTATTTTCTGACTCAGGGGACCAACTGGGAAATGAGTAATCACCGAGCCTACAACTAAGTATTGTCAAAGACCCTAAAGAAAAGACCCTATACAGCTGCTCTGGCTGCCACAGGGACTTCCAGTGCTCACAGTGTCTCTAGTTCTTGTGATCTGGAAGCAGTACATGCTGGCCATTACTGTGGTGGGAGCCATTCGGTGGGAGTGCAACTTGAGAGATTACAGAGAGAGCCAAAACTGTCCACTTTGGACAGTACAGGTTAGGAAGATAATATGGGGAGGAACCTGCCAAACACCATTAATCCCTTACCTTTGTGCCAACTTTTGACACCATTTTGAAAGGAGAATATTCTGATTAGGAGCTCCAAGTGACAGTGCAATCTAAAATCAGCACTCTCAGCAAACTGCCAGTGGACATAGCAGAGTGAGTGGTTAGATAATAGCATGCAAGATGAACCTCAAAATTGTTCAGCAACAATGATTTTCTGCCCTTGCTTTCTAAAGGCACATTGTTCTCAGGTTTGCTGGCCTCTGAGGCAGACCAAGGTCTTATGCTCTACTACAGTCAGATGGTCAAGTCATGTATGGCCACAACATGCAAGACCCAACTTTTACCAAACCTCATTCTATGAAAGCACACTCATAGCAGTTCTCCACCAATTTCATAGAAATTTGTAGGGCTACAATGTGGACCTCATATCCTGCAGACAGGACACCATTGTCTCTATAGAGTTGGCCTTTGGAGATTAGTGGTACAGCATGTCCTCTCCTTGGAATTGTGGAAGAGACTTGCAGTACTGGATCTTGTGGTTGAAATAGAAGTCACATGATCTATTCCTTTACCTGGGTGGTGGGAAATACAATCAACTTTGAATGATTCTGTCAAATTAAATCAGATTATGGCAGTTGTTGATGTTAAATTTCATGTGCTTTATAGAAACTAAATACCTATCTTTTTATTGCAGGGCATGGTGAATGTAAATGTGGTGAGTGTGAATGCGCAGAAAATTATACAGGCTCTGCTTGTGATTGTTACATGGACACTGCCCCGTGTGTAGCTGGAAATGGGCAAATCTGTAATGGCAGAGGAATCTGCAAGTGTGGAGTCTGTAACTGCACAGATCCCAAATTTACGGGGCCAACATGTGAATTGTGCCCGACCTGCCCTGGATTTTTTGCAGAGAACAAGTAAGGCTTTTGGATTTTTAAATAATAAAATAACTTCCTGCTGGGATATTTGCAAATTGCTCCAGGGGAATTTTTGTGTTCCCCTTTGTACAAGGAACTGTTTCTTGTGGCCCATGTTTTTGCTTTGCTTTCTCTCTCCCTTTCTCCCTCCCCCCCAAACAAAATTCTGAAAAAATTATTGGTAATTAGTGTTTTATTATATTGGTTTTCTTGTTGTAAATTGCCTTGGGGTTTTTTCCTTGGGTATACTGAAGTGTGTAACTTTTCAGTTTAAAAAATAAATAGTACCTGCACTTGCAGATACCATTTAAAGCCAACTAGTATATCTTAAGGGGACACGGGTAGAGCCTAGGACTTGCTGATCAGAAGGTTTGTGGTTCGAATCCCCATGACTGGGTGAGCTCCCGTTGCTCGGTTCCTGCTTCTGCCAACCTAGCAGTTCGAAAGCACGTCAAAGTGCAAGTAGATAAATAGGTACTGCTCCGGCGGGAAGGTAAACGGTGTTTCCGTGCGCTGCTCTGGTTCGCCAGAAGCGGCTTAGTCCTGCTGGCCACATGACCCGGAAGCTGTACACCAGCTCCCTCGGCCAATAAAGCGAGATGAGTGCCGCAACCCCAGAGTCGGTCATGACTGGACCTAATGGTCAGGGGTCCCTTTACCTTTTTAGTATATCTTAAATCTGTGCAAAAACTGCACTTGAGTGCACCCAGTTATTTCACAGCATTGTAGTTCAGTTGCTGAATACCTATTACTAGAATGTATTAGCAACTCATTTTAAATATGCTAAATTGATTGAAATTGATGGAGCCCGCGCACGCGCGGTTTCAAACACCAGTGAGCTCAGGAAGAAGGAGGGAAGGGACTGGAAAACAGCCAAGAAGTGTTTCGTCTGTCAGCGCCCTGTACATTTCACGAAGGTCTGTCCCCAGAGAAACGCCTGGCAAGGCATGATGGGGGCAGCAAGCCAAGAGGAAGAGGGAGAGAAGGCGCAGGTGCAGGGAAACGAAAAAGCTTGGCTGCAGACCAACAGGAGCAGCAGCCAGGCAAGCGACCAGTAGAAGAGCCCCAACCAGACCCTCCCAAGGCAGCCATAGTAGTTGAAGTGGTGCTAGAATTCCCAAATGGGCACCCAGTACAAGTGAATGCTCTGCTGGATTCGGGTTCGTCATGTAATTTCTTCAGTAGAGACTTTACTCTGGAGCACCAGCTACACCTGTTGCCACTAGATTTCCCCTTGCAGGTGACCACCATTGATGGCAGGGAGCTACTGGGGGGGGGAGTGACACACCAGACACCACCAATGAGGATGAGGGTTTCTAGAAACTGAGCAAGTCAGAGCAAAATTACACTGTTTATAACAAAGAATTGCTGGCCATTTACGCAGCCTTTCGGCAGTGGAGACACTTTTTGATTGGGGCGCGGCACCAGATCCAGGTCCGAACGGACCACAAGAACTTGGAATACTGGCGGACAGCACACATGCTTAACCAGAGACAGGTCAGATGGTCGCAGTTGTTCTCACAGTATCACTTCAAAATACAATACTTACCGGGGGGGGGGATGTGAAGGCGGACGCACTTTCCAGGAAACCTGAGTACATGGAAGGGGAGGGACCTCCTGTGGACCAAGAACTGGTTGGGCTGACCAGAGACGATGAGTTTGTTCAGACTAAAATCAGGGAGCTCAGAGATGGAAAGGGGGGAAATGGGGGGTTTGAGGAAAAAGGAGGGCTCCTCTACTACAAAGGGGCACTGTATGCTCCGGGAGAGACATTGAGGGCCAAGATACTTAGGCAGCTCCATGACAACCCAACAGCCGGGCATTTTGGGCAGCATAAGACCATGCTACTTAGTCACCAGACAGCTCTGGTGGCCCAAGGTAAGGGAGGATGTACGAGAATATGTCTGGGGGTGCGACAGGTGCCTGAGGGCCAAAGGGGAAAGAACCGCACCAGCGGGGTTACTGGAACCCTTACCCACACCGGAGAGGCCCTGGGAGGTGGTGTCCATTGATTTTATGACAGATCTGCCCAAGTCAAGGGGGAAAACAGCGGTGATGGTGGTGGTCAATCTACTGACTAAAATGTGCCATTTTGTGGCCTGCTCTCATGCGGTGTCAGCAGAGGAGACAGCCGATCGAGGAAGACAATTTACCTCGCGGTTCTGGCAGAAACTCATGAGCTTGCTGCAGGTAGAGGTGAACTCCTCGACACCAAGGCACCCAGAAACCAACGGCCAGGCTGAAAGGGCGAATGGAATACTACAGCAGTACCTACGCTGTTATGTCAGTGAGAGGCAGAACGATTGGGTAGAGAAATTGGCGCTAGCTGAATTTGCGTACAACAACGCTGAACACGTGTCCACAGGAATGAGCCCCTTCATGGCCAGTTATGGGTGTCACCCCAGGGCCTTCCCAGGGCGTGGAGAGGAGGAATGGAGTGTGCCAGCGGTGGAGCAATTTGCAGAAGAGATGGAGGCCTTGCACCAACAACTCCGGCTAAACTTGGAAAGGGCTAAAGAAGTCTACAAAAGGCAGGCAAACAAGCACTGCAGGCCGGGGGAAGTCATACGGGTGGGAGACAGGGTGTAGTTGTCATCCCAGGGTTTGTCCTCCAGTGGAGAGGAGCTTAAGGGCTCGGAGGAGACGAGGCGGTGCCAGGACACCTTGCCTGGGCAAAGCGGGGAGGAGAGAGGTCCTCCGTTACCCACGCCCTCCTTGCACAGTAAGCTTCCACGCTGAGGGTGGAGGCGCAGACTGGGTGTCAAGAAACTACTCTGCTGGGGAAGGTTTAAGGACCAGCCACTCACGGATTCTGCCAGTGAATGAGCCAGCCACGGGAGAGTGGCGCTCTGGACAGATAAAGTTTATTTTGGCATCGAAAGCAAGGCTTCACAGCCGAGCAGGGAGGCATTTGCCTGCTTACTCTCGAGCAACCCCTTGGAACCCTAACAGGTACCATCCCCCCCCCCCAAGAGATTGAGATTTTTCTGCCTCCAGTGCCTTGTGTCAATGAACTGTTAAACAGATAATGAGCTATAGCCTAACCTCATTTAAATCACAGTGACAGAAGAGTTGCTTGTATTCCTTGCGAATCTGCACTCAAGAAGCGGAAACCAAGAAGCAGGAGTGAACTCCTTCCTCAGACAGAACGGCCTGGTTTATATTTAAGTAAATTATACATATGAGGCAAGAGGACATCTTTACTGAGTTAAAATTCAAAATCTTGCTCCATAAACACATCATTTGTACATGAGTTGAACTCCTTATCTAAGACAAGGTCTCACTGGCAGGAAAAAATGCTGCAAACTCAGAGCAGCTGCATCCCAAAAATGTACCTGGACAACAAATGGCTATAGAAAGATAGCTTAAGAAAGTGAGCCAAGCCAACTGCATGCTGTGGGTGAAGGCAAATAAGTAAAGGACAAATGTTTAAGAAATAACTTGTGAATATTATGATTTATAGCGGACCAAATGAGTGCATAAGAGATTTGCCAGCATGAGGTTCACAGAAAAAGAATGGTTTCTTAGCAATCAAATCATGTCAGATGAATGAAAAAATTAATATTACAAATATAGTGGAAGAAAGCAGTACAAAAGCTTCAATGAAGAATAATTTGATTCAGGAAGTGCATTTGTGATAAAGGCTACAGAATTTAAACCTTGCAACATTAATCAGATTTAACGTCAATAAATGTGGTGTCTCAGATAAAGGACTGCAAATAATTACCATACATATGGCACTGTAATAAATTAAACAGAATATAGGATTGTCTCTTGGAGACCTACAAAAGTTGGCTGTTCTTTCATGATACCGTAATTGTCTCTTCATGTACTATTTTGTGCATATGTGTGGGTGATGTTCATACACCAGGCAGCAGGCAGCAGCAGAAGTCTACTTTTAAAAATCACATTAGCCAATGTAGGAAGTTTAGTCCAGTATCAGACACAGAGTGCTTTTTAAGTGGCACGTGATAACAGCCTTAGTTTGTAATCCTAAACATACTAATTTAGAAGTAATAAAGGTACAAAATTCCAAGTAAGCAATTCTTCTTATCTAAACGCATCCTGATGTCTATTTCAAAAAGCCGACAGCACCTCAGAGCTGCATTGTTCTGTAACATCCATATTAAGAGGTATACAGGCTGCATTCTAACACATTAATGTGGGCACATATGCTCCCTCACACAGCTGGTTGTTTTGGTACATCCGCATTAAGAGAATCACAGTTTCTCATAATACTGTGCATATTTTACTGCACACAGTTCTGATGCATTCCAAGATATGACCTTATAAACAGCAAGTATCAATTGCCTATGGCTTGTAAGTGCATTATCTAGAATCATTCCATTTGCATGAGGAATTCAGTCATTCAAATACAGTGGTACCTCGGGTTAAGTACTTAATTTGTTCCGGAGGTCCGTTCTTAACCTGAAACTGTTCTTAACCTGAAGCACCACTTTAGCTAATGGGGCCTCCTGCTGCTGCTGTGCCGCCGGAGCAGGATTTCTGTTCTCATCCTGAAGCAAAGTTTTTAACCCGAGGTACTATTTCTGGGTTAGCGGAGTCTGTAACCTGAAGCATCTGTAACCTGAAGCATATGTAACCCAAGTCTTGTAGGCAATATGCATGTGCTTGAATGTACCAGAGGTTTCATGTGACCAGTCTTAGAATTCAGATTCTGCACTTCCCATTAGCATTCAGCTAAGCAAAAGATCCACAAGAGACCCTGTCGCCTCTCATTCTCACACAGGGTCACCATGACATCAGAGCAAATGAGCCAATGGCCTCACCAGAATCAGCAGAAAAGTCAAGAGAGAGATTGCAAGAGTGAAAAGGTCAGAGAATAAAAAGGGGAAGCTCAACAGCACTCACAGAAAGTATTACAAAGGAGCCAAAAAGTTATTTTTGGAGTTTCAAAATTCCGTCTCAGGCAAAAGTATATTCCCTTTAGATTCCCTTGGGGTGGGGGGGGGATAGTAACAACAATTCAGTAAACACACAAATTGGCTGATTATAAGCATTGAGGTCCGAGGTCATTTCCAGTTTCCCAGAAGAAAAAGAATGTCAAACATATGGGGCCTTTGGCTTTGGAAGCCTCCTGGATACTTCTGTTATTAAATCAAAGAGAAAAGGAGACAGCAGCCAGCTCCTCAGTAGGAATCAGGCCAAATCTAGTGGAATTCTAAGGATATTTTTTTCTTTAAATGGGCTTGCACATTTAAGCTGCTCCCCAGCCCCTCCTGCCTGCCTGATTGATTTCTCTCTCAGACTAAATCATGGTTGATTTTGCGTTGCACTTTAAGAAGTGGAGAAAAATTGGAAGTAGCTGTGTTGGTCCATTGAGGGAATGGGGAATCCTTAGTAACAGTAGTGTGGTGCTGGTGGAATCAACTGAAAGGTCACAAAGAAGTGAGCAAGCTTCCAGATTTGTCAGCCGTCGCCAGGAGGCTGGATCTTAATCATAAACGGGGCGGGTGCTGCTGCCGCCACTGAGCAAGACCAAAATAAAAAGGCCTCATTTGCAGGAGAGTTTCAAAGCACAAACTCCAACTGCACAAACTCCCTATCAGACACCTCACACTAAAAAAATAAAGGCAGGACAAACACAAAGCGTCCTTTGTTCCTTGCTTATCCCCTGTAACAGTGGCAGTTTCTCCATAGGAGCCTCTAGTTCTTATCTCATTTCTGAATCTCACTTTGTTCAATAACCAACAGGTGCAAAACCAGGAATACTTTAAGAGTATTTACAAGGATGCTACGCCTTCT
Source organism: Podarcis bocagei (assembly GCF_964188305.1). Taxonomy (NCBI): domain Eukaryota; kingdom Metazoa; phylum Chordata; class Lepidosauria; order Squamata; family Lacertidae; genus Podarcis; species Podarcis bocagei. Next base: position 42,901,259 of record NC_138137.1, on the reverse strand, counting down.
TACAATGTCCCTGGGCAGGTGTGGATACAAACACACCCATTGCCCAGGCTGCTGTTTTCTTCTGTTTTCAAATGGACACACTGCTGGGTAATGCAGAATCAGTCGGCAATGAGTTGTTATATTCCCAAGAAGCCCTTTTCCGCAGGGGGTGGGGATATTCAATAGAACTAGATTGAACATGGACTATATAGGGGGTGGGACACACCAAGTTTTCTGTCCCAATGACTTTAAAATGAAATGTGTATACATAGCCTAATTTCTTATGAGGTATTTCTAAAAAAACAAAGTTTGCTTTAACCAAAACAAGTCTGGATAAGAAATGCCCAGTGTGGCAGGGCTAAACTTAGAAAGGGCTATTCTGAGAGAAAAATGACCTGTAAAGGAAGAGATAAGCTCCTCTCCCCACACTCCTCAACTTCCGATCTAGATTGCAGTTCTGCACAGCTGCTTTTGGTTAAAAACAATGTCACTTGAAGAAAACAAGTTGATCCTAAGGGAGAAAGAAGTAGACTGATGGCCCACAGGCTAGGCAGGGATTCGAACTGGGCCTTGTACTTCCTAACTCTGCATCTTTTCTATTTGTTTCATTTGGCCAGTCCTATGCTTATATCAGATTTCATGTGCTGTTGTTCCTTATAAATGTACATTTTTTTATTTTAAAAAAAACATCAGTAGCTATTTAAAAGCCAGAAAGGAATCCATGAAAGGAATTCTAAGGCAGCATTTAGTAGTAAAGTAGCTGAAAGTATGTAGCAAAGGCATCGCGTACCAGTGTGGCGTTAAGTGTTGGACAGGGTGCTGGGAGACTAGGGTTCAAATCTGTACTCAGCCATGAATATCACTGGGTGACCTTGGGCCAGTCACTATCTCTCAGCCTAACCTACCTCACATGGTTGTCGCAGGGATTAAATGAGGTGGGAGAGAACCATGTGCACCATTTTGAACTCCTTGGAGAAAAAGCGGGGGTATACATGCAATAAATAAATAAATAAATAACACCACACACACACACACACATTACAAGTGGAGAGTTTTCTTTACACATCAATGAGAGCTGTGAAGCCCCCTGTACCTGTGGCGCTCCCTACACTTAGCTTGATTGCAGCCAATAATGCCTTTTTAAAATTGTATTGTTTCTTTCCTTTATCGGTTTTATTGCTGTGAAATTTCTCCCAATTTCTTAGCGTTTCATAAAGACAATTAACAATGTTTCCCTTCATACGTTTTTATTTCCATGCATATCATATTAATTTTACATTTAGCAATGGCACTGTACTAAAACATGCAGATAACGAATTTATGCAGATTATGATCGTCACAATGTCAGCAGTTTTTGCTGTGGAGTATCATGTACAAATTAGCACTGATTGTCTACCTTTCACCAATCAGGTAAAAAAATTAAAAGGGGGGCGGGGGAAACAGCCCTTATATTCATTCCTGGAAAATTGATCAGTTCTTTTCTATGCCATCTTGGCTGCAAATCCTGGAAGACCTGCTCTGTGCCTTGCAGGCCTTTTCCCACCTGGCCTGGGAGGTTGGGGCACTGACTGACTCCAGCTACAAAATCTGAAGCTGCTGAACAGATTCTGGGGCTAGGGTACTGTTTAGGGGGGTTTGTTGGTGGGGAGGGGTTGCTGTTCAGTTTTTTGCATCTTTATTTTAGATCTCGTGATTTATGTGGAAATTGTTCAGTTTGGTTGTGTATTTTTTAATGCTTTATTGTTTATGACTGTTTTTGTTATGTTTTAGTTTATGTGCATACGGTTCTGGATTTTTTTTTCATATATAAATTTTTATTAGTTTTTTTAACATATCATTTTCAACAGTAATTAAACATTCTTTTACATCTTATTCAAATTTTTGACTTCCATCAATCCTATCTGAAAATTTTCCAATTTAATCTGTCAGTATGCATTTCTTATCTTCCCTATTACATTTCAAACTCATAACCAATATCTCTATCTTTTTCTACTTTGTAACACTTCGTATATTTCTCCTTACAAAACTTCTTGTAGTCCTACTAGCGTAATTTGTTGATTACAGTTGCTCTTCAAATAATTCATATACTTCTTCCAATTTTCTGTAAATCTCTGGTCCCGCAGGTTTCGAATCCTTCCTGTCATTTTGTCCAATTCTGCATAGTCCATTAATTTCGTCTGCCATTCTTCTTTCGTCGGAATTTCTTTTTTTTTTCCATTTCTGGGCTAACAATACTCTTGTCACATATGGTTCTGGAATTTAATCGGAAGGAGTCAGAGACAAGGAAAAAGAATGCAGTCCTAAGTAAATTGGCTGAAAATAAGTCACATTGAACTCAGTGGGACTTCCTTCCATGTTTGCACATTTAGACCTGGGCAGTACAAATCCAATAAATATGCTAATGAAGGAGGGAATGTACCAAGTATTGGAGACTATAAATGGCATATGCAATCATAAGGGGGTAGGAATCCCCAGACTAGGGATCCAGCAGTTTAGAATGATTCCCACACTGTTCTTCACCACCCATGTGATTCCTGCATTGCAGGGGTTGGACTAGATGATGCTCGGAGTTCCCTCCAACTCTTTAATTCTTTGATTCTATGAAATGTACAGCTGTTGCTCGTCTGTTTCCAAGACCCCGAAGAACTTTCCTCAAAGGACTGGTTGTGCTGCTGTTTTCACAGTACTCAAACTACATTGTTTTGTAGTTGTGATTCGGGAAATACTATTTCCCTTCTCTCCACGGCTATTGTGAATGCTGCATTGAATGTGGCTTTATGACTTCCGCACTCATCCATGTGCTAAAACATGCATCATGTGATGCTAATTCCTTCCACAAATGTGTGCTATTATGTGAACTTTTTTAAAGCAAGTTTTCCACATTGTATCACTCATGAATGAGAGCACTCCTACGGCTTTTTTTAAAAGGTCGAAAACTAGCAAAGTTGCCCACTCCCAACACAGGAAAGCTTTATGTTTTCTTTTGCTTTTTAAAAATGTAATTGTTAAAACTGGCTACATGTTTTCCCCTCTCCAGTGTTTGCCCAGGCTCACATTCCCTCCATGTTTTTATATAACAGTGGTGAAACAGAAGTTGATCTATTTCCTCTGGAGCGAAGCTATTCCATTAAATGTACAAAGCGATAGGATCAATCGGCTCTAGAATGTATTTGCCACAAGGACAAAAATGCAGGATTTTAAATCATTGGGACTTAACAGGGAAATTTGGGCCAACTACCAAAGGCAGAGGAGACCTTAAAATTATCAGACTGTGGAACACATTCAAGAGAAATGATGTGTCTCATCTGTTGGGTCATTTAGAACAAAGCCCTGGAGAGAGTCTTCTCTGTGCAATAATCCTGCTCTGGCAAATGTATGGAAAAGATGACCTAATGCTCAGGATTCAAAGTACCATAGAGAGAAATGAATTATGCTGTATTATTGCAAAGCACTCAAGACGTCTGTTGCATTCTGCCCAGGGATGGAAAAATTATGTGCTGTATAAATGCTTACCATTTAAGGCTGCAATCTCAAGCTGCATACTCTGAAACTGTTCTGCTGCCTTCTGTAGAACTGCTCTTGAGTTAGTGATTTGAGGTTGTCCCCTTAAGCCTAAATCTCACTACCTGGCTTTTCTAGAGAGCTGGAAAGAGTCTTTCCCCTATGTAACCTGTCATATCAATGCCAGGATTATGCAGAGCAACAGAATTGAAGGAGTTACAGCCCGATATTATGGACAGCAGTATGACGGCAATGTTGTTGTTGTTTAGTCGTGTCCGACTCTTCGTGACCCCGTGGACCAAAGCATGCCAGGCATTCCTGTCTTCCACTGCCTCCCGCAGTTTGGTCAAACTCTGACGGCACTACTTCTGCTAAAACAGTATCCTGGGCAATGCAGCACAAGTTGGAAAAAACTTCATGTTCAAGAGTAGTAAAGCTTTGACTCTGACAGAGGCATCAGTTTGGGCACTGTTGCAGATATATTATTGGGCCAGTGGACCAGTGCACCTGGACCAGCATTTTAACGGTCTTATGTTCCTAGACAGGTCCAATGGAAAATGTAAAAATTTACATGACTGGACACTACTGAGAATTTTTTGCCCATTGATTTGTGAATGAGTGCTGCAAATGCCTCAGTGTAATGGTTTATAGCAGAGGTACCCAATCTTTTTGGGCCCAGTGGGAAATTTAAAGAGCTATTGGGGGCACTCCAAGATGCCCATTTCACAAAAGAAAAACTGGTGACGCTCAGAGTTGCTTCCTAACAGACAAAACACCAACAACCCCAATCAAACAACAAGAATGTCAAAAATACTCAGTTTTAAAAATAAAAAACTGGACCTTAGTGGCTTCCAAGGAGCATATCTGAGTGTATTGTGATGCTTGCAGGCACCACATTGTGGGCCCCAGGTTGAAAGCAATTTCCCTTGACCTTTTTGTGTCTTAATTTTAGCACATACACGAGGCTTTTCTTGGGCTCCATGATCACTGCAGATGGTGACAGCAGTCACGAAATTAAAAGACGCCTGCTCCTTGGGAGAAAGGTGATGGCAAACCTAGACAACATCTTAAAAAGCAGAGACATCACCTTGACAACAAAGATCCGTATAGTAAAAGCCATGGTTTCCCCAGTAGTGATGTATGGAAGTGAGAGCTGGACCATAAAGAAGGCTGATCGCCGAAGAATTGATGCTTTTGAACTGTGGTGCTGGAGGAGACTCTTGAGGGTCCCATGGACTGCAAGAAGATCAAACCTATCCATTCTTAAGGAAATCAGCCCTGAGTGCTCACTGGAAGGACAGATCGTGAAGCTGAGGCTCCAATACTTTGGCCACCTCATGAGAAGAGAAGACTCTCTGGAAAAGACCCTGATGTTGGGAAAGATTGAGGGCACAAGAAGAAGGAGATGACAGAGGACAAGATGGTTAGACAGCGTTCTTGAAGCTACAAACATGAGTCTGACCAAACTGCGGGAGGCAGTGGAAGATAGGAGTGCCTGGCGTGCTCTGGTCCATGGGGTCATGAAGAGTCGGACACGACTAAACGACTAAACAACAACAACATGAGGCTTATTACAAAAACGTAAAATAAAAAGAAAATGAATTATGGTACTACTGGAGCAGCCCACCTTAGGTAAAACCCTGTTGTGGGTCACATGACTCACCAGTTGAAGCAAAATGGTTTAGGTGGTTGGTATGTTGTATTTACTGCCATTGTATCACCGTGCTGTGTTCAAAATCCAACTAAAGCTTAGGCAAGTATAGATTAGGGCAGAGGCTGTCCATTTGGTCTTTGTAAAGCCACAGTGTGGCGTCAGAGCATGCTGGCTGACTGAAGGTATAGCTGTGGCACAGTTATACACCACAGCTGTCAAGCCAGCTGTCACAACGAAAGTCCCCTTTGCCTCATATTTTTTCTTTCCTTCAAAATATGTGTGTTGCTTACTTTCAGGGAGAAAATATTTCAATGTAATACTTTTAGCTGTTCTTATCAGCACAACATGTCAAGGCAATTTCACCTTTTACGAGAACAGACTTGCTGGCCTGACTAATCTGCCATGCAAAACGGTTTATGTCTGCAAGCTGAGATGTCCTTCCGCTGCTGACCCACTGCCATTACGAAAGTACATTTTGGGATGTTAGCAGACTGCATCAGAAAGCACACCATTGTAAAGCAAACAGTTAATGTGCAGCCATCTGAAGGCAGACTAAATGTGAATGCCTGTTTTACAACTTTTTAAAGGCAGTTTTGTGACATAGCCATGATACTGGACAGTAGTAACATGTCCTCTTTTGTTTTTAAAGAAAAAGATTAAAACCTGTATAATCTGAAACCTATGTAAAAAATGCCAGTTCCAACAGTATGATTAAAAGCTTCCCTCTTAGGGCTGAACTACAGATTAAACAAAAGATCCATGGCTGGGTGCTGTGCATGTCATGTTGAGTTCCTTGCAGGAAAGGTTGGCTATACATGTAGTAATAAATAGGCAGATATTATTGCCAATAGAATTGGCAGCTGAGGCTTTGGAGGGAGAACATAAGAAGAGCCTGAATTGGGCCAGTTTTCCATCAAATCCAGCATCCTGTTCTTAGAGTGGCCAACCAGATGCCAGCAGGAAACATGGAAGCAGGATCAAACTGCAAGAGCACTCTCCCCCTTGTCTTTGGATCCCAGCTATTGTACTGGTATTCAGAAGCATTACTTGCTCCAATGGTGGAGTCAGAAGAAGCCATCATAGCTAATAGCCACTGATAGCCCTATCCTCCATGAATTTGTCCGACCCTCCTTTAAACCTAACCACTGCCTCCTGTGGAACTGATTTCCATAGTTTTAACCATGCATTGCACAAATAAGTGCTTTCTTTTATCTGTCCTGAATTTTCCAACTTTCAGCATCCATGAATTCTAGTGATTTGAGGGAGGGAGAAACATGCATCATTTCACCAGCTTCTATTTCCCCTTTTCCTCTCCACCTTTTCCTCGCCCATTCCTCCCAGGGGAGTCACTCTGTTCCCTAAAACCCTAGGTCACTTTGGCTGCCATTTTCTGTCCCTTTTCCAGCTCTGTAATATTCTTAAGATAAAGGCTCTTAAGAGATGATAAACAAACACCTTAAAAGTAGGGTGGAGGTGCAAATGTTGTGAATTCCGCTCACCTATTTCAATCCCTTTGCTTCGCAGCTGCCAAGCAAAGAGATGAGTCTTTGCTCCAAAAAGATCTCACAGCCCTACCTACATGCAGTGACAGGAAGCAACAGGAAATGGACAGAGGCAAGAAAGTGATTCAGCATTTATCAGAATCAAAGAATGTTGAGGGTAAAGAAGAATTTTTTTTTATATTGTAATAAAAAAACCAAGCCCTGGAAGTTATTCTCTTTAAATTAGCAGGCCCTTCTTCACCCTAATGGTGGAACTTAGAGGTGTTAGACAGGGTGTAACTTTCCCTTTTCTACTTACATAATTGCCACAGGGATAAAGATGCTCTTATAAGGAGCAAATCACTTTAAATGCACATTCAGGTTTCCTTGCCAGAATGGTAACAATAGTTGTTTTCAGGCACTAAGAATCTGTGAATAATAAACTTTTGCAGGGGACACATTGAAGCTCTGACCTCCCCTTCCCTCATTGGAATACAGATGCTCATTAGAATATAGAGAGAGAGGCAGGTTTCCTGATCATGTGCAGAGAGCTGTAGATGTGTACAGCTGGATGCTATGAAACTTCTAGTGAATACATGTGGGGCTAAACCATCCCCACACACATTTGTTAGCCATGGATTTAGCATAGCTCAAGAGGGGCAAATATGGCGCCTTAAAGGCTAAGAAATTTATGATAGCCCACATTTTCCCTAGGCAACAGCCTGCTTCATGAGATGCAGCTGAGGAAGAAGGCTATAGCATAAAGGAGCTCATGCCACAATCAGCTGTTGTACCTGCAGTGCCCAAGCTGCAACAAACTGGCATGGCTGTGCTTCTGAAATAACAGGAAAATTAGTGCCAAGGTATGTGTAATATTGGGAATCCCTTGAATGATCTCCCAACTTTCTTTTTCAGCTAAACACTGCTGCAGGGAGAAGAGAAAGGTCCTAATTTGGTCAAGGAAGTGGCATAAGGGCTGGGTGTGTTTAATCCTCCCTGCTCTCTTTTCCTCGTGCTTCCTGGGAGAGAAAAAAAAATACAGGAAGAAATATAAACTAGCAAGCATCAATTCTGAGCAGCAAAAAGCTTCAGGGAACGTTAAAATGCTCCATCCTCATTGCTCCTTCCCCAGTCCAATGAGCAGAGGGGCCTCCCCCACGGATATATTTAGCTAAAACAAAAAACCAGAACAAAACATCAAGAGATCAGTCACAGATCTCTTCTGGCAAAACACATAGTTTGGCCCTGAGTTTCTAGCACACTAAAGGCTTTGCGTCAGGAGTTTGATTCTCTTTCCACCCGTGTCAAATTCCATATACAGACATAATCTGGAGTGCTGCTTCATGCAGAGAGATTCTACTGCCCATAGACTAGCACTGGAGAGTAAATACTCAGTGCACTCTAATTTCATTGTACTGTATCTTCTTGCTGAATTCTGCCCACAACCACCACCAATTCTGCTGGAAATCCTTGTTGGATTTCCCTACCCCAGATAAATAAACTGTATAACAGATAGATTTCTGATCTGTTCCCTGCCTAAACTTCAATTTAAAGAGCCCTCAATTTTACTGGTACTGTACATTATCACCCACATGTGATTTTTTAAAATCATCCATCCCTGAAGATTTCAGTGTGACTTGAAAGTTTTTATTACCATTTTGTATGCTAAAAGGCCCTACTTGGAGTAGAACCAGGGATCCCCGGGTTCAAATCACCACTCAGCCCCAAAGCTGGGTCTGTAACCTTCAGCTAGTCACTATCTTTCAGCCTAGGCTACCTTGCAGGGTTGTCATAAGCAAAGAATTGGGAGGAGAACCATGAACTCCACCCAGAAATTGTCAGATGAAGGGCAAGATAAAAGCTGAGTGGGAAAGAAATGAATTAATTGCTCAGTGAGCCTTATCTGCACTACCCTTTCACACTGGAGCCTCCAATTTCCTCCTTTTGACATTCCTTTTGTCCATCTACATGTTTCCCAACCTAGCATCTGAGATATCTAGCTCATTCATTCCTCCTCTTGTTTTGCTAATGGAAGGAGCAGCACAGTAACTCACAGGCCTTGCTTTTACTCTGTGAAGTGAAATGTGGATTTAGAATTAACCTTTCTTGCCTGGCAGTCAGTGTCACTGTTTTGCGAGCTAGAGTCCAAAGTGATTTGGTTTGCTTTCTTTGCAGTTTATACAAGTTCAAGTCAAATTCTTCTCTAAGCTATGCAGCTCATGGGGGTGAGGGAGCTAAGTCATTCTGGCTGTGTCCATGGGCCCCCATCAAAAAAATAAAAATAAATACATAGCAAACTGAGGTTCTGCCCCCTCCCTAACAAAAGGCCTGTCCCCACTAACAAAAATCCTGGCTACGCCCATGGCTGTGTCTGTGAATAATAATGGATCTGTACAGCCGCCTGCATTTTTGGTATGTGGCTTAGGGGGCAGCCATGCTGAGTCTCCTGCACTTTGAAATTCACTATTAAACCACTGAGATGTAGGATATGGTTGCAGAAGGCAAACATGGGGCAGGATATTTGAACTCCTATCGTTTGTTTGTTTGTTTGTTTGTTTGTTTAATAAAATGTCACTTGATTGTAGAAAAATATCTCAAAGACATTTAAAAGAGAAGCCATGCAGGAACATGCTCTTTTCGATGATTCATTTTTTTATTAAGATTTTAAACAAAGACCCTGCTGCAGCTTACTTTATTCTTTGGCAACACATTCAATAGTGCTGCCCTGGCTTGCAAGGTCACGATGACACACCCATTGGACAGAGAATGCCCTTGGGCTATTCTTTTTGTTTCCTATCTGCACACTTCTATATTGCAGAAACACCGTTATTTTTAAAAGAAAACCAGAAACAATGGATTCACTGGTTTAAAACCCGGTAACAGGGACATGATAGCTGAAGTTAGTACAGTATCCATTTAATAGTTTCCTCTAAAATAGATTTAGAACGATGGTGCATTTTCTGATCCTTGTTCCTTTCAGTTCCTGGACGTCCTCTTCCATTACAGTAAAGTAGAAAACCAGGAACCTTATATTTGTATGTCTAACCAACATTAAGGAAGTAAAACATCTGGAAGGACTGAAACTCGTAAGTCATAGCTAATCTTTCTCCAACATTTGAGGAAACTGATCTCAAGAGCCCCCCAAAAACTTATTCATTTTTACTGGGTCAAAAGATAAACATTCGAGCTAAGCCTACATACATTGACCTGAGAATAAGTCCCCACTGAACTGAGTGGGGATCACTTCTGCGTAGGTTGTGCTGTCAGGCACATATTGGCTAAATGAAGGGGTTTTCAGAACTAGTAAGCAAAACAAGTAGCGGAGAATGCCTTCTGGCTTCTAATATAAAAGTGGTCTAGAAAGGGCTTACTTCTGAGCAGACATGGTCAGGATTGTGCTAGTTACAGGTTTTCTGCCGACTTGTCCTATGGACAACACAGCTGTGTTCACACTCCTGTTTGCTGTGCACTTGCTGCGTTTTCATACATCAAATGATGTTATCCAAAATGCATGTGTATCCTAACAAAATACAGTGGTAACTCAGGTTACATACGCTTCAGGTTACAGACTCCGCTAACCCAGAAATAGTACCTTGGGTTAAGAACTTTGCTTCAGGATGAGAACAGAAATCGTGCTCCGGCGGCACGGCAGCAGCAGGAGGCCCCATTAACTAAAGTGGTGCTTCAGGTTAAGAACAGTTTCAGGTTAAGAACGGACCTCTGGAGTGAATTAAGTACTTATGAATAACTTTGCATAGGGTAAAAGGCATTTCCCCACCCTATCAATGCCCCCTGGTGTGTATACAAACAGAAAGGAATCTGACACTAATGAAGCTGTGCTGATGTGAACAGCTGAGGGGAAGGGAAGAGCTGTGAAGCACATGGAGATGGGGAAGCAACTTCACTGTGTTCTAAGGAGGCAACATGAATACACTCCATAAGACTGAACCCCCATTAACAAGAGGCTTCTCTCTTAGCACAATTCCATATCTTGCTTTCACTTTGAAGTCTCAGCTACTCCTGACAGCAATAAAGCTGTAATCATCACTTCTATCAGTTTCTATACTGAACTTACAGTAACAAAGAGGATCTCTTCTTACCAATTACCTCCACAAAAGGAGGACATTCACTTGGCACTTGAAATTTAATTTATAGCAGTACTTACTGATTTCCTTCCATTCAAAACTGCAGGCAAGGATTGTGTTGCTGATTTGCAACTGAAAGTAAGAAGTGAAATGTTCAAGGGAGAAAATATATATGTGCCATTTTAAAGCCTTGGGATGGTCTTTCTTGTGTAAACAGCCTGTGATTTTATCTGGATGCTGCTGAACTGGAGGTATAAATCTATTCTTCAAAATGAGTCATAGTGAATCATCTAAGTTTACTGCTAGGGAGCTATTATAGATTATAGATTAGGACAAACCCAACACTGAGTCCTGCAACAGAAACATACGCAGCATGGAATGCACTAACAACAAACCAGTTTACTAAATTGTTTTCATTAAGAGTTGCAAATGAATAGATGTAATCAAATCTGTAATCTTATTCTGCAATTCATATTCTACACTTCCCACCACCACAAACCATGGTGTATTCAGGGAAGGACTTACTGGGATTGAAGTCCAGTCCCCCCCCCCCCCAGCAAGACGGAATAATGTAAGCCACAATAACAAGGACATTATGTGTTAGATTTGCTATATAGCTTGCTTTTATAATCCACATTAAACTGTATGTATAAACTAAATTTATGGATTATTAATTGCTGTGTTTTAAGATCCTAACTTTCCTTTTTTGAACAGAGGAAAGATCAGAATGGGACTTTCAGACCTCACTGCCCCACACCAACATGTGCTCCTAGCAGTTGGGGGGCCTTTGGGCATGATATGGAATATGATGCACGGGATTGCAGATGGCGGAATTAGAGGAAACTATGGAATTGTTATCAGAGGATTGATTTCCATTCCATAAGTGGGATGAATAAGCAAACATGAGCAATTTTCACCCATGTTTCCATCAGAATTCTTCAAAATCCCTGTTGAGGAACCAAATCTATATATTTCTATCTTTGGGAATCCACATGGAATCAAGCTTTACAAGGCAACCGAGATGTCTTTTCATGGGAAATTGACTCTTCCTGGCCACAGCTGTGAATTTCTAAGGCTATGCTTTCAGCTTTTGGGAGAACTAATACTGCTTTAAAGACCAGCATGCATGATTGCCAAAGTTCTTGTCTGATGCCCCCTGCTCAGCTTGTATATTTTTATGCTTACAAAAAAATACACAAGCTTCTCAAAAGGGAACTCAACTCTGTAGCAGCTGGCATTTCCTACTGCTTAGAGAAATGGGAAGCATCACAACACATTTTGTAACACCATCTGTCTAGTTTTCAAAGCTTGAGCAGCTGTTAGATAGGGTTTCTAATTGTGATGTGGAAATCTGTGCGCAAACCAAACCTGCAATCAAGGCAATCCACTTAGAAAACCTTGTTGAATAACTTTTTTTAAGCACCTTTCCTCAACCTGATTCCTGCCAGATGTTGTTGAACTACAACTCCTATCAGCCCTAGCATGACCAATGATCAGGGATGATAGGAGATGTACTCCAAGATATCAGGGGGAGGCACCAGTTTGGGGAAGGATGCTTTAAAATGACACAGTCATTTCCAAATCAGTGTTCCAAGCAGCAAGCTCAAAATTCATATCATATTGATACCGAAAATGGGATGCTTCCAGATATTCCCTTGATGTCTACCCCGCAGCATACAACATATTTTGGCCAACACAGCCAGCATGTTTATACTACAGATTTGGTGATAAGAAGCAAGCAATCTCATAGCAGCTTTGCTGATTAATCCTGCTTGACGAACTATTTGTGTTACTAAGTGCAAACAGTGTTGTGTGAGTAAAACCCTGCTTTTGGCTTACTCACATCTCAGGAGATAAAGTGATAACATAAAAAGTCCTAAAACGCCTTGGGCTTATGCTGATTCTAAGATGGTCATGAACTATTTTTAAATTTGTACTTAACAAAACATATGCTAAGCACCATGTGCTGGTTTAATGCAGAATTAAGGATAATTTGTCCATAAAATGCTTGACCCAGTATATTTACCGTGTTTCAAAGGCATATAAAGAATATGAAGTGGCAAGTACCTGTCTTCAGGTATTCTCTCAACATATGAGTATCACAGTTTTTAAAGGTTTGGCAGGTAGTCCGGTATTTTTAAATACTCTTTAAGTCACTTTGAGACATTTATGTAAAAAGCAATGAATAAATGTAATAAACAATTCTCCCAGATTATTTACTACTGCATTTTATGCAATATGGTTTATAATCAACAAGACATGGTAGATAAGTTGCTACTTTCCTTTTGTGTGATGCTGTTAAACTGGAATAATGGAGATATAAACTGAAAGTAACACTGTTACAGATATATGTCAACTGTTTAAAAAGGCGAGGAGGACCTAATCATAACAAAATACTTTCATTGCAAAACCCTTGTTGCAGTAAATGGCTGAAAGGGGAGGTTTTTCCCCCAATAAAGCCCACTCTGTGTATTGTACCACCCTGAATATATCCCACAAGGAGAAGAGGTTGTATCAGGAGGAAGTATGTCTCAAGGACTTCTTTGCATCAACTTTTATGGGCATGATTAAAACCAGGCTCATTTTTGTCAACTTTTATACTGCTCTGTGGTGTGAGTATTTGTGAAAACATTAACCATGTGCCCAATTTCCTTTGTAATAAATATAGCAAGTTCACTATGATGACCACAAAACTGTCATTATGCTCAGAATACATGTTCCTCATGAGCAACAATTTAGGATTTAGGTACAGAAGCTGTGGTCTTCCAGATATTGTTGGATTCTGAACCTCATCAGTTCCACACAGCTCAGCCCATTATTAGAGGCCATGGGACTTGTAGTTCAGCAATATCTGGAGGACCTCAGGTTCTCCATCCCTAATTTAACTGACAGAGGGAAATTTGCAAGGCTTCTGAAAGGAGAACAGAGAAGGAGGTGGCTTTATGAATCACTGGAAATCGAACACAGTCATCTTTCCATTCAGTATCAGCAACTGTCCTGGGAACATCTGATATGATCATAAACGAGACAAAAGAAATAGATTTTTTTAAAATAGTGTTTTGTTTAAAATAACCCCACATATATTGTGTGATCTGGAATGGAAAAGAGTTTGTGTAACCACAAACTAAATATATCAAAAGGCAAAGTCTTTACCATAGCTGCAAGCTGTAATACTTGTTTCTCGCCTTCAGAACAGGCAGATTTAGCTAATTCCACGGCTTGACTTGAGTACGTGCTTTTTACCTATAATGGGACAATCACAAAATAAATCCCCTTGGATTATTGAGCCTTTAATAAGCTTTTGGTAATTTGGGTAAAATAATTCATCCTCCCTTCCTCCCTACTTTTTCTCATTAAGAGTGTGTGTAAAGGATGAAGTGGAAATCCTAACCCACAGTGAAAATTATAGGAACATTCAGGGTGAATTTGGCTAAGAAATTGTTTTAAAGGGATCCTATGTCTAGAAGGTCTTGGGTTTGTTTTTTTCATGAGGAAAGCTTAAATGTGCTGAGAGTGGCAGAATCCATTATTTTTTACCACTACACTACACCATGTGTTGATCCCCCCCCCCGCAATACCCTAAGGCTAATAATGGGTTAAACTGGATCTTTTTTTTTTTACCTCTATACATTTTCTACATTTTCTCCTTAGAGGCATTCTGCAAGATGAGTTGGGCTAAGGTCTATAGTGAGTTTCCAAAGTCCCCCAGTAATCCACCCTCTGTTTTAACTGAACGCTAATGGGTGGTACCAATGACTAAGTCAATGTCCTCCACCCTGCTTCAGTCAGATGGGTGTCTGTGGAACTGAAATAGAGGACAAAACATGGGTTTCTCAGTGTTCCAATGGATACAGGATGTATAGAGTTTAAAATGAACTGTTTACTCTAAAAAGAGGATATCTTATTGGTGACTGGGCTTCAGTTAAGAGACAGCTTATGCTCAGATTCCACTTCCTTAACAGGTATGGGCCAAAGAGGTTCCCCATCCCGCACCTAAGGGTACATTTGATCTCCAAAACAGCTCTTTTCAAATACTGTACTGGTGGAATACAGCCAATCACTGGCCTCATTACAGCCACTGAACATTATACCACTACAGCTTGGACTCAGCATTGGACTGTCATTAGAAGTTCTCATTTTTTAGAAAATTCTTCATGCACTTTTTCTGATGAACCTTTCCTCTTAACCAAAATATTGCTTTTCATAACACTATTGCCAAGGAGCTTGGTGAATGTCTGACGTGAATCTGATTTATAATTATTCTTCCAAGTTGTCAAATTTTTGAAATATTCTAGTGGAAATGGTCATTCAGAACAGCTTTCGTCTTAGAAAATGCAGGACCAGTGGCATGGCGTAGCGTAGGGGGTGCAGGGGGGGCCAGCCGCACCGGGCGCAACATCTGGGGGGGCGCTCGCACTCACAGCTCTCTGCCCCTACCTGGCTCACTCACTCTCTCTCACTGCAGTGCTGGCTGTGCGAATCCGATCCGAGCCGCTGGGTCGCCACCCACTGTGGAGGGGGGGGTGCCAGGCGTGCGGTGCGGAGAGAGAGCGAGGGACTATCTGGGGGAGGGACAGTGCAGCGGCCGCCCAGCGCAGCGCTGGAGAGAACCAGACCAGACCAGGCAGCAGCAAGAAGAAGCTGGCAGCGGCGGCAGGTTAGGGGTTTGGGGGCGCAAATTACTTGCCTTGC
Organism: Podarcis bocagei; assembly: GCF_964188305.1. Classification (NCBI taxonomy): domain Eukaryota; kingdom Metazoa; phylum Chordata; class Lepidosauria; order Squamata; family Lacertidae; genus Podarcis; species Podarcis bocagei. The sequence goes on along the minus strand of NC_138137.1, from coordinate 42,885,867 downwards.
CCCGGGTTTGGGGGCGCAAATTACTTGCCTTGCCCCGGGTGCTGACAACCCACGCTACGCCGCTGTGCAGGACAGATTACCCATCAGTTTCAAAAGATGAACAGATATGGACCCTGATAGATCTTGATGATGGCAAGCTCTTGACCAAACTTATGGCAGCATGACATAAAATTCCATTGTGTTTTGCCAGCCAAAATCATCTATTTTTGCCTAGCATCCTAGGCAAATATGTTTGGCATTTCACTATGTATCAGTGCCAAACTTTCTGGTGTGTTTTCAAGAAAGGAATGAAAAGACCAGGCCACAAACTGCTGCAGTATATTAAGTGCTTGGGAGGATTTCTTGGCATCATCAACAGATCTTAAAAATCACAGAAATAGTTGCATATGGCAGTTAATAACAAAGTTACTACAGTATATGCGATGCCCAAGCCAAGGAGATACCGTATTTACTCAAATGTAATGCACACCTTTTTTGGACAGATTACGTTGCAAAAATTAGGGTGCACATTAGATTTGATGGTGCATTAGATTCACATAAATACAGTAAATAACTACAGTGGTACCTCGGGTTAAGTACTTAATTCGTTCCGGAGGTCCGTTCTTAACCTGAAACTGTTCTTAACCTGAAGCACCACTTTAGCTAATGGGGCCTGCTGCTGCTGCCGCGCCGCCAGAGCACGATTTCTATTCTCATCCTGAAGCAAAGTTCTTAACCTGAAACACTATTTCTGGGTTAGCGGAGTCTGTAACCTGAAGCGTATGTAACCTGAGGTACCACTGTATACAACCTTTGGAAGACATCTGAAGGCAGCCCTTTATAAGGAAGCTTTTAAATATTTAATGTTTTATTATGTTTTTATATGGTATGTTGAAAGCCGCTGAGAGTGGCTCGGGCAACCCAGTCAGATGGGTGGGGTATAAATAGTAAAATTATTATTATGGAATAGGATGTCCCCAGGCCCAGCTACAGCTAGGAAACTGATAATGGGGAACACAATGATCTCTGGTGTATGACTTTTGCAGGCTGATGGGAGGGCCTTTTGATAGTAGTTTCATTGCTGCTCCACTGAGCTTTTCACATGCCCTCACAGGGCTTTTTGTAACAAAAGGAATAGTGCAAGTGTAGATAGGCTGATGGATGTTCAATGGGTCATGAACTAATGATAGATCTAGGTTTAAACATGAGCAGCAGCAACAACAATTTTATTATTTATACTCCGCCCATCTGGCAGGTTATTTTAAAACTAAGGGGGAGTTTCATTCAGGTTGAATTTATGTTAAAGTGCGGTATTACTGAATTTAGCTATTAATCAAAACATATTTGATCACAACAACCAAACTTTTACAGTGACTACAGTGTATTCCAGAGGCTCAGAAACTGACAATATTTTATATATTATTCCTGACAGCTTTTAAATCAATTTCACAGGTTGCTGAACTTGTGGTTTTGAATTGGGAGCTGGCAATTATGCAGTTCTGCTTTCTATAGAGCCCCATCTACACATATGACAGCTCCTTTTGAACTTCCCTTTGTGTTCTCCTAAAGCCACACCATTTCCCTTGCTAACATTGTAATGTGTGACTATAAAATCAGGGGGAATCTGAATGGTCCTAAGAAACCATAATCTAAATTTATACAAATAACTGTGCAGGCAATGCTGGAAAAGATATATAAGTGAGGAATATGTTTGCTATTGCAGTTACAAGGAAAGGCAAACTATTACTTTAAAGTAGAGAGGAAAGCTGGACAAGGGTATCTTTCTAAAAGCATTGTGCATGGAATCACTGCCTAATTTATTATTGTAGCTGTTGTTGCTGTTGCTGCTAAAGTCTTACAGACTAATGAAAGTATTAAAGATTAATCAGTTGTTACACAATATGTAGAAATACCTGCCTTAAGCCATAAGAAAAAAATTAAATATTAGGGCCAGGGCTTTTTTCACCTGGAACTTGCCAGAACTCAGAATGGCAATGGTACCTACCTGAGAGGTACTGGAACTAAGAGAATGAGGGAGGTGTTCATGGAGAGTTCTGGCACCTCTTTTTCTAGAAAAATAGCACTGATTAGGGCAATACCTTTATTAGGCCAACCAAAATATCAGAAAACTGCATGCAAACATTTGAGTTCTCCAGTACTCTTCATAAAACTAGATGGTAAACAAAGCAAGAGCCTGTACAATTTTGATTAATTTATCAGGTTCAACAAGTGCTAGAAACTGACACACACACACACCAGATATTACACAACTTTTGGGGTGTCCTGGTTTTCACTTTTGTAAAATATGGCAACCCTAACTGAATGTCTTGCCCCCTGCAGACATCCAGATGTGCGTAGTAGCAGACTTTCAGATACGTCTTTTTAGGTTCTTTGGAGATACCACATTAGCAAAAATGCTCATTGCTGTTAATAGTGTGGTGCTGTTGGAACATATGCCTTCTAAGGGGTGCTCCTCCTTTGTTCTTGTGGGAATTTGTCTTCCAAATTAGTGCGTTATTGTAGTGAGACTAGAGAGCCACTGGAAGTTCAGATTACACACTACTAGGCTAGATATACCAGTGATCTGACTCAGTATAAGGGTGTTTAAAATTCTGTATCAACTGTCACTTGGCAGGATGAGACAAATGACTAAGCTAACCAGGGATGAGAGAGGTCAAGGGGAAGTTTGGTTCTGAAAGAGTAGTACGTCAATGGCCAGGGATGATGAAAGTTGTAGTTCAACAATAGTAGGGCCTGCTCAATTATCATGGACTTGAATGTGGCTTTTTTAAAGAGAGAGAGTTGTGAGTATGTGCAAAGTGCCTATTCAATGTGAATAGAATCAACTTTTGTCTTTAAAAAGTGGATCTAGGGATATGGATCGGTTCCTTTTCCCTATGACAAGAAACAACCTTAAAATAGAGACTCCACTTTCTAAATTCCTCCATTGCTAGAACTCTTTACCAATCCGCAGAAGGGCAGCATCTCCCCTTGTTACACGACTACCTGCTTACTCGGGAGTCTTTCCTAGGGCAAACAACTGGGAGTCAGGAAGGAACCTTTCCTGATCTACTTCAGATCACCCAGAAATTCCAATGTACCCTGTTTTTCAGCCTGATGTGAAATGAAACCTGTAGGAGTGAAGAGAAAGAGCGTGCCTCATGCTGCAAGTCTACACCCTCTGAACGCAAGCTTTACTTCCGAGTAAAAATATATATATCCCAGGAGTGTCCTTACGGAGGAGCAAACCTTTGGCCAATCTATACTTGCAGCAGGGGGATGAAGGCAACGCCTGTGTGTTTGTGAACCTTTGTCGATCCTAAAAGCCGAGTTTCAAGGCAAAGGTGAGCTCCGTGACGAGGGCCAGGGAGGGAAAACCCCGCTTTGCTCCGACGCAGACAAGCCCGAGGGCCCCAATTCCGCGCCTTTCATGCTCCGCCCAGCCTGACGGCAGCGGGGAGGAATGCGCTTCCGGAGGCGCACAAGGAGCGGCGGCGGCGGCGGTTGCAAGGCCTGGCCGTCCCTTTCTCCCGGCCCTGCCGTATGTTTGGAAGGAAGGAAGGGAAGAAGGCGCGGCTCTGGTAGGCGAGAGGGGATAGCAGTCGTCGCCGCCGCCGCCACCCTCAGCACCCCCGAGGCGTCGCCCTGAGGAGGCCGGGCCAGGCCCCGGAGCAGAGGAGACGAGGGAGAGGAGCGGCGAGGCGGAGGAAGCAGGCTCAGCCCCGCCACCAACTTCTCGAAGCCCCCGGACAAGGGTCGGGGAGGCGCCCGAGCTCAGCCGCGGCCATGGCACAGGTAGCGGCGGAAAGGAGGGGCAGGCAAGGGGGGGGGTCTGCTGAGGGGGGGGGCGCAAAACTAAGCCTGGGCGTTGCGAGTGTATCTGTATCCCTCTAATTTTTGTGGTTTTTGTTTCCAGCCTCTCCCTGTTTTGTGGGATATGAAAGTGTGGCCGAGTGAGAAAGAGAAAGGCGGGGGGGGGGACTTATAGGGAGAAGGAGGGAGAGCGCTGCCCTCCCCCCCCCCGTCCTTTCTGTGGGGCTGGGAGGAAGGAGCGCCTTGTGCCCTTTTTCAGAAAAAGCCAAAGCGTGCCTTTATAAGGGCGTGTTCGCCGGGCGGGAACGAGGGGGAGAGAAGAACCGAAGGTGCTGCAGGGGGGGACTGCACTTGCGTCGGAGGATATTATTATTATTATTATTTATTTATGTCCTTTTTAATTGCAAGTTCCAGGCAGGCAGAGATGTTGCAGCCAGCAGCACAACAAAAGAATCTTGTGGCACCATACAAGGTTAACGGATTTGTTGGCCACGTCAGACGACGTGGGCTTTAGTTCACTAAACCTTTGCCACAATCGTTGTGTTAGCCTTCAATGTGCCACAAGCCTCGTTCCCTGTGGGTGGGTGTGGTGGTGGTGTTGGATGGGCTGTTTTGGTTGGACGTCGGTGGTTTTAGAGCAGGGATGGTGAAGTAGTGGCTCTCCAGATGTTGTTGGGCTGCAACTCCCATCGTCCCTCGCCACTGGCTATTCTGGTTGGGGCTGATGGGAGTTGGAGTGCCAACATCTGGAAGGGCTCAGGAGATTTATGCCCCTTGCTTTCTCTCTCCCACCTCCCCCAATAGTGTCTGTAAGTTGATGGTGTTAATCATGCCCCAGCTGAAGGAGAATGCCAACATAAGAGACAGGAAATGCCTGTCATGCCATTTCCTGATAGACTTTACAAAGCTTAAAAGTGAACAGTGTCTACCAAATTTGCAAGTACATTTTGTGAACTGCATTGGAACTGGGCCATATTCCTATGTACATTTACCTGGGAGTCTGCTCCATTAAGCGCAGCTGAACTTTTTCTGATTGAGCATGCTTAGAAAGGGACTCCATGTTTGCATCGCCTTAGGACTGTAGTCTAGCATCCTGAAGCTACTCCCATTACTTTTCACAGAGTTTGCTTTCAAGTAAAAGTTGCAGATTTTGTAGCCTAGATATGTGCACGCTTACCTCAAAGTTTAATGACTTAAGTGTGGCTTTTTTGGCACGCAGCTCAAGCCTCATGGTGCCTTCATGTGTTGTTGTTTCCTGGAGAAGTGATACTGGATTTCACTCTCATAATATATTTTGTGGTAACAGTTTTGGAACTGTTCTTACTTGCATGCGTGATTTTCAGTCCAATGCAATGAACTGCAGTTTGCATCAGTTACGTCCATGTGTGCATGTTAACGTGCCCTTGTAGGGACTTTCTCCTCTTTCTGTCAACCATGCCTGAGTCCCGTTTTATGTTATGTTTTCACTGCTAATAAATCCCTATCTGGTTTCTGTTAATTCTGACACCTTAAATTAACTCAGAAAGAGGTTAGCTTCTCACAGGCCTGCAAAGTAGGCCTAGGCTGGAGGGTTCTTCTTTTCAACTGCTTCTGGAAATTGATGGTGTCACTTGAAGTGCGGTCCTAAGCCCTGATCCACCATGCTGGAGAGTGTTATAGAGGATGTAGCACTACAGAGATCTCCACTACACCTGCCAAAACAATGGGCAATGGAAATCCACCACTGCCTGTACGTTAGCCAGAGGCAGAAATAGGCCATTTAAGGATCTCCTGGTTCATAAACTACTAGAGCAACTGCAGCAAAGTTCATTGCTGCTACCACCACCACCCCTTAGCTTTAGCTGCAAGGCTTTGGATACAGTAGCTCTGTTCGCCCCAGCTACTCCCAGATGGGAGTTAAGTTTGCAGTTGTTTTCTATTGTTCAATGAATTGTTACTTAAATCCTAGACATGCTTACTTTGGAGGAACATTACAGAGCCTGGACTTACTTTTGGATAACCATTTATTTATTCTGAATACTTATAGCACACCTTTGGCCTCGAGTTCAAAGTCAGCTAATTTTTTATTTTTATTTTTAAATAGTAATCACAATAGCAAAAAACTAGGCAGTTAAAAGAGCAGCAATTGATGGTTTCAACAAACTATAATTTGCCAGCAACCCAGGATTGTAACCTGGGGTATGATCCCCTTTTGCAAGCAAGGTACAATTTGCACAAACCAGCATGCCAGGCTTGGATAGAACAGCAAACTATGTTTTCCTTCTTAAGCAGAATTGGAATCTTTGAAGTGCTGTGCGTAAGGAAAGGTGAGAATAGTGTGCACAAGCTTGTCTGTCTGTTCTCATAACCATGGTTTAGTGGTGCATCTGCCTCCTGTGCTTCTGACAAAAAAAAATTGTTGTATTCATTGTTTTATAAACTATTGTCACCATTAGTAGTGAAAACTGGTATGTGAATATTGGAAATAAATAATACTTCCTTATTTTTATTTTTTCTGGGTACTGCTACCCTATTTGTGCTCCTGAAATCAAGCCGTATATTATGTAAGTAGCGCAGGGCATAGATTTTTTGTGTGCCTTACACATTTGGTTTTATAGACAAGAACCAATTCCATGCATAGAATATAAAAGTCAAAGCCCTATGAGATCATTTTATTATTTTAGATGTGATGCTGGCAATGAGCAAGGACAGTTATTGTGTATTCAGAACATGTGGGGATTGTTCTAAGGGAAAAGGCACATTGACTCTTATCCCCTTGAGTTTAACATGTGATTTATTTATTTTTAGTTAACTATTGAAAAACTAACACACTGTTTAATCTTATTAACTATGTTGTGTTTAACCCTGTTCCGTGCACTATAGATGTATTACAGTTTGAGGTTTATTTGTCATTGTCACCTACGCTTTCAAGAGCTTTTCACTGCCCAAGTTGAAAAATGGCAGTGGGTACGTATAGTATGGTACATCTCTTCCAACACCGACCAAGAAGGCTTCCAAACATGCATAAATGGAAGACTTTTCAGGTTTTATAATAATAATAGGAATTTTTTAAGGACTCTACAGTCGTACCTTGGTTCTCAAATGCCTTGAAACTCCAATGTTTTGGCTCCCGAATGCCGCAAACCCAGAAGTGAGTCTTCTGGTGTGCGAACATATTTTGGAGCTGAATGTCCAACACAGCATCCGATTGAGTGCAGGAAGCTCCTGCAGCCAATTGGAAGCCACGCCTTGGTTTTCGAATGTTTTCGGAAGTCAAACGGACTTCCAGAATGGATTCCGTTCGAGAACCAAGGTACGACTGTATTGGGATGTGGCATTACCCAGTTTTAAAGACGAAATTACACAGCTCCTAACATTGTTGACAAAACTCAGATTAAGAATGTTACTGGTAACTATAAAAATACCAAAACATTTCTTGGTATAAGTAATATTGTATGTATTTGGGCATTACGCCGCTCTATTAAGTACTCATCTGTTAGTGATTGTTTGGAATTATGATAGTTTAAAAGTGTGTGCTAATTGCTATTTATATAGTGCTCTAGAGTGTTTGAAGAACTTCATATGTAATCCTTACAGTAGCCATGTAAGAAGAGCTGAGGCTGCCTTGTTGAAGTGAGATTTAAAATTGGGACTGCAGGTCATACTCTGATGCTACGTGTTGTATTGTACTGATATGCAAATGGCAATTTAGTCACGTTGGTATATGGCATGGAAGCCGGTGGAATTGCATGAAATGAAGTTTATGAAAGTAAAAATTTAGTATCACACTAGTTCTGATAATATTGGTTGCAACCCAGCAAGGAAATGCTGCAGCCCTCCCCTCCCAAGATTTTCCTCTCATCAGTTGCAGAATAACTAAACCAAAAAGTCTTTATGGCTTTTACAGCTTGCTGTGGAACCTTTCTGTGCATGTAGTTTGGATTGTAGCCAAAATAACAAGGAAGAAGAATGAATAGATTGGCTGTTCTTTAGTATAATTTAGCGAGTACAATCAGAGATAGCGTCTTACCTTTAACATTTTTAAAGGCAGTGAGGCATAGGCTGTAAGCATCTACCCAAACGATGACAAAACATGACTAATTATTGTGTCACCAAAAAATGTATCCCAAGGAAATGATTAAGCAGCCTTTTCTAGGCAGCAAATGATTATGTATCAAAAAGTACTAAATAGAAGCAGTCAGCAATAATGAGATCTTTAAAAGATACATCTGAAAAGGACTTTAACTCACTAATAGCAAACCATGTTCTCCTTCTATGTATGTGAGTTCTCAGACTACCAACAGGCGCAGAGATAAGAAGCGCTTGCTTTTTAAACAAACCACATTTTCTCATAATGTCTGAACTTAGAGCTTTGGTTTGTTTAAACTCTTGTGAAAGCAGTAACAAAATAAGATTTCAGATCCTGATTTCTTATTTGCATTTTGTATTTGTCTTTCTCTTTTACAGAGAAGAATGTAAATCTGTACCGAGCTTTAACACTAATTATTTCAAAGCAAGTATTTTTGTTTATTGAAATGCAGAACTTCCAAAACACCCAAAACATGTGATTAAGGGCTTATTCTGGATTTTTAAAAATGGCTCAGTACCAACAATGGGGTTTTAAAAAACCTAAATTTCAGCCAACCCATTTAACCCACCCTTTCTCAGGGTAGTGATTTTTGGGGGACGGGAATGGAATTTGCGAGAGCGTTTTACAGATATATGGATTTTTCCACATTGTGGTAGTCACTTTGCCAATGGCTCTAGGAACCATAATTGCTGCTGCAACTTGTGTGGCTTTTATGTATGTGTGATAGTGGGATGGCTCAAAATGTGAATTTCTAGTACTTATGAACATAATAATCCAAACAATGGCTTAGCAAAAACAAACTTAAGTTTCTTGATTTACTGGTTGTAGTTTGGGGGAGACATACCAAGGTTTATTTTTTTTTTTTTTTTTGCATTTTAAAAAATTTTATTAATCTTTCCATATATATACATTAAATCCGTGTTTCATACATCTCATTCTTTTGGACTTCCTTCAACGTCCTTGACATTCATTCGTATTTATCTCTTTATAACGCATTCCAATCTTTCGTACTGCCATTAGTACCATTTTTCAGACATTGTTTTCCATAAGCAATACTTCTTAGTGTTTTACAGTGCCTCTTTAAATCCTACTAGCGTTGTGTTTACTAAACATTTGTTCTCCAGATAATCCGCAAATTTTCCCCAGTCATCTATAAATTTTTGATCCTTCATATATCTAATTTTCCCTGTTAATTTATCTAACTCCGCATATTCCGTCAATTTTAATCTCCACTCTGTTAACGTTGGGCTTTCTTCCTGCTTCCACTTCTGCGCCACCACGATTCTAGCTGCTGTTACCGCATATTGGAAGATTTTATAATCCTTTCTTTTAATATCTTTTCCGACCATACCTAATAGAAAAGCTTCGGGTTTCTTTACAAATGTGTAGCTTAATATCTTTTTGATTTCATTATAGACTTCGCCCCAGAAGCTTTTAACCTTCCCACATTCCCACCATTGGTGATAGAACGTCCCTTCTTTTTGTCTACATTTCCAACATTTGTTATCTGTTTTATACATCTTGGCTAGTTTAACGGGTGTCATATACCACCTATATAACATTTTTAACATATTCTCCCTTAGCAGTACACATGCTGTAAATTTTATATTCACTCTCCACAATTTTTCCCAATTCTCCAATTGAATATCATAGCCGAGGTCCTTTGCCCACTGAGTCATCACTTTTTTGACTTTCTCATCTTTCATGTTCCATTCTAACAGTATTTTATACATACTTGACAGATTTTTCCGATCACTGTTTATTATCTCTCTCTGAAATTTCGATGTCTTTTCATCGTAGCCCCTCTCTTTCACTTCTTTTTTAAATATCTCATTTATCTGATAGTAGCTCAGCCAATCGTATGTATATCTTTTTACCTGGTCGTATGGTTTAATTTTCCACTTCCCTCCTTCCTTCAATACCAATTCTTCGTACCTACCCCATTTTTTCCCCATATTGACTTTCTTTACACTTATTAACTCCACTGGTGATAACCAGTGTGGGGTTTTTGGTTCTAATATGTTCTTATATCTATTCCAAACTTCTATCAAAGGTCCCTTAAAGATATGGCTGCAAAATCCCTTATGTACTTTTATCTTATCTCTCCACAAATAGGCATGCCATCCAAATTTGTTCTTATACCCTTCTAAATCCAATAACTCTGTATCCTCCAACTTTATCCACTCTTTAATCCAGCAAAGGCATGCCGCTTCGTAGTACGTTCTCATGTCTGGCAGGGCGAAGCCCCCTCTTTCAGTGGTATCTGTTAATATCTTAAACTTAATTCTGGGCTTCTTTCCTTCCCAGACAAATCTAGAAATCACCCTTTGCCATTCTTTAAAGTTTTTTGTGCCCTTTATTATCGGGATTGTTTGGAATAGAAAAAGCATTTTGGGGAGTACCATCATTTTGACCATGGACACTCTGCCCCAGAGTGATAATTTCATCCTTGCCCAAATCTCCAGCTTTTTCTTAATTTCATTCCACACTGGGATATAATTATTTTGGTATAGGTCAATATTTTTATTGGTAAGCCAGAGTCCTAAATATTTAACTTTTTTAACTACTTCAATTCCTGTTTGTTCCTGTAGTGATTCTATCTTGTCTTGGTCTAAGTTTTTAACGATCATCTTTGTCTTATTCTTATTTAGTTTGAATCCAGCTAACTTCCCAAATTCCTCCATCTCCTCCAAAATTCCCTTTAAGCTGTTTATAGGATCTTCTACCGTTAATACCACGTCATCAGCATATGCTTTAACTTTATATTCGTTTGAGCCTAATGATATTCCCTTAATTTGTTTGTTTTGCCTTATTGCGTTTAGCAGAACCTCCAACACCACTATAAAGAGCAGCGGAGAGAGCGGGCAGCCCTGTCTTGTCCCTTTAGATATTTTTGTATCTTCTGTTATGGCATTATTTATTATCAGCTTCGCTTTCTGTTCGGTGTATATTGCTTTTATCCCATTCCAAAATTCTTGACCCACTTCCATAATTTCTAAATTTCTCAGCATGAAGTCCCAGGTGACGTTATCGAAGGCTTTCTCCGCGTCAATAAAAATCAGACTAGCTGGCTTATCAATTCTGTCCGATAAATATTCTATTATATTAATTATGCCTCTTGTATTGTTTTTTATTTGCCTTCCCGGTAGAAAACCCGCTTGGTCCTCATGCATTATCTTCACTAATATTTTCTTGAACCTTTTTGCCAAAATTCCCGCAAAAATCTTATAATCTGTATTTAATAAGGAAATGGGTCTATAGTTTTTCACTTGGATTGGGTCAGTATCTTGTTTTGGAATTATTGTGATAAATGCCTCCTTCCAGGTGCTTGGGATCTCTTTTTCCTTTAGGGTCTTATTCATCACCTCAACTAACGGAAAACATACCAAGGTTTAGGGTTCTGACGCAGTGCAAAGCCAAACCATGGCTTAGCCCTGGGTAGTACAACAGGACCAGAGGAGGAGTGAATTCCCTCTGCATTTGTTAATCATGGTTTATATATGTGAATTGGACCATTATTAGAGATGCTATACATGAAGGCTCTTTCTTCACAGGCAGTAAAAAAAAATCATTGAAATTTCCCATTAATAACAGTCAGTATGGCAGGTGGTATGTGTGTGAGGAGAGAGTGCTATATACTGCAGATATCTTAGGAAGCTACCTTTTTGCATCAGGTTATTTATTCAGTTAAACTGGTATTGCCTACTCTGATTTGTAGCAGCTTTCCAGTATCTTGAGCAGGGAGGTCTGAAATCTGCTACCTTCTCCTTTTTTTATTAACTGATGGTGCCATTGATTGAATCTGGACATTTCTCTGTGCAAAACATGTGCACTGGAATCCATTGAAAACTGAGCCAACTCTTATCTGTATATCCCCACCTAGGGTTCTATTTTGTGGTATGACTTTGGGAATATTGGAATCTGATGCCAAACCAGACCATCAGCCCACCTAGCACAATACTGTCTACACTGGCTGGCAGCAACTCTTCAGGGTTCCTAACAGGTGTCATTTGCAGCCTTACCTATAGAAGCCAGATATTGCATGCAGAGCATGTGGCCCTTCCTCAGTTTGATAATGTGCTGGGATATGTATGCATGCATGTATATGTATATACAGTGGTACCTCGGTTTAAATACGCTTCAGGTTACAGACTCTGCTAACCCAGAAAAAGTACCTCGGGTTAAGAACTTTACTTCAGGATGAGAACAGAAATCGTGCTCCGTCGGCACAGTGGCAGCAGGAGGCCCCATTAGCTAAAGTGGTGCTTCAGATTAAAAACAGTTTCAGGTTAAGAACAGACCTGTGGAACGAATTAAGTTCTTAACCCAAGGTACCACTGTATATGAGAGTCTGTGAGAGCATATATAGCACAATAGCACCTTGATATTCACTTGATGGCTACAGTAGAATAGTCAGGAGTGTTTCTAATCTATTTCATTAGTTGACTTAGACACACAGCAGGAAATACTCCCTTCCTTTGGGCGTGGTGTTAATGGAGATAATACTGCCAATTTTAAATCTTTTTAAAATCTAATTGCCATTTCCCATGGTACTATTCTGTATGGGATTCTCATGTAATACGATATAAGTTTTTCTTTTCATTTCATGAGTTTACAACATAGTTAAGTAAACAATGCACACTGGAAATAATGATAGATTAATTCGGCTGGCGAACACTCACACAGCTGTATACATCATGTTTGTTGGAGGGCTTTGCATGGCTTCTTTTAGAGTATGCTTCTGCCTGTTATTGGGGGGCAAGAAGCAATAAAGGGCACTGAGCGCCCACTGAGCACCAAAAACACTATTCTGGAATTTCTCTGACTTCTGCTGCTTCATCTCCACACATTCCTTGAGGACTAGAAACTCTATTGTATATACCGGTATCTGTCAACTTGTTCAATAGAAGCCGAGATTCTTACGAATCTTATGTATTCTATCATGTATTATTATCATTCTAACATTTTTATGTGAGCTGCTTTAGGACCCTTTTTAGAGCTGAAAAGAGGCCTGTAAAATAACTTTCTACTTGTTGTGTAATTGTGGAATTGTTGTGGAATTTCATGGAATTGTGATTAACACACAGCCTCCCCATTTCTAAATCTCAGATCTCATTTTTTTTACACATTTTGAAGCCATTAAAGCAAGATGGGGACCTTCTGGCCTTCCAAGTGTTGTTGCACAATAACTCCCATAACCCCAGATCATTGGCCATCCTGGCTGTGGCTGATGGGAGTCTGTGTCCACAGGCCCCCCATCCTTGCTTTTGAGTTGGGGAAGTGGGGGGAGTCACAAATTGTCTGAATTGTTTCTTCTTTTTGTTACTGGTAGGAGTCTAAAAATAAGGGCATGGGAAGCCTCATTTTTGCTGCATGATTAGGTGCTGAATACCTACTTACTATCTATAAGAAATGTACAAATGTTAAATACTTTATGGTTGACTGAGAATATTTGGAACATCACAGATGCTTAAAGCTCTATCACTGAGCATCTGTTGGCTTTCTTGGGTGGGAGCATCTAAAAGTCTGAGTTCTAAAGGAAATGGTGAACTTCCTTTTACTGAAGGTAGACAGACATTGGGTTATGCATGTACTAGGCAGAAATTTCCTTTTTACTTCACCTTAAATATGTAGTGAACATGCTGCTTTTAGGAGAGCGATGCCACATGGCAAAAAAGTCAAACCCTGTAACAGCTGTCCTGGTTGGTGCTGGTGATTTGGAGAAAACTCCCAAGAATAGCCTGTCATTATAGGGCTTAAACTGTATGATTCTTTTCTGTCTCTTGACTGATCTTCCTATTACATGAATAATGAGATAAGTGTTTCCAGGTTTAATATGGATGAACAAAGAAGCTTAGTTTTCTACTTATCTTTTTTTCTCTCGGTAAGATTGTAGTCATCATAGGGTGCTGCCTCTTAATGATAGTTGGGATTTTTTTAAGCAAGTCAGGCCTTTATGAAGGGTAAGGTATGATGTGGAAATACTGCTGTGTAATACATACAGGCTGTGGTAAGCTGTGTAAGAACTATTTATATTCTAAACAAAATCGATTTTGTGTAGCTAAATATGGGCTTTTAAGTTACACCCAGCTGAATAATCTCTTCTTGAAGGAGTTGTGGGTGGGAAGCATCTATGGTGCTGAGTTTGCTCAAAGAATGAGGCACTAACTTTGCTTCCACCAGAAACTGCAATAAGAAAGGTCTGGTGAATTGTTGTACAGGTAACAATGGTTCTGCACAGGGGTTACGTTCTTGATCCCTGCACATGTCAGCAGAGCATGCATAAGCCTGCTCACCCTGTTACACCCTGCCCACTTTCCTGGCCACTTCCTGGTTGCAGTGATGCGCACATGCATGGCCACACGCCTATTGGACGAGCATAAAACAGTCATTGCCTCTACTTTGATTTCCGGTTGCGGGGGGGAGTGGGAGTGAGTTCAAAATGAACTAAGGTGATAACAAAATGCTAGTCAGCATCTGCTACATAACTAAAACTTCATTTGCTAACTAGATGTCTTTATTTGTAGGAAATAAATAGTTCCCAGACATTTGAAAAAGTAAAGGCTGATCCTTATTAGAGATCTGCCTCAACTACAATACTTGGTTTGAAATGCATTAGGGTGCTTTGGAAAACAGGCCATCTCAGTCCAAAGTGCTTTGCAGTCTGCTAAAACTATATATGTTCCCATAAGATCATAGGATTGTAGAGTTGGAAGGTACACTGAGGGTCATCTAGTCCAACTGCCTGCAATGCAGGAATCTCAGCTAAAGCATCCATGACAGATGGCCATCCAACCTCTGCTTAAAAACCTCCAAGGAAGGAGAGCCCATCACCTTCCAAGGGAGACAGTTCCATTGTCAAACAACTTTTACTGTCAGAAAGTTCTTTCTAATATTTAGTTGGGATCTCCTTTCTAGTAACTCAAAGCTGTTGATTTGAGGCCTACCCCACCCCATCCCCCGAGCAGGAGAAAACAAGCTTTCTCTATTTTCCATGTGACAGCCCTTTCAATATTTGAAGATGGTTATCATATCTCTTCTCAGTCTCTTCTATTCCAGGCTAAACATACCCAACTTCCTCAACCATTCCTCATAAGGCTTGGTTTCCAGATCCTGTCGTCTGTGGCAGTTTGGTGTCATCTGCAAATTTGTTGAGCATCCCCTCAATTCCATCATCTAAAGATGAACAGCAACAGGCTCAGGAGGGGACCCTGCGGCACCCCACTTGTCCCTTTCCCCCCCAGGATGATGAAGAACCATTAGTTCCAGGATGATGAGGAACTCTTTGGGTACAGTCAGTCAACCAGCTACAAATCCACCTAACAGTTACCTTCTGCAGTCCACATTTTACCAGCTGTTTTTACCACAAGACTATGGTGGTGGACTATGTCAAAAGCCTTACTGAAATCAAGATACACTATGTCTCCAGCATCCCCCTGATCTTTTGTCGTGGTTCTCTGATCAGAAATCAGAAATGCATGGAATTAAGATGTTAATAAAAGCAAGCCTAGTTGGGAGAAATTGAGATTCGTTTTCTCATGCAAGAGCCCCCAATATTGACCCAGAACAAGTTCTTTTTTTAAAAAAAAGGTCACACCCACATTTCCTCTGCGCTTCATGTACTTGTGATAAAAGAGGTATTAGTTAGTTTTTACAACTGTACACTGTATTTAAGTTTATAGTTGGAATCACTGTAGTGATGTGGGGATGTCACGAGTTCTTTTCTAGTTTTTTTCTAAGTATATTGAATACCTTTCCACAATTAAACTATACAATGCAGTCATACCTCGGGTTACAGATGCTTCAGGTTGTGCGTTTTCGCGTTTTGCACCGGTCCGAACCCGGAAGTACCGGAACAGGTTACTTCCAGGTTTCAGCGCAGAAGCACTAAATTGTGCTATGTGCAGAAGCGCTGAATCGTGACCCGCGCACACGCAGCGTTGTGGGTTGCAAACACTGTGGGTTGCAAACGTGCACTACAAACATGAATAAAGCTCAAAGTAGTAATTCATATGCAAACATGCAAATGCAATTAAAGGAAAAATGCTGTTACATGAGATCTGTGTGTTTGTCTCTGTTTTTATATGCTGTGTTTTTCATGCCTATTTATGATCTGTAGAGCTTTGCCTCCAGAAGGACAAAATACAGTATTCATTCTGCTTTTACTGCAACATTTTAAAGAGTGACTGTATATGTCTTTTTATAATGCAGTTGACAGTGCTATGTATATACTTTTGACATAAGTGCTTGTAACAAAGGAATAGAAATAGTTAACTAGTTCAATTATTTATATTTTATTTTACAGGCAAATTTCATGTTTCTCATCTGGATTGGATTATTAAGCTGCTTTGTGGTCTGCGGATCTGCCCAACAAGGTAAATGGAAATATGTACAGGTTTAGAAAGCATAGACTGTTTTTCTATTCTACAGTGCAGGTGACCTATTAATTCCAGAGCTATCGAGTGTAAGCTTGCTATGCTTGTTTTGAATTGATTCAGGGACAAATGCTGCCTGTTTCACTTTCATACAACATTAATCCATATTGGTTTAACCTCTTTGCTCATGTCTCTGAAACTGTTGGCAAAGAGGACATATGAACAGGAGGTAGGAGGAGGCAGCGTTTGCCCTGGAGAAGAGATTGAGCTGTATCTTCAGAACCACACTCTTGTTTCTCTAGTGTAGCCACATCTGAAGGATGCTGAACTGCATCTACAGCTTGAAATTGTACTCTTGTCCCACATCAGGTCATTTGAAATGTTATGCACCTCTTATTCTTCCAAGTAAGAAAAACCAAACAGCCTTTCCGAACATGCAGTGAAGTAGATGCAGGTGCAATTTCTCTTGCAGAACGTCTTTACGTTCCGCCGTTTCATCCTTTATGTTTGGAATTCACCTGCATCTATATTACTGTTTGTACATACATTGGAAAATCTAGATTAGCGTCGCCTTTTCATCATGTGTGTGCAGTGCAATGAATGCATGTGCAATTTGTCATGCATGACTGTTGTGGTTTTCATGGTTTTTCTTATGCGGAGGATTGTTCCATGGCATTTGAAGCCTTCCTAATTAATGAGTTATAATTGGCACAGAAGAAATGTGCATTGGTGCTCCAACTTTCCCTCTAGGCTCTGAGCACTTGTGGAATTGATTGTTAAGCAACACTTGCAATCATATGTTAATTATAGATATAATGATTAGTTTGAACCTCAGTTTATGGCTGGTAATAAATTTACTTATACAATACATTAAGTTAGGTATGTGTTGTCATTTCTTTTATAAAAAAGCCTTTGCATTTTCTTATAGGTGGGAGCAATTGTATAAAAGCTAATGCTAAATCATGTGCTGATTGTATACAAGCTGGACCAAATTGTGGATGGTGCAAAAATGCAGTACGTATTTTAAAAAATATATATTTCATTTGCAATATTTTGTTTCCTATTTCATTTTGTCTGTAGCTATTCTTATACATTCAATAACTTTTTATGATACAATCCTTTGCATTGATAAATAAGCTGCAAATGAAAGCTACAGGTTTCTTTGGTCAGTGTTAGACTCTACAAAGTGCAGAGCAGATGTGAAGAATAAGTCTGCTGCAGTTAAAATTTTGGTGGTGGAGATGTGGAGGCTGTCACGTATGTTTAAGATTGGCTTTGTGAATAACAATTCCTAGCTTGGGGGTTAAGTTTTTGTTGTTGTTGTCACTGTTATTCTGGAACTGGTAGGAAACAGTGTTGGCAGCAGCATCAAGACCAGTAAAGATTTTTTGTCAGAAATAACCTTCCTTGTTTTAATGAGCCCCTGGTGCCTTTGGAAGATGCTTTTATGCACATGGAGAGATTTTTGAGAGCCAGTATAGTCTAATGGTTAGTGCTGGAATAAGAATGCAGAGACTCTGGTTCTAATCACTACTCAGGCCATAAAGCTCTGTGGGTGACCTTGGTTATGTTACACACTCTCAACCTAATTACTTCTCAGGGTTGTTGTGATGATTAAATGGGTAGCAGGACTCCTGTGCTGCTTTGAAGTTCCTGTAAGGTGCAAGGTGAAAGACTGCTTTCTCCAGGAGAGTGGCAAGGCCATTTACTGGGCTGGGAGGTGCTTAAAATTTATCTTTGCTTCAGCCCACCAGTACGTCAGCAAATGACCCTGTGTTTCCCCTGCTTGAAAGAATCATCTGTTAACCTCGGCTGGAATACACAATAGGAAATAGCAAGAGCAAGACCTTCTCTTAGTGCATTTGAGTTTCCCTGTTTGTATCTGGGTGAAACACCTTTGCCTTATTTCCCAACTCCTCTGCATGTGCCAGAGGATTTGGAGATGGAATGGATCTGTTTGTTTCACACAGCAGAATAAAAAGACCCTGGTGCAATTTGAGGGTAAAGAGATTCCTCATTTGGTGCTGTGTACACAAATTCAATTTGCAGTGAAGGGATTCCACCTCACCAGTGACCAGCAGGAGAGAAAGTGCAGCTGAGTTGTACACAAACAGGCAGATTTGCAAGGAAAGATTCCTTGCCATTTCTCTCTTTTAATACTCCACTGAGCATAGAAATAAGTGTGTCCCTTACACATCAGTTGAAATATATTGACTTATTTACAAGTTATCTATCAAATAGCATGCTATGACTGTTCTCTATTTGTTCTTGCCCCAGCTCTTCTACTTTCCAACTTTAATGATCAGATTGGCACTATAGGCTGTATCCATATATAGCTTAGTTCACACTGCTGTTTTTCCATGCCCCCTTCCCTACACAGGGACAGGGGTGTTTGTCATGTGGACATAAGTAGTTGACTTGTATGCATGAAATAGTCCAAGGTCTCTTGAATGCCAGGTGAAGAAGGTAGAGAGGCGAATTCTCTGAAATGATTGTCCTGATTAGCTAGAAGCAATTGCTATCTGCAGTTGGAACCAGGCGAATGGGTAAATTCTTCACTCTGTTACTAAAATCTTTTTTTATTTTAAGAATGCAGTCTCCTTAGGCTTTGTCCTTTTCCCTTTGCCAGTGGCAAGGACTCTGCCCCCTCCCAAGTTCTCCATCATAGTTATTTAAAATCATTCCACTCCGGAGTCTCTCTGTCTGGATTTAATTATATTCTCCTGGTGATATTAGAAGGGCAGTAACTTTAGCTGCTGACAAAGCAGGTGGACAGGGAAACAGAATTTTCTGTGTGTTTTAAATCTAGTTTGACTTCTGGAATGTCCTGAGTCCTAAGTTCTGATACAATCCTTAGGCCTAGTTTCACAGAGGTGGTTAAACCTCTGTATGGAATGTACTATTTCAGGCTGCAGATCAGGACTTGCATGCTTGAATACTTCTCCAAAACAACAGCAGCAAAAATAACAAAAATCCATGCACAGAGATAACTGAAAATGCCTATCTTTTACAGGCCTTTTGATTCATGAGATACCAGGAAGACATAATGTACATAACTTGTTTTTTTTAATTGTGATTAATAGTTTTGTTTTTGATTGCCATACCCTATCCTAAAGTCTACAGACAAAGAGTGGGATATAAATTTTTTTAATGATAAAAGCAAAATGTTGAAGAGAAGACTAGACTAGAGCCCTGCTTCTGACAGCTACAGTTTCCACTAACAGTGAATAGCTTCCTGTGTTTCTAACCTCCAAAATAAAATATCTGTATTCTGCTTTGCCGCTTTGCCCTGGCCTTTGACACCCGAGGTGTATATTTTCAGGACCCACTCTACTGCTGTGAGCATAAATTGTTTTAAACTGTTGAATAGTAAATTCCTGCAGCCTGCCTTGGAACCTTACAGTGATGAAGTCAAATAAATTACAGTAGTATGGTATGTTGTAAGTTGAAGCCAGAAAAGGCAAAACTTAACTTGATCCCTTTTTGTTTTTCCACTGCTTGTTAATTCTAATAGTTCCTTTCTAGGGCCATTGCTAGTTTGCACAATTTGTACTTGGTTTGCTGTTTTGTTCACTGCTGTTTTCCCACTGAACTTCAGGGTATAAATACAATGTATGAACTGGGCTGTCTAACAGATACAGCAAAGAGCAGTTCCTATCCTCCTGGTCATCCTTTTACAGAAACTGCTTCCAGCCACATCCGTGTGTGTGAAAGTGATAAAACACAAATTGCTTTTATGCTGTAGCATATAATAATGGTTGTTCATTGGATTTTACATGCAAAGTGTCAGGTATTGGCTGTTTGGTCATGTGGTCATGTAAACCAGCAGACAGCAATGACTCACTGTTCCATTCTGGGTCTTGGATGGGCTGCTTTGAGTATACTTCCTCAGGAACCTGTCTGGCATCTTCCTCTGGGGCTCCTATATATTTAAAATAGGGGGAACGAGCCATAGCTGAGTGGCAGAGTCCTACACTTTGCATGGAGAGGGTCCCAGCCCCATCCCCTGGGATCTCTAGTTTAAAAAGGTCAAGCAGTAGCTGATGTGAAACACCTCTTCCTTAAACCCCAGAGAAATGCTGTCAGCCAAAGCAGAGAACTCTGGGCTAGATGGACAACGATTCTGATGGGGGGGGGGGCATTCAGCTTCCTATACTAGTGACGAAAATTGTGGGAACCTTTTGGAGAAAGTGTATTTTCGAGGGTTGGTTGTAATACCTTAAAATTATATATCACCGGAAAGATAATTTAATGGAGAATGTAATGCATCAAAGATTGTTCAATTATCTGTATTCTGTCAAACGTTATAGCCAAATAACCAGAAAAAGGAATTTTTAGAGATCCAGTCAGGTGTCATCTTGTTTTGGCAATGATGGCTAATAACACCACTTTTTTTTTTTTTTTTTTTTTGGAGTAATACCATAAAATTATATATAAATGAAAAGACAATTTTGGCCACTAGTGTATATTCTTATCAAGATGCTACACATGTATATTGTGTACTTATTTCCAAGAGGAAAGAATCTAACTTTGGCATCCTCCACACTTGAAGGTACACATACATACATACATACATAATTTTGTTTGTATGCTACCTTAATTCTAACCATGCTCAAGGCAGCTTACAGCATGGAAAAATACATAACAACATTATAACAAAAGGAGTCAAAAACAATAAATAAATCGTTTTTAAAAAAACACAACCAAACAGAACAGTTTCCACATATATCACAACAATATCTAAAATAAAGATACAATAAATCAACAGCAACAACTCCTTGCTCCCCCCGTCCAAAACCACCCCAACCCAAGATTCTGTTCAGCTTTTGTAGCTCTCAGGCCAGGTGAAAAAAGGCTTGCAAGGCAGGGGGCAGGTCCTCCAGGACTGAGAGCTATGATGGGGTAGCTCTTCATCAAACGAATGCATTACTCCCTCACTCCCTTCAGAAGTGATCTCACCAAAATTATGTATAAAACCTTCCTGGTTTTGGTCTCTTCCTCACGGTTGCAGGCACACTAACAATGACAATGTGCAGGCCCCCCATCAGATTTGCTGTTGGATCTTTCTTTTCATGCCTGGACTAAACACTTATTTTTGTCCCACAACCAGGCTGTTTTTCTGGCTGTGTTGTCTCTCAAGTTCAGTTCCTGCCCTGTCTCCACTGCCTCTCTGGTACTTGGCTCCTGGCAAGAACCCAGCTGGTTTTGGCTTTACTGCTCCATCACACACCCTGCTGGAAGCAAGAGCCTTTCTTTCAGACACCAGGACTTCTTCCTCTCTGAGTCTGCCTCAGATCTCTTTCATTCTCCTCCTCTCCCATTCTTCCTGTAGCTTGTGGTTGCAACCGTGACCCACGCCCACACTGGTGTCATGACTCCTTTTCTGAGTCTGTGCCCTTACAGTCTGCCCTGCCCATCCTGCAGCTGTCTCCTGTTTTCGCTAGCTCTGCTAGGCCCTTGCATCTCGACCCTTCCCCCAGGACTTCCTTGCAGGGACAGGTGATAGCTTTGAAACCTACCAAGCCCGCTTACAGCATCTTTCTTGAAAACTACTGTCAAGTTAGTTTATTCTGAACTGCTCATCACTATAACATTGCTGAATTCCATTCCATTTTTATGCTGCTTTCAATCGTCTTCCAAGGAGCTATTAAAAATAGTAAAAAGACTAAGATAACATTTGGAACAATATTACAGTTTAGCACAAAAATTAATAATTAGACTTTGCTGTACCCTGTTGTGTGTATCTTTGCATTTCTGAAAACATACATTTACTGAAGGTGATCCCCTCTTGCAACTAATATAGCAATACAAAATGAAAATCAGATTTGGTTTTTAAAATGTCAATGGTGTTTTGAATTGTATGCGGAATGAACCATGGTGGTAGTATAGTTGGAGATGAACCTACTGTGAACAATTTAGAACCCGATTTTGTTTATGTTTACTAGACCTTCTTACAAGAAGGAGAATCTACTTCAGCACAATGTGATGATTTGGAAGTTTTAAAAACTAAGGGCTGCCCTCCAGATGAAATAGAAAATCCCAGAGGCTCACAAGCTATGCCGAAAAACAAGGAAGTAACCAATCGTGTCAAAGGGGCTGCTGAGAATCTTAAACCGGAAGACATTACTCAGATTCAACCGCAGCAAGTGCAATTAAAGCTGCGAATAGGTAAGGATGTCAGATTAACAGTGATGTTTTATTCCTTATTATAAGGAATAATCCCAGCATTATTCAAGAAATTTACTAGAACTGTCAAAACATTAAGATAGATAGATAGATAGATCAATCTAGCTTCAACTGAGGTGGGAACATTGTACCTTGATGTTCTAGTAGTTTCCCCACCTTAAGTATATTGCCTTGAGCAGCATTGGTCAGAATGGCAACTCAAATGCCTTTCGACAGACACTTTTGCACATGAACATTCAACTTACCCTATTCAAGAAACGCATCTGAAGCTCTTAAATGACCAGTCTTCATGAAACATGGTGTGGGATAATTTCCAGAATATTGTGGCTTTCAAAACAATTTTGGTACATGCATAAATGGTTTAAGATTCATTTGGGGTCGAAAATGTTTTTCTTCACCCTGAAAGTGCTTTGGAACTGCTCAGAGGAAACACAGAATGTGTCCCAGGCATTGACAACCGCGATACATATTTTGGAGTGTTTAGCGAGCAGGAACTGGAAATGTACCAAAATATGTGTTTACCATTGGAAACAGCAAATGGATTATCCTATTGGAAGTATCCTCCTAAGTAGATTTGGGCCCCATCTGCACTGCACATTGAATTCATGATCATACCACTTGAAGCAGTCATGGCTTCCCCCAAAGAATCCTTGTTAGGAGATCCCAATGTCCCTCTCAGCTATACTTGTGTGGCAAGGCCACGAACCCTCCCCTTATGTTGGAATAAAGGGCCATCTTCTGGGGGCCACGTGCCAGTGGTGTGCAGGGCCTAAGGCAAATGTGGGTGGAGCAACAGGTGTGACTTCGTACAGTGGACTATTTTCCACCTATGCCAAAGAGGTTTTAAAATAAACTGACACCTCACACACAGATCTCTGCCCTCCATCCAGGCAAGGAAGAGGCGGCCTCACAACTCAAGGATATATTCTAGCAAGACAGAGGCACTAAGCATAGGGTGGAAGTGTCAGTGCGCTTATATGTTTAGCGTACTTACTGTCTAGTGTCATTATGGAATTTTTGCTTTAAAACTTTTATTTCTTTTTCTGGGATTAGGGGAACCACAGACATTTTCATTAAAATTTAAGAGAGCTGAAGATTATCCCATTGATCTTTATTACCTTATGGATCTCTCCTACTCTATGAAAGATGACTTGGAGAATGTGAAAAGCCTTGGAACTTCTCTGATGAGTAAAATGAAGAATATAACTTCAGATTTTCGAATTGGTAATAATTTTGTTTAAGATCATTATAAATTAGGGCTAGCTTTTCTTTACAAACAAAGTTCTGTTTATCATGTCAAAATGTAAAGAGAAATATACATGTGTAATATGCATGTGCTCAGAAATATAAACATGATTTAGTAAGTTTGTGCTAGGAGAAGAAAATGCATACTTTTATAACATAGATTCTGTATTAGATTGCTGCTGGATAAAAACAGATTTGGATAGAGCAAACCTGAGAGCCTATATGCAAGCTAGCGGAAGCAAGAATTATAATAGGTTGCATCAAATCTAAGGCATACTCACAGTAGACTATTTGGGATCAGTAGACTTAAGTTAATCAAGTTTATTGTCAATGCTTTTGTTCTGAAGATAACTTAAGTCATGTACAAACTTAACACATAGTATTCAAAGCTAGTCCTCAGAAGACACCCACTAAAGTTTCTGGACATACCCAATGAGTAGTTTGAATGGATCTACTCTTAAGTAGGACTTGGTTGAATACAACCCAAAGTCGATTGGTTTCTATGTAAACATTGGAATTCCTACTGGGTTTCATATACAGCCTCTTGAGAAAGTAAAGTGTCTACATGGTCCCAGTTCATAGCACTCCTTCCAGGCAATATATCCTGCTTCTTTGGGATGAACACATGCTCAAAAGAAACCCACATGACAGCCAGATAGCCTCTCCGCGTTTCCAAACATGTCTGCTGTGTAGAAGACATTCAGTATAACCCTTGCTAAGGCTGAGTTCTGACCCTTCAGAACCACTTCCTCCTAGACAATTCATTACCTGGTAGACCAAGCTTCCCATTGTTTCCTGATGAAAAAGAATGTCTTTTGCTAGAGTGCAACCTGCCCTGCAACTTGGTGGCTTCTCTATAGGGCTTTCTATTGCTCTCAGAACTAATAGAGTTCCATTGTACATCCCCCCCCTCCCTCTCTCTCTCTCTCTCTCTCTCTCTCTCTCTCTCTCAGGTTTTGGCTCTTTTGTTGAAAAAACTGTAATGCCTTATATTAGTACTACGCCAGCCAAACTCAAGAACCCATGCACCGTTGACCTTAACTGTACAAGCCCTTTTAGCTACAGGAATGTACTCAACTTTACCAGCGATGGAAATCTGTTCAACAAGCTTGTAGGTGATCAACAGATTTCTGGCAATCTGGATTCTCCTGAAGGTGGATTTGATGCAATAATGCAGGTTGCTGTTTGTGGTGTAAGTGTATTTTCATTTCTTTTGGATATTACTATAAATGCAATTGACTTGTAGACCCTTGGCTGTTATTCAGATTTAATGGATCAGAAGTGTTAATTTAACTTCCTGGACACAAATGTTGAAAAGGTACAGTGATAAGCACTTGAAAGCCAGTGGGGAACCTTAAAAAGCATTCAACCACATGTGTACTCATAAGGGTTTGTTTGTTGCAGCTCTTGCACAGGAAACAAAAGGCGTAGTCATTGTGTACTCTCTCTCTCTCTCTCTCTCTTCAACAACAAAAGGTTTCAGTCACCAGTCTATGATTCGCAGTCCCTCTCTTCTACTGCTTCTGGTCTTGCTCCTATAAAGTCTAGCTGCTGATTTTCAGTTCTAATAGTTGTTAGCCAACTATTTTGAGGGAATCCAGCTCATATCCCCCACCCCACCTCGCCCCAGACACACTTTGCTAGTAAAGATATAGAGTAAAACCCTGGACCAGAACTCTGATCTGGATGCCCAAGTACCATGATGACTGGTGCCAGCAGTTTTCAGAGGGAATTGGGAAGGTGACTTCAAGTGTACAAGTGGAATCCTCCCCCTCTCTTGCTTTGAAGCTTTCTGAGTCAATCTCCAGTTGCAAAGGTTGCATGGTCATTTCTCCATGCCTCTTGACCTCATTGAATTGAACTGGAGCACCTGTATCCTAGTGCCAACACAACCCAGCTGTCACTTCCCAGCTGTTCAGGTGGCTTCTTCTCTCATTACGTTTTTATGTCATGCACATGTTCTTGAAACTACTATCAAAACTGTACAGTAGTGACGGGAAGAGAGCTTATTTTTATCATTCCATTTGCTAAAACTCCATGGGGATACTGATCACTTATTTTTCAGTATTCTCTGCTACCATATTCTTTCACAATGATCTATGCTTTCTCATATATATATATTTCTTTTCAAGTCAAAACTTGGATGGAGAAATGTCACTCGGTTGTTGGTATTTTCTACGGATGCTGGATTTCATTTTGCTGGAGATGGGAAACTTGGAGGAATTGTCTTGCCAAACGACGGGCGATGTCATTTAGATAACAATATGTACACAATGAGCCATTATTATGTAAGTATGCTTAAGATAATGTTTAATTTTGTGTTTACATGTATGTTATTGTGTATGTGTGCCCCCCCTCTCTCACACACATACACACAAATATACACACGTGTAGAAATGGGAGACAATCCCAGTATACTCCCCCCCCCAATGTAGAAGAATGCTTTAAGAAGAACACCCATTAAAAGTTTAGCTTATAATTTAAACTTTTAAAATAGCAAGATCTGTAAGCTTTCATGGACCAGTGCTAGCAGAGCTTGTATGTAAAAACATGTAGAGATTTTTAATTTTGTTATAGTAGCCCTCACATTTTTCTTCATGGAGGAAGAATGCCAAGTTTGGTTTGCCTATTTTAAAACCAAATTATCCTACTTTGCTAAAACTCCTTTTCTGAATCCAGAGAGAAACCCAAGAACTGGAGAACATTTATTTAACTGGCAAAATACAAGAAAAAGCCTAAGTAATGCTTTGATAAGAATGAAGAATCTGAGAATTAGAGGCTTCTGTTAATGAGAGTTGATGGATTGCTTTTTAAAAAAATGTTTTTGACTCTTTTGTTTGCTCTTGCTTATGTTTGTATCGAAAATTGTATATAAGAATGTTATTGTGTGTGAAATTCAAGTATATATAAAATGTAAACTTCATTCTTCAGGATTATCCCTCCATTGCACACCTTGTTCAGAAGCTAAGTGACAATAATATTCAGATAATATTTGCTGTTACACAAGAATTTCAACCAGTTTACAAGGTAAGAGCAGGTGACAAAAGCTTCTATAGAGTCCCTTCCCTCACCAGCTGAGATTCCCCAGCCTGAAAATGCCTCCACCCACACGACCAGTGGTGCTCTCTAGGCAATAATGGTATTTACCCCCACCCACCCTAGGTGGGAATGTAGAGAGTTGATGGGTTGCAGTTGTCCCACCCCTGTTCTATGTATGTATTAGAAACTTGAGAAATTGAATTCTGTATACCTATGGTTTTCTATATGGGACGCGTGTAGTGCTGTGGTCTAAATCACTGAGCCTAGGGGCTTGCCGATCGGAAGGTTGGTGGTTTGAATCCCCACAACAGGGTTAGCTCCCGTTTCTCGGTCCCAGCTCCTGCCAACCTAGCAGTTCGAAAGCACGTCAGAGTGCAAGTAGATGATAATAATAATAATTTATTATTTATACCCCGCCCATCTGGCTGGTTTCCCCAGCCACTCTGGGCAGCTTCCAACCAAATATTAAAAACAATACAGCATCAGACATTAAAAACTTCCCTAAACAGGGCTACCTTCAGCTATCTTTTAAAATAAATAGGTACTGCTCCAGCGGGAAGGTAAACAGCATTTCCATGCGCTGCTCTGGTTTCACCAGAAGCGGCTTAGTCATGCTGGCCACATAACCTGGAAAAACTGTCTGCGGACAAATGTCGGCTCCCTCGGCCAGTAAAGCGAAATGAGCACCGCAACCCAGAGTCGTTTACGACTGGACTTAACTGTCAGGGGTCCTTTAGCTTTTTATGGTTTTCTATAAATGGCTTTTTGTGTATAGAATTAATCTATCTGCTGCTTATGATTTTAACTGAATGTTTTTCTCACTCTTCTCATGTAAAGGAGCTCAAGAATTTGATTCCAAAATCTGCAGTGGGAACACTCTCTTCAAACTCCAGTAACGTGATTCAACTGATAATTGATGCCTACAATGTGAGTTCACCAGTTTTCATTATCGCCACATACACCCAAAGACAATGTGTTTTGTATACAATAAAGGATGTATTTTGTTGAAGACCCCAGTGGGGATCCGGACCTGGCCACATATACATATACATATACACACAAGTCAAGTTTGACAGGTGGACAGGGCCACCCCCTTGTCAATCACCTGATGTTGCAATGGCAATCTTCGCTTGCATGGTTTGAAATCAAATGTATAAGCAAAAAATGTGTGCAGTATTTCTCTATTGCCATCAGTGATTGTCAGCACTGAAGAAACCCTTTGTGCAGTACTTCTCCAGCACTGATGATCAGCTGATTTGGTGGTGGCTTCAAAAAACCTTTTGCCAAGCCCTGCCTTTACTTGCCCCACACTTGTCACATACATCATCAGGTTTAGGGCAGGTAGTCATGGCTTGGACTCTTGTTCCCTATCCCCATCCCTTATTTAATCAGATTAGGTTCTGGGATGTATATGTAGTATAAAAAGAGTTGGTAGCTTCCCATTCTAGCCACCCAGAGACCTTGCTCACAGGGCAAGACGGGTTTGAGCAGATTGCACTGGTCCTGGCTTCACTGCACTGGCTGTCAGTTTCCAGACCCAGTTCAAAGTGCTGATTTTAACCTATAAAGCCTTAAACAGTCTGCAGTCCTTTTCAATATGTTTGTGTGTGGTTTTTCGGGGGAGGAGTTGGGAAAGGAAAATAGCAGTTCTGATCTTATCAGCAATACAATTTTATCAATCTCTTTTATCCGTTTTGTAAGCTACAATGACGCTGGCTGCACAAAACCCACAAGAAAACAGTAACACTAGTTCAAAACTTGCTGTGCCAAGATACAGAGAAAACTAATACAGTGGTACCTTGCTTTTCAAACTGAATCCGTTCTGGAAGTCGGTTCCAAAATCAAGACGCGCTTTCCCATAGAAAGTAATGCAAAATGGATTCATCCGTTCCAGACTTTAAAAAACAACCCCTAAAACAGCAATTTAACATGAATTTTACTATCTAACGAGAACATTGAACTTTAAAATGAAAGCAATAAACAATGTCACACAGTCAATCAGTAGCTGAACTGGGTTCCACACAGTAACAAAAACAAAACAAAAAAGGGCCACAAAAATGCAAAATAAATAGCAAAAACAGACAGAATTCAGAATTCAGCATAACTCTCAAAACATAAGTGTGGCACTCAAAACGGAGCACGTTCGGCTTCCGGAAAAAGTTCACGAACAGGAACACTTACTTCCGGATTTGCAGTGTTGGGTTCCAAGTTGTTTGAGTACCAAGGTGTCTGAGAACCAGGGTACCACTGTAGTCCCTTCAGAAATGCCCGTTGTAAAAGGACTAGATAGAATCTGTTGAACATGTATCTCTTGCAAGAGAGTATTTTCCAAGTGTTTTTAAGGAACTGTTTGGACATCTGGGAGACCACAGAGTAGAAAAACCTGTGGCTTTCCAGATGAAGTTGGGCTGCATGTTCCATTATCCTTCACTAAACTACTTGACTTTTGTGTTAGTCATTGTCTTCAGAAGTCATTCTGGAAAACAACAAACTACCAAAAGAAGTCACAATTGAATATAAATCTTTCTGCAAGAATGGAGTGAATGGTACAGGAGATGAAGGAAGAAAGTGCTCCAACATTTCAATTGGAGATGAGGTAACTTTCTGCATTCTGGAATCAGTGTGCTATTGCTTCACCCCCTCTAATCAGTGTCAAACAATTTACCTATGTACTCTTTATTTTGCTTACAGGTTAGCTTTGAGATTAAAGTAACAGCCAACCAGTGTCCAGAAAAAGGGCAGGGTGAAACCATTAAAATCAAGCCACTAGGTTTCACTGAAGAGGTAGAAATTAATCTGGAGTTCATCTGTGAATGTGAATGTCACAAGGACGGAATTCCAGACAGCCCTATTTGCTTCTTTGGAAATGGAACATTTGAGTGTGGTGCCTGCAGGTAGATAAATACTAATGTTTTTTCTCTCCCTCAGATAAATCTGCTAGGAAATAAAATATCCCTTGACTGTAAATGGCCCCCCAAAATATCCCAGACTAGACACAAATTTAGTTGGAAGACCTTTCCCTGATTCTTCTTGGGTGGAATCAGCGCTGAAGGGAATGTGCTGTCCACCAGCTCAGGAGAACCTCCATGTCTTCCTC
This sequence comes from Podarcis bocagei, assembly GCF_964188305.1. Classification (NCBI taxonomy): domain Eukaryota; kingdom Metazoa; phylum Chordata; class Lepidosauria; order Squamata; family Lacertidae; genus Podarcis; species Podarcis bocagei. The sequence goes on along the minus strand of NC_138137.1, from coordinate 42,856,064 downwards.
ACATGCTTCTGGGTTGAGTCTCGACACTGAAAATAGATGCTTTGGAGAACTCACAAGAGTCCCTATTCTCTGCCACTCCCCCTTTCCTCCTATTTTAAATAGCCCTTCACTCATTTTTTTCATTCTTCATTCTCTCCACCACCTGCCTCTCTTTCTCCAAACCTCAGCTTTCCCCCAATTCCTACCACGTATCTCATTTTCCTTCTCATTTTCCCATCTCCTGCTATTTCTGCACTGCGTCTTCACCCACTTCCCCTTGCTTGGCAGGTCAATGTAATCATTATTTCATTTTTCTCTCACTACCCCCCGCTACTTCGTTGTTTGCTTAGCTTGGACCATTTCCCATCCTTGTTTCTTTCTTAACCTCTTTCCTTCCTGTGCCACATAATCCTTACACAAAGACAAGTTGTGTATCCTTTCTCCTCATATAGGAAAAAACGAATGAATAAAGGGAAGGGAACCCAAGTCAGCTCCTTAAGCAAGCATGAAATTTGTATTTTAATGCTGGGCCTTCAGGTACCTTCAGTCATATCATACTGGCCCCTCCTGCCTTCCTTTCCCCCATGAACACCGGCTGCTTATTCCTACCAGGATCTTTAAATTCCCATGTATTTCAAAAAGTAATTTTTGGCAAAAGTAGTTTTGTTTTTGTTTTTTAAAGTGAACTTTCCTGCCTTTGGGCCCTCAAAAACATTCAGAGAGAGAGAGGCACTGAAAACCTACTGGTAGAACTGAAGGGGAGCATTCTGTGGCCTCTGCCACTAAGTAGAGATCTGAGGGTGAAAGGGAGGCTACAACACACCCCAAGGATGATCATGTCAGGGAGAAGAGGAACATGGCCCCCACCCATCAGGCAGAGAAGAAATGGTTGCGAGGAGCTTCCTTTCTCCTCCCTGCGAGAAAGGACTGTGCTCCAATGCTCACTTCCTCCTCTGCTCCCAGTTTTTTCCCCTCTTGTATCCTGTATTGTGAGCCTGCTGGGCATGGACTACCTTTCCTGCTTTAACTTAGAAAATAGCGTTTTGAAAATGCTAGGTACTTTATGGGTGTTGATTTTATCTGTTTGAGTCCTGTGGGGAATAAAGTGGGCAATAAACAAATATATTATTATTATTATTATTATTATTATTATTATTGTTGTTGTTGTTGTTGTTGTTGTTGTTGTTGTTGTTGTGAATATTAATACTGTTGCAGGCTGATTGGACCTGTTCTTAAGTGCAATTGTAGCAGACCATTCTTCAAGACCTTTCTAGCATAGAAAAATGAATGTCTGGTGTGTCGAGCAGGCATGTGCCTCATTTCACCTTTGAAATAAATTAGCATTTATATTACAGTGGTGCCCCGCAAGACGAATGCCTCGCAAGACAGAAAACTCGCTAGACGAAAGAGTTTTCCGTTTTGGAGGCGCTTCGCAAAACTAATCTCCTATGGGCTTGCTTCACAAGACGAAAATGTCTTGCGAGTTCCTGCGGGGTTTTTTTCCTTCCCCCCCTTTTTCTAAGCCGCTAAGCCGCTTATCAGCTGATCCGATAAGCTGATAAGCCGCTAATAGCGCTAATCCGCTAATCCGTCAATGGGCTTGCTTCGCAAGACGAAAAAACGGCTAGACGAAGAGAATCACAGAACGGATTCTTTTCGTCTTGCGAGGCACCACTGTATTTTTACAGCAATTAGGAGCAGCTGCTATATTAATGAACTTAGTAGAAGAGTCATTCAGCAGCTTCCCCAAACTGCTGCTCTTGAGTTTCAGAACGTCTGCCTCTAAGATGAATCATGCTCTCGTGAAAGAGACTGTTTCCTGTAGCTATGCACCAGTATCTCATCCCACCCCCTTCTCAATATGTATATAAGGGAAAAGAAAGTTTTGCATTGATTTTAGTTAACAGTTTAGTAATGAGAACCATTTTCTCTTTTAGGTGTAAACCAGGGCGTATTGGAAAGCTCTGTGAATGCAGCATGGATGAAGTAAATAGTGAAGATATGTCAGGCACCTGTAGACCAGCAAACAGTTCTGAAATATGTAGTAACAATGGAGAATGTATTTGTGGACAGTGTGTGTGCAGGAAGAGAGAGAATGCAAATGAGATCTACTCTGGCCGGTTTTGCGAATGTGATAACTTCAACTGTGATCGATCTGATGGCTTGATTTGTGGAGGTAATGAACTGACCCTTTTAAAACTGTGAGGATTCAGAAGTTCCTCTGGAGGAAGGGGAATGCTTGGGTGCAGTCCTGTACTTATTTCTAAGCGTGAGAGCCTAACATTTGGGAGGAGATCTTCTTGGATTGCGATACTGTGCTGTGCAGTACAGTACACAGTAATACTATTAGTAAAAGGAGAGAGGCTTTTTCTGAAGAGAATCATTCACTGTAGCCCTTATTGTATGCCTTCACAAGACTTTAATTTATAAATTTACAAGAAACATCAAGTAAAAGGCAGGGGTTATGTGGCCTAGAATTCAACCACCAGATCTGGTCCTATCTTACCCAGGCCAAGTTGTTCAGCTGCAGCTCCTCTATCTACAGTGTGTACTTCCTTTGGCCCTTTTTTGTGGGCAATTGTTATGGTAATTGTTGATGTTCAATTTCATGTGCTTTATAGAAACTAAATACCTATCTTTTTATTGCAGGACATGGTGAATGTAAATGTCGTGAGTGTGAATGTGCAGAAAATTATACAGGCTCTGCTTGTGATTGTTACATGGATACCACCCCGTGTGTAGCTGGAAATGGGCAAATCTGTAATGGCAGAGGAATCTGCAAGTGTGGAGTCTGTAACTGCACAGATCCCAAATTTACGGGGCCAACATGTGAATTGTGCCCGACCTGCCCTGGAGTTTGTGCAGAGCACAAGTAAGGCTTTTGGATTTTTAAATAATAAAATAACTTCCTGCTGGGATATTTGCAAATTGCTCCAGGGGAATTTTTGTGTTCCCCTTTGTACAAGGAGCTGTTTCTTGTGGCACATGTTTTTGCTTTGCTTTCTCTCTCTCTCTCTCTCCCTCCCCCCCCCCAAACAAAAAATTCTTAAGCTGGAGCAAAAATTATTGGTAATTAGTGTTTTATTATATTGGTTTTCTTATTCTAAACTGCCTTGGGTTTTTTTTTCTTGGGTATACTGAAGTGTGTAACTTTTCAGTTTAAAAAATAAATAGTACCTGCACTTGCAGATACCATTTAAAGCCAACTAGTATATCTTAAGGGGATGGGGGTGGTGCTGTGGGTTAAACCAAAGAGCCTAGGCCTTGGGGATCAGAAGGTTGGCAGTTCGAATCCCCGTGACCAGGTGAGCTCCCGTTGCTCGGTCCCTGCTTTTGCCAACCTAGCAGTTCGAAAGCACGTCAAAGTGCAAGTAGATAAATAGGTACTGCTCTGGCGGGAAGGTAAACGGCGTTTCCGTGCGCTGCTCTGGTTCGCCAGAAGCGGCTTAGTCATGCTGGCCACGTGACCCGGAAGTGTCTTCGGACAGCGCTGGCTCCTGGCCTCTTAAGTGAGATGAGCACACAACCCTAGAGTCGGACACGACTGGCCCGTACAGGCAGGGGTACCTTTACCTTTTTATGTCTGTGCAAAAACTGCACTTGAGTGCACCCAGTTATTTCACAGCATTGTAGTTCAGTTGCTGAATACCTATAACTAGAATGTATTAGCAACTCATTTTAAATATGCTAAATTTCTTCCTTTCTTTTTTAATATGCTGCCTTTCAGGATGCAGTCCTCCTTCCAAGTTGGCTTGGAAATAACATGAAAATATATTAATAAAATCACAACAGCATTAAAATATAATAGTTCATCAGGATCCTTTCCATATAGTACTTACTTGGTGGCAGAAAACCCAGGATGTGGGGGAGGTGACAGTCCAGTTGGAGCAGGCACTGATATTTTCCTGTTTGCCTGCCTCTCCTGAAATTATTTCAGTAGGCTGCATGATGGAAGATGGTTCTGTGGGGAAAGTCCAGCTGGAGCAGGCTCAGGGATGATCCTTGTCCACCTCCCTTTCTCTCTTATTCCACTGAGTGCAGTGTGATGTAGGCCCTGCTAAGCAGGCTTCTGGATGCTCTCTTAATGGATCAAAGAGGCTGTATTGAAAAGAAAAAGGAAGATGCAGCCAATGCAGTGGTAGGGAAATGTGTCTGCAGTTCCATTTCAGCTGTGTTTGAAAATTAAAGAGGACTGGAACTCAACCTCTGTTTAACTTTAGCATGCAGGAAGAACACAAAACTGCCACACTAATTTTATACTGATGTATCTTGTATCTGACTTGCATTAGGGACTGTGTGCAGTGCAAAGCTTTTAACAGAGGAGGAAAGAAGGACAGCTGTGAAGAAGAGTGTTCACATTTTAGCTTGATACCAGTAGACCATAGAGAGAAGTTGCCACAGCCTGGACAATATAAAGCACAGTCTCATTGCAAAGAGAAGGATATTGATGACTGCTGGTTCTATTTCACCTACTCAGTTGATTCAAACAACAATGCCATTGTCCACGTGGTAAAGACCCCAGGTATGTTTTGTTTCTCACATGGATATTGTTGGCTTTCAGCAGAGAAATAAAGTGAAAAGGGTGGAGAAAAGGTAAAGTAAAACAAAGCAAAAATAAGAAAGTGCTTAACAATATATTATCATACATTTATTTATTTTATTACTATCAAAATACAAAGTATCAAGCTTTACGTTTCTAGATAAATTAATTTAAAAACTGTTCTATCTGTAAAAATTAAACTCTTAAAGGCAGCAGGAATTCAGAATTTGTTTTGGACAGACATCTATTTCCTGTTTCCACATTGTTGATTTACATCATGCTTGACTGTGCTTCAATTGCTTTTCTCCCCAGAATGCCCGACAGGTCCCGATATCATTCCCATCGTTGCTGGTGTGGTTGCTGGAATTGTTCTTATTGGTCTTGCTTTATTACTGATTTGGAAGCTACTTATGATCATTCATGACAGGAGAGAATTTGCAAAATTTGAGAAGGAAAAGATGAATGCAAAGTGGGATACGGTGAGTGATAGCTATACACAACAGCTGGAGAATACAGCAAATGTTCTTTTGTATATTTTAGACATCCATCCCTCTAGGACAGTGCTTCCCAGTTAGTTGCCCGTGTAATCCACCCAAGGGGTCAACAGCACAATTCACATAACAAAAATTACCATAGAGAAATCAAAATTACGGGGTCCATGGCTTGGCTTTTGAAAAACGGGAGGTCTGCAGTACTTAGCTAATTGGGAACCACTGCTCTAGAATAAAGCCCAGACAGCCTGGCTTAGTGTTTCTCTGGATCTTCTACCTAAACTTTGCAATAAAAACTAGTGGTCTTTGGACTGGATAACTTTGACAGATAGATGTATCATCTCCTGGCTGGCTTGTGAGGCTTTCATTGTGCCACCCAGGAATTTTAGATGGAGACCAAGCATTTGAACTAACAATGGTCACATTAAGTTACTCTTGATATTCACAAGTATTCCCTGGGTCTTAGCTACAATGTAATTGAGCTATACAGTTTCTGTTAAGAGTCAATACGTTGTGTATACAGTGGTACCTCTAGTTACAAACTTAATTCGTTCCAGAGGTCCGTTCTTAACCTGAAACTGTTCTTAATTAGAGGCGTGCTTTCGCCAATGGGGTCTCTTGCTGCCACCTCACCACCGGCACACAATTTCCGTTCTCATCCTGGGGCAAAGTTCTCAACTCGAGGTAACTCTTCCGGGTTAGCAGAGTTTGTAAGCTGAGGCATTTGAACTCGGAGGTACCACTGTATATAGTTGGTACAGAAAACAGCACAATACTATACATTATTGAAATGTCATATTTGAAAGAATTGTTGAAAACCTTATTTGGAAACTGGTACACTGAAATTCTGCATTCCACATTGACCATTTTTCTACCTTCAGCAAGAAAATCCTATATACAAGAGTCCTATTAATAATTTCAAGAATCCAAACTATGGACGTAAAGCTGGTCTCTAAGTTTCCGTTCGTATTTTCCTTTCCATTTCTTTCTCTGTGCATGTCACTTTCTTCAAAGTCTGCTGTATGTGCCATTAACTAATCACTCTTACCAATCTTGCCAGCTGCTTTTTTATGAATTATGCAGTGGAGCTTAAATGAGGGGAAATAATGACCAAACTATAGTTAGGGTTGCGCTTTAGGGCCCTGTCCCCTTCTTAGTTAGATCTGAACAACTTGCCTCAGCCTATGTGCAGTGCCAGCTCCAGGATGTTGGTGGCTGTCAGGCAAGGTGCACTGAAAAAAGTGGGGCAGGTAAATAGAATTCTCTTGCACTGCCTGCAGGCCTCTGTTCCCTTGAAAATTGAGAATAGCAGTACTATTGAGGGCTTTGGGATGGGCCAAATGACCAGGATTAGTGCCCTCTGGAGCTGGCCAAATTGACATATGGGCCAACTGTCAAATACAAGAAGTATTAGGACTTAGTTAACCACCCTGCTTAATGCATTTTCATTAAAATCCATGGATTGTACTCAGCTAAATTCTGCTCAAGAGTATACCCATTGAAATTAATGGCCCTGACTAACTTGGGCCCACTCGGAGTAAAAGTTCATTGAATGCAGCTCCATAAAGACTAAATTTGCCCAGTTTTAGCTGGCTTTTTAAGTTAAATATCATGTTGAGTGATCCTGCTGTTGGCTTTGACTTATACAACATCTTCCTTTTCCTTTCCCCCTACTTTTTCTGTTGGTAATCTCACACTTAACAAGAAGTAGAAATCTTTCAGCCATCCTTCCAGCTTAGTAAAGGAAGACCAATTTTTACAGGAAGTGAATTTTGCCTAGAAAGCCGTGAAAGAGAAGTTAGAGGCTTCCAAGTATATGCAAAGGGGAACTCATACTGTAGAGTACTTCAGTCTTGTCATGTAGCACCACGGATCTCTCCACTAGAGGACCTTGTAGTTCCCTCTTCACATGAGACTGTAGAAGTGGTGCTTTTGATCTCTCTCTCTTTTCATTTGTAATATGAAGCCATCATGAGGCTGTGCTGGCTTTGTCATGTATTTCCACCCGTATGCTGTTTGCCACTCTTCCAATATCTGCACAAGTGGGTACCAGAGGCATAATAGCTCCCAGGAAACCAGCTAAGATATTTCTGAATGCTCTGCTATCAAATTTCTGCTAGTTTTCCTTGGACAGTCTTTCCTTCCTCTTGCATATTTTCACTTCACAGGAAAAAAATGCTAGTTAAGAGGCATAAATTGTTAATACAAGAGCTCTCAAAATGGCCATGAGTTCTTGCTTTGCCTTTTTGAGGTCCCTTTTGAGGCAGCAAAGCAGGCAGACAACAGAACTGCCTCTATCTTGTCCTTGCAAATGGAATGTTTAGTTAGGTTGCTTGTTGGCCTGCTTTGCCCATCATGTCCTCTCCGGAAGTTCACACACTTATGGTTTTGCACTAAGCTTTGGTATAGTTAAGTGTGGCATATAAACTGCTACATTGGAAGCACATAATAGTTTTACTCTTGTTTTTTTTCATGTGCCCCCTCTCTCTCCACCAAGTTTAAAACATTCTGAATACTGCATAAACAATAATTCCAGAGCATGCATGTGTATGGATGTGTTGCATGTTTATATAAAGGACCATTTGGCAGGCACACCAAGACATGCAGAAATTATGAATTCAATTCAAAGCTGCTTATAATAGGCTTTCTAATGGTGTGGAAACATTATCCGTAGCACAGGGGTTGCCAGTGGTAAGCCCACTCAGTTCACTCACTTCGATAGCACTGTCCTTGAGTAACTAAAGATGTGAATGGCTATGGTCACAATTGAGCTATGTTTTTGTGTGTCTCATAGAATAAAATGTATGAACAATTATTGTTATAAATGAAAATTATGACAAACATTGGCCTTTATTAGCTACAGGTTTCTGTATGTCAAATTGTCATAGTCTCTGGCCATTCTCTTAAGGCTCTGTGAATAATAAGGTTGCAATCAGTTTGAGTATCCTGATACCACCATTTTGTTTTGCATTGGTACAAATGCAACCCATTTTCCACGAACAATCCCATGTACCTTTTTTGTAGAGGAAAGATATGAAATGCTTAAAGCACCTGTCCTTAAAAAGCATGTGCCTAAAGCGTTCATAGCTTTCACTACAGTAGCAGGTGTAGGTTTCTATCGATTTGCCATCCATATGTGTTAACCCTCTTACATATTCTTTAAAAAAGTATACAAGGCATGATGCTTCATAAAAGCTAAAGCTGCTAGATGATCTTTAGCTATTTTTTTATGTACTTGCCTGTTGCAATCCAGTAATCCTTTGCAAGAGTTGAGGGTCAAACATGCACATGGATTTCTGGATTGGTTTGACGGTGTGTGGAATTGCTTCCAGTAAATGAGCTGCTTCAAATACTTTTACAGTAAGATTTCTTTTGTCATTTGTGATATTAATAATTTTTTTTCTTCTAGGGCGAGAATCCTATCTACAAGAGTGCAGTGACAACCGTGGTGAATCCTAAATATGAGGGGAAATGAAAACTGCTTACTAATTCTACAACTGCTTTCTAACTCCACAACACTGTATGCAATGTAGCAGTTTTGTAGTCACGGTAACAAAGCTTTAGAGCAATATCGCAATGAATTTACTAATTCAATACATTACGTATAGGTTTGTTTTCTATGCAGGTTTTGAAACTGTACAGTATGTTTTATTTTTTGAAGTTTTTTTTCCTTATTGCAAATAGTGCCAGGAGATTGATAAGAAAACTTGACACTGCATAGCCTCCTTAACTAAGGTCACATGGTGCCTTTCTGACCTGTATCTGGAGTGAAATGGCTAAAGTAACCAGTATAAGGGTTCTGCCTAGCCATTAAGTATTAATATTAGACCAGTTTTTCTTTTTCTTTATAGGCACATCAGGGCTTTGGTTTGCACAGTTAAAATGCAAGCCAAATAATTCTTTGTAAATTACAAAATTAACTTTAGCTTGTGAATAATGGACTTTTCGCAAGATTTAACCTTACTTGATGCAGTAAGTTTAATGAGACAGAAATCATGATGTAAAAGACAATTTAATATGTACAGATGCATTTTAAACTGTCAGGGGTGATGTATAAGAAATAGGAAGAAAAAATAGATTCAGAATAATAGCTTTAATATTGTGCCATTCTTTTTTTATAACATTGCTGCATGGTGACCGAAAAAGAATTTTACTTTGTAAACTCAAATCCTGACTTTGGTACAGAAAAAAAGTCTGCCAATACATCTTCTGAATGCATAAGGGCCTTAATTCATCAGTGGTGGTGGTTTTTCTAATGTTTTTGCTTAGGTTAAAGCCTGGTGCTTTGTCACCTTTTTCTTTAATGTATTTGATTTCATTTTGTGTAAGATGATTGTTGTAAAAACAACTTTTTTGCAGTCTTGGCTGTAAATTTACCTTCATATTGTAGCTAAGACTGCACAATTGTCATGTAACATGACTTTCAGTTCTGAAATAACATTGTTTGATGTGCCATGTATATTTGCCGCTGCCCATTCTGTCATGTGTTCTATACTATCCACATTCTTATTTTAAGTGCCTTTTATTTTAACAAATGTTCACTTTTTACAGTGCTATCATGAAAGTTATTTATTAAATAAAAAATCTTTTAAAACATCACACCTGAATTTCCTTTCTGCGCTTTGTAACTTAGTACCCCTTGAAGAAACCTGTCGGATTGAGGTAAAAACAATTTGAGATATCTACTACAAATAACTTACCTGAACACAAAATAGATCAGCCCTAACTATTACTATGTACATAATACAAAAGTTTTTGTTGAGAAGCAGCTTTGAAATTTAATTCTAAACATACTAACTGGACCTAAGAATCTCTAAAAAGATAAAGTATTGCAAATAAATGCTACAATCAAAATGTTGAGGAGAAACATTCTGGTTTTAGTTATACAGTAACAATAATCTTCATTTAACACTAGAGGGGGGAAAAATGGGCTTACCTGCAAAGGGTATTTTACTTGGAGTGAATATGTTCTCAGGTGAGATTTCTCTAAGCTTGAAGGCAGGATTGCAGCTGGATTAGGGCATTTTGCTCTCAACCAGGAACACACCCTCCACCTGTTTACATGACTAATATGCAGCCACCCACAATCAACATAAGAATGACAAGAAGTGGGACAAAAAAACACAGCTTTGCCTCATATGTCCAGAGTACTCAATTTATCAATGGCCCTAATCAGATCAAATCAGAAACTTGTCAAGCAATCATAGTGAGGCCTGGAGAGCATCTCTGCACTCAAAAGAAAAATAACTTACAAGCCCAATGGTTCTTTGAGTGAAGGTGCTCTCAAGGTTGGACATGCCAAAACTGGCTACAGAAGGGGAGGGTATTAATGGCTGCCTACAACCCTGGCAGTACATGCATTGAAAAGGTTAATCTCAGAAGCTTCTGAATGAACATGCTTAGAGGCTGCATCACCCTTTGGAAGTGACTCCCATTAATTTTCACAGGGATTACTTCCAAGTAAATGCAATGTTTAGCATTAGAGTTTGCAGCCCAGACCTGTGCGTGATGATGTCCATGTTACTTTTTTGACATAACTATAGCCCCATGGCGTCTATGTGCATTGTTGTGTCCTGGAAAAGTGATACCAAATTTCACTCTTGCAATATCTTCTGTGGCAAGAGTTTCTTGTGTAACAATGGGGCCCAGTCTAGGTGACCCTGGTACAAGCTCTTATCTCAAAGGTGACCTCTGAGTGAGCAGCTAACAGCCTGACCCCTATGAGTTGTAGAAAATATCAGAGACCTAGATCTACCTGGCAATACAAGGATTGGTAAACAACCTCCTCCTCGCAGGAAGCAGACTTCAAATAGACAATGAAGATTGCTTTCAGGAACTGTAGAGATAAAGTTGAGTTTCCCCAAAAATTAAGGTCATATCAAACTCATCTCGGGAAGGAAAAACTAGCAGGAATAAGTAAACAATGGTACAAAACACTTGAGTGTTACATTATTACCTCACTCGGGAAGTCCTCTTCATAGAACGTAAAGGTAAAGGGACCCCATACCATTTGGTCAAGTCACAACCGACTCTAGGGTGCAGCACTCATCTCGCTTTATTGGCCAAGGGAGCTGGCATACAGTTTCCGGGTCATGTGGCCAGCATGACTAAGCCGCTTCTGACGAACCAGAGCAGTGCACGGAAACAGTGCTTACCTTCCTGCCGGAGCGGTACCTATTTATCTACTTGCACTTTGACGTACTTTCAAACTGCTAGGTTGGCAGGAGCTGGGACCAAGCAATGGGAGCTCACCCCGTCACAGGGATTCAAACCGCCGACCTTCTGATTGGCAAGTCCTAGGCTCTGGTTTAACCCACAGCGGCACCCGCGTCCCTACATAGAACATAGTGGGAGACAAACTGTACTTAAACTCCAAAGGAATAGTCATATTGATTTCTGAAGCAGCATCCAAACACACAGTCTCTTTAGTTCAGTGTAAAAAACCAATCTTTTTCTAATTCCTGGTGTGCAAGTTATTTAGCATAAGAATTAAAGCCACACACATTTTTAACATACACATGTAGTGTTACCATGCAAAGGGTCCTACCCCTCTCGGAGCTGTATGTTGAGGAAATACATGAGTGGTAGACACACATGTGGGTTAAGACAAGCCTGGATTTGATGTTTTCAGTCCAATGTAATTAACTGCAGTTTGAGCCAGCTGTGTTCAAACATACTCTTACAGGGACTTTCTACTGGTTTCCTCCCCATCCCCCTTCTTCCCATCACCCACAACTTCTGAGTAACATATTGCATTTAAACTGTTAATAATTTTCTATGTGGTTTCCTTTTCTTCTAACACTTAAAATTAGCTCAGAAAGAGGTTAACCTCACACTCACTTACAAAGTAGCTCTTGGCTGAGAGGGAGCTAAATGGCTGAGCAAGGTTTGAATGTGGTTATCTCCTACCAAAGAAGACTCGAGCTGCTGGAAACTGCTACGCCATACTTCTTTCCAACTGCTGCAGGAAACTGACATTTGAAGTGCAATCCTACGCCCTGATCCACCATGCTAGGGTGTGTGACATGGGATGTGAATCCAGAGATCCTCACTGCAACTGCCAAAGGCGGGGCAAGTGGAACCTACCACTACTGCTCTATTAGCCAGTAAAGCCCTGTAGCAGGGTGTTTTGGGGGGTGGGGGTGGAAATGGACCACTCAGGGACCTGCTGGTTCCTAAACTAGTCTGGCTACTGGCAGTGAACCCATTCTGGGCCTCTGTCCTGTGATGGCCTAGAGCTGCTACAGGAAAATCTGTCTCTGCCTCCACCTTCCATCCTGGTTACTCTGAGTACACCCTACTCACCCCTGCTACTCCCAGATGGGGCTTAAGATTGAAGCCATATTTACTTGTTTGGTGAATTAATGCTGCATAATTAATGCTGGGAGTAATCACTATAGAACTTGGACTTGCTTTGGGGCAAGTATTTATTTATTCTGAATAAATAGCATATCTGTGGGCTCTTGGGTCCCAAAGCAGTTCATAATTATGTAGTGAACTCCCCTGTGCTCTTCAGATGAGGGGTGGTTAAAAAAATTAATAACAACAGTAAGAATAATAAAAATACCAATCATAATAGCATAAAACAATTTTAAAAGAAAAGTCAGGAGTGCATTCTAAGCACAGTGAAAGAAAATGTATGATTGGTACTCACATGAGTAGATTTGTGAGGTCAACATGTGTTCACTGTGTTGGGCTATGACTCCCTCTGGTGTCGAAGGCAGGAATGAACAGCTCTGGGAAGTGGGTGGGCTCCCAGTTTGCAGACTTGCCAAGCTTGTACCGTCATCAGACTCTCACATTACAAGAAAGGAAAAAACAAGCAAAAAAGCACACTTCCCAACAATATCAATAATATCAACCATAGCTTAACTCAAAATATAATAACCATAACATTGTGCTATATAGGAAGAATTTCAGTTGCAGCCCATATTAGTGAGAGGCCCCAGTGATGACCTCACAAATCTACTCTTCAGGTGAGTACCACTCATACTAGTCAGTCATCATGCAATCACTGGGTTGGGACATACCATGGCTTTCCCAATTAGGGTGGGTCCCAGCTGCAACAGAATTAATGAGGCAGGACCTGATGCAGGACCAAAGGTGGTCTCTGCTGAAGCAAACATGCCCATCTTATAGTGCCTCATAATAGTGCTAGGAACAGACCAGTTGCTGCTCAAATGATTTCTACTTAAGAGACATTAGAAGAAAAGGCGGCCACTGTTGCCACTGATCTTGTGGAATGCGCTGCCAGATTTGTTGATCTGGGAGGCTTAAGCAACTCATAGGCCATATCAATGTATGCCCTGATCCATCTCTAGAGAGTGTGGCTGCAGACACTTTTTACCCATTGTGGAAGGGTGAAAGGATGTGAACTGGGATTCAGTGGACTTAATGCCCTTTGTTCTGTTTATGTACGGTATACATTCACTGTTCTGTGAACATCTAATGAGAGCCAAGCCTTTTCTAACGGATGCCTAGGATTTGGGCATTAGTTCACCTCCTGCTGAACATGCAGCTTTGACAAACCTTAGACAAAAGTGATGGGTCCATCCTCAGAACTGCCCTATCTTTATGAAATGTGCTCATATGTTTAGCTACAGATATGGCTCTCAGGTCAGAAAATCTTTGAGCTGAGCTAACTGCCATAAGAGAAAGAACTTTAAAATACATAACTTTGAGGGAGACTTGTTATAGTGGTTTGAAGGGAAACTCCTGCAGGCAGGAGGGGAAATGATTAGCCACTGAAGGACATTGAAGAATAACTCCCTTTAGAAACATTTCACAAGGGGGTGAGACCAAAGTGGCGGGTGGCCCGTGGAAGATAAAACAGAGGATGTGCCAGAGGCCTGTCTCTTTAAAATGTTTGGCTTGAGACATCTATGTAGTTCGCTTTGCAGCAAGGTGAGCAAGTCAGGCACTATCACTGTATGTACTGGTAAGTGACTGAAGTGACTGTCGGTGCGCCAACTGGAAAAGGCTGACCAAGTAGCCTGATATATTTGAATTGTAGATGATCTTTGTGAGTGTTGAAGGTAGAAATAATCACTGAGTTGAAACTGAGCATTCAAATGCCAGGCAGTCAAGCATAGCTATTTGATATAAAGGAAAAACTGGGAGCATACGTAAGAGTGTAGTCCTGATTTTTCCTTTTAACTGTACCTTGAACTTTATCAAATCTGACACCATATTTGATGTCAAGCCAGGGAAAGTTGGGTGTAGTATGCACAAAATGGTCTGGCAGACCTAATTAGGCCTATGCACCAGAGGTTTCCCACCACTGTTATGGGGTGGAGGAGAAGCTACCTTTATTTTTCAGGAACATAAAATCCAATGTTGCTGATGCTATCCCCCATATCCAAAGAACCAAGACTACTACTTAGCATACTTGAAACTGATTGATAACTAGGCTACCTAACCATGTGTATAGAGCAAATTTCTGTACTTTAGCTAACATGAATTACAGCAATACTCACTCCCTGTTGGTGTCATATGACTTCTAACATCTAGTTGTGTTTTGTGATCAATTCTAGGGCGAAGGATCTGGTTGGTTTCAAACATCTGATTATGGGGTTGGTTGTACCATAGCCAGATAAAAATGTACGTAGCTTTGGTCACAAATAACCTAGTTATGATCTGCTAAACAATTTTTAAAAATTACTACTATTAGAGCATTGGTGGTTCAGGTATCATATATTTTAACTGCTGTTCCAGTACAATTAAGTTCTCAGAACAAATTCATACAACAGCATAGGTTTTCATGTTTCCTTTTCACAGTTCAGCAAAGATGAATTTTATAAGATGGCTGCATCACTGACTCAGTCTCTAAAAACACAATACTAAGGTCATTTATGTTTTGAACTTTGCTTTATGACTGGGAAGGTGGTTTCTTTTCTGTAGGGGTTGCATCCTTTTCCAGAAATAACAATTGGGTCCTAAAAAATGAAACACAATTATTCAGGGTACTTACAACTGAGTTAATCCACCTATATTTAAGATTACATTTTAGATTACTATATGCAAATCTCATTTTGCTATCTGTTGCCTGCTGCAGTTGTGAACTGAATGCTCTGCTGCAGTTGTGAATTGAATGCTTTGTTAACAGGATAACACTAAAATATCTGTGTTTCATCAGTTTCAGATTCATTGACCGCAGGCAGGGTCAGTCTGATGGGAAGGACTCCTCCTCTTGGAGAGAAGATGAAAAGGCTCTTAGGACCCAATAGGAAGAGTCATCCCTACCAAGGAATGTCCTCCGGCTTAATCTCACAAATGTTAATTTTTGTAGGGTAAGCTATAGTTACTTACCTCTACTTGATCTTGAACATCTCCCTGAGTGACTGATGAAGGACCTCCCCCTAGTAAAACAAAACAAAATAAAATCCACATTACTTTATCATACCATTTGAAAGTCTACCTGATATTTATTAATTTATCTGTATACTTTATTTTATCTGTATACTTGAAAGGGTTAGTTTTTATAGTATTAAATTGACTTGCCATAACATGAAAACTAATATTTTCATATGTTGCCAATGCAGCGCCATTTGTCATCTATGTTCTGGTAACATCTAGGTTAGATTATTGCAATGTGTTATATATGGGGCCGCCTCTGAAGACAGAGGAGAAACTTCAGCTGGTGCAGAATTCAATGGCCAGGTTGCTCACCAGGGCAAGGCAGGTTGAGTATATAGCGCCAATCCTGGCCTGACTGCACTGGCTACCAATTAGTTTCTAAATTCAAAATGCTGGTTTTGACCTATAAAGTATTAAATGGCTCAGGACTGCAATACCTCAAGGATCACCTCTCCCCATATGAACTGGCCTAGATCCTGCAATCAGTTCGTGTAATTAGGAGAAAACGGTGCTTGGGCCATGTATTGAGCAGCCCATCCCCCATGTCTGGATTTTATTTAGATATGGCATCAGCTGCAAGTGGGTGGTTAGAGACAGTCCAAGCCTAAAGCATGCCTCATCCACCCTCCCTTTCTCTAAGGAATATATGTATGTGTAGTAGATTCAGCAGCAGTTTGGCAGGAGTGTGAGGTGGTCTAAGTCTAACAGGTTATGGGCCAACTGACTTACAAATCCAACAGGATCATCATCTGAGGAGCCTTCATTTTGCACAGGCATTTTGCACAGCCTTTAGCTAACTAAGCACTCTATGGCCTTTTAAAGTAGGTGGAGGTATTGTTTCTGTTTCTTACTATGTTATGTATTTTGGTGTTTTTATATTGTAAACTGTCCTGCAAAGTGTGGTATAGAAATTGCAGCAGCCATAAATTCCTCGCCTTTCAGTGGGATGAGGTTTCCATTCTGCCAACCCACACAAAGACATTTTTTCCTCCCCTGACATTTTGTAGGAATTTTAGAAGATAACCTGCCCTCTTAAATCCAAAGTGAATATAGAACCCTTTTTCCACTGAGATTCGTTACCTTTCATCTCTGGCCCCAAAATCCTTCGTTTTAATAATGCAAGCTTTTGGAAGTAGTCTTTTTGTGGTAACTGGTTTGTTTCCCATCCTGCATAGGAAATATATAAAAACATAATATAATACTGTGTTTGACTTAAAATACATTGTTGTTTTGAATACAGGAATGTCTTTGTAACTGATCAAAAATAATTATAATCACTTTTATGGAAAAAGTTTATATAACAATACTTTACATTTTTTGGTGACTACAGGGTGAGAGAGACTATGAATGCATAAATGTATAAAGTAGACTACAGAGATACAGCCTGCCATTCCCTAATAAATCTAAAGCTGTGGTTCCCAAAGTGGCGCTCACGCCTCACAGGGGGGCAATTTGATTTTTAAGGGGGGCAAATTTGAAGCTTGTTTAGACCAAGCTAATGGCCTTTTAGGCTTCCTCCATGTGAATAGGAGTATACTTTTGGAATAATAAGAATTACCGGTATGTGTCACGGGGTGGGGTGGGAATCAGGATTTTAGAGATGCTTAGGTGGAGCATGGCCAAAAAAAGCTGGGAACCACTGATCGAAAGCAAAGAGAATCTTCTTTATCGAGTCAAATGATTTCCCTCCCTTATTTGTTTCTGAGGCAGCATGGGACAATAAATTTAACAGGGCAATTGGCTAACAGGGTAACTTGCAGATTGGATTATTGCAAAGCATTCTACATGAGGTTGCCCTTGAATATGACTTGGAAACTTTAAGTGGTCTAAAATGTTGCAGCAAAATTACTGACTGGTTTCATTTAGATCTCGTATAGCCCATGTATTAAAACAGCTGCATTGTGAACCAGCTTGTTTCCTGGGTTGATTTAAAGTGCTCACATTAGTGTTTAAAGCCCTAAATGACTCAGGCCCCAAATAGTAGTTGAAAGACCGCTTCTTTCCCTATAAACCCTCATGAGGTGCTTGCCCAGGAGAAGGCATTCTCTGTGGTGGTCCACAAATTGCGGGACTCTGTCCCCACAGAGGTGTGTCTGGTACCTTAATTGTACAGCATGCCATGATCCACTACTTTACCCTGACTTTTGACACTTGAGGAGTATATTTTTAGCTAGGAATGCTAGGATTTTGTTCAGAGATTTTATGAATTAAGTTCTGTTGTAATTGTTTGTATAACATCTTGAACATGCCCTTCCCTTGGAACATTACTATCAAACATGGTTTTTACTAGAACAAATGCAACCTACAGTATGAATGAGATACACTCCCCCCCCCCCAAATTAGGAATATTTTTTTTATACAGCCAACTTTATAGGTTACCTGATTTTTGAACAGGTATAGTATAGTCCTGGAACCTAGCTGTCCCAGGTGGTGGTGGGGGAAATAATGGCATATTTCTGAACTTGTCAGCTGAAAATTAAAACACAAAACAGTTTGTATGAGAGACAGAACAATCCAATAATTCTAATGAAAAGCAAGCCTAAGAAAGTAAAAAATAATAGCTTTTTTAAATGAAAAAAAATATGTGTGACATCTAGCCATATATTCTGGTTAGCATTTCAGGTTTCCAGCTACAGTAATGAACAGCAATGGTGTTCTACATCTCCTGTTTTGGGAAGATAATGTTTGTTGTTCTTATCGTTAAGAGGAAGATTATAGAAATTCAGCCCCAAAAGTTTGCACTCCATGGATCAGGAGAAAAGAGGCAGGCAAAAGCCTTATGCCAAACCACACACTGTTTGCCACACCGTGGACTGAGAGTGGAGGAAAACAGCAGCTACACACACTCTCCTTGTCACAGCTGCCAACCAGGAGGATAAGGATGAGGGGCAGGCACTCTGTTGCCTCCAAAGTGAACCAGGAGGCAGTCAGGGCTCAATATCAAAGGCAAATAGAAGCAGTCAGGCAGGGACATAATAGGAACACTCACTCCATTGCCGGTGTAAAAAAAAGCAAACCAGGAGGAGGTGGCCAAGCCATTTTAAAATCAGGGCAGGAGAACGCAAACGCCACACTACCAGTCACACAAGTAGGACACAACCACACACACACACACCAACAAAATAAATAAATACAGTTATGACCCGAGATAAATGGCGGCAGCCATTGAGGCTGCTGAGGGAAAGAAATAGAGTGCACCGAAAGAGGGCTGCCATGCCTGAATGACCATTGGCGCCACGGCAAGGGAAACCGTTCTGGAAAATTTATCTATAAGTAATGTAAGTAAACAACTAAGGAATAAAAGAAGGGTGGCAAATAAGCAGAACAACCAAACGTACAGAGCAACAGAAAGCTTTTTGTGTGGAAGAAACCACAACATGCGGACAAAGAACTGTAAAACAAAAATGACGATAAGGAAAACCTAAAGAAAAAAAGGGGGTTCAGAAACTAGTAAAAAACTTAGCTGAGTCAGGAGAGCCAGGAGGAATGTACTGTCTGTGTCTAGACAGGAGGAAAAACTGAGGGAGTCCAGCCTACTTGCCACAAGTCTGCTCCTGTCTAGTTACTCGTGACAGGGTGAACACCCATTCCATTGGATAAACCCCATAAACTAAAAAGGAAGTAGTGTTGGCAGAATGAAATTGTGTCTCATGTCCCCCACTTCACATGAATTTAGTGCCCCAAAGATCTGCACCTCTGGCTCATCTCATTGCAGGTTTCTGGTCTTTCCATGAATGCTAGAAAGTGTGCCATCCTAGAACTTGTTCCTTGGGGAGATGGTGTCTCTCTGGCCCTGGCCCTTGCCTTCCCTATATGGATAGGAGTGAATTGGACAAACACTGTTCAGTGTTGCTGTGTCTTGTCTTTATTATGATAGCAGTACTTGAGAAGGCTGCAGCAGGCCTGCGCATCTTGCCACAGTTTGTCTTTCTGTAACTATGCTGTCACACACAGCCCAATCCATGTATCTGCCCCCAAGCCATGAAAATACAAAGCTTTCACTCAAGCTGTGGATCAACAGTTGCCCCCTCCCTTCCCTATGTAAATGGCCTCTCATCCGTGTTAAGGATGTGTTGGGCTGGTGAGGGATAAGAATCTCAGAAAAATCAAGCTCTTGGGAGCTTGAAAAGACTCTACTGCGCACTAGGCAGATTCAGTCTGGAGAACAGGGTACCCCCCACCCCTTCCCATGAAAAGCTTACTGATCTAGAGGGAGGTATCATCATGATTATGAATGCACTGGGTGGTCTTTTAAAGTAAAGCATTCTAAGACATAGGACAATATCTAAATGGAGATGGGAGGAATAAATAAAATACAGTGAGAAATCAAGACTTTTTCATCTCTGTTTTAAAAAATAACTTAGAAATTTTAAAAATCACATTGCAAGGAGATGCAAGGGTGTATTCAGGAAGACACCAGTTCAAATAATCAGAAAAAAAGTTACTTTAAAGTGATTTTTTTGAAAAAAGATGTGAGTAATTTAAAATATTTGCACAGAAATTTGATTAAAATAATCAAATAATTCATGATAACAGCATACTCACAGGGTAAATGGAAATGTAACAAAGAGTCTGAATGCCATATTTGTACACAATTAACCCATTCCTTACCAAGCGCATTAGCTTGATGTTGTTGTTGTAGCTGTTTTTGTTGTAACTGATAACTTGCAAGATGCAATGCTTGTTGCAGATTTGTTCTATGGCTTGGAAGTAAATTCTTGTTAAACTCTAATATTTCTTGCATTGCAGTCTCCACTGAAACAAAACAAATTGTTTACTTAATTCAAAAAACATTCTAAAAAAAAAATTTTTTTTCTGCATATCCACTATCCAAAACTGCAGGTGGGTAATCTTTGCTAACTGCTTTTAGGCTTTTACATTTACCAAATTTGTGAATGGTATTGAAAGATTCAGCTTGTCTGGTGATTAAATGCTTCTGGAAAGGGGGAAGGCTGAATTTCAAATCGATCTAGTGAAGTTAGAAGTGTTTGTTATATTTTTCTGGACAGGATATGAAATATGGTATGTTAAGTAATCAGATGGAGGCAAGGGTCTTAACAAGCAGACTAAGACATAAACATAGGAGAGGTTAGCCAGTTCTGCACCATCAGCAGAATCTGATTGGTTGAGGTGAGATCCAAACTTGAAAACTAAAAGTTTGGCATCATCAAGCCAAGGTCTAGAGAAGCTTTGAAACTATGAAATGTATGTCTTAAGCTCTTCTGACTGAGAGGTTCCACCAGAGTTGTAAAAATGTCTTCTCCTTTTAAATGTTTAAGCTTTGGTAGTATGAGGAGGATGTTTGTCAAATTTTTCTTGCTAAATAATAAAATGCTTTAATCTACACTTGTCTGGCAGGTTGTGTGTTGACTGGTCTTAATACTCTATTGTTCTCTACCTAAATTAGGACCCCATATTTTATTCACTCATCAAGCCCATATCCCAACACGTATACTAATCATTACTTACAAGCAAGTCTGTGTGAATTTGCATGAAGGTAAGAAGAACTATCCAATTGTGGCAAAGATACTTTGCTCTCTGGAAATTCTTCCAGAAGCCGTCCTTTTAATGCCAGTTCTATGTCCCTCTCTGCAAAGACAGACACAGAAAACGGCTTATTAATATAAAGCCTAACAACTGACAGTTCACAACCAATAAATTGCAAAGAATACAAGATACCAAGTAATTTGTTTTTAATCTATAAAATAAGGTTTAAACTGCACAGTAATATTTGCATGGGGACGCAGGTGGCGCTGTGGGTAAAACCTCAGTGCCTAGGACTTGCCGATCGCATGGTCAGCGGTTCGAATCCCCGTGGCAAGGTGAGCTCCCATCGTTCGGTCCCAGTTCCTGCCCACCTAGCAGTTTGAAAGCACCCTTAAGTGCAAGTAGATAAATAGGGACCGCTTTATAGCGGGAAGGTAAACGGCGTTTCCGTGTGCTGCGCTGGTGCTGGCTCGCCAGAGCAGCTTCGTCACGCTGGCCACGTGACCCAGAAGTGTCTCCGGACAGCGCTGGCCCTTGGCCTCTTAAGTGAGATGGGTGCACAACCCTGGAGTCGGACATGACTGGCCCGTACGGGGAGGGATACCTTTACCTTTTAATATTTGCATGACTAATGGATATGTTATTTCATATTTTCTTGTATATTTGTTCTCTGTCAAAATATGTGGTCCTTCAGCAGCACAGTTAATAATTTACCTTGGAAATATTTAAGTTTCCCACAGTGCTGTCAGTACCAAATCCCCACCAGGTGATATCAGGGCTATGTGCCTTCTATGTGCTTGAGATTCTGTTGGCTGGAGTAAGCACCATGTGCACACATAATTTTAGCAGCAGGATGCAGTAGATTTTCTTATACCCACTGATCTTGCGCATGTTGTAGAAGGGACTGCACATGGTGGTTTATCTAAAAGGTTCAACCCCCACCCATCAGATTCAAAAATTCCTCACCCCAATATTATCCTAATGATATAAATGTTTTAAAGGGTGGAGTTAATACCTTGTCAAAATAAAGGCTATGGTTAAATGTGCATTACCTCCTTAAAGTTGATTTTCAACAGTGTCCCATTTTACATGGGAGCATGCTAAGCATGTATAAGACTTACTTAGAAGTTGGTCTTGCTCCTCCTCGACTGTCGTATCATATCCTGCATCTACTGCTTTGCTATCACGCTTGATTCTGTTAGCCACTATATGTTCCCATTGCACAATGGGGAGAAAAATATTCATACATAAAGTTAACTGTTGACACAAATAAGTTTTCTCCATACATGAAAAATGATTTTCTACTATAGTCAGCTGGATCCTGATAGGTAAGCTGTCCTTTGACTTATTTATAGTACCAGTCCAAAGCAACTGAGTTGTAACCCATAGCTCAGTGTAATTTACAGATGTGTATACAAAAAGCAGTGAAGACTGTTCTGCTCCCTCAGGCAATCATCCAGCTGACAACTTTCAAAGCAGCAGATGCCAAACAGAACCTTAGCTAATGGAACTGCATTAAAAATAGAAAATTGCTCAAGTAATTTGAAAAACCAACATGATAGCAGAGGGGATCTCTCCAGTGAACTATATTCACAAAAGATCTACCAGCCTACAAATATTAAATAAACATCTTCAAATCTTCTTCCTCAGTTCAGTCTCTGTTATCTCTCTACCTGTATAGGCTTACATTTTTGGCTCCACAGGTGGGGGTTGGAATTACATTATACAAATTATAGGCAAGGTTCTTCTCTAGATTATCCACTGTGACAAGATTATTGGAATATATCAAAACAATATAGCCAGTTAAAGAGGAGACTGAGAGGAGATATGATAGCCATCCTCAAATATCTAAAGGGCTGTCATATCGCAGATGGAGCAAGCTTGTTTTCTCCTGCTCTGGAGGATAAGTCTCGAATCAATGGATTCAAGTTACAAGAAAGGAAATTCTGACTAAACGTAAGGAGCAACAACAATTTTGCTGTTCAATTAACTACAATCTCCACCAGAGGGCTTATTCTCCTAGACATCTGAATAATTTCTACTATCATGATATGGGCACTTTGAATAATCTATCTAGGATGAATTGGTCTACTGCACCATATCAAGTTTGTCCCAAGACGATAGTCTACACTGTTCATAATGCTGATAGCAGGATAATTTATCCAGAGAGGAGAGAACATGGGATAGATTGCTCCATGTCTGCAAAATGGTCATTCTGAACTGAACCACTGCTGCAGCCATTGTCTCTTCTTATTTTCTCTACCAGGTTCCTCCTCCTTTGATAGTTTTCTCGACTAGATCCATCTGGTCTCCTATCTGACATTTAGTGGCTGTGACATAGTTGCCAGTGACCTCAATAACTGCAATACTCCATGGTATCTGTCCACACAGCGGCTTGAAGAGGCCTGAGAAGAAGGAAGGCAAAACCCCCACCTCTTAAGGCACAAGTACCTCTCCTTTGTGTGTGAGATGGGTAAACATCAATAACTTTGCCTACATTCTAGAAATTTCTGAAGCTAGCTGTGCCCAAGCATAGATTTCATAAGTGTGAGTTCAGAGTGAACAGGCATATTACAAACATGCACTCTGTTAAATGAACCTAAATGTCCAGCTTCAATCAAACTAATCACTAAGTGAAAGATAAAAACAAAAACAACAAAAATCCTTGACTGCAGCCTTGCAATTTCATATTATTTTTATACAAGACACTTTTAACCACTTTCAGTAAGATCATGCTAATTTTCTGAATATGTTATATTTTTTAATGTGTAAATAAACTTTTCACATTTATATTCCTCCACTCATATCAAAATAGACATTCAAGGCAACATAATAATATTTATACATAGCAAATAAAGCAAACTTAAAAACACACCTACTAATGCATTCTGTCTAATATATATATTTCAAATGGACAATTAGAACCAAATGAAGCAAGAAATTTGATGGTGCATTCCCTGTCTCATTATTAATCTTTCAACCTGCCTTCAATGTTTGTTCTAGAGAAAAAAATCTGAGAGTATAATATCATCACAAACAACATTCTCCTTATTCTTTTGTTGCAACTGCATTATATCCCACCCTTTTGTGAAATGTAATGTTTTGCCAAGTACCAGCTGTTATAAACAGGCAACTGTGTGCAAAGCAGAACACGCTGCTGAGGAATCGCACAACTGGAACGAGGCGGCAACCGTTGCTAAGGAGCCGGTGATGGAAGAGGACAGTTGAGAAGGCCAATGGTTGCATGATAGAAAAACCATTGGCACTTCAAGGATCCAAAATAATCAGTAATAAAACAAAAAAAATGCCTTGCCTGCGGTCAAATAGAGGAAACAAGGAAATGAGAAGGGAAAGCAAAAGCAAAACGGGAAGCAGGAGGGTTTTGTGTGTGTGTGTGTGTGTGTGTGTGTGTGTGTGTGTGTTTATTTATTTAACCTCAGCGGAGGAAAGAAAACAAAGGAGTAAAGTTTGAAAATGGACATACACACAATACTAGAAAGTGAAAGGATATAGGAGGGAACAGTAAAGAAGTAGAAATAAAGTGTTGTTGAAGATAAAAACACTTAGCTGACAGAGAAGATTAGAGTTCCCAGAGTTCTTTGCTCTCCTGCCACCGTCACGTGATGAGGGTCATAACCCAACCCATTCGGGTCCTCAGTAACCATATCAAATAATGCACAGTATAAGGAGCATCCTTGGAAGCACACACGATACTTTAGATAACACGTTTTGTACTTACCAGGTACTTTACTTATGTGTATCTGCAGCCCTGAAAGTTGTGGTCTCAATGCAAGCTGATCTGATGGCTCAAGTGAACTAAGTCTCCGTTTGCCTGTTGTCCGTAAAACGCTTTTTGGTACTGAGAGAGATTATTTACATGTTATGGAGAGAATAAGATGAAATAGGTCCAATATACAATTCCCGTCCCCCTAAAAAACACAACCATGTTGCAAAACTTGCAGTCCCTTGCAGCAGTTGAATATTCCACTTGTAGATTAACCCTGCTGTGGAGAATTTAAATACTTGATATCATAGCAATACAGATTCATATGGTGGGAGCCATTGTGGCCACAGGATACCACACCACATCTTGGGTTTGGGCTGCTGCATGTGACCTCCAGTTGCTTCATTGTAGCACTGAAGAGATTAACTGATCCCCCATCCAATCCCCAGGACCTGGAATCCTTCCCAAAAGAAAAGACAAAGTAAATAAGACGCTGAAAATGAAAGAGTTGAGAGGCAGGAGGAAGTCACTAGTGGTGTTCAATCAAGATAGACCCATTAAACCTTGACTAAAAACAGCTAGCCACTTAATACCTCTCTACTATTACATTTCAACTTTTTTATTTTGTTCTTCCTTTTGCTACAATAGAACATACATCTGCTTCATCAATGCAAAGTATAAAATAAACCTGCAGCTGAGGAAGTAGAGAAAGGGAGGCTTTCCTGTAAATTCCTGTTCATTGTGACTCCTGGAGCGCACTCCAGAACCTTCAGGATAGTATTTCCCTGTGGACAGCAGGCAGGATCCAAAAATGTGGATCATCTTCCCAATCTGGGAAGGGCTACCAGAATAGAAGAACAAAAGAAGCCATAATATCTTTTTAAAAAAAACACCTGAAGGAGAGGTCATAACTGAAGCACAATACTGAACAGCTGAAGAAACAGGAGACAGGAGATGAAACAAGCCAGAAAGAAACTCTCCCAGGAATCCCTCCCTACTTCATCAAAATGTATACAACGGTATAAGCCTGAGGAGGATAGCCATAGTCTGCTGGAATACACAGTGGTGGGTGGAATGCCCTCCAAGATAAAATGGTAACAGGAATTCATGGTAAAAAACCTTTCCTTTCTCCTTTGGTTCCCAGAGGACATTCCATAACCTTTTAGATGTGTGTATATACGAGGAGCACTCATTAAAGATTTCCCCTGATGTACTTCCCTTGGACTGAGACAAACTTAACTGGGCACAGTTATTAGTCCTTCTCTATGTAGCTACCAGCAAGATTCACACACTTCCCCCATTGTTTTATGCAGCTGTGGAGACCTCGTCTGTAGAAGTTGGCAGGTTGTGTTAGAAGCCATAACATGACCTCAGAAATCAGCATTTCATCGTCTGGAAAATGCTTGCCCTTCAAAAATAACTTCATGGTTGGAAAGAGGTGGAAGTCCGATGGTGTGAGGTCAGGAGAATAAGGGGGGTTAGGAAG
Organism: Podarcis bocagei; assembly: GCF_964188305.1. Taxonomy (NCBI): domain Eukaryota; kingdom Metazoa; phylum Chordata; class Lepidosauria; order Squamata; family Lacertidae; genus Podarcis; species Podarcis bocagei. The sequence continues at coordinate 42,830,001 of NC_138137.1, read as the reverse complement.
GACTTCATAGCCACAGGACCGTGCTTCCGTCTGAGAAAAATGCGAGTTGTGAACCGGGGCGTTATCCTGCAGGAGGTGGACAACTTTGGTCAGCATACCATGCCCCTCAATTTTGATGGCCTTCCTCAATTTCTGCAGCAGTGAAGCATAGTATGTCCTGGTAATTGTGGCACCCTTTACCAGGAAATCCATCACCACTACTCCGTGTGTTGGCATCCTTCGGGGGTCGAGATGCCAGCTGGCTAGCTCCCAGCTGGATCATGCCTTTCCAGCCGTGATGATCCCCCGATCTCTGGTGTGACGTAAATCAGCGACTCAGGCTTCAAAAGCCTGAGCACGCTATATTAGCAGATACATACTGCGCAAACAGAACAGGTGTGAGGCTTGTGGAAACGTACTAACAAGCTGCAGATTTATTAAGCATAAATCAGGACAAAGAAAACATGTTGCTTCCCTTTATTCTCCTCAGAGAGACAGTGAAAAGCAAAAGCTATACACACAATGGAAGTTCCCAGCAAGCTGTGCTGGAACGTAAACAGACATGTGACATGCAACAGTTCCATGTCTGCAACTAAAGGTGGAATGGAAAAGTCCCAAAAGACCATGAGCATGACCTTGCCCGCTGACAGTTGGACATGTGCCTTCTTTGGAGGTGGTGAAACAGAGTGCTTCCATTCCTTAGACTGGGATTTAGTCTCTGGGTCATAATGATGGACCCATGTTTCGTCCTGAGTAATTAGTCTGGCAAAGAAGTCATCATGGGTTTTGTGACACATGGCCAAAAGAGCCTGTGAGCATGTGACTCATTCCTGCTTCTGGAAAGGCATCAGCAGCCGGGGAATCCACCGTGCAGACACCTTTCCCATGTATAAATGGTCATGGATGGGGTTTTTTCTACAGAGCCCACACTGATCTTGACATCTGCAGCTAGTTGTCGAACGGTTATGTAGCGATCCTCCAAAATGGTGGCCTCCACTTGCCGGATGGTGTCTTCATCAATGGGAGACTGTGATCGCCCAGGAATGGGAGCAGTTTCCACCAAAGTCCAACAACACTTGAACAGGTGATGCCAGTGCTTGACTACATCATACGATGGGGCATCCTCCCCATAAGTCCTTTTCATCTCATCAGATAGCTCCTGTGGTGTGCACCCTTTTAAGTACAGGATGCTGATGACCGCTCTGCATTCAACTGGTACCATTATCAGACATTACTCCACGTTAGCACCTGTAGCAGAGCAACTGTTAGGAGTTCAGAGCTACAAATTACCACGTTACCTGTGGAGAGAGGTATCATTATACAAGTGCAATTTCATCCTCCTACAATAACCGGAAGTGGGTCAGGGGAAATCTTTAATGAGCGACCCTCATAAATGTATGTAAACACTCTACATAATTTTTCTACTCAAGTCAGCATCCACAGATGAGAACACTTGAATTTAACCATGCTTAGAAAACATATGTAAAGATACGTTTACAGTTCCCTGAGTTCTGATATCACTGTGCTTCACACCCATGAGCAGTTCCACCTTGTGAGTGTGAAAGGGGAAGGCTTGCTGCAACTCATTCTTGTAGTTAAGTATTTCTATTTAGTTGTTTATAAAATATTTATATACTGCTATATCATAAAAAGAAAAAGTATCAAAGTGGTTTATAGCAATAATACATAAAGCATAATAAAAATAATATAACAAAGATAACAGCAGACAACAATTAACCATTGTGGAAAGCTATAACTGGTGGAACAAATTTTTCAGCAGGCATTTAAGAGCTGACATAGATGGTTTCCTATTGCAACTGATCCAACTCTCTGGTGACTGTGGGACATTGTTTAACCATGTTTTATAGTTTTATCTATTGGTTGACAAAAGCAGTGCTATTTTTTCTAGAAAAAGGTGCTTTCCTGGTTCTCTTATAAAGGCAATGGCACACACCTGGGAGGGGCCAGAAGGGTTCCAGTGAGTTCCAGCTGAAAAAAAAGCCCTGGACAAAAGACTGTGTAATTAACTATTTTCTGAGCAAAATATGTGTCTGCTATATAATTTGCCTTTGCACTCACTCTCAAATTTAGGTTTTTCTAGTTTATCTACTTGAAGAGCAGACTGAAGATCTCTTATATTTGCCTCCAATTTTGCAGCCAAAGCCCTTCGTTTTAATGATTTCTCATCTATAAGATAAAACAAATAAAATATACTTAATCACAGGAACTATATAGGATCACAGGGGCTTATCTATATTTCAAAGTCTCTGAAAGCCACAGCCAGAAGTAGTAGAGTAAATTGCAATTACACAAAACAAAAAAGTGTACAACAAGTGTTGAAAATTTTCTGAAGCTGGAACCAGTACATGTCAAACACATTCTGCATGCAGTTCCAACAGATAGAGAATGTTAGATTTCTTACATAGCTGACTCTCAACTTATGCACATTAAACTTGTGTGAATTCAGCTTTACGTGCTTGACTGGGGAAAAGGAGGTGGGTGGGTATTGCAGGGAAAACATTGATAATCCCACCCTTCATTGAACTCACCTTGGGAGTATTCAGAGGTGCAGAGAGAGTGTTTAGCAATGCAATTAGAGAGTGTACAGACTAAGTAATGCAGTCGTCAAGCACCAGTAAATGCTGCACTGTGCTTTTTACAAGCCATTTTCTGGTGTTTAAAGGGCTGTTTTGACTATATGTTATTTTGGCTTTACATGCTATCACTAGAACATAACATGCACAAAAGATGAGAGTCAACTGCACCGTAAAACCTATTCACTAGCTCTATTATTCATAAAAGTAGAAAACTGCAAAGAATCATTGGGTTGCTAGCCTCCAGTACAGACGTACCTCAGCTCCCAAACACCTTGGGAGTCAAAAGTTCCGGCTCCCGAACGATCAAAAACCGGAAGTGAGTGTTCCAGTTTTCTAACGTTCTTTTGGAAGCTGAACATCCGACGGGGCCTCTGCGGCTTCCAATTGGCTGTAGGAGCTTCCTGCAGCCAATCAGAAGCCACACTTTGGTTTCCAAACGTTTCAGAAGTCGAACGGACTTCCGGAACGGATTCCGTTTGACTTGCAAGGTACGACTGTATTTTCTTTGAAAGCCAAATTAGGCATGATGACAACATAACCTGGTTTGGAATATAAATTTGTTCAGCTCAAAATGCTCAGATGTAATAAGAATCAAGCATTAGTTCCTTGATAAAACAGCAATTTATCTCACCATGATTTTTGGTTACACAATGATGCAGCAGGTCATTCCAAATGCCACGCACCAACAGAAGAGGACAGCTAGGGCATTGCTGCATCCGTGTTCTCACCCCGCCCCCAAAAGTATCTGTCACCTGAAATGGTTGTCTTATTCTGCCTAAAGATACATCTGGTTCTGAGTCTGACAACCAATGAATTCCATGGGCTAATGAAAGAGTTTGCTACTTGTTACATATTAATAATCAGGAGCTCAGGAATATGTAGGTGAATATATTTATTCATTCTTTCCTCTATCCTTTAAAACTATCTAAGCTCTAAGCCAGTGATCTTTACCACATTTTGTGGAATATATTAACAACCCTTTTCTGGGGGTTTTGTTCTGCAAAGTATACACAATATACTGTAATATTACAATATATTACAAGTCTTATTCCTGTGACTGCTCATCATTCAGAAAAAAACCCCAGTTATATCCTTGGGTCAAACAATTCTGTATAACTTCTTGGATTTTGTTAAACAAGACCATCAGATATGTTAATCCTACTTTATTATATTCTTCCCACTCACCCTCATATTGTGTACTTAAAGCAGCAACCTCTGAAGGCAGGAATTCTATTGGAACTTCTTCAAAATATCTGTCCACAATTCTTTTTTCATTTGCTAGCTGATCCAGTTCTACCTCTAAGAAAAATAATTTGAATTTATTCCTGGATAGCCTGTTAGAGCATGTTGCTGATAACACCAGGGTTGCAGGTTCGATCCCCATATGGGACAGCTGCATTTTCATGCATTGCAGGGAGTTGGACTAGATGATCCTCAGGTACCTTCCAACTCTTCCATTCTGATTCTGTGATTTTAAGTTTAGAAAACTTCTGAGCAGTCTACTTTTCAGTTTTTATTGAAAAATATACTTACTTTACGGACGTAAGGGTGGGTAATAAATAAATATTAACTTACTAATTGTACCTAGCTCAAATTTCACTCAGGTGTACAGAAAAGATGTACAGGTGTACAATAAAGCACCAACACACACAAACTTAAGAGACCCAATAAATCAAACCCAAGTCCCTTGCATCCTTTAAGTGGGATTGGGATGATTGAAACTTCAGTCATGGCTTCCTGACTATGGATTTTGTTGGGGTTTTTTGTTTTTACAGACTAACTCAACTTCCTTTACCTTTTGTGTGTCTTGAAGAACACCAAATATAACTGTTAGGAAGAAGGGTGCCTAAGTGAAGGGTTTCTAAGACCCTCCTAGCTATAATACCACCCCCTCTGCTTTTACCATTCATATACATGCCTAAGCACAGAACTCTGTGCCTGCATCTTCCTTAACTAGCACAAAACAAACTCCCCCGTCCCACCCTGCTCCAACTGTCTGGGCATTGGACTCCCCCCCCCCCAAACGCACACAAATACTTTAAAGCAGAAATAATTAATATTTGAAATACGAACACAAAAAAGATCATAAAACCCAATAGGATGTAAGTTAACAAATAAATCAGCAATTTAAGACCATATGGAGTACAGAAAATAACACACACATTAAAAAAAAACTTTCTTACCTAGCCTCACCAAATACCTGCTCACCAGCCTGAACCCTCCCCCCCCACACACACACAAACACACAAAAAGCAAAAACTAGTTTGCACACCTTCGTTGTAATAGCAGGTTAAAATAAAACTATAGAAGAACAGCAGAAAGAAAGGGAGAACAAGGAGGCAGAAAATAAATGTTTTATACATTTTCAGAGCAGTGAAATGGAACGTGCCACCCCTGCCTTTGGCCTTGTCTCAAAGTCAAAGTGTCTAGCAAATGGGGCTGACATGGTGGTAATGAACATAAAAAAAAAAAAAAATTAAGAGGGGGCAGAGGGAAAGGAGAATGGAGGCAGCAGAGGAAAGAGGAAGAAAGCAGCAATGCCCCCATAATGAGGTGGCTTGCATGTGGCCATGTGATAGTAGAGTGGCCTATTGGTGCTGAGAGCCCTCTGAAGGCTGGCATCACAGCTAGGATCCCATAGACGCAATAAGCAGATTTTTAATTAACAACTGCAACAACTATTTTTATTATTTAAAATGACAAATTTCGGCGGCATTATAGAAGGACCACAAAAGCTCTTTGGAGCTTTAATGCAACCCATGGACTGCCCTAGTCTATTTGCCCTAGTCTAGCACTAGCCTGCCCTAGTCTATCTGTTCAGAAAACTCAAAGAAACACAGAAAGTTTGACTACAATACTTACCAGACATGCTATCTTGCCGAATAATGCCTTGTTCTTGCAGATCTTTGATACTTGATCGCAAATATGAGAACAAACCTTTTCCAGCTAATTCTTTGGGTGTTTTGTCTTTTTTGGTGGCTTCAAAAACAAAAGCAAACCTTTAGTGAAAAATTTAATTTAACTTCACATGAGGCAAGAGCCCTGGGCTCCTTTGGGGAGGAAGAGTGGGATATAAATTAAACAAATACTAATCATAAATAAATAAAACTTTGTGCCAGTGCCATCCCATCCAAAAGCATAAGGTACTGCCACAGAGGCACTCCATGTGATGAGAAAGCAGTACATGTTTACCAGTGCTACAGAGCTTCTCCACTCTCAATTATCCAAAGGTTCCCTGCTCTCTTAAACAATTTTGACTTTTCTCACATGCTGTGCCATATAATAATAATATAATAATAATTTATTATTTATACCCCGCCCATCTGGCTGGGCCTCCCCAGCCACTCTGGGCGGCTTCCAAAAGAATATTAAAATACAGGGCTGCCTTCAGATGTCTTCTAAAAGCCTGGTAGTTGTTGTTCTCTTTGACATCTGGTGGGAGGGTGTTCCACAGGGAAGGCGCCACTACCGAGAAGGCTCTCTGCCTGGTTCCCTGTAACTTGGCTTCTCGCAGTGAGGGAACTGCCAGAAGGCCCTCGGTGCTGGACCTCAGTGTCTGGGTAGAACGATGGGGGTGGAGACGCTCCTTCAGATATGTCTAGAATTGCCTCCCAGAACCAATCTTTTGACCTAAAACCTATCCTCAACTGCCACTGTATCCATGAGGTTGCCCTAGTTCACATACCATGCTGTAACTAAGTCTAATTACATGTAACTACTATAATCACACATTCTTCCCATGTTTCTCCCATCTCCACTCCCTCCTCCCTTCTTCATTTGTATCCCATGTTGAATTTTAGATTGTGATGCCATTGTGGTAGGCATGTGACCTTTTGTACTCTGTAAAACACCTTCAACATTAATGGTGTTTTGTATACAATAACAACTTATCACCATCATCTGTTGACATTTCTCTGTGATAGATGTAATATGTAGACTGGGCCTTTGAAAATAAAGATAAAAGAATGAAGAGGTTTTGAACGTCAGGAAGGATATAGCTTTTGGGGGAAGGCACAGTACTTTTGTGTAAGGTAAGTATTTTTATTTATTATTTTATTTATTAAATTTACATACAATCATTTGTCCAAGGATCACACAGTGGCTTACAGTATTGCTGGCACCCATTTGTCTCAAGAGACAGTGGAGTGCATCTCCAGGGGTGAAGTCAAATTGCTGCATAAGCAGCTCTGAAGTGACCTCCCCAATGCTCAAACCTGGGCAGCGTGCATGGAGGTCCTAGGCTGCCCAGGTGACAAAACCTCCCTCTCATCCTCACTGATGTGGTCTAAAGGAAAGCAGAGCAATGTGTTTGGCACCAGCTGGGCAGCAGGAGCTGCCAGAAGAAGGCATACAAGGCACCATCCAACCATCTTAGAGCCTACACTCCTGATTTGTGTAAGGTTTACTCCTTAGCTGTTTCTTCTCCCAAAGATATCCTGGAAGGCAGTAGAAGTTTAGGGTCAGAATTTTCCTTCTCCTAGATGGGCTACTTTCCCAAGTTGATGAGCCCCACCTGCTCCTCACTTCCCTCTACAGCTTGTGCAGAAACTGCTTTCTTGACTGTTGTATCCACAATTGGTCTCATCTACTCAATCCACCAGAGCCTGCCTTCACATGCATGGGAAGTCCCCAACTCAACGGTGGTTTGAGGCCATCTACTACTCTCATCTGGTTTAGCCAGCCAGTCAAAGCCCTTCCCAGGGTGTGGCTGCTGTTGCATGCTGACAGCTTCTATGAGCCACAGGTGAGAGCTGAGTGCAGGGTGGGGGACAAAGGTGGTCAAACTACTCCAGAAGGAGCACAATGATTCCCCCACCAAAGGTACTACCCCTCCCCTAACATCCCATACACCCTGGTGTACAGTGTAAAACCACAAAAATGCAAACCAAACAATACACACACGTTTAAAAGCCACAGATAGTTTAATTTGCCCAAAGGCCTGGGAGAAGAGGAGTGCTTTCACCTGGCACCTATTAACTTACAGAAATTATGGTGAATGTGTGCATTCCATCAGTTAAGTCAGCACAAGGAGGTGGGAGAGGGAATGCTGGAGAGAGTTGCTTCAAAGGAATTCCAAGATACAGTTACTATGAGGAGCTATGGGGTGGGGCTTCCCCATGGCAGGGAGGAGGTAGTAGGGAGCTGGAAGCATGGTAAGGAAGGGAAGAAAAACTATCAGGTAATAATGATTAGTAAATCATGCTAGTTCACCTTCTATCACAATACATTTACATGTTATATCTGCAAGCTGGTAGCAGGGAATTAAAAAAGGCAATGCCCCAAAGTTGAAGACACGTGTAGTTGTGTTGAACATTCTCAGGGCTTTTTTCAGCTAGAACTCATTGGAACTCAGTTCCAGCACCTCTCAGATGGGTGCCATTGTCATTATAATAGAACAAGAGATGTGTTCATGGTGAGTTCCAGAACCTCTTTTTCTAGAAAAACAGCACTGAACATTTTTAGTACAGTTACAGTAAACTAGGTAGGAAAGAGGATGGAAAAGGATTACAACAGAAAACCTGTGGCCCTCCAAACGTGGTAGGATTATATCTCCCATCAGCCCTAATCAGCATAGCCAATTGTCATGTTTGATGGGGATCTGCAGTCCAGAAATACCTGATGGGCTGGAGGTTCCCCATCCTTGGCTTACAAGAAGCAGAATTTGGTATGAGCTTTCGTGTGCATGCACACTTCTTCAGATACACCTGAAGAAGCAGAATATTATTGACCAGAGGTGGATCTACACACAGGAAAAAACACTATAAATAAGTCAAAAAATTAAATTGTTATAACAAAAGAAAAATACCCTTTGGCGTCATCTGGTGTTGCATGTGTATAATGCATTTAAAATGCTGTTTCTTGACTAACGTTCACAGGTGAACAAAAATACTCAACAGGAATTAATTATAAGACATTAAAATTGCCAATAACCCAATAATATAATCATATTTGTACTTACGTTCAGGTATATATCCTTCTGGATACTCTTTTAAAAAATATTTTTCCCATTTACTAATCAATTTCTTTTTTTGTTCTTTTAGTTTGCACATTTTTTTCCCTAACAAAATAAAATAGATGTTAATGAACTAAATGAAGAAAAAAATGTCTTTAAAGATGTTTTGTTATATATAATAGTGGTTTTTGCATTTATCTACTACGGAAATTATATTGTGTTCTTTATAGACCAGTTGTTTTTAAAAAAGGCAAACCACAGCCTAAATCCAGTTTGGAATACATGCTACTGTATACACAAGGTGTTAATTCTTTACTCACTTATAGTATCCAGTTGAAAGCCTGAAAAAACTCCTAGATTTTGCATCTCATCCAGTTTTGATTCTAGATTGGAAAGTTCTATGAGATCACTGATATTTCTCTCTAGGATATGTAAAAATGGTTATATTCAATAAAAGAAAGCAATATTTATTAATATTTATTATTTCCTTTAAAACTGGAATCATATAACATTGAGATTCTGTAGCAAAGAGAATTCTGAAATAGTAGGATGGAATAAAGTGGCAGGTCCTATTTGGCATTTTTCAGAGCTATAGAAAAGAACAGCAGAAAATGCAACCTGTAATCCTTTCAGTTGGTCTTCCATGAAAACAGGATTGTGTTCTCATTGTGAGGATAGAGATATTTATTTATATATTTAATAAAGAATTATACCCTGCTTGCTTGTAAAAAAAAACCTTGAAATGATTTACAAAAGATAAAACAGTAAAATCAAGAGACAACAGCATTTACTGTCAATATACATTATCCTCAGAAAAGGTATTGTAGAACAAAATCTCTAGGTTTTAAGCAAACTGCAATCAGAAGTTATTTTGACAATGTCTCTGAAGCACCATTTCCATGGAATTTTGTTTTGGACTTACCATCAGGTCTTGTCCTTGCTCCTTGGTCTAAACTAAGTGCTTCTTCCATATTTTGAAGAATTGCCTCAAAACTAGAAACCAAACGGTTTCTTTTCTCACTTATCGCCTGTATTTTCTTCTCTGGATAAAAGATAGTTACTAATTACATTTTCAGAACTGTTCTCTATAAAAGTAAACTAAAAAAATGGTGCTGTTACAGAGGGCACGTTGCACTGAAGGAGACTAAATTTTAATACCATGTGCCCAGATAGCTGCAGAACAGTTTTACCAGCCACATTGTACAAATTCATTTTAGTATCTAATAGATTTTATGCATCAAAAGCAATTGGATGCAGTAAGGCCATATAAATAAATATATATGAGCTGCTTGAAGACACAGGCTAGAGTGCTGTCTAAACCTCTAAAGGTTGTGCAATGTGAGACTTTATGAAGAGTATGTAGAAAAATCAATAAAAATGTAACAAAACACAATTTAAAATAACATTGTCTTGATTTGTTCCATTTATGACAGTGGGCGATGAAGTATTCAGATTGGGCTGTTCCTCTTGCACAAGACTCAGACAGGAGCAAAGAACTGTGGGAGGTAGACGTCCCACAACTTTTACGTGTCCTCCGCCAAGGTTACAACAAAACACTCTTAACCAAGATTTTGTCAAAAATGTATAACTTGCTGTTGAAATGGAACACTCAGGATGAAACGGTTAAATCTGTTATGATTAAATGGGCACAAGATGTTGGACATAATATTATGTTTGCTGACTGGGAACAGTTGTGGACCACCGGGATGAAATTTACGGCATGCAATGCCTTAAGAGAAAATATTATGAAAATGATATATAGGTGGTACATGACCCCAGTCAAGCTTGCAAAAATTTATCATTTGCCCGATAACAAATGTTGGAAATGTAAAGAAACTGAAGGTACATTCTTTCACCTTTGGTGGACGTGCCCAAAGATTAAGGCTTTCTGGGAAATGATATATAATGAATTGAAAAAGGTATTTAAATATACCTTTCTGAAGAAACCAGAAGCCTTTCTCCTGGGCACTGTCGGCCAATTGGTGTCAAAGAAGGATAGAACTTTCTTTTTGTATGCAACGACAGCAGCAAGAATACTTATTGCAAAGTATTGGAAGATGCAAGATTTGCCCACTTTGGAAGAATGGCAGATGAAGCTGATTGACTGTATGGGACTGGCAGAAATGACTGGCAGAATCCGTGACCAGGGAGAAGAGTCGGCAGAAGAAGACTGGAAAAAATTTAAGGACTATCTACAAAAATACTGTAAAATTAAGGAATGTTGAATGATGTTGGATTGAAATTAAGTGGTTTCTAGCTGAAATGGTATAAAGGAATATGATAAAATGGTTTTCTTTTTATAGGCAAGAATTTAAAGTTATAATAACCTAAGATGTTGGAGAGAAAATAAGGTGTTTTGTTTCTTTTAAGCTGTAATGCTTTGAGATAAGGATTTGCTGCATAAATAATTTGAACTGGATATACAAGAAGGGGAGGTATGAGGAGGTCAGGGAAATATGTTATGAGAAAATAAGTTGTGAAATTTATGTGTTTTTAATTTTCTTTATGTTTGCTTTTTTCTTTTTGTTTGTAAAAAAATGGAAACTCTAATAAATATTTAAAAAACAAAAAACAAAACACTCTTTCTCCTTGCTACAGGTCTTTCGCTATTCTGTGTTCAGTTGCTTTACTTCTATTTTTTACTTCGCTCCCTTCTTGTTTTTTATGTTCTTGTTGCTGGCAGTTGCTGTTTCAGTGGTTGGATCATTTTCATTAATGATTCTTGTGAAGTGGGCTGCTTGATGCAACAACCACGTGCTTTGTCAACTAACAGCCGCTCTGTATGTTTGCCTCAGCATCCTTTGGACCTTTTACTCAGCGCACCGGCTTTACTTCAACAATTGTGGTTTTGCTGGTTGGGGGGGGGGAAGTCAACAGAAAACACAGCGTTAAATCATCTTCCTCCTGTCCGCGGCAGCGGCACAAAGGAGAGATGTCAGTGAGTCCTGTCCACTTCAGCGGCACAAAGGGCTATTGAGGCACATCTTGCCTACAGTAATATTGAAATCAACAGTTCCCTTCAGCTGCTTATTTCCCTCCCGCAGTCTGCTTTCACGGCAAAGGGAAAATCTTCATGGTTTCCTCAGAGTTTCTGCAAGGCTTGAGTAGTTCTACGCAGAAGAAAGTAAAAGAAAAGACAAAGCATCTAAACCCAGCAGGGTCCTCTATTGCTTGTCACAATCTTTCAAGTCATTCCTCCCGTTCTAAGAGCCATGGTTTTCAAGGGTTATCAGTAAGATCTACCTATGTATGCCATATGTTTAATTGGTTTTGAGATTCTTGTGAAAATGCTCCTGCTTGGCGAGTCCAAAAAACTGAAGAGAAATGATCTACCTCCCACAATTCTTTGTTCCTGCCTGAGTCTCGTGCAAGAGGAACAGTCCAATCCAAATACCCCATCATCCACCTAATAAATCTACTATTCAAGTAAGATCGATCGTCCTTTTTCTGTTATTGGTCATATTTTTCTTTCTTTACAGCATTTCTTTGGACATACAAAATGAAAATAAATAAAGATTATTAATAAAAAATAACATTATCTTAGGTAGTGGTACTCAATAGCATCAATACCACAGTACCAGACTGCCTACTCAACAGACTGTCTTAAATATACACACCTCAGTTTAACTGAGAAGTGCATTTTATGAAAACTGGTTTAAAGGAAAAGGCATCAAACAGCAGTATTTCTAAAGACTCTACAGGATAGATATGAATTGTAGCTAATGTCACATGTATATGGCTTCAAACACAAAGAGTTCTACGGAGCAGGAGTACACAACCTCTGTCTCACATTTGCTCTGGATATAACTCTCAGAACATGGGCATAGGCAGGATTTTTGTTATGGGGGCAGGCTTTTGTTAGGGGAGGCAGAACTTCAGATTTGTATTGATTTTTATTGATTGGGGGCAGGTGCCCAAGCAATGCCCAACATACTAAAATTTAACACTTTACTTACCACTTACACCACCTTTTGCAAGGTCTTTCAGCTCTTGCAGATTTAATTCCATGTTTTCCAAAAGTAATGTTCTTCTCTCATATATTTTGTCTAATTCAATTTCTACAAAGATAAATAGTAACAGGTTGTCATTTGTATACACACACGCACTCTGTGCATTTGGGAAGATTCCAAAGCCAAACTAGATTTTTGGTAGATGCCCTTCCCTCCATGCAGATGCAGCAGGGGTACAGCTCAAATTCTTGACCAATATAGTGGCACAAACAACTGCAGAACTACAAATGCAGGCAATCACCCTGTTCTTATTCATGGTCTCTGTACATTCACACATATGGATAGAGTAGCAAACTTACTGGAATCAGCACTGCTGTTAAGACTACAGAGCTGAGCACAGTTTTGTTGGAAGTGTCCACTGGTGATGGTGGGCAGATGTCAAGGGCTGTAACTATGTCAGAAGTCTGGCAACAGGATTCCATGGAGGAATGCAGTGAAAGAAGCAACAGCCCTTGTGGAGTGCAACTGGCATATCAGGGAGGTTTCCCAGTATGGAGCTGAGATGAACATTTTTGAGCCCATCATTCTATCACATACTACTTAGGTGAAAATAGGATTCTGAAGTATTGCATGTCTGATGACTTTTTAAATTTCATACTCACCACTGGGTTTTACTACTTCCACATTGCCTGCAATAAGATTTTCTATCTCTTGCATGCTTTGCATAATTGCATCTAAACCTGCAGTCAAAAGTCTTCTTTGCTGAATGAGCTCTTGTACCTTTAGCTCTACAAAAAGGAATATAACATAACTCAAAATGTATTTATTTTACACTAACATAAAAGATGAGATATACCAATTTTTTTGAAAAGGATGTAGATTATAGATTGAACAATTTAGGCATTAGGCATAACAGATGAGAAAAGTATAGTGGTAACTGTGCAGTAAAAGGAACTGTAAGACACACAGACAGAGGATTCTTGGACTGCTGCCAGAAAGGATTACTTAGATCCAAGGTCCTACATACCAGCTGATGGATAGTAGAATGGAAACCTATTTTCCGTTGCCAGTGTACAATTGGGAGCACACTAGTATCTGCTTCTCTGTGTGGAGTAAGTGAACATGGGAGGTGGTTGTTGCACAATACTTGTGTTTCAACCTTTATTCAGTTCAATTTGAAAAAATACGAAAACATCAATTACTTGTTCTCATGGCTTAACTCAGGGATGGGGAAACTTTTTGGTTCCACATGTTATATTGTTATGGAGCAACTGAAGCAAACAGGATTGCTCTCCCTTTGCATCAGGTGAGGTGAAGAGAGATCAGTCATGCTTAGTGCTGGGTTTGTACTTTGCTTACTACTTCAAAGGTTCCAAATAACCAGCTGGTTGTCAGGCACCACAAAATACCCATTTCACATGTGAAAAATGTAAAGCATGATGCTCAGAACCTACATGGGTATGGTGTAGAACAGGATTTCCCAAACTTGGCCCTCCAGCTGTTTTTGGACTGCAACTCCCATCAACCCTAGCTAGCAGGACCAATGTTCAGGGATGATGGGAACTGAAATATAAAAACAGCCAGAGACCCAAGTTTGGGAAACCCTAATTTAGAAGAAAAAGGATACCCCCACTTGCTGGCCATGCCTATGATGTTATGGGAGCACTTCAAATGCTGAAGAACCCTGCAGCCAATCATAGCACCAGAAGGACGTAAATCTTGCATGTATCAAGCACAACTCACATGACTTGTAAACACAGAGAAGAACTTTGTGAGGACTTTCATCATGAGAGTGGGGCTTCAGGGTGAGATCACTACAGTGGAATGGCACTGTGCCCTCTCAGGGGCACAAATATTGGGCACTTTGCAAAAGAGATGTCACACTTTGAGCAGAGTTCACCTCACTAGCACACAAGAGGGAAGACAACTATCACTAATACAAATCTCTCAAGCCTCAATCCCAAGCAAGCACCTGGCAGCAGCTCTCTGGACAACAAAGAGCACCTTTCAAACACTCTGATGGTACACTCACAGGCTGTCACAGAGCTGATCCACAAGATCAGTCTGCTGAGCCACCCAGAACCCAGGATAAATAATATTGGGGGGCAAGGGGGTGGAATATTGTTTGTTGCTATGGTATACATTTTTGTTGTAAACCACCCTGTGATCCTCAGATGAAGAGCCATATACAAATTTAATAGATAAATAATAGATAATAACCCCTCACATGGAGAGCTGGCAGCACTGGCAAATACCCCGGATGAGCTACAACTGCTCTGGCTCCCCATGCAATCCTCCCCACTGTGATTCTAGCCACTATGCAGTTGCCTCCCTCAACTCGTGTTCACAGGCTGCTTTGCAACAAGTGCTGTCCCACCAAGAATCCAGTGGTTTTGGTGTGGCCCAACACTGCTCCACTGGGATGGAGACCCCCAACCGCCACTACAACTCTTCACACACAAATCAAGACATACTGCAAACGATATTCAATTTAAAAAACTGTTCACATTATGCCTATTTTATTCTTTGACAAGTTCACTTTTGCACAACTTGGGTTCCCCCTACAGTACTCCTGCAACAGTCTTGGCAGACTTGGCTCCCAGCATCCCCTGCTGCAAGAGCACATAGCCCAGTGGGATAAAAAGTGCACTCCAGCCAGAGATGGAGGACTCGAAACAAACACACAGGCAAAGGGTCACAGGAAGAGACAGGCTCAGCACAGGGAAGGAAGACCCTCAGCAAAGCACAGAGGCAAAGTTCACAGGCAGCAAGGGAGGGAGAGAAACCCTGGCTCAGCAGTTGCGGTTAGGCTACCTGGCACAACACCAGTGGAAGGGTAGCTCAACCTTGGGGTAACCAAAGGGTGGGGAACCAGACAGCAAACAAGTAGGAGTCAAAGTTCAAGAGGTGACAAGGGCGATAATGGACTCCGACAACAGTGCCTGTGTGCAGTAGTGGTTGCCAGGACATAGTAGTGGTAGAGAGAGGAGCGTTTTGGCAGTATACTGGGCAGGAAGGAAGTGTGCAGAGAAGAAATGGAAAGTTACAGCAGTAATGAGAGGGTGGACTGGAGGGGCAGAGTCGGCTGGAGGCTGAGCAGAAGCAACACAGAGCAGCATGTGGATATCATACAGTCATAGGCATGTTGTGCTCGTGACTACTCCACCAAATGCTGTTTGGATGCTGTGGTTATTATGTTGGTGGATCACTGGTGGCTGAGCTGATTGACACATTCCCATGACTTGGATTGCCCAGTAAAATACTTACCACTGATACCACCTGGCTCGGCAGCTGCAAGAGCCTTGGCTTTTTGCAGTTCTCTAAAATTTGTTCTCAAATTTTCCAAAAACACTTTCTTTTTTTCATGTAGTTGTTTCAAAGCCATTTCTACAAAGAAATATTTTACAAATATTAGCTGAAGTTTGGCAAATTGCCTTTCTTGAAAACATCTCTCACAAACTAAAAATACAGTGGTGCCTCGCAAGATGAAAAGAATCCGTTCCGCGAGTCTCTTTGTCTTTCGGTTTTTTCGTCTTGCGAAGCAAGCCCATTAGCGGCTTAGCGGATTAGCGCTATTAGCAGCTTAGCGGGCTTAGCGGATCAGCTGATAAGCGTCTTAGTGGCTTAGCAGATCAGCTGTTAAGTGGCTTAGCGGATCAGCTGTTAAGCGGCTTAGCGGCTTAGGATCAGCTGATAAGCGGCTTAGCGGCTTGGGAAAAAAGGGGGGAACCCGCAGGAACTCACAAGACATTTTCGTCTTGCAAAGCAAGCCCATAGGAAATTCGTTTTGCGAAGCACCTCCAAAACGGAAAACCCTTTCGTCTAGCGGGTTTTCCGTCTTGTGAGGCATTCGTCTTGCGGGGCACCACTGTATCTAAAGGACAGAGCTCAAATGAATGGTTTCTTTAGAATATATGACATTATTTTATTTCTTATACAACTATTGAGGCACATGGTCACTCAGTACCATGAGGATATGCAAATGTCTAGCTCACGTAAGACTATATAGAACCTTTATGCTTAATAATTATAGAACTCAATGGTGTTTTTAGCAATTAATTTTTAGCAATTAATAGCTAAAAAAAAGTTTTACATGCTTCTCTGCTACTTGAATTATATGAGATGCAGAGTGACATTTAGCTGTGATAAAGAACCCTTAGTTCTTATCTGAATGGCAGTTCTGTAGGCACCACCTTGTAGTTGAAGGCAGGAAAGAGAATTTGATAGAAGTAGGCAGCTTCCAGAATCCTATTTGCATCCTTATCAAGCTCAAACAAATCAGCTGCACGAGACAAAACACAGAAAAGAGGAAGAAAATACCTACCCCCCTAATAAAAATGTTTAGAATTCTAAACATTTTACATATTTTTTTAGAAAACTTAAAAACTAGGTAACTTAAATGAAGCGGTCAAGAAACTAGGGTGAGGTCTCATGACCTTTGCAAGCAACACAGAATTACCATTCAGATAGGAACCAGCAATTCCTTCTCATGTTGCTGTAGAAGGTCATCTTTATTTTTATTTATGTAGTTATTTATGAGATTTAGGGGTGATATTAAGCTTCCCTATGTTGGGCAGGATCTACGATTTCTGGGTCAATTCTGTAGTTTCTAGTAAAGGAGCTAGGTGATGCTTGTGTAGCTGCCTTAGAGACTTCAGCACCATTAGATGTTGAAGAAGGACTCCCCCTGAAGTAACTGGTGTAATTTCTGCCATGTTCCGAAGGTGCTGGGTGGCATTCCTTCTTTGGTCATTTGGAAACCAGAGATTGTACAAAGCAAGGTGCTGGCGATGGGCTAGAAAATAAATCCTGTAGCCCTGAAGTTGAGTACTGAAGTTGAAGACTACCTCCCACTGGATGCAGACTAGCATCATTGCTGTGACCCCCTCTGGTCTACCCTCTACCAGTGTTAGGATCTTGCTGGGGCCTTGCAGAGCAGTAAAATTAGTTTCAGCAAGAGTGGTTGGGTATGGAATCCATGCCCTGTGGACAAAAGCCATGAACGTCATATGAAGGAAAACAACAAAAGAAATAGCTCTCCAGGCAAGAAAAGACAAGAACCTCCTTCTGTTGCAAGATTTAACTAAGCCATCTTTAAGGGCATATTCCCTGAAAATTTGCCCCATAAGTCAACTCTAGCTGTGGTATAAGCATCCCAGTGCTTCAACCATAGGTTCTCCTTCTGACACCAGAGGGTGAGCTGCAAATTGTGTGCTGCCAAGTGTGGCATCATCCATAAAAGCTGTTGCTCTGTATATCTTGAGGATGGGCTGGTCCTGATGAGGATTGCCAAGGAGGTCATCCAGCCATATTAGGGAAGCTCAAGTTAACATAGAAGCAAAGCAAGAAGTATACATGGTTAGGGCTGCTATCTCATGAAACCTGCAAAGAGCAAGTCCAGCTTCCTCTCAGTAAAAGTTGGGCATCCTCATATTTAGGCAGGAGAAATTCCTTTAGGCAATGAATTAAGAAACAAGTGTGTCAATGGCTGGAAGCTTCAGCATGTCCATAAATTCGAACTCTAAATTACCAAATTTGTCAGCCATAGAAACAGACTAATAAAGGGGAGTACTATTCGGCCTTGGTTATGGTTTTGAAAGGACTGGGAACTGGAAGTGATTTCACAGAAGGCTTTGGTTCAACTATTACTGCTGCTCCCTTAGAAGGTGCAGAAGGGGGCTCAGCAAGGTTGTTGTTAATACCAACTGCCCCCCCAACTCTGCATACTAAAGGAACAAAGTAGGAATAATGGATGAGAGATTTGCTCTTCTACTTATGAACCTTCACTCCACTCCCTACTCTCACATTCAGGATTAACAGATAAGAGAGAGGTTAGGTACAGCGGAAAAAACCATCACACATGCTATCCTTCCTTCTGCTAAAATGGCTAAGGTGGGAAGGAGGGTCAGAGAGAGAGGGGGAGGGAGGGAGAGAGAGATTTCTTTATTCTTGATTCTGAGTTTTGAAAGAAACGGGGCAAGAGAGCCTTGGAAAAACAGAAATCAGAGGGCTTCTCAGAGAAAAGAGGAAGACCAGAGGGGTAAGGGTGGAGAAGAAACACTGAGGCAAACCACAAGCAGTTCCAGAGAAAGAGTAGTGTGGTGGGAAAATGGAAGAACAAGAGGAACAAGCTAAGGAAAAATTTGAAAAGGAAATAGAAATAGCCTAAGTAAAGAGGGAGCTAGATATAAATGCAACCATTTCAACAAAAGCAGGAAATTGAACTGGATTCTGGGAGCTGCCCACTTCACCTGCCTTCAATCACAAAGTGACACTGTAACCTTCAATAATTACCTCCACTAATGAAAGAATGGATTCTGCAATTAAATATGTCACATATTCTATATTCACCTCTGTCTTTCATTTGTTTTTCTGAATCAGTATCCTGTATATTTTGTATATCTTGAATAATTGCTTCCAGGCCTGCAGCCAAAAGCCTTCTTTGTTCAGTGAGGTGTTGAAATTTTTTCTCTACAAAAAACGGGGAGGGGGGGAGAAGGTTTTAGCAACAATAGAAATGTATTTCTTAACATAGCCTTCAAACTGCAAGATGATTATCCCGCAAGGTGTCATTTGTCTTTTGGAATAAATAATTATTCTCTACTGTGCAATAGCAATACTGTTGCAAGCAAGTACAACTGAGGCACAAATATTCCTCAAGGGGAAAGAAGAGAGCAACCAAATTCGAAGTTGGGGTGGGTGAT
Organism: Podarcis bocagei; assembly: GCF_964188305.1. Taxonomy (NCBI): domain Eukaryota; kingdom Metazoa; phylum Chordata; class Lepidosauria; order Squamata; family Lacertidae; genus Podarcis; species Podarcis bocagei. Next base: position 42,810,818 of record NC_138137.1, on the reverse strand, counting down.
TTTTGTGTTGCTTGTTTCTCTTGTACTGTCAGTGATGCTTTCTCTTCATTCTCATTTGTTCTAGAATAAAGACAGCCATATCTAAAAAGGAACATGTTAGCTGTTGCATATAAAACTGAGAAAGGTAGAATAATTCACTTACAACCTCAGTTTTAAATAACAGTCCCGGATAAAATGACAACTTTTATTGTAAAAAAATGTTTATAAATATATATTTTAAATACATTTGGTCAATAGGCATATGCTGGGGGTGAAAACAGAAGTTTATTATTTCGTGAATGTCTCTTCACTGGGCATTCCTGAGGGCATTGCAGACAACTGGGATTACACCTCCTACAACAGCTGCCTATGAGCCAGATCCCCTAGAGCTTTCTTCTGGGAGAGAAGCCACTCTCTGCCTCCTAGATCAGAAACAACAGTAACCAGAACCAACAGCAGGTTCATGCACAGGTTGAACCAAAATGGTTCCATTTGTTTGTGTACTGTAATGGGTATGAGTTACTCGTGCGTAAACTGGTGCCTTTCTCGATTAATTTGCCTTGTTAAACCTTTCTGACTGTACAGCCCCTTCTCATCGTGGCTGCCTCAGTCACTGGCAGAATCTGTCAGTGGGCGTTTCTTGAACCTCTTCCAGCATAAAAGTTGTTTGACACCCAGTCTCCTCCTCCTCTCACTGCGCGGGAGTCTTCTGCTCAGGGAAGGCGTGGGTAGCGGAGGACCTGGGCTCTCCTCACTGATGTCCAGTAAAGAGTCCTGGAGCCCTCTCTCCAATTCCCCCGTCTGCCCCCCTTTATCCCTGGTGTTGCGCTGATTGGCTTCCCCCTCTACTGAGCTGTTTCTCCCCCTGCTGCTGGGTCCTTCGCCAGCATCATCTGGGAGCCTCCCCTTCGCCTCTCGCTCCGATGTCAGTTCCCTGACATGTCCTTTTTGATGTGTTCTATTTATTGTTTTGAGTACTTTTGCAACATTTGTGTAAGCAACCTTGAGCATGGTTTTAACTATGGAAAGACGACATACACACAAGATTATGATGATATTTAAACATATGATATACCTACCATTGATACTGCTTGGTTGAGTAGTTGCAAGTGTTTGTGCTTCTAGCCAGTTTTTGAGATTTGAGTCCAAGCGTTCCAAAAACAGTTTTTTCTTCTGTAAAAGATGACTTAAATCCCTTTCTAGAAATGAAGATGTTTTTAAAAATTAAAACATAGTTTTAAATGTTATTTTTACAGCTAGAATCATAGGAGATCATAAATTGTGAAAAGTAGTTTCTGAGACTATATATAGAGTACAATGACAGTACATAATATTATGTTCTTGGCAATATTTCAATACATAATAATCTCTAGATTGTTTTTATTACTATAGTTATAATACTTGTGCTTATGTACAAACACATTTATTATGTACTCACCAATGGGTCTTATTACTCCACCTGTCTCAGAAAGACGAGATTTCATTTTCTGTGAATCTTCCACAACTCTTTCCAGGTTTTCAATCAAAGTCTTTCTTTCCTCATTTAACTTCTTTAATAGATTATCTACATGACAATTTTCCACAATTTGTTTAGAAACACTTTAAGGATATTACTAAGGATGTTGGCATGAACTTTAATATTAGATAATACAATTAATATTATATTACATAAATGCAATACATTTAAACCTAACGACCATTTGTCTTTCTGAAGTTGCTGCATTAAGTATTTTTTCTGTGTTTGACTGTTACCTCATTTTTCCTCAACAAAAATCATTTGAATGTTTAAAATGTCTCAAGTTACCATTCAACTCTGTTAAATATGAAATAACACAAGCAGTGTTGCAAACCCAAGCTGAAAGATAGTGAGTAAAAAAAAACCCTCTATCATTAATCAGCAGTGATTTTATGTATTCATAAGGAAGGACAACTGGAGTAGAATCGCCAATTGGACTAAGAATGGTTTAATTTTGGCTGAAACTGTGCTCTTCTTTTTGCCCAGCTGTAGATTAATCTCATTACCTACCCACTCAAGTAAGCACCATTTTCACTGTTGTTGTCATGTCTTTTTGTACTTAATATGTTATGTGCTTTCCATATAATAAAGGAATGTGAATGTCTAATGTTCAACAGAAGAAGAAAGAACTCAAAGGTCACGATGGTCAGTATTACCTTTTGAATACACAGATTTCCACATTCTAACGTCCCTGTCAGGATGGAAAACAATAGGTTCTATTCCTAGAGACTTACAAAGCCAACTAGATACTTGAACTTTCTAAAATATTTGACTGTTCATCATAGCTGTTCTGTCTGAGTTGCAGAACAGCAGAGTACTGAATATCTGTATCAGTAGATAATATCTACTGAAATAGGACATTGCATTTCAGGTTTGTATCTTTAAGATATTAACAGAACTAGCAGCAAAAATAATCATATACATACCACTGCTAGGGCCTGGTTGGGTAGCTGCAAGAGCCCAAGCTTCTTCTAGCTCTTTCAGGTTGGATTCCAAATTGTCCAATAAATGTTGCTTCCACTCTGACAGTTTATATAATTCCTTCTCTATGAATAGGAATATTTTAGAATTATCTCTTGAAAAATATGTCCTAACTGCTAAGTGAGGATGATATCCAACTAAGGTATACTCAAAGTAGACTCACCGAAGTCCCTTCATTTCAATGGATCTACTCAGAGTATGATGAACTTGGATATCACCCATTTTCACATAAAATGAAGAAACATATTCAAATGTAAAAACTTGCTTCTTTTGTAACAAGACAAATTTCATCCATCCTTGCAGCTTTTAAAGCAAGGGGTAAAGGCTAACTGAAATTCTTCTGAAAGTGTCAAAAATTGTAGGGCGCCTAGGGTGAAAATACAAAAGTTGACCTTTTATCTATTTACAATATTTGTATGCCAATTGTCCACCTAAGTATCTTAAGTACGTAAATGTCTTTAAAACTTAATACAGTGGATTAAATCAACATAAAATACAATGTAAAATCTAAAAAATATATAATTATAACAAATTTCTAAGAAAATTTGGAAACGCATTATGCTATATATTTAGTTTGTGGTCTCACACATTCTTTATTCACTTTAATTAAGCTTGCAACTCCTGGAATAGTATGCAGACTTAAGCACCTACAAGTGAAATTTAATCAGTATTTACCAGGTGGTTTTGAAACCTGAAGCTGTACATCTTTTAGTACCATCTTGTGTAGAATTTCTTCTAGTTCTGCAGTCAAACGTTTTCTTTCCTCGGCTACCTCCTTTAGTTTATGCTCTACAAAAAAAAAATCAGGCCAATTCATAACACACTATTAATGCAATTGAAATAAAAACATTACAAAGTGCAATTAGTATACAAAATTATCTAACCATTTTAAATAGGAATGCTTAGCACTATCACAGTAATGCAGACAGAAATTCTATAACACAGTGCAGCATTTTTTCCCCATCATATTGCACAGAGAGCTAAGTCTTACATAGAACATATCCTGGAACATATCCTGGAAAGTGCAGATATCATGCAAAACCTGACAGGGAGCTTGCTTTTTCTTTTTTCTTTTTCTTTATAATGACATACAAAAACAAGCAATGGCATTTATTGATATCATGTAGCATATTAGAGCTTGGTGATTAGGTTCTGGTGCAGTCTAGAAGGCTTTAAGTCCTGATTTTTTAAGCAGTGGAAGCTCCTCAATGAGGGCAGAGGCAGCATCCTTCCAGAGCCCACCACACCCTCCAGTCGCAACCTGGGCAACTCCCAGTTTACATGGGGGTTACATTCCAAGGCACTGTGTGTTTGAAATTTCAAACACCATTGAAAAAGCCTGCAAACACCTCATTCCACTCCCGCCCCACACCTTTCTGTGATTTTTTGGGTCACTTTCAGGCTCAGTGTGATGCATGCGTGTGTGGTTGCACACATATTGGACGTGCCTAAAATGGTCACTACCTGTGCAAGGCATACTTGCTTCCCACCAGAGGTCAGTTTGACCTCTGTGCTAAGAATGCACACTTTTCTTCCCCCAATCAGTTCTGCCAGTTGCCTCCATCCCTGAGCAAGCCCATCTTTCTCCCAGGGAAAGGGTATTTTTTTCCTGTGTAAAAGTGCTTCAGGCAAGGTGTTGCTTCAGGCAAGGCCCAATGCTCCATTTTTTACCCAGCAGGACACATATTTGGGACTTGGTGGAGTGTTGCTTATGGCTGACCTCAACCAATTGTGATGGTCGGGGTGTGGCTGCACAGAGCAAGTGGGAGGTGAGTAGCTGGTATCTCTCACTCAGACGACTAGTGAACATGTGAGAGGAAAGGACTGGAGGAAGGAAGCCATGAAGGCAAAGCCACAGAGGCATGGAACTGCAGACTTTGCTGCTTGGCAGTGGCAGCTATTTGTAATTAACCAGCATAGGCTTTGGAATATTGAGTTTCTGGTGGGAAATCAAAGCACAAAATTTCCACCCTGTGTCCTGATCTTCCCCCACCCTTGGATTCAACTGTAGCAACTGATATTGTAACATGAACACACTCTAGAGAAAAAAGCAAATGTCTTGATCCAGGGCACAGTGAGGCAGTCACCTCAGGGAAGCACACAGCACACTTGCTGCTCATTGCCACAAGGTGCTTACATCTGGCCACTGCTGTGCCCCTTGCTGCTGCCAGGTGCACACTGCTGGTCATTGTCAGGCACTTGCTGCCGCCACCTGCTCCTCTCCAGCTTCCCTTTACTTTCCAGGCTATCTCTAGGCAGCAGTGGCTGCAGAGGAAGAGGCAGTGGTTGGGAGGCATTTTCAAGTTTCCCTGCAGCAACAAAACATCCAGGGCCAGCCCTGTCTCAGCCATTCCCCACCCTGCTTTGCAGTGCCTATACTTATTAGACCTGTTTAGGGTTGTGGGTTTTTTAAAAGCAAACAATAGCACTATTGTTGTCAAGCTTCATAATGGTGCACAAAGTGAAAACACTAAACGGAGAGGCAATCAATAAAAAACAGCAAGGCAGGAGGAAAACAACTCAAAAGCCTGCAGCGCACAGCTGATCTTCCAACATCCCTTCCCAAACTGTTAATTTTTATCCAGCATATGCATTCACCTCTCCCTTCTCCAGCTCTGCAAGACCTCAATTGGTTTGAAAAAAGAGATGGTGAGAGGGTGAGCAGGCAATAGTGGTACCTCGGGTTAAGTACTTAATTCATTCCAGAGGTCCGTACTTAACCTGAAACTGTTCTTAACCTGAAGCACCACTTTAGCTAATGGGGCCTCCTGCTGCCGCCGCGCCACCAGAGCCCAATTTCTGTTCTCATCCTGAAGCAAAGTTCTTAACCTGAAGCACTATTTCTGGTTTAGCAGAGTCTGTAATCTGAAGCATATGTAACCCAAGGTACCACTGTAGTTGCTTTTGGGAGAATACGTCTGTGAGGAGTGATGGAGAGGATGGAACCAATGGAAGGATTCCGTATGTGTGTGAGAGCTATTCGGAGGAACAAAGTGGTAGTCTTGTTTAGGTTGAGATGAGTAACATATGGATTTGCAGTGTGAATCAGGAAATGTATAATATGCAAGAATTACAAGATCTAACTGATCAAACTTGCTTGCTTAAAAAATAATTTTGGCCAAATAATTACTGGTAACACACACCTTTATTATTGTACTTTGTGACTAGGCAGGCTTGCACAGCAATCATTCTGTGGTTGTGCCCACAACAGTTTAACAGATTTGGAAATGTGTCCACGAGTCCCAAAAGAGTGGCAGTTTAAACATTGTTTGCTGCTGTTACAGCAAAGTCACAAGAGAACAGGCACTCTTTATGCCTACCTCAACCAAAATGCCTTGCTCTGAAGGAGGACAGCCGTTTCGGAGCATCTGGCCCACTGGGACCTTTGCTCCTGAAGGGGCGATGGGGGACAGATCAAGGCAGGGCTTGGAATAAGGTCATTTGGGTGGCCAAGCACCTCTTTGGACTGGTGTGGGTTTCTCCATGTCTACAGGGCCTGGGTTAGCTGTAATCCTGACTTATATATGTTTTAGACTAACAGAAATCATGAGAAATCACTGTATACATACTATTGATTGTGCCTGGCTGAGCAGCTTCAAGAACTTCAGCTTCTTCTAGTAGTCTCTGATTGGATTCCAACTTTTGCAGCAACTGTGTCTTCTTCACAGCCAATTCTTCTAATTCTTCTTCTGCAAACACACACACACACACACACACACACAACCTTTTGAAAAATGGTTTCAAATGTCCTTGTAGCTAATAGCATCACAGAACAAAAGCCAGCCCATCTGAATTTATCTGCCCCCACCCCCGCCCCTGTGGTGAAGAAAGCCTAGAATATGGACTATTTCACTAACTGCCTGGGGCTCTGCAGATCATGGGCTAGCATATTTTTCCATCAGGAAGATTATGCATCCATCTGTAGTTCCTTATGCCCTGTGCCTCTGGGAAAAGAGTCTGGACCCTGGAATGTATCATCAGCTACCAGTGGCACTAATATACACCAATATATCTATAACTATATTATACCTAATATGTGTTTTGTTTTTGAGTTTTTAAAATAATTTTATTTATTTGAGTTTCTGATATAATTCCATGTCAACAAAATATGGACAAAAATACAGTAAGAAAAGAATCTCTAAAATAAAAAAGAGGTTGCAATTTAAGATTTCCTAGACCAAAAAAAAATGAAATATCCATAACCCACTTCCTCTCCTTCCATGGTTCCTTTTATCTCTTTTTCCCGCGTTTCCTTGGTTCACCCCAGCTGTTGTAGCTACTTTTATGAACTTTAGTTATTTCTTACACTGCTGAAAATCTTACCATCCTGCTAGGTAGATTGTTTGCTTATAAATTTTTTTCATATACTTTATTCAATAAAAAATATCCAGTCCTTATATCTTTCATCATTTTGATTTCTTATTCTAGTGGTCATTCCTGCAAGCTCTGCATATTCTAACAGTTTAATGTGTCATTCTTCTTTTGTTGATACCTTGTCCATTTTGAGGTTAGTAACACATGGGTGGCTGTTGTCGTGTATAGGAACAAATTGATCTGTTTTTTAGTGACTTCTGTTGTTATTAACCGCAGCAAAAATTCTTCTGGATTTTTAGAAAAGGATTTTGAAAACATTTTTAGTTCATTATAGATCATTTCTCAGTAATTTTTAATTATGTTACATGACCACCACAGGTGATAGAAGGTTCCATCTACTGTCCTACATTTCCAACAATTACCCTTTATTGATTTTGACATTTTCACTAGTTTATTTGGTGTCAAATACAATTTATGCTGCATCTTCATAAAAATTTCTCTTAACATGTATCATGCTGTAAACCTTGAATTTACTTTCCACAGTTGTTCCCATAATGCAAAATCAATATTGTGTCCAACGTCCCTAGCCCAACTTACCATTGAAGACTTTACCATTTCCTCCATTGTTTCCCACTCAAGTAATGTTATACATTTTGGATAATATTTTGACCCTGGATCCTAAAAGCACCTTTTCACCATATTTTTTTATCTAGCTTAAATATTGCACTCAACTGATGGTAACTTAACCAATCTGTTTCGTATTGTCCTATCATAATCTAAAGAAACAACCCCATTTAGATCACCCATTAACACAACTTTCCCCTCATATACCTCAAATGATTTCTCTTATAGGTCTGTAAAATTCCAGGTTTTGTTCGTTTGGAGCGTACATTCCCACAATTATCCATCGTTTCCCTGCCCATTTGACCTCCATCCCATTATTCTACCTTCTACCTTCATCCCTGAATATTTGTTTAGGATCTGATTTGGGATTAACATACAAAACCACTCCCCTTTTCTTTTTTTTATCTGAGATTAAATCTTGTCCCAAACTTTTGTTTTTAGTTTCCTGTAAACATATGATGTCCATTTTTTTGTTCATACAGGGCATGTGCTATTTGATTTCTTTTGGTTTTATTGTTAAATCCATTTACATTCCATGAGAGCACTTTCAAGTGCATCCCGGAGCCCTCTTCTTTTAAACCTTTACTACTCTTCCTCTTCCTCCTCTGTATCTGCAGCTGCAGCTAGTGCAAAATATGGTGGCTGAACTGCTCACAAGGGTAGAATATCACCATCAAACTGCACTAGCAGCCAGTTAGTTATAGACAGAGCCTCTGTCTATAATCTTTGTGAATTCTTGGAGAATGGGTGAGGTCCCTGCAGACTGGAGACAGGCAAATGTTGCCTCCATCTTCAAAAAGGGCAAAAAAGAAGACCTAGGGAACTACCTAGGGAACTACCAACAGTGAACTTGACATTTATACTATGAAAGGTCCTTGAACAGATAATTTAACAGTCCATCTGTGAGCACTTAGAAAAGGATGCTGTGATTACTAAGACCCAGCATGGGTTTCTCAAGTCATGACAGACGAATCTCATTTCTTCGTTTGATAGAATTACAAGGGGAATGCTGTGGATGTAGTGTATCTTAATTTCAGTAAGGCTTTTGACAAAGTCTCCTATGCATATGTATCAACTGCCTTGTGTTTATAATATAGTATTATTTCTACTCAAAGCTATATTTCATAGCCTATGATTAATTTTCTCCTGGTGTAAATGTACAGGAAAACGGCACACTATGACCCTAGAAACACATTGCTATTGGTGACACCTCCATGTATGCGTGCACATGTGATTGAGAGCACATACTAATAGGGGAACTTGCTTCTACCTCCTTTTTCTCAATAGCCTGATAATTGGGCTTACAACACTAGAAACCCTTGGGGGGGGGGAACCCTGAAGATCATATATTGTCCACCTACCAGCAGAATAAATCTGTCCTTTTTGTGAAGAACGCCGCTGTATTTCGTGTAGACTATGCACAGCTTCTCTTAGATCTTCAGTCAAACGCTTTCTTTCTTGAGCTAATTCTTCTAATTTATGGTCTATAAAGAAATTTGGGGCAATTTATAATACAATAAGTGTGCTAAATGACTACAGAATAAAATAAGTGCACTAAATGAGTGCATTAAATGGCTGGGTTTGTTCTCTACCATTTTGCGTATCTTTCTTTTGTTGCCTTCTTGTGTGAGTAGCATCACTGGCCACACTGTGAGTTTCTTGTGTGTAAAACTAACTTTACTTATACCATTTTCTTTTACCAGCAGGGATATTTAAAGACTTACAATTACTGCTTTTTAAAAAATGTATTTGCTAATCCTGAGGCAACAAAGCCTAACGCCGAGAGGAGGGGGGCCTTCTTCAAATACATGCTTGGACATGTATTTCTGTTTGGACAGCAGTGGGTGTTGTGAAATCATCATGCTAACAGAAATTCCTCATTGGTGAGATAGGTGCATTCTGTGCATGATCATGCCATTTATTTATGAGGCTCATAATTCATAACCAGACCTGCACTTTCTTCTCAGTAAGTCAATCAGGAAGAGCATTGTCTTTTTTCTTTGTATTTTTTAAAGTCAGCCCACCAGAAGATCTGGAGACCTAATTTAAAATTCCTTCTCTTGACACAGGGTCATTGTGTGGTATTGAGTACAATATATTACTCTGGTGCACTTTCAGTCAAACAGTTAGTCAACAGGCATGGCTTACAGCCGAAGCAAAACAATTATCAAGTAGCACTTTAAAAGTTAGCAAATGTATTATTACATCTGCTTTCATAGAATGCATCTGCTGAAGTAAAGTGCAGCCCAATAAATATTATGTCATAATAAATGTATTAGTCTTTAAGGTGCTACTACGTTCTTTTTGTTGTTTTGCTAGAAGTGCATTATGATCTTTGTCATGATGATAAAGGGCTAAAAATATTTTGGCAAACTTAAAATGCTATTACAAAAAAGGAGGATGGTGCAGATGACGATCAAAGCCTATACACAGAACAGAAACATAGAACGCACCCTGCTTGCAAACCCCACCCAAGCAAGCCTGTCCCAGCAGAAAGCCACACACTGGATTTGCTGAGGACTTACATATAAAGTCTAATGCTTCTAGGCCTTAATATCTTGTGTCCCAGATTCTATTTTCCTTTAATTTTTACATTATATTATATATTTTTCATGATTCCAAAACTACATTGTGACTGATAGGGTAAGTTTGTAAGTGTCTAGCAAAAATCTCCTAGAATTGTTTCCAGTTTCTTACCCAGAGGCACCTCTCTTATGTCATTGCTCAATACACAAGTGAATCCTTTTTAAAACACACACACACACACACACAAAAGATAAGGTTGCTCTTGCAAAAGAACCACAGCAGCTATCCCTTCAGACATTTGGCAGGAGTCATGACCTCAGAAGGGGCAAACCTGCCAGTAAATTTCATCTACTTCCAGTCCACCCAAATATTTTAAAAGTTAGAGACAGCATTTTTATGGAAAAGATCACATTTCAGAGGTATCCACAACAAAAGTCCCTGGGTTCATTTGTTTGTAGTTTGATAGGCTTAATCCACTTTGGAGGGGCTGATATGCTTATAAACTTCATTTACTTCTGTCAAAAGGAAAAGGTTATAGTTTTTTGTCCTCCAAAAAGTGAATGAAGAAGAGGAAAAAGTGGACTTTGAGAAATAAGTTGAATCAAGCAACCCACAAAGCACCTTGGACCAAGGGAATCTGTTTTACAAAATGCCAAATTTGGGTATGTATGCTCCTAAAACATACCACTGTCAGTGTCTGGATGCAGAGCAGCAAGCGCCTGAGCTTCCTGTAGCTGTTTCCGATTGAATGCCAAACTTTCCAGTATCAGAGATTTCTTCTCCGATAGTTCATATAATTCATTTTCTGGAAAATGAAATGTTTTTAAAATTTAAATCATGGTTAAATCACTTGAAAAATATCATACGTGCAAAAGATGAAGAAACTTGTGCAAAAATGAAATCTTTAATTAAAAATAAAAACTTAATCCGACAGTACAGATCTTAAGACATGGTAAGTGAGACAAATGAAAACCTTCTGGAAAGGTAACAAAGTAATTTCCCAGGGTCAATGCTGTCCCCTCCCCCTCTTCAATTTAAAAAGTAGTTCCCCCCCACCAAGCTCAGCACTCACTATAGAAATGGCTACCACACCCATCATTTTACTACTGCAATTACCATCTTCTGAGGTGCTGGAAGTTTTTGCCTCTGCACATGAGTCTGAGAATGTTCTGAACAGTTCCCATTGAGTTCATGAAAGAGTGTACCTTGACCTGTTCTTAATGCATTGTTGACCACATCTACGGACTGCGATTGTTATGTTCTTTCAAGTCATGCAATACCAATCATTAGTAACCATGTGTTCCCTTTCCCAACCTTAATGATTAATGCCCTTACATTGTATTCATGTCAACCAATCAGCAACGAGCGCACCTGTGGCAATGTTGTAATATTCAATAAAAGAGTCCCCTCAGGATTCGATCGAGAGATGCCTCTCACATGACACTTGCTACTCGTCTGTCGTTACTTCAAACCAACATCTGGTGACCCCGACGTCCAGAACCGAGGGCTCCGATTCATTGTCTGCTCGCTTGGCAGAAATGTGCAGATGCCATTGCTAAATTAGGACCTCAGGCATCATCTCCTTCGGCCCCTGCCCTTTTAGCCGTTGCAGACAATCCCCCACCTTACCCAAAGCTTTTGCCCCCTTCGCAACCCTGCCAACCCCTCCCTACGTCTCAACCGTCTCAGCCCACATCCCCCACATCCCTCCTTCGCCTGCCACAGCCCCTGTGTGCCCCACAGGAGCTGTGCGCACGCACTTTCTCTGGCTAAGCAGAAAGGGCTCCTGTCCTTAGAGGAAGAGTCTGCATGGGCTGGTGAAATGCCATCTGCTTTCCCTATCACCTATACAAACCCAGGCACTGCTCAACAGCAGGTATTATATGAGATGCTTCCTTATTCTGTAATGAGAGAATTAAGTAAAGCCATTACTGACTCTGGTCTAAAATCCTCTTACGTGACAGGAATGCTGGAGGGAATAGCAAATGGTTATATAATGCTACCTCAAGACTGGAAAGATATGATGCACATGCTTTTATCCCCAGCTCAGTATGTAGTTTTTGAAAGTGAATTTAAACATAGTGCGTCAGCCCTGGCTGATCCACAGCATTCAGCCAATCAACTTTATGGTGCTGGTCAGTATGATAATATAACAGCCCAGGCGACGCTGACACCTTTACATTTCAGTCGCACTGCGACCTGTGTACAACGCGCCTTTCGCAAAGTCCCTGTCTCAGGACAACCACTTAGCTCCTTTGTTAATATTAAGCAACAGCATTCAGAGCCCTACCATCAATTTATAGATAGATTGAAAGAATCAGTCACTAGGCAGATTGATAACACTACAGCTCAAAATGAACTGATGGAAAAAATGGCTTTTGAAAATGCAAACACTGACTGCAAGAAAGCGTTGCAATCAATCATACATCGCCCTAAATATGACCTTGCCGATATGATTCAAGCTTGTACAGATGTTGGTAGCCAGAGCCATGCGATGTCTTTGCTTGCCGGCGCAATCCAGGCTAGCAATAAGCCTACGGGCAACTGCTTCAATTGCAAACGCCCAGGCCATTTCGCTAAACACTGCAGAGCCCCTGGCGGGGGGGGGGGGCAAACAGGAATGGTGATGCCAACAAGGCTAAACCTTCCAAAAAATGCCCGAAATGTGGGAAAGGCTCTCATTGGGCTAATCAATGCAGGAGTCCGGGAAACTCCATAGCGGCCCCACTCTCGGGCCAGGACAAATAGAGAGCTTTCCGCCTTTAGTTTCCGCTGCTGAAAAATTTTCTCTGAATTTGCTATTGATTTGATCAATCAAGAGACAAAAGACATTGTTTTACCTGGTGAAATTGTGCTTATGCCCACCCAGTTGGCAGGCCCTCTACCGCCTAAAGTCGCAGGCTTAATTTTACCCAAATTTTCTGTGGCCAAAGGAATCCAGGTTATTCCAGGAGTTCTGGATCCTGACTATGTGGGCACAATAATGGTTCAACTTTGGAGCCATATGCCCATGCAGTTAAAGAAGGGTGAGTCCTGGGCGCATTTGGTGGTGCTCCCTTCTCACCCTACTGCTTCTATTATGGATAGTAATTTGCACGAGCTCTCTCCTTTTCCCCCACAGCTGTTAGCTGTAATCCAGCGGATTGGTGAACAGAAGCTTCTTTGTAAGTACAAAATAAATGGCAAGGTTCTGGAAGTCTTGATTGACACGGGCGTGGACATTTCTGTAATTTCCAGTAGTTGCTGGGACCCCACGTGGCCCCTTGAGTCTGCCTCTGCAGTTTGGGGTGTAAGTGGACCTCAAGCCTCTTCCAAAAGCATACAGTGGCTGCCTGTTTCTCTGCCTGATAGCTCTGAAACCATTGCATATATGCAGCCTTGCGTGCTAAAAATCCACCTCAATCTGTGGGGCAGAGACTTATTACAACAATTACAAGTCAACCCAACACTGAGGCAATAAATATGATGGTGGTGGCTGCAGTCATTTTCTTCCAGCCTTCTATAGTGAGCACTGGGCTGAGCACTGTCAGCTCTCTTTGCTGCTCCTGGGTAAAATTATGAGGACATGTTTCAAGTAGGGGCAGGCAGTGGCAATCTTTCTGGTGCTCTCCAAAGAGCAGCTAAGCAGCTTCTACAGAAGCCACTACTATATTAATTTATGCCCGGGGGGGCACCCAGGTGGTACAGGTAGGGAGACAGGACAGGTTGTCTACAGCTCTCCCAAACTTGACAGCAGCCCTGCCCCAGGAATGACACAGAAGTGCCAGGCAAGACCCAAGGCCCTTTCTACCTCTTTTCGGAGAACTTTTTATTGAAACAACAAAAAGTGACTGTAGACAGAAGGTCATTCATTCTCAACTTACCACTAGGTGACACAGTTATAGGCGCCACTGAAACATGACGCTGTGCCTTTTGTATATCATGCATAGTTGCCTCTAGATCGGCAGCCAAACGTTGTTTTTGCTCAGCAAGCTGTTTCCGTTTCTCCTCTAAAAAATAATTTCAGACCAAATTTTGTGACAAAACATTAATTTGCCTTCATTTAGTACCTTAATTAATTTACTGCACTATATATAATAGCACAATTAGCATTCAGTATCTAAAATATTTAATATAAATGAGCGTATTATATATTGCTCACTGAATGTTCAAATATTAATTGCCTGATTCAGATGTAACACTAAACCATGGTTTGTCTTGACATATAATATTGTATAAAAACATGCAATGATTCTTACTGATGTAGCATATTAAACATATGTATTAATAGGGAGATAAGATTTGAGTTATGATGGCTATTATGTGAAAACAGAACTACTAAGAAACAAAATATAAGAATGAGAATCCTCTGCGAAACTCCAAAATTCATAGAAGCAGTAAAGAATCATATGGGGAGGGGAATCATAAACTGGCCAATGAGGACCGAACATGTTCACTAGCCACAGAATACTGACTGTGTGTTGGAGGAGAATGGAAACCCAAGGAGGGGAGGGGAGGGAATAGAGCAGTGTTTCCCAACCTTTTTTGGGCAAAGGCACACTTGTTTCATGAAAAAAATCTCGAGGCACACCACCATGCCAGATGGGGAAAGGTCACTTTTTACTTATGTAAAAAAAAATAAAAAAATAGTAACAGCATAGAAGGTAATGGCAGATGACTGTTAGGGTCTCCCCCCAAATGCAGAATTCTATTAATATCTTCCTTAGCGAGCCGCGTTAACCCCTGTATGCTTTCTATAGAGTAAGCATAGGGGACACTGGGGGATGTGGAACCAAGGGGGCAGTGGGCCAAAAGAGTTCGGGATCTACTGCTTTAAACAGAAATAAGAGCCAGTGGGTTCTTCCTTTTTTAAAGTATCGTTTCAGCGGGGACAGCAGTCCGGATTTCCAAAAAGCGGCGCTTTTTTGCGTCTGAGCAAAGAAGAGAGAGAGGGGAAAAAGAGAGAGAGAGATTGATTTGTGGCTGCACAAAGGGGGGAGGAGCCCAGGAGTAAAAGTAGGAAGGACGAAGGGAGGGGAAAGGAAAGTTAATAGAAGGAAAGGCGGGTGGGAGAGAAAGAGAAAGAAAGAGGGAAGGAAGGGGGGAAGAGAAGTGGAAAGGAGGGAGACCGAGGCGGGGGAGAAGCGTCTGGAGAGTTGCTCCGAAGTTTGGGGGGCCGCGGGGGTGGGCGCACGTCCCAGGAGGCGGAGGCCAGCCCGGGCTGGGAGCCGCGCCGCGGCCCGGGGGTGGTAGGCGGACCGCGGCTCCTAGGATGTGGAAAGGGGACGGCGGCGCAGGGGGAGGAGACCCGCACGGCTAGGGCAGCGCGCAGGGGGAGGGGAGCGGGCCGGAGGCGGGCGAGGGGGGGGCCGCGATCCCGCGCGCCGCGAACATGGCCTCCTTCCCCGCGGGCCCCGCCGAGCCCCCCGGCCGGGGAGGGCGGCGCGCCCCCGCCACCGGAGGAGAGCAGAGGCAGGAGGAGGAGGACGAAGGCGCTGCCGAGGAGGCACGCCAACTTCTGCCAACTTCGGCGCCCGCCCCGTCGCCGCAGGCTCCTCCCGGCCGAGAGCCAGAGGACGGCGGCAGAGCAGGAGGAGGAGGATCGGGTTTGGCAACGGCTGCTGCGTCCTCTCCAAGCGCGGGGCTGGCCTCCGCCGCGCCCGATCCTCCGCGCTCACCGCGCTTCTCGGCGGAGCAGGTCTCGTGCGTGTGCGAGGCGCTGCTGCAGGCGGGCGACCCCTGCCGGCTGGGCCGCTTCCTGGGCTCGCTGCCGCCCGACGCCGAGGCACCGTGCCTGGAGGCGCAGGCGGGCGAGAGCCTGGCCAAGGCGCGCGCGCTGCTGGCCTTCCAGCGCGGCGACTTCGCCGAGCTCTACCGCCTGGTGCAGAGCCGGCGATGGGATGTGGGAGGGAGCTCGCTCGCCGCCCCGCGTGTGCCTATGTGGGGCACGTTACAGCCCCGTGACGTCAGCGCCACGCAGGCAGCCAGGCAGGCAGACGGCGAGAGCCCCGCGCTGGGCGGTCTCTCCTCGCCGCCGCCGCCCCGCCTCTCGCCGCCCAACTCGCCCGCCTCCCTCCCACGGCACACCAGGCAACGTCTCGCGGCACACTAGTGTGCTGCGGAACACCGGTTGGGAAACACTGGAATAGAGTCTCCTGAAAGAAAGCATAGCTGTCTGGCTGGCATAATGAACAGGAACAGCCCACACTGTAACATTTTGTTGCAGATCCCACATGTATACAGATATAGAAACAAACAGCTATAGGCATTAAAAACATACTTGGCAATTGAAACACCTTAATTCCAAATGCATGTGTTTAATATTATAGTTGAAAAAAGGAAAAATGACAGCATACATACCACCAACAATGCCAGATTGGGTTGCTGCAAGAGCCTGAGCTTCCTGCAGCCCTTTCAAATTTTGCAGTAACATTTGTTTCTTCTCTGACAGTGCATATAACTCTTTTTCTGGGGAAAAAAGTAAAAAGTTTTTGAGTCATATATTGAAAAACAGTTTCCAATGTCCTCACTGCTGATAAAGTTACTTAAATGCATTGTTTCATAAAAATGGCAAATGCCTTCTTCATTTGGCAATGCATAAAGTGCAAGTAGATAAATAGGTACCGCTCCAGGCGGGAAGCTAAACGGCATTTCCGTGCGCTGCTCTGGTTTGCCAGAAGTGGCTTAGTCATGCTGGCCACATGACCCAGAAACTGTACGCTGGCTCCCTCGGCCAATAAAGCGAGATGAGCACCGCAACCCCAGAGTCAGCCATGACTGGACCTAATGGTCAGGGGTCCCTTTACCTTTGTCTTAAGATTTAAGAAGTTAAAACTAATTATTCAGGAAAATAGCAAAGAATATCAAGTGGGCTTAAAGCTCTGATACGTAATACCACTCACATCCACTATAATGAACAGAGGTCTGTAAATATGGGCTCCGTAGGAACATATAGAACATTTGCAGACAGTACAAGGTCCTCTCTGCTCTAAGTAAATCCTGAGATTACTTTGATTAGCAAAAACAGTGTCGATCCTCAATGCTTCCAAATCAATACAAACATAAAACCTCTCAGTCTGATAATCACCACCATCCAGTAACACCTCCCCACTTTCTTTCTTAGTTTTTAGCATTGCCTAAAAGCTCATCCAATTTATCGAGCTGCAAGCTGGCTGGGATGGATGCGGTGCTCTCCACTGAAATTTGATATGGGCATGCTACTCCAGGCTCCTTCAGGAGAAAGGGTGGGATATAAATTCAATAAAGAAATTACAGTGATGTTAACCTATCTGGCTGCTGCATCTAATGGACTCTGCTTTGTTTCCTCTAGTTGGAGGAAGGTGACATTCCCACTGGGGCTCAATCCAGGCACAGAAGAAGGCTGTCAGACTGATGTCTTCTATACCTCAGTGTCAACAGTTTCAGTTTTAACAGTGATGGGATAACTGGGCTTTGAATTTTGAAACAGTATGCATGTTAAATTCCCTTTTAATATTCAAGGTCATTTATTCCCTACTTACCAGCAGGTTTCCTAAACAGAGCTTTTTCTGAAGCCTGGCGATGGGCTTCCAATATATCTTCTGCAGTTGCAGCTAGTTCTTTAGTCAAACGCTTCCTTTCTTCAGCCAGTTCCTCTAGTTTACGCTCTATTAAAAATTCACATAAATTCATAATAAAATATTTAATATGTGCTAAAATAACTACACTAAATATAGTAGTGCAATTAGTATTTAATATCTCAAAATTTTAGAGACTAATGCTTAACATTTATAGAGCACTTCTTCTATCATTCCATGTACATTACATTGGAGGTGGTGAATGTCAGGCCCTAGAGCAGTGGTGGCCAAACTTGGCCCTCCAGCTGTTTTAGGACTACAGTTCCCATCATCCCTGACCTGTTAGCTAGGGATGATGGGAGTTGTAGTCCAAAAACAGCTGGAGGGTAAAGTTTGGCCACCACTGCCCTAGAGCTAAATGCTGCCTTCCAATCCTCTTCAAGCTCTTGAGATTCTCCCAGGGCCACAACTGTCACCAGCTCTGATTTGTGCTCTTCTCATCTACTTTTGCATGGCCAGAATGTGCTCTTGAACTGTAACAATGCATCTTTGCATGGATTAGGAGAACTAAGCACAGAGGGACCAGAGAGACTGGCTGGCACCATCCTAGTCCCTGCCTGATCTGCTCTGCTCTCCCAGCCAGTGAGAGAGTGTGGTTTTCTCACTGCACCAGCTGCAGGAGAAATGCTAAGAGCCCCTTGTATATCATAGACCTGGTGAAGGCCTTTGACCCTGTCAGCTGAAAATGACACTTCACAAAGCTCAACAAGATAGGATGCCAACCTAAGCTTCTCAAGATGATTGTGTCCTTCCACAACAACATGTGTGGCACCGTCCAATATGATGGCTCATCCCCAGATGCCTTCCCTATAAAGAGCAGTGTGAAACAGGGCTGAATACTCACCCCAGCCCTCTTTGACATATTCTTCTCCCTATTGCTCTCATATGCCTTCAGCTCAACTGAAGATGGTGTGTACATCCATATGAAGCAACCTGGCAAGATCTCCACACCAAAACAAAAGTGCAGCAGACATCTGAGAGATGTTGTTTGCAACCTTGCCAGCACACTCCGAAGAAGCTCTACAGTGACTCATCAACCATTTTGCCCAAGCCTGCATAAAGTTTGGCCTTACCATCAGCCTGATGAAGACCAACATCTTGGGTCAGGACCTCACCAGCACTCTATGAATCAGCATTGGTGACCACACATTTGAGGTGGCAGACTATTTATATATATATATATATTTCAAAATAATTTTATTAATTTCCAACTCATTATACATTTTATCCATAATACAACAAATCATATCCGTTTTAGACTTCCTTCAACGTCGCTGACAATCATTCGTAGTTATCCCTTTAGTACACATTTCATTCTTTCATATTGCCATTTGTTCCACCCTTCCCTCATTATTTCTACTAAACAATATTTGTTAAATCTTTACAGCGCCTCTCTGAACCCCACTAGCGTTGTATTTACACCACAGTTATTTTCCAGATAACCCACAAATTTCTCCCAGTCTTTAATAAATTTTTGATCTTTGGTATATCTGATTTTCCCTGTTAATTTATCCAATTCTGCATATTCTGTCAGTTTTGCTCTCCACTCTTCTACCGTTGGAATTTCCTCCTGCTTCCACTTCTGGGCCAACACAATTCTGGCAGCTGTTGCAGCATACTGGAAAAGTTTGCAGTCCTTTCTTCTGATATCCTTTCCTACAATACCTAATAAAAAAGCTTCTGGCCTTTTCACAAAAGTATATCTTAACATCTTTTTCATCTCATTGTAAATCTCTTCCCAAAAACTTTTAACTTTCTTGCACTCCCACCACTGATGGAAGAATGTCCCTTCTTTATGTTTACATTTCCAGCATTTGTTATCCACCTTATACATCTTTGCCAATTTTACGGGTGACAGGTACCATCTGTAGAGCATTTTCATCATGTTTTCCCTCAATAATGTGCATGCCGTAAATTTTATATTCTCTTTCCACAACCTTTCCCAATCCTCAAGTTGAACATTGTCTCCAAAATCCCTTGCCCACTGTACCATCACCAATTTCACCTCCTCATCCTTCGTGTGCCACTCCAACAGTATTTTATACATTTTTGACAGATTTTTATATTCGTTATTTATTATCTCTTTTTGGAAAGTTGATTCTTTTTCTATATAACCCCTTTCCTTCAGCTCTTTTTTAAACATTTCATTTATCTGAAAATAGTGCAACCAATCATATGTAAACACTTTGACTTGATCGTATGGTTTTATTTTCCACTTCCCTCCTTCGTTGGTTACCATTTCTCCATATTTTCCCCACTTTCCTCTCATATTAATTGTCTTGACGCACATTATTTCTAACGGGGATAGCCAATGCGGGACTTTGGGTTCTAATATGTTTTTATATCTATCCCAGACCTCAATTAGTGCACCTCTGAATATGTGATTTCCAAATCCCTTGTGCACCCTCTTTTTTGTCACACCATAGGTACGCGTGCCACCCAAATTTGTTATTGAACCCTTCCAGATCTAATAGTTCCTTGTTTTCTAACTTTACCCATTCTTTTAACCAGCACAAACATGCTGCCTCGTAATACAGTCTCATGTCTGGTAGGGCGAAGCCACCTCTTTCTTTTGCGTCTGTTAATAACTTAAATTTAATTCTAGGCTTCTTCCCTTCCCAGACGTATCTTGAGATCGCCTTTTGCCATTCTTTGAAAAATTTTGTACCTTTTATTATGGGTATAGTTTGAAATAAAAATAATAACTTAGGAAGCACCATCATTTTTACCATAGATATTCTTCCCCAGAATAATTTCATTCTGGCCCAAACCTCCAGATCTTTCTTTATTTCTTTCCACACGGGGATGTAATTGTATTGGTATAAATCTATATTCTTATTGGAAAGCCAAATTCCCAAATATTTAACCTTTTTTACCACCTCAATCTCCGTTCGTTGTTGTAATAATTCAATCTTATCTCGATCCATGTTTTTAACTATCATTTTGGTCTTTCTCTTATTCAATCTGAATCCTGCTATCTTTCCAAATTGTTCCATCTCATCCAAAATCTCCTTTATACTTTCTATAGGTTCTTCCACAGTCAATACCACATCGTCTGCGAAAGCCTTAACTTTATACTCATTTACACCTAATGTTACCCCTTTAATTTGCCTATTTTGTCTAATTGCATTTAATAAAACTTCCAGGACCACTATAAATAGTAATGGCGAAAGCGGGCATCCCTGCCTTGTTCCTTTAGATATTTTTATATCTTCCGTAATGATGTTATTTACTATCAATCTTGCTTTCTGTTCTGTATAAATTGCCTCTATACCATTAAAGAATTCTTGGCCCACCTCCATGACCTCCAAATTTTTCAACATAAATTCCCAGATTACATTATCGAAAGCTTTCTCCGCGTCCACGAATATTAAGCTTGCTGGTTTATCACACCTATCGGACAAATATTCAATAACATTAACTATATTTCTTATATTGTTTCTTATTTGTCTGCCCGGTAGGAAACCCTCTTGGTCTTTATGTATGATCTTTATTAATATCTTTTTTAATCTCTTAGCTAGAATTCCTGCAAAGATCTTATAGTCTGTATTTAGTAGCGAAATAGGTCTGTAGTTCTTAACTTGGGTCAGGTCCGAGTCTTGTTTTGGGATTATTGTAATAAATGCCTCTTTCCATGTTCCTGGAATGTCCTTTTCTTTTAAGATGTTGTTCATTACTTTGATCAACGGGGCCATCAACGTATCTTTCATTTCTTTGTAATAACTGGAAGTAAACCCATCCGGGCCCGGTGCCTTTCCTCGTTTTAGTTCTTTTATCGCTTCTTCTACTTCTTCTTTGCATATTGGGCCATTCAACTGTTCTTTTTGGTCTGTCGGTATCTTCCTCACCATCTTCTCTTTTAAGTATCTTTCTATTTTCTTCTTCTTATTCCTTTCTTTATTCCTATATAATTGCTTATAAAAGTCCATGAATCCTTTCCTAATTTCTTTCGGATCTGTTGTTTCTTCTCCATTTACCTCAATTTTGCTTATTGTGTTTTGTTCTTTTCTCTTCTTAACCTGCCAAGCAAGCCATTTTCCTGCTTTATTAGCAAACTCAAATTTTTTTTGTCTTAACCTTTTAATGTTCCATTCAACCTCTTTATTTATTAGCATTGCAAATTGGGTTTGGAGAATCTTAATTTCCTGCATTATCTTCTTATTGTTGGGTTTTTTAATCAATTTTTGTTCATTGTTCATAATCTGTCTTAAGATCTCTTTTGTCTTTTTCTCTTTGTTTTTTCTTTTCCACGCGTTCTGCTGGATAAAAAGGCCCCTCATCACTGCCTTACTTGCGTCCCACACCACACTTATTTTTGTCCCTTTATCCATATTGTCCATGAAATATTCAGATAGGTTTTTTGTGTTTTTTCAACGAACTTTTGATCATCCCATAAGTTATCGTTCAACCTCCACCTAAAAGTTCGCTCTTCAAAACCTTTTAACTCCATTTCTATTGGATTGTGGTCTGAGATCACTTTGGCCTGTATTTCGATTTTTTGGATTCTTGGAGTTAGCTCATTCGATACCCATATTTGGTCTATTCTTGACATTGATTGGTTCGGTTCTGAGTGATATGTGAATTGCTTCTCCAATGGGTGCCTGAGTCTCCAGATGTCTATTAAGTTGCAATTCTTAGTCATCGTGAAAAATGTTTTAGGTAACTTCCCTTCTTTGTTCTTCGTTTTTCTTAATCTGTCCATTTCTATTGAGACCACACCGTTCATGTCTCCCATTATTATGATTTTTTGGTCCATATATTCAAATAGTTTCTCCTCCAATAGTCTGAAAAATTCTGTCTTATTCCCATTTGGTGAGTAGATCCCAACAATTATCAATTTTTCACCTTGCCAATTAATTTGAACCATTATGATTCTCCCTTCTTCATCCTTAAATAATTGGTAAGATTCGATTTTATTTTTAATATATAATACAACACCTCTTTTTTTCTCTTTATCCAAGGATATAAATTCATTCCCTAACCTTTTATTAATCAAAATTTTCCTGTGTTTTTTAGCCACGTGCGTTTCTTGTAGGCATATGATGTCTAAATTCTTCTTTTTTAAAATGTGTTCGATCCTGTTCCGTTTTTTCTTATCGTTCATCCCATTTACATTCCAATTCCATAGTTTTAACGTCATTCTTCTTATCACTATTTAAGTTTAAATTTTAACCTTATAGTCTTTCTGTCTCTTCTCCTTCTTCGTCTTCTTCCTCTTCTTCGGATTCTTTCCCGGCCTGTTCTTCTTCTTCACCTGATTCAAGTCAGACTATTTTGTTTAACTGGGTTCCACTATAACTTCAGTAATCTCTCCATCAATGCTGAGCTGGACAAGCGTATTGGCAAGGCAGCTAAGGCAATGGCTTGCCTCTTCAACAAAATATATTTAAGATTGTAATTAAAAGCATTAGTGATCACAGCCCACTTACCACTGATAATTCCTGGCTGGGTAGCTACAAGAGCCTCAGCTTCTTGTAGCTTTTCCCAGTTGGATTCCAAATCTGCCTGCAACTGTTGCTTCTTCTCCAAGAGATCATAGAACTTCCTTCCTGTGAACAGAAATATTTCAGAATTGCCCCTTGAAAAACTATTTCAAATGTCCTTATATCTAGCATATTAGCATAAAATAAATAAAAATCATTTTAAAAACTTGATTATTTCATATAAATACATTGCAGATTGCATATATGAAAGGATGAAGAAGCTAACTGAAATCATTCTGGAAGTATACCAAAGTGGCCCCCACCACAACATTCACTACAGGAGCTTATGAGAAATCATCTTGTCCTGATATAAGGGGATAAGAAACAGACTAATCCTGAAGTCACTGGATATTTATATTCCCATCCACAAATACACCATCTCTGCTTAGATGAGGGAATAAAGGCAATATAGAAATGTAATAAAACAAGATAAAATAATCCATCTGGACAACTAAACCAATCCTCATTACCACAGTTTTTCCTCCTTCCTTCCAATCCCTCTTCATTGTAAACTGTATCTTTTAGATTGTAAAGACTTTTCTGGCTGAAAAGTAAGCTAAAAATTCTTTTAAATAAATAATGAATAATCTACCTTCTGTAGCTTCATAAATTAAAAACACGAAACTCTGGAGTTTCTCATTCTTTTTAATCTATAAGGATTGCCTCCCAATGTGTCAGAGAAAAAGCATGGAAAACAGATGGGAAACTGAAATGAAAGTTACTGAATGTGATATGAATGCAATGCACACAGTGAACTATCAAAAGTGAAGATGGCTGTAAGAGCATTAATTTCAAGGTATAAAATTGCCTAATTGTGCAACTACCAGTAACTCTTTTTTGTGCGAGGGTGTGCAGAATTTAATTTTTGAGACCAAAAAAGTGAACATTTCCTCATAAAGGCTGTGGAAAGTGATAAAATTTGAGAAATACTGACCTGGAGTGAAGAACACTTTTGCTACAAAATGAGTGGTGTTTTAATCAATCAATCATTATTAGTTGTATTTTATTCTGTTTTTATATTGCAAAGGAATCATAGAATTGTAGAGTTGGAATGGACCCCAAGGGTCATCTAGTCCAACCACCTGCATGCAGGAATCTCAACTTGATCATACATGACAGAGGGCCATCAAACCTCTGCTTTAAAACCTCCAAGGAAAGAGAGTCCATTACTTCTCCTTGGAGTCTGTTCCACTGTGAAACAAATCTTACTGTCAGAACATTCTTCCTGATGTTTAGTCAGAATCTCATTTCTTGTAGCTAGAAGTCATTGGTTTGGGCCCTATCTTCTGGAGCAGGAAAAAACAAGCTAGCTCCATCTTCCATGTGACAGTCATTTAGATATTTGAAGATGGCTATCAGATCTTCTCTCAGTCTCATCTTTACCAGGCCAAACATATGCAATTCCTTCAACCATTCTTCATAAGGCTTGGTTAACAGACCATTCAGCATCTTGGTCATCCTTCTCTGTACAAGTTCCAGCTTGTCAAGATCCTTCTTAAATTGTGGTGCCCAGAACTGGACAGGGAACTTCAGGTGTGATCTGACTAAGGCAGAATAGAGCGGGACTATTACTTCCCTTGATTGGAACACTATACCTCTGTTGATGGAGCCTAGAATAGCATTAGGTTTTCTTGCTGCTGCATCACACTTTTGACTCATGTTACCCTTGGGGTTTACTAAGAGCCGTAGATCCTTTTCACATGTACTACTGGCAAGCCAGGTATCCCCCATCTTATATTGGTGCAGCTGGTTATTCCTGCCTGTGCAGAATGTTACATTTGTCCCTATTGTTAGTTAGTTTTGACCCAGATCTCCAATCTGTTAAGGTCATTTTGAACCCCATTCTGTCTTCTGTGGCATTAGCTAGACCTCTCAGTTTGGTCTCATCTGCAAATTTGATTAGCATCCCCTCAATTCCTTCATCCAAGTCATTTATAAAGATGTTGAACAACAACAGTCCCAGGATAGGACCCTGCAGTACCCCACTTGTCACTTTTTTCCAGGCTGATGAGGAATCGTTAAGTTCAGTCAGTCAACCAGCTACAAATCCACCTAACTGTTATCTTGTCCAGTCCACATTTTGCCAGCTTCTCTGCACAAATATCTTGGGGGACTTCATCAAAAGCCTTACTGAAATAAAGATACACTACGTCCATAGTAGTCCTCTGATCTATCAAGCTTGTAACTAAGGAAAAGAATAAGTGAGATTAATCTGGCATGACTTGTTTTTGAGAACCCCATGCTGGATCTTAGTAATCACAGCTTCCCTTTTTAAGTGCTCACAGACCTAAAACTTATCCAAGAACAATGAAAAGGGACTCACTTGATGAACTTCTATTCCTGCTCTTCACATTGATAACAGGGGTCTTGAAACACTGAAGTAATACTATGAATACCATAGTATTATACATCATTATCTACCTACCAGTGGGTGTTTCAATCAGAGCCCTTTCTGAAGCACGGCGTTCAGCATTTTGCATATTGTGCATAGTTTCCTTTAGATCTTGAGTCATGAGTCTTCTTTCCTCAGTGAGCTGCTGTAGTTTATGTTCTACAAAATAATAATGTATGCTGAAAAAACTACACAAAGTATTTTTATGCAATACGTATGTAGTATTAACTGGGTATTTTAACAATAAATATTTACATTTATAATGCTAGTTGCTCAAATTCCATCATACTTGTTATCTCAGTAATCAGAACAGCAGCCTTCTAAGACTCATCAGTATGAATAAGCCATGTTAGTATTTAAGCTCAATTGTACTGAAATGACCTGAAATCCAAAGTAGGTATGTTTTAAAAGTATACCTAACAACATGAAATATTACAGCAAACATACCACTGATACTGCCTGGTTCGGTAGCTGCAAGTGTCTGAGCTTCCTGTAGCTCTTTCCAATTGGATTCCAAGTTGGCCTGTAAACGCTGCTTCTTAACAGCTAATTCAAATAATTCTTTTTCTGTGAACAGAAATGTTTTTGAGTTATGTCTTCAAAAACAATTTCAAGTGTCCTTATTGGTCACAAAGTCACACAAGAAAAATATACTCAAAAACTTAACTATTTCAAAGAAATGGAAAAAAAACTTTCCATCTGTAATTGCAGATTAGGCATTTTAAGGGGTAAAGGCTAAAGGAAATGATTGTGAAATATAGCAAATAAACTTCATGTGAACTTAAGCCTGTTAAAATGTCTACTATATTGGCAGACGTATGCTCTAGAATCTAGGGCATAGATCTGCAAATATGCCTGTGGAGGTGTGGCTCCACCTGTGCTGAGGCACACCTCGCACCCGGGATGCCACAGCGTGCCAAGGAGCCTCATGCCCACTCTCCACGAACTTGTGGCCTCTAGGCTAGCAAACTGGTTATTCCCCTGACCATTTGTCCTCTCACATATTTAGTTACTAGACATAACGCTTGGCTGGAGCATGACCGGGGATGCAGATGTAATCAAGTATCGCGGAACATTTTAGGGAAACACCTGCTAACATGTGTATTTCAGGGAAGTTTTTAATGTGTGATATTTTAGTGTTTTTTTGTTTCTATGGAAGCCGCCCAGAGTGGCCCAGATGGGTGGGGTACAAATAAATTATTATTATTATTATTATTATTATTATTATTATTATTATTATTATTATTATTATTATTATTATTTGATAAGGCTGGAAATGTGCTTAGATGGAAACACGTCATGTTCAGAGTGGTTTCACTACTGTTTCCAATTGTTGACTTCTGCTAATAAAAAGAGGCTCTGCAAGGCTTGCTTTTCAGCTTGCTCCTGCACAGGTCACTTGCATCCCACCTCCCATCATCCTTCGTTATTCCTACATATGCCACCATCACCTCACTCCTAAAACACACAAGAGAACTTGCCAGCCATGGTACTAGGTGATTTCTGATCCTCTCATATCTGTTCACTGGTAATGCTAAGCCAAATTACACTTCAGTAGGAACAAGCAAGCGTGCTGGTGCACATTCAGAAAATGGCAGCCACTTTGGTGCTCCCCTGGTCCTCTTCCTCCTGTGCTACCAGGAGCTAAGCTATGTTTTGGTTTAATGTTCTGTGCAAACCTGGGCTAATAGTTTGTTTCACTTTAGATAAACCATAAACAGTAACCATGGTTTGTACTTGGCTTACTGCTCGTGATTTACTGTTTATGGTTTGCTGCTCAAGGTTTATTTGGGGGAGTCAAACTCCAAGGCCAGATTCACACGTAATTGTAAAGCCAAACTATGGTTTAGTTCTTGGTAGTGCAGAAGCAGGATTGGGAAAGCAACAAATATTTTCTAAATGAAAATGAAAAGTGAAGGGAGGGAGGGAGACTTTGCCACCAGAATAAGACTGTTTCACATACCTCACCCTCCAGCCATAGGAGCCTTCATAGGGGAACAGCTTCTAGAGGAACTGTGACGGGAGAGGGGCTATATTTGCCATTAGGGGGGTGAACTGTTAATTGTTGATTTTTTTTAAAAAAAGTTATATTGTTTATTAGACAATTCAACAATACTACTGTATTTAAAATGTTTGTTTTTATGTGAATCACTTGGAGCACAGATTTTTTGTGGGAAATATGGTACATAAATAAACTGGCATAGAGGTCCAGGACATTTGTGGCAGGAACATCACTCACTTGCTTTAGTTGTTGTATTTTTGTCAACATACATCAGGACAGGAGTACCCAGGGTGGTATAGTGATGTGGCTGTTTACTCTGATAGTGTGATGACAGGACAAGGATATAGTAAGGTTGAAGTTGCATGAATATTCTGGTAGGAGCATCAGATTGGCTCTCCCAATGCGTCCATAAAGCCACAGTCTGGTTATCATCCTGCCTATCCTGATACAGTGTTGCAGCAGCTGCCATTGTGCTGCCCACTCTTGATTAAATGTCTGGTGTTTTTTCAAAAACTATACATCTTTTATTGTCTTCATACCATCAAATTGTTCAAACTGAGCTCTTTCTAAAGTGGAATACTGTTCCTTTAGTTAAATAGTTAATTAAAGTTAAATTAAGTTTAGTTAAATAGAAAAATAGTTAGTGCTATTTTTCTAGAAAAAGTGGTGCCGGAATTCACCATGAACACCTCACTTGTCCTCTTATAATGGCAACTGTGTCTACCTGAGAGGTGCTGGAACTGAGTTTTGATGAGTTCTGGCTGGGAAAAAGCCGTGACCAGTGTTACTTCAAGTCACGCAGTCATGATTGGGCTTGCAATACTGCAGCAATATGCATGCTAGGTGCATTTCAAATACTGTATGTATTTCATTCCATACATACCAACAGGTGGTTCAAATCGAAGTGCTTCAGAGGTACGACGCTGTGCTTTTTGTATACTTGAAACTGTTGCATTTAGGTCTGCAGTCAAATTTCTTCTTTGCTCAACAAGCTCCTGTAATTTATGCTCTAAAAATAATTTCAGATAATTTCATACTCAATTTAAATATATTCTGAAATTACTAAAAACAACAACAGTGCAATTAGTATGTAACATTACAAGCAAATTTTAAATAGTAATATTTAATTTTATATGCTAGTTGAATGATCGAATTACTTCATATTCATAAACACAGTGTGGTCACTTCTAATTTTAATTTTTTAAAAAAAAATATATGTTTTTATAATATATTTTAAAAATCTAATAAATAAAATAATTTATAAAGAAGGAGGTATAAGTCAAGCCATTCATAGTATGAAAAATCACAGAAAACCTACCATTAACACTGCCTGGTTCAGCAGCTGCAAGAGCCTGGGCTGCTTCTAGCTCTTTCTGGTTGGATTCCAACTTTTCCTGCAACAATTCCTTTTTTGCTGACAGTTCATACAATTCAATCTCTGCAAAAAGAAATGGTTTGCAATCATCTATTGAAAACAGTTTAATGTGATCATTCCTTATCAGGTTTGATAAAATCCAAAAGGATAACATGCAGAAGTATTCATAAATGGTAATTTTCTTTAAAAATTACAAATGACT
This sequence comes from Podarcis bocagei, assembly GCF_964188305.1. Taxonomy (NCBI): domain Eukaryota; kingdom Metazoa; phylum Chordata; class Lepidosauria; order Squamata; family Lacertidae; genus Podarcis; species Podarcis bocagei. The sequence goes on along the minus strand of NC_138137.1, from coordinate 42,781,829 downwards.
TCTTCATTTGTCAATGACTATTGCAAGACAAAGTGAAGGAGTTAAACAAAATTGATTTGGGAATGTAGCAAAGTAACTTCAAGAGGTTTTAAATCTCTGAGAATCCACCATGATGATCTGTGAGAGAAGTGAAAAGATGGGCTCCTTAGGAAGTCTGAGGGGAGCACAAAGTCCACCCTCTTTCAAGTTAATGTTTTGTTACAGCAGCAGCAGCAGAATGGAATCAGGATGGTTAATGTACGTAGTGTACTTCACATACATATTTATCACTGAAATGAAGGAGGATGGGGAGAAAGTGAGCACTTCCTAGTAAATTATCTGCCAGAAGATAAAATTTGAACAGACCTGAGGGTTTAGACCACCTCTGTCACACCTCTGTTTTAGTGAATTTATTAACTAATAATTAATAATTGTTTATCTACCATTTGCAAACTGCAAAGTTATTAACAAGATTTAAAACTGAATCAGGAACAATGGGAGGATACATGGTTTATGTCTCCTCTTCCTCTGATGTTTACATTGGTGACAGGGGATGCAACTGTCTTGCAACACTTGAGGCAATATGAATACAGTGATATAAACTATATAATATTAATCATTAACTACCAGGGACTTGTTTCAGCTGAGCCCCTTCTGAAACACGTCGTTCAGCATTTTGCATATCATGTATAGTTTCATTTAGATCTGCAGTCAAGTGTCTTCTATGCTCAATGAGCTGCTGTAGTTTATGTTCTACAAAATAATTAAAGAACAACACATTACAAATAATAACGTATGCTTTAAAAACTACACAAAATATTACTATGCAATTGGTATGCAGTATTAACTGGAAATCTTAACTATCAGCATTTGCATTTATAGTGCTAGCTACTCAAATTAAGTCATACACCTTATCTCAGTAATAAGAGCAGCTTTCAAAGACTCATCAATATTAAACAATATTACATGGTAAGATGTATATGAAGAAACTGTTTCAGAGAGACTGAATTGTAACATCATTATTCTTAACAAGAAACCTATTCTGATAAGTATCGATAAATATGGTTTCTAAAACCTGGCTTTTATGATGATTAAACTTTTATTTTTAACCACAATACATTTGTATACAAACAAGCAATGGCCCTTATTGACATGATGTAGCATATTAGAATATGCAAGTCTTATAGGAAAAAACAATCCTCTACACTCACACAAAGCACCATTAAAATTGAACATAATCTTAACTGTAAGAAATACCTTAAATGCACATTTTAAATTTACATTTTAAAACTGTAGCTGATAACATGAGAAACCACAGCAAACATACCGCTGATACTGCCTGGTTCAGCAACTGCAAGAGCCTGAGCTTCCTGGAGCTCTTTCCAATTGGATTCCAAGTTGGCCTGTAAACGCTGCTTCTTAACAGCTAGTTCAAATACTTCTCTTTCTGTGAACAGAAATGTATTTTAGTTATCCTTTGGGGGGAAAAATTCAAGCATCCTTATTTAGTCACAAAAGCTTGTAATACAGTGGTACCTCGGGTTAAGAACTTAATTCGTTCTGGAGGTCTGTTCTTAACCTGAAACTGTTCTTAACCTGAAGCACCACTTTTGCTAATGGGGCCTCCTGCTGCCGCTGCGACACCGCTGCACGATTGCTGTTCTCATCCTGAAGCAAAGTTCTTAACCCGAGGTAATATTTCTGGGTTAGCGGAGTCTGTAACCTGAAGTGTATGTAACCCGAGGCACCACTGTACAAAGAAAGATTCTCAAAAGCTGCCTTATTTCAAAAAAATGATAAATCAACTTTTTCATCATATGAATATTTATTGATCCTCTTCACCCCACCCACAAGGGAGCCCCTCAAATCCAGCATAAAATTGTAAGTTACATATGTGCCTGCCTTCTCCTCCACCATGTCAGTAAAGAAGCTAAAGCAGCAGTTGGTGGACAGGCTGCAGTGCAGTGAAAGCAGCCTGAGAATGGAAGCACTGCTAGACCTCCTGGTCAGCCTCTACACTGAGTGCAGCCATGACTCATTGCTCCAGAGGGAAAGGCTCACCTCAGACTTTGAGTGGGAATGGACTTCCTAAATATTGAGAGTGACGTGGAAGAGTTCCTCATAAACAGCACCTGGTCCGGCTATTAGGAGTCAACATCTACCTTACCATTGGCAGTAGGCCTGAGAGCCCTACCATCTCCACCAGTGCCTACTACCCAGTTCAGCATTAGATTGAACTGGCTTAACCATGGGAATTATGTGTACTTTAATGAACTGAACAAAGTGAAAGAATGTGAGTCATGGGGGCGTAGGGAGTGTGTGTATGAACTTAACAGTGCTTAGCTTATTTTTTTTAGTTGCCCTTTTGATAATGTTATCATTGTTTTATAGATTATAAATGCCATATAGATTTGTTAATCATATAATATGTATTTTGCTATAATTGTGAAGTTTAGCTTAATTTTTAGTTGTTTTTTAGATTGTAACTATTTCACTGATGATTTCTTAATTCTCTGCTGTAGTGCAATCCATGCAGGATGGAAAGGTGTCTCCTCTCTCTGACAGCCACAGTGACGATCGGGCTTGCAACACTGAAGCAGGTGCATTTCAAAAACTATTTATCTTTCATACCATACATACCTGCAGGTGCTTCAAGTGCAGCTCTTTGTGAAGCACGGCGTTGTGTTTTTTTAATATTGTATACTGTTGCTTTTAGTTCTGCAGTCAGTTTCTTTCTTTGCTCAGCAAGCTCCTGTAGTTTATGCTCTAAAAATAATTTCACACTATATCAGACCAAACTTTGATATACATTAATGAAGCATTAAGTATCTAAAAGTGTATAATGGTTGCTTGCAAGTTTGATAAATCATAGCAAACCTACCACTGACACTGCCTGGTTCAGCAGCTGCAAGAGCCTGGGCTTCTTCTAGCTCTTTCTGGTTGGCTTCCAACATTTCCTGCAACATTTCCTTCTTAATTGATAAACTGTACAATACCATTTCTGCAAAGAGAAATTTGGAATCATTTTTGGAATCATTTTTGAAAACAGTTTAAAAGGCAAAAAGTATTCATAAATTATATTTTTATTATAAATAACGTCTTCATATTCCCTGTGTTCTGGGACTATAGCAAAGTAGCTGTAAGAAGTTTTAGCTTTCTGAGAATCCACTATGATCTATGACATATATCTGAAAAGATGGACCCCAAAGTCCAAGTTGAGCACAATGTGCTCCTCTGCCCCCTGCAGCTAATGCTTTGTTTATCTGTCATATTTCTTTCAATAAGAAAGAGGAGGCTGTGCACAAATCCTCTTTGAGAGCCAGTGTGGTGTAGGGGTTAAGAGCGGTAGACTCGTAATCTGGTGAACCGGGTTCGCGTCTCCGCTCCTCCACATGCAGCTGCTGAAGTCTCTCTGAAGTCTCTCAGCCCCACTCACCTCACAGAGTGTTTGTTGTGGGGGAGGAAGGGAAAGGAGAATGTTAGGCGCTTTGAGACTCCTTCGGGTAATGATAAAGCGGGATATCAAATCCAAACTCTTCTTCTCTTGTATTCCTCACCCGAACTCTCCTTAAGCTTCAAAGTGGCTAACAAAAATTCTTCCGGGAACAGTGGAAAGATGCTAAATTTATGTCTCATTGTATCTCCACATTGATGACAGCGGCACAACTGTCTTGCAACAAAACAATTATTTGCCTACCAATAGGTGGTTCCTGCTGAGTCCTTTCTGCAGCACGACGTTCAGCTTTTTTAACATCATGCACAGTTTCCCTTAGATCTGCAATCAAGTGCTTTCTTTGCTCAGTGAGCAGCTGCAGTTTATGTTCTAAAAAATAATTACAGGCCAATTCATAATAAAGTAATAATATATGTTGAAAAAACTTCTCAAAATACAACGATGCAATTGATATGTTAACACTATCTGGAAATTTTAAAAATTAAAATTTGCATTTATAATGCTAGTTGTTCAAATTACTTTATATACATTATATACATCTCACTAATCAAAAAATTGTAATTATCTAAAGCAATGGTTCCCAATTGGTGGTCCATGGAACCCAGAGGGTCCACAGACCCTTAACATAACAAGAACTACCATAGGGACATCGGAATTTTCAAAAGTAGGGGGTCCATGGCTTGACTTTTTGGGGGAAAGGGGGAGTCCACAGTAGTTAGCTAACTGAGAACCATTTATATAAATGATATTTCTTCATTGCTAATGGACAATGGATCTTAGGCTGGGATCTTGCTTCTCCTTCTGGTCAAAGACAGGAAAGATGAACTTAGGGAAATAGGTTGGCTCTCAAATAATGCACTAGTTTGCATCCTCACCAAGCTCAAATAAGACCTACATTCACACATACATTCACAGAATATAAAGAAAACAACAACATTCTACTTCTACACTAATGCAAACATGTAATACTACATTGAACAAATGTAAATAAATGTAAACCCACAACAACTGAAATGAATGTAAAAATGATAGAAATATCCTTAAGCTAAGTATAATTCTTTCTCCCATTGGTAATGAAGGTCATTAGCCTGGGATGTACTACAACTATCAACAACCAGTGTGGGCCATCTAAATGGCTGCTTAAGATAGAAGAACTTGCCATAGTACTTTACTTCTAAATGCAGCTTCTGCAGAAGCATACTTATAATGATTTACAAATGTGCTGGGAGATGTCCAGGTTGCTGCCTACCATACCTCAACTAATGGTGCACTCATTGCAAATATTGCAGATGTAGCTGTTACCCTTGTGGAATGTACTGTCACTGGTGGAATGTACTTATAAACCTTAATAGTATGTGCTCTAATCCAACATGATAATCTTGTATTTATCATCTTCCTCCCTAAAGTTGTGAAAGGATACAAAAAGGCAATCTCCCTTAATTTATTTTGTTCTCTCTATATACCTTTACAGTGGGACACGGATGGTGCTGTGGTCTAAACCACAGAGCCTAGGGCTGGCTGATTGGAAGGTCGGTAGTTTGAATCCCCGTGACGGGGTGAGCTCCCATTGTTTGGTCCCTGCTCCTGCCCACTTAGCAGTTCGAAAGCACGTCAAGTGCAAGTAGATAAATAGGTACCGCTCCGGCGGGAAGGTCAACCAGGTTTCTGTGCCCTGCTCTGGTTCACCAGAAGTAGTTTAGTCATAGAATCATAGAATCATAGAGTTGGAAGAGACCACAAGGGCCATCGAGTCCAACCCCCTGCCAAGCAGGAAACACCATCAGAGCACTCCTGACATATGGTTGTCAAGCCTCTGCTTAAAGACCTCCAAAGTAGGAGACTCCACCACACTCCTTGGCAGCAAATTCCACTGTCGAACAGCTCTTACTGTCAGGAAGTTCTTCCTAATGTTTAGGTGGAATCTTCTTTCTTGTAGTTTGGCTCCATTGCTCCGTGTCCGCTTCTCTGGAGCAGCAGAAAACAACCTTTCTCCCTCCTCTATGTGACATCCTTTTATATATTTGAACATGGCTATCATATCACCCCTTAACCTCCTCTTCTCCAGGCTAAACATGTCCAGCTCCCTTAGCCGTTCCTCATAAGGCATCGTTTCCAGGCCTTTGACCATTTTGGTTGCCCTCCTCTGGACACGTTCCAGTTTGTCAGTGTCCTTCTTGAATTGTGGTGCCCAGAACTGGACACAGTACTCCAGGTGAGGTCTGACCAGAGCAGAATACAGTGGCACTATTACTTCCCTTGATCTAGATGCTATACTCCTATTGATGAGGCCCAGAATTGCATTGGCTTTTTTAGCTGCCGCGTCACACTGTTGGCTCATGTCAAGTTTGTGGTCAACCAAGACTCCTAGATCCTTTTCACATGTACTGCTCTCAAGCCAGGTGTCACCCATCTTGTATTTGTGCCTCTCATTTTTTTTGCCCAAGTGCAATACTTTACATTTCTCCCTGTTAAAATTCATCTTGTTTGTTTTGGCCCAGTTCTCTAATCTGTCAAGGTCGTTTTGAAGTGTGATCCTGTCCTCTGGGGTGTTAGCCACCCCTCCCAGTTTGGTGTCATCTGCAAATTTGATCAGGATGCCCTTGAGTCCATCATCCAAGTCGTTGATAAAGATGTTGAATAAGACCGGGCCCAAGACAGAACCCTGTGGCACCCCACTAGTCACTCTTCTCCAGGATGAAGAGGAACCATTGATGAGCACCCTTTGGGTTCGGTCAGTCAGCCAGTTACAAATCCACTGAGTGGTAGCATAGTCAAGACCGCATTTTACCAGCTTTTTTACAAGAATATCATGGGGCACCTTGTCAAATGCCTTACTGAAATCAAGGTAGGCTATATCCACTGAGTTCCCTTCATCTACCAGGCTTGTAATTCTGTCAAAAAACGAGATCAGGTTAGTCTGACATGACTTATTTTTCAGAAATCCATGCTGACTATTGGTGATCACAGCATTCCTTTCTAGGTGTTCACAGACTGTTTTCTTAATGATCTGCTCCAGAATCTTCCCTGGTATTGATGTCAGACTGACTGGGCGGTAATTATTTGGGTCCTCTCTTTTCCCCTTTTTGAAAATAGGGACAACATTTGCCCTCCTCCAGTCTGCCGGGACTTCGCCTGTTCTCCAGGAATTCTCAAAGATGACTGCCAGTGGTTCTGAGATCACATCTGCCAGTTCTTTTAATACTCTTGGATGCAGTTCATCTGGCCCTGGAGACTTGAATACATCTAAACTAGCCAAGTATTCTTGTACTATCTCCTTAGTTATTCTGGGCTGTGTTTCCTTTGCTGAATCATTTGCTCCAAATTCTTCAGGTCGGGCATTGTTTTCTTTATCGGAGAAGACTGAGGCAAAGAAGGCATTGAGGAGTTCAGCCCTTTCTGTGTCCCCTGTTTGCATTTCACCATCTTCTCCTCTGAGTGACCCCACTGTTTCTTTGTTCTTCCTTTTGCTACGAACATACCCATAAAAGCCTTTTTTGTTGCTTTTAACCTCTCTAGCAAGCCTGAGTTCATTCTGTGCTTTAGCTTTTCTGACTTTGTGTCTACACGTGCTGGCTATTTGTTTGAATTCCTCTTTGGTGGTTTCCCCCCTTTTCCATTTTTTGTACACATCCTTTTTTAATCTTAACTCAGTTAAAAGTTCTTTAGATAGCCACCCTGGCTTCTTTAGGCACCTTCCATGTTTCCGTCTCATTGGTATTGCCTGATGTTGTGCTTTTACTATCTCCCTCTTAACAAACTCCCAGCCATCATGAACTCCCTTTCCTTTTAGTATTACGGTCCATGGGATCTCACCCAGCACTTCCCTAAGTTTTATGAAGTCGGCTTTCTTAAAGTCAAGAAATTGAGTCCTAGTATGCTTGGCTGCTCCTTTCCGCTGTATAGTAAACTTCAGAAGAGCATGATCACTCGCGCCTAATGATCCTTCCACTTCTACCTCACTAACCAGCTCATCAACATTGGTTAGGACCAGATCTAAAATGGCTGTTCCTCTTGTTGCTTCTCCCACTTTCTGGACAATGAAGTTGTCTGCAAGGCCAGTGAGGAATCTGTTTGACCTTATGCTCTTGGCTGAGTTTGACATCCAACAAATATCCGGGTAATTGAAGTCCCCCATTACTACTATCTCCCTTCCTTTTGCATGCTTGGCCATCTGTTCCAGGAAGGCATCATCTATGTCCTCCATTTGGCTTGGGGATCTATAGTAAACTCATGCTGGCCACATGACCCGGGTGCTGTCTGCGGACAAACGCCGGCTCCCTCGGCCTATAAAGCGAGATGAGCGCGCAACCCCAGAGTCCTCCACGACTAGACCTAACGATCAGGGGTACCTTTACCTTTATAAACCTTTACTGCCTGGCAGACAACTAAAGTGTGCCATGCTCTTTCTGACTGATTTGATGGCACAGGACAAAGGGTTAGCAAAATCAACTCCTCTTGTGTATGAAAGCATGGCATTACTTTTGGAATGAAAGATGTATCTGTCCTCAAACTATTCTCTGTATGAAATGCACAAAGAGGTTTAACTACAGAATGTGCATTCAATTCAGACACCCTGTGGGTAGATGTAAGTGCCACCCAAAACAACACTGAGAGACATCAGTCTGCTTTCCTCAGTTCATCTTTCCCACATTTGGCCACAGGGTGGAGCAAGATCCCAGTCTAATGATCTTCATTACCAATGGGGGTATTTATTTGTTATTTATTTTAAAATATTTATTAACTGTTTATTATTAAAAGTAATCATGAAGCAATGTGAACAGCATAAAAACATAAACATAAAACATCCAATAGAATAGCAATATAAAAACCTAAACCATAAAAGCAGCATTAAAAAAGAAAGGTACAGTGTCTAGTGTTAACGATCCAGGAAAGTCCAAAAAAGAATGTTTTGAAGAATGCCTAGAACATGCAAGAGATGAAGCTGACCATACAGCAAAGAACAGGATGTTCCAAATAAAAGGCAGAATTGCAGAAAAGGCCTCTTTAGGGGTCATGGCCATAAAACAGTCTGCAGTCTGTATAAATATTTATTTCACTTGTCTAACAAGAGGACAGTCTGTACTATCAAAGTTAAAAACATCATCAAAATTTAACAAATCAATACATAAATGACTCAGGACTGCAGTATTCAACAACCTGTCCCCCCCACCCACCCGTGAACCGACCCAGACCCTGCAATAATCATCTGAGGCACTTCTTCATTGTCCTATTCCACTAGGCGTCTGAAGGGCAGCTACATGATAACAGGCCTTTTCTGTGGTGGCTCCCTGCTTGTGGAATGCTCTCCCCAGGGAGGTTTGCCTGGCACCTTAGTTAAATATATTTATGTGCCAGGCAAAAGCATTCCTCTTCTCCCAGGTCTTTGGATGGTTTATCTCTAGCCTTTTAAACTGTGGAGGGGGTTATTGTTTTTCTTTGCTATTATGTAATGTGGGGGTGTATGGAGTGTTAGAGAAGGGGTAACACCTCTGGTGGTGGACACGTTGTTCTCCTTATGAGGTAGTTCTCCTTATGAGGTAGTTTGCCCGCCTTTGGTCCCCAACCCTGCATTCATTTCTCACTTGTGGCTTCTACAATCTGTCAACACGTAACAGCGGCCATACCCTGTGAATGGATTTGACTGGCTGGTTAAACCAGGTGAGGGTGGCCAATGGGTCATTGAGCGGGCAAGAACAATAGTGGGTCCAACAATTCAGAATGCATGTGCTGTAGAGGGAAGTGAGGAGTAGGTGGGGATTGTGAACCTGGGAAGGTACCCCATCTACAAGAAGGAAATCTCTGATCCTAAACCTCAGCTGCCTTGTGGGATATCTTCAGAAGAAGAAAAGGCTAAGGAATAAGCCCTACACAAATCCAGAGTGGAGTCCCTAAGATGGTTGGATGGCATCTTGTATGCTTCCTTCCAGAAACGCCTGCAGCCAAGTTGGTGCCAAACATATTGCTCTTCTTTCCATTGGACCACAATGAGGCCAAGAGGTGGGTCTTGTCATCTTGGCAGCCCAGGATTTCCATACACACTGCTCAGGCTTGAGCACAGGAAAGGTCACTTTGGTGCTGCTAATGCAGCAGTTTGACTTCACCCCTGGAGGCACACTCCAATGTCTCCTGAGACAGACAGATGCCACCAATGTTAGGTATTTTTGTGTTTTTATATTGTAAACAACCCTGTGATCCTTGGATGAAGGATAGTATAGAAATGTAATAAATAAAACAAAACATAAAAACAGCACTAGCCTTGGTGGAAAACTGAGCTCAGGCATCACTATTCTAAGGACAGATATGTCTCAGAAGGTTTTTTCAGATGGTTCGAGTTCTTTTCAGCTGTAGTGCACTTACATAAAAATAAGCATTGGTCCTTTTTTCAAACCATGCAGCCTCTTAAACCTGTGCAGGTCTCAATGCAAAAATAATCTATAGCCATTCAATGGATGATTAGTGTTGAACATAAGGTTTTCAGTTTAGCTTCATGTCAAAACTTTAGTTGGCAAAATGAAGAATCATAGCAAACCTACCACTGATACTGCCTGGTTCAGCAGCTGCAAGGGCTTGGGCTTCTTCCAACTCTTTCTGGTTCAATTCCAACTTTTCCTTTAACCCTTCCTTCTTTATCAATAGTTGTTGCAATTCCATATCTACAGAAAGAAATGGCTTGGAATCATCTCTTGAAAACAAATAATACCCTTAATCTCAGGGATGTGGGTTTGAGCCCCATGTTGGGCAAAAGATTTTTGCATTGCAGGGGGTTGGATTAGATAATACACATAGTTCCTTGCAACTTTACAATTCTATGAGTCTGTGATTCTTATCAGGTTTAATAAAACCCAAAGGGGTTGGATAAAATAGCACAAATGCCTTAACAAAAAATCAATATAATTAACAGCAATCCTAGATGTTTGCTACATATGCAGTAAGATCAGAATGAATCCTCTCCAGCCCCACCCCAACACATGGCCAAAGCCTTAGGGAGAAAGTTTCCATAGATGCAAATGGGGGTTTCCCCCTAATACTTCTAGCTGCAAGGGATAGCGGGGTTATCCCAAACAAGCCAGAAAGGGAACATACATATCTTCCCTCCTCACATACTGTACTGCATGTCCAATATAAACTGCTGTCTCCCCGACTGTAAGAAAATAACTTGTTGCATGCTACATTTCTAGCAAGTCAAGTTTCTGCTTTGGCCCTCCATTTCCACTCACCAGGAGGTTTTCCAGCTAGAGCTCTTTCTGAAACACGATCCTTTGCTTCTTCTATATCACATACTGTTTCCTCTAGTTCTTTAGACAAGAGTTCTTTTTGCTCAGCTAGCTCCTGTAGTTTAGTCTCTGCAAAATAATTTCACACCAGGAGATAACAAAATATAGGCTGAAATAACTTGCTACACGCATTAGTGCAAATTCCTTTATTACCTGGAAACTTTAAATGTGTACTGTATATGCATTTATATTACTAGTTGCACTTTACTTCCTACGAACCCTGACTTTCAGGCTGAGTAAATTTTCTTTTAACTATAATGTTTTTGTTTTTTAAAAGGCCCTTACTAACACAACATAATATATTATACCATTGAAGGAACAATCCTCTTCAGTGGGAAGTTGGAGGGGTGTGTGTGGAATTTTTTTCAGACTGAGAGCTGCATTCCTTTCTGGTCAACCTTCCAGAGACCACAGGTCATTGGTGGATGGGCCCAGTGGCAAAAGTGGGCAGAACAACAAATAAGAATACAGTAGGCCAGACTAGTTTCTACACACACAAACAAACTCCTCCAACTAGGCAAGCAAGAAGCATTATCAGAGAGCTCAAGGACAAATTCAAGTCATGCTATAGATAACAGCATGAGAAATCACATCATACATACCACTGATACTGCCTGGCTCAGCAATTGCAAGAGCCTGAGCTTCTAGTAGCTCCTTCTGGTTGGATTCCAACTTTTGCTGTAACTCTTGCTTCTTTGCAGACAGCTCATATAATTCCCTTTCTGCAGAAATATTATACATATATTTGAAGAATAATTTCTAAACTCATAATTGCTCACGTAAAATAAAAGGACTTAAAAATGGAATTATTTCACAGAAATAACAAACTCTTTATCTGTCATTGCAGAACTTATAAAAAGGCAAAGGAGCATAATGAAACCCTTATGGGAATGTGGCAAAGTAACCTCAATATGGCATAAGTCCCTGACAGTATCGCACAGATCAAGTATGATTTAGGTTAGCCTTGCCAAAAATGGTACCTTCCAGTTGTTTGGAGCCACAATTCTCATTAACCCCAAGCCAGCATTACCTATGGCCAGGATGATGGAAATTGTAGACAAACATATTGAGGGCTACAAGTTCCCCATCAGTGCTCGAAATTACAACAGTAAAAAATGTGCCAATTCCCTGTCCTCCCAGTTGTTGAAAACAAGAGGCTATGTATAAATTCTCTTGTACATCAGTACAAGAGTTCAAGCCAAAAGAAGAGATGGCACAGCTAGGCAGTAGTTATCAGTGGACAGGATGGGACTATGCTGCTTTTACCTGGCTCCCCAATGCCCAAATGGCTGCTGATTATGGAGAGGCATGGGGGAGTGGATTGATCCTGCTGCTGCACTTGGACCACACCAACCTTCTCACCAGCACTGGCATTAGGAAGCCTGGTAAGTAGAGCACTTTTGCACTGCTGACTGCTACTGTTTCTAGGTGAACCCTCTCATTATGATTAAGTTTAGAAAGTACTGATCCACCATGCTAAAACTTTTCTGCACACCCTTTTTCTTTCATATTTATTAGTTCTATTTTTATATATACTGTCAAAAGAGCTCATGAGAGCTTGCCAGAACCATCTGCTGAAGCTGAAGCTCCTCACTTCTCTGGTAGCACTAACAGCAGCAGCAGCAGCAGCAGAGGAAGCACATACTCAGGCACTCTATCAGTGGGGTTCTACCACCTACCCAAGGCAGTTGTTTAGTCTGTCTCATGGGTGGGTTGACTCTGGAAAAAGGGGTTGTCCCAAGCAAGCAGGAGAGGGAAGAGACATCTCTTCTCTCCTCATATACCTGAGGAGGCCTTCCCAATAAGAACCGCTGTCATCTCCACCCCCGATTGCAAGTAAGGGAGGAAAACCTAGTTGAATGCCACTTTTCTTGGAAGCATCTGCTTTGGCCCCCAGTCCCTACTCACCAGGAGATTTTCCAGCTAGAGTTGCTCTTTCTGAAACATGATGCTTTACTTTTGCCATATCATTTACTGTTTCCTCTAGTTCTTTAGTAAAGAGTTCATTTTGCTTAGCTAGCTCCTGTAATTTAGTCTCTGCAAAACAATTTTACACCAGTAAATAAAAAATGAATGTATGCTGAAATAACTGTGCTACATACAATAATGCAATTTCCATTATTACCTAGAAACTTTAAATGTGTACTGTGTGTGCACGGATAATAGTAGCTACCTGTACTTCCTACACACCCTGACTTTCAGGCTGATTAATGATAGAGTATCTTTGTTTTTTGTTTTGTTTTTAAGACCCTTATTAACATGACAACATATTATACGACTGAAGGAACAATCCTCTACAGTAGGAAGGGGAGCAAAGCTTTTCCAGACAGAGAACTGGATTCCTTTCTGGTCAACCTTCCAGAAGCCACAGGCCATTGGTGGACAGGCCCAGTGGCAAAAGTGGATGAAACAACAAATATGAACACAGAAGGCTAATTTCTACTAACACACATTGACCCTATCCTCCAACTAGACAAGCAGGAAGCATTACCAGAGAGTTCAAGGACAAATTCCAATCAGGCAAAACCCTCAAGGAAGCCGCAAAGGACTGATAATAGCTGTTGCCCAGGGAGATTCCCAAGAGCCAGTGAGGCCTGGAGGAGCACAACTGACCCCCAGGCCAGAGTTTTCCCACTCCTGTTCTATGCAAAGGCTCCTGGCAAGGACTATCAACTTTATTCAGACAGAAGGTCTTTCATGCCAAGTATATATGCATGCTTAAATGCTTTGGTTTTATATTCAATGGTGTCCCCCATTTGTGCAAGGACTTGGACTTCCCCCAGACAATCACCTTAAATCTGTACTGGGGTCTGCCCCAACCTTCCAAGGCAGCTTTTGTGGTGGTGCATGCCATAAACAGTATTTTTACCTTGAGTTACAAATGTGTTACTTCCTCAGGAAATTTATTGAGGGGATTTTGATTCCAGACAATGATACTGGACAGCATTTTAAATGATGTTTCCACCATTTAGAACCTATTTCTCCCTACCCTGATACTTTTTCATGTTTCCATTGTACACTAGCTTCAGAATATAAACTCTACAGGGGGAGAAATTGACCAAAAACAGTAAGTAACTTTCCGCATGAAGTCCATTTTCCTAATTATCCATTGGATGAATTATATTCTACTAAGAGAGACCAAATTGCAAACATGCGCTGGATTATGAAGAAAGCTAGAGAAATCCAGAAAAACATCTACTTCTGCTTCACTGACTATGCAAAAGCATTTGACTGTGTCGACCACAGCAAACTATGATAAGTTCTTAAAGAAATGAGAGTGCCTGATCACCTCATCTGTCTCTTGAGAAATCTCTATGTGGGACAAGAAGCTACAGTTAGAACTGGATATGGAATAACTGATTGGTTCAAAATTGGGGAAAGAGTATGACAAAGCTGTATATTGTCTCCCTGCTTATTTAACTTATATGCAGAATTCATCATGTGAAAGGCTGGACTAGATGAATCCCAAGCTGGAATTAAGATTGCCAGAAGAAATATCAACTACCTCAGATATGCAGATGACACAACCTTAATGGCAGAAAGTCAGGAGAAATTAAAGAACCTTTTAATAAGGGTGAAAGAGGAGAGTGCAAAATATGGTCTGAAGCTCAACATAAAAAAAACTAAGATCATGCCACTGGTCCCATCACTTCCTGGCAAATAGAAGGGGAAGAAATGGAGGCAGTGAGAGATTTTATTTCTTGGGTTCCATGATCACTGCAGATGGCGACAGCAGTCACGGAATTAAAAGACACCTGCTTCTTGGGAGAAAAGCAATGACAAACCTAGAAAGCATCTTAAAAAACAGAGACATCACCTTGCCGACAAAGGTCCGTATAGTTAAAACTTTGGTTTTCCCAGTACTGATGTATGGAAGTGAGAGCTGTACCATAAAGAAGGCTGATCACTGAATAATTGATGCTTTTGAATTGTGGTGCTGGAGTCCCATGGACTGCAAGAAGATCAAACCTATCCATTCTTAAGGAAATCAGCCCTGAGTGCTCACTGGAAGGACAGATCATGAAACTGAGGCTCCAATACTTTGGCCACCTCATGAGAAGAGAAGACTCCCTGGAAAAGACACTGATGTTGGGAAAACTGAAGGCACAAGGAGAAGGAGACGACATAGGACGAGATGGTTGGACAGTGCTCTCAAAGTTTGACCAAACTGTGGGGGGCAGTGGAAGACAGGAGTGCCTGGCGTGCTCTGGTCCATGGGGTCACGAAGAGTCAGACATGACTAAACGACTAAACAACAAGAAACAGTTAAGGCTATACATAACAGCATGAGAAATCACATCATACATACCACTGATACTGCCTGGCTCGGCAACTGCAAGAGCCTGAGCTTCTAGTAGCTCCTTCTGATTGGATTCCAACTTTTGCTGTAACTCTTGCTTCTTTGCAGACAGCTCATATAATTCCCTTTCTGTAAATGAATGAATGAATGAATGAATGAATGTTTTCAAAACAAATTCTAATCTCAGAATTGCTCACATAAAATAAGGTTATTTTTAAAATGGAATTATTTTACAGAAATTGCAAACTCTTTATCTGTTATTGCAGATCTTATAAAAGGGCAAAAGAGCCATATGAAACCCTTTGGGAATGTGGCAAAGTAACATCAATGTGGCATTACTTATGGCCAGGATGATGCAAATTGTAGTCAAACAACATTTGCAGGGCCTCATGTTCCCTGTCACTGCTCTAAATTACCACAGGGAAAAATGTGCTAATTCACTGTCCTCCCAGTTGTTGAACACTATAAATCACCTTGCACTGATCATCAGGGCTGGAGGGTCAGTCTAATTACCATTTTTCTTCCTTTTCAGCCCCAAAGAAGAGTTGGTACTGCTAGGTAGTAGCAGTAAGTGTGGCAGAGTGGGGCTGTGCTGTTTGCCTGGCTTCCCTATGCCAGGACTGCAAGTAGAAGCAGCACATTGCCTCTGATACTGCACTTGCACTGCATCAACCTTCCCACCATCTCTCTCTCACCAGCACTGGTATTCAGATGAAGTTCGCAAAGTATTGGCCCACCGTGCTAAGACACCTCTGCCACACATTTTGTTCTCTCACATTTATTTGTTGAGTTTTGTCCAGCAACAATACCTCTCAAGCCAGCTAACAACACTTAAAATCCACTATTGTTGCACATTAAATTATAGTATAAACTGATGGATTAAGCTTGGATTTCTTAGCATTCCTGATCCCCTCCTATGACCTCCATAGTTCTCAACTGGAACTACATCTAAGAATGATAAAACATATCATCTCTTTTTGATGGTCTCAGTAATGAAAGTGATAATAAGGTTTGTAATATGCACATTATGTGTTTTTGTACAACTTAAGGTAATTTCATTTTAAACTCACCAGCAGTAAATATAAATCCTTCTGAGACACTATCCTGTGCTTTTTGCATCTCATGCACAGTTGAATCTAGTTCTGCAGCTAAGCATCTTCTTTGTTCAATTAGCTCTTGCAGCTTATGATCTACAAAGATATGTTACATCAGTTTGTAACAAAGTATTAATACACTGTTAAATAATTGCATTATTTAAAATAACACCAAGCTTTTAAAAATAATTCCTGTTATGTGCTCAAAGCATCAGTTGAGGGAGTACTACACATATTACTGTATTTTTCGCCCTATAGGACGCACTTTTTCCCCTCCAAAAATGAAGGGGAAATGTGTGTGCGTCCTATGGGGCGAATGCAAGCTTTCGCTGAAGCCTGGAGAGCGAGAGGCATTGGTGCGCACCGACCCCTCTCGCTCTCCAGGCTTCAGGAAGCTATCCGCAAGCCTTGCGAGCCCAGGGGAGTTCCTGCGGGCTTGCAAGGCTTGCGGGCAGCAGCCCGAAGCACGCGGCGCCCTCCGGAGGACGCCCCGTGCTTCGGGCAAGGTGTCCGCAAGCCTTGAGTGCCCGCCGGGAGGTCCCGCCGGGCGCGCAAGGCTTGGGGCGGCAGCCTGCAGAAGGGCTCTGCGGGGCAGGGAGGGGAGAGGCTGAGATGGGACTCTGGCCGGCCCCGCACACCGCCGAGCGCCCGCGCCATGGCTCGCAACTTCGAGCTCCTCTTTGACTCCCTGGGACACTTCGGCAGGTAACAGGCTGGAGCGCCGAGAGGGAGGCAGCAGCGGCAGAGGAGGAGTGGGGTTGGAGAGTTGGAGGCGCTGTGGGTCTCCAGTCTGGCCCTCCACTCCCTGGGCAGGGGCGAGGGTGGGGGTGGCGAGGCGTGGGAGAAGCGGAGAGCTTTTCTGACTCGGGCGCCCGCCAGGGGTAGGGGAGGGAGACACATGTCCACCGCGGGGGAGCGAAGGTTGGCCACTTCCTGTGAAGGCTTGTTGCTAGTTTTGACTCTCGCCCTCCCTCCAAAAAGCGGGAAGCAGAGAGCGCGCTCGCGGCTTATCCTCGCACTACAACCTCGCGAAGTGGGCTAGGCTGAGAGATGGTGTCTGTCCCCAAGGTCACCCAGTGAGCTTCAGGGATGAATGGGGATTTGAACCCCGGTGTCTTCCCAGCTCGATTCACTACAGCACGTTAATGCAGCATTTGAGGGCTTAGAGGCTAATAAAAGCCCCTGTTTTAAAATACTGGTGAAGGAACCCTTAAGGGAGTATATGTACTATATATGAGGTGGGAGATCTTTTGGCCAAACGACTAAAAAGAGGAAGTTCCCTAAATTTTCCCTAAATTTTCCTCTTTATCCCAGAGGTCTGGTAGTGGTTATTTTGCACATGTTCCAAAAAAAGTCTTCCTGTCATTTGTGGCATGAGCTCTGTGGGTAGGGTCCAAGTGAGCCTTGGCTCCCATTCCCACATGGGGATGGAATATGCTGTTTGAAGGGGGTTGTGGAGGTTTTCCTCTTGCCCTGTGTGTGCAAAACACATGGGGAGCTGCTTATAGCAGGGGTGTGTGTAAGGAGGGGCTTGGCAAACCTGTGTCTTGGGGTTCTTTGAGTATGCTCTCACCTCTAGGAACTTATCTCTATGCTTAGGCAGGAAGAACCAGCTGCACAAATATAAGATGGGGGGCACCTGGCTTACCAGCTATTAGCATCTGTCTGTCTCAAGAGACAATGGAGTGCACCTCTGGGGGTGAAGTCAAACCGCTGGAGAATCACAGGGCCCACAGTGACTGCCCAGACTGGTAACTGCTACCTCCCACATTGTTTTGGCTGTTTTAGCAGCACCAAAGTAAACTCACTGGGGCGCAAGCCTGGGCAGTGTTTATGGAGGTCCTGGGCTGCCCAGATGACAAGTCCTCACTCTGCCTCACTGATGTGGTCCAAAGGAAAGCAGAGCAAAACATTTGGCACCAGCTTGGCTGCAGGAGGAGTACAAGGCACAATCCAATCATCTTAGGGACACCACGGAGCACGCCCCGTGCTTCGGGCAGGTGTCCGCAAGCCTCGTGCGCCCGGTGGGAGGTCCCGCCAGGCTTGCAAGGCTTGCAGGCAGCAGCCTGTTCTGGGGGCTGGGGTCGGGGGAAGCTCGGGCTTCCCCTGCGCCAGCCCCACGCCTGGGGGAATTTTTTTTTCTTTATTCCCCCCCCCAAAAAAAACCTAGGTGCATCCTATGGGGCGGTGCGTCCTATGGGGCACAAAATATGGTATATGTGGTCTTTTTATGTGTGCTTAAATTAGTCACTTATTTTAAAGAAACCATGTGCTCCCATCACTCATCAGCTGATGGGCAGTGGGATGGGGTGGGGTGGGGTGGGGAAACCATTTCCATTGAAATTGCTGTTAAAATGGAGGAAAACAGCACAAGCAACGCTGACAGTAAACCCTACATATATTAAGTAAAAAAGAAACATCGTCACCCGACCCCACCCCCACCCATCTTTCCCCAGCCCCCACCTCTTTCCCCCTTTTCTTCCTAATGTCTCAACAAATGAAACTGATTTGTAAAAATGTTACATGGGGGAAAATACGAGAAAGACATTGCGCATACTTTTGTAAATCAAGAAAATCTTTAATAAAAATACATTTAAAAAAAAATGGAGGAAAACATCTCCCACACAAGTCAATTAGTTTGTACTTATGAAAATACAAAAACAATACTCTATAGCTAGTGGTTTTATTCAAGAAAATAGGTCGCGCCTCAACTGCCCACCCACCCGCTTGTTCGCTCCTTCCTTTGCTGCTTCTAATGTCACTTCCTGCAGCTAAAGGCACAGCTTCCCAGAGGCAATTTGCCACAACCTTTACAATTGCCAAAGTGCCTTCTAGGAAGGTGCCTGACGATTGCAAAAGGGTGGCATGACCTTTCTACAATCATCAGGCACCTTCCTGGAAGGTGTTTTGGCAATCGTAAGGGTCGCGCCCAAGCGCCTCTGGGAGGCTGCGCCTGCAGTTACAGGAAGTGGTGTGGCAGTGGAGGAAGTAGCAATGGCAGTGGAGGAAGTGGCAAAGGTGGGGGGAGGGGAGGAAATGAGCAGGTGAGCAAGCAGGCAAGCAAGCAGTAGCGGCAAGATGGTGGCTGGGGAAAAAGCTGTGGTGGTACAGCATACCGGCAGGTACCACCTCAAAAAAAGCATTGTCTATAGCTATGCAAAGGTCATTGGGCAGTGCCCAAAAGTTAAACTGAAACAGAAGGATCCTAATTCCAAGTAGAGGTGTTTCAGACTGTAAGCTGATAACATGGGAAGCCAGATCATACATACCACTGATACTGCCAGGTTGAGCAATGGCAAGAGCCTGAGCTGCTTCTAGCTGCTTCCGATTAGATTCCAACTTTTCCAATAACTCTTGTTTCTTCTCTGATAGTTCATATACTTTTCTTTCTGGAAAAAAAATGTGCTTCAATCAATTCTTGAAAAATAGTGTCAAAAGTCATCCTTGTTCTCAACATCATGTAGAATGGTTGTTTTTTTAATTGACTCATTAATATATCTTCTTTTGCTAAAGCAAAGCTTAAAAAGATGTAAAATGGGTGCTTTAGGGAATGTAGCAATGTAACTTAAAGAGGGAAATTCCCTGACAATCCAAGAGATCTGTTGTGATAATGTACACTGAAGTGTGAAAATCTGGGGCCCCTCAAGCTATTTGGAGACAGGAGAAGCTGAGGCTGAGAGGAGATATGATAGCCATCTTCAAATATCCAAAGGGCTGTCACATGGACGATGGAGCAAGAATGTTTTAATCTGCTCCAGAGGGCCCAAAAAAATGGCTTCAAGTTACATGAAAGGAGATTCCAACTAAACATCAGGAAGAACTTTCTGATGGTAAGAACTATTTGACAGTAAAACAGACTTCCTTGAAGGGTGATGGACTCTCATTCATTGGATATTTTTAAGAATAGGTTGGATGACCATCTGCATTGCAGGGGGTTGGACTAGATTACCCTTGGGGTCCCTACTATATGATTCTATGAAGGTCCTCTCTAAATAAATGTTTTGATTAAGACAGAAAAAGTGTCTTAAAATAAGTTTTAAATACAGTGGTTCCTTGGGTTAAGAACTTAATTTGTTCCAGAGGTCTGTTCTTAACCTGAAACTGTTCTTAACCTGAAGCACCACTTTAGCTAATGGGGCCTCCTGCTGCCACTGCGCCGCCACTGCACAATTTCTGTTCTCATCCTGAAGCAAAGTTCTTAATATTTCTGGGTTAGTGGAGTCCGTAACCTGAAGTGTATGTAACCTGAAGCGTATGTAACCCGAGGTACCACTGTATATAAAATGAAAATGCTATGCATAAATAATCTCACATTGATTGTCAGTTATTGGGGGCAATAAATATAGTGACCCTCCTTTTTGCAATGTATCTGTTGATGGAAGCCGCAGAAAGTGTGTCCAAGTAAATGATTTTTCAGGTGAACTATCTCAGGGTAAAATTTGAGTAGCAGTGCCCTAGAAGCATAGCACAGGGCATACTGCTGCCACAAGCTTCACTTACCTCAAGCTACCCGTACTAAAAATCCAACAAAGATACCTACTAAAATTAATAAGTGCCTCAAGTTTCTCAATAGACTGGCCCTCCATGTTGCTGTCATCAGAGAGACTTGCATTCTTTGCAGCACCTTTGTGAGATGCAAAGAAGATATCTCAACTGGCCATAGTTTCTCAGAACCTTCCCTTCCTCAGTTAACCCTATGGAGCCAATTTACAGTGAGGGGGAAAGGAGGCACAGCTTCAAACTGTCTTTTAAAATTTCAAACTTTGTCTTATGCTACGTCAGCGGGCCCTATAAGAGAACCAAAAGCAGTAACAAAATGAAACAAAGGAGATGCAGCTTCAGATCAACCTTCATAGTGATATCCTGGTGTGGTAATTTCAGTTTCAATCATTTTTCCAGTCTTAAATTCAGTTCTGCGCCATGGGCATAGCCACAATTTGGAGGGGGCAGGTCTTTTGTTGGGGGGAGGCAGAACCTCAATTCACTATGTATTTTTATATTTTTATTGATTTAGAGGGGCTGTTTCCCTCCCTGCCCCCCTTGGCTACACCCATGTTCCACACATTACTACATCTGTATGTGTATTTTATTTTAAGACTTCATGAAAATTCTTCAGCACTTTAGTGCTAACTTCTAATACAAACATTTTGGTATGAATTTCCCCTAACATGCACATTTCTGCAAGCATTTTTCTTAATATTGCATTTTTAATGTCATCTTCTCTAATATATGAATTTTGTTCACACTCTCCTTATTATACACATTTTTGTGAACATTATTTGACTGGAGAACTGCATAGGAAAAATCAAAACAGGACATATTTTGAAGGATAGCCACATTTCACCAATTGTTTGAGGAAGTGCAAATTAGGTAGGTTTGCATTAAAATGTGAAGCAAACTGAATGTCTCCCCACCCCATTATAAGAGTACTTATTCTCTACTTACCAGTAGGTCGTACAAACACAGTTCTTTCTGAAGCACGACGATATACATTTTGTATACCATCCAAAGTTGCCTCAAGATCTACAGTCAGATGTCTTTTTTGCTCAGCTAACTCCTGCAGCTTATGCTCTACAAAAAAAAATTCAGGTTAATTCATAACTGTCAGGGGTTCAGGAGCAGAGGCAAGGGCAAGGGAGGAAACAGAGAGCGAGGGGGAGGAGGCAGAAGAAAAGATGAGTGATGACGACGACCCGAGATCTCCGAGTCTTTCCAGTGAATCAGAAGATTCACAGAAAGGAGCACCAGTGGTCAGGGCAAGGGGGGAGCCTAGGGGGACACCCCAGGAAGATAGAGCCAGTGGGGACTCAGAGGAGAGCAGTTGGAAATCGGGACCAGCGTCACAGCCAGAGAGCAGGGAAGAGGAAGAGCGCCAGAGATCAAGCGCTGGCAGCTCGCAACAGGGGGGAGGGCACGAGTCAGGAGTGGCCACACCTCCATCGGGGAGCGAAGAAACGGTCAGACGGAAAGTGGAAGGTTGGGCGCGCGCCCAAGTTCAAATGCACAGGAAAGTGACGCAGTAGGCAGCCAGGAAAGGGAGCCAGGTCCTAAAGCCCGGCGCAAGGAGACAGGGAGTTCCGGGGGGTCGGCGTCAGAAGAATCCAGGAAGGAAGAGACCCCGGGGGGCAGAGGGACCCAGAGGAGAGCAGTCAGGCGGAAAAGGTGGAGCAGGGCTAGGATATTAAGTTGGTGCACAAGGGGCGGAGACTCAGACGGAGCTTCGCCGATCTAGCCATTAGACGTAGAGTTGCACGCAGCAGCTTGAGAATGGAAACTGTAACTCAATAAAGACTTTTACTTAATGAGCGCTGGCTAGCGTGATCCTCTGTGAGCTAGGATCTTGAAGCAGCTCTGACAATAACAAAAATATTAATATATGGAAAGAATATATTTAATATGAATACTTAGCATTTATCAGGTGTTTCTTGTGCCACTTCACTGAGCTGAATGAAATGCCCCCTCCCCCCATCAGTTACCACATTCATACATGGTCACGTTAGGAGGAATATTTAATCAATGAGGGCATTTTTTGGCATGGGCGGGTGCATGCTCTGCACCTGAATACTTTGGAGCCAACCAAAGACTCAGCCAGATTTGGACTTTGTGTACTAAGGATGTTGTTGAGAATGCTCACATGAATTCTACTAAGCTCCCATACTTTTCCAACTCAGAGGTTTAACTTGTGGCACTCTTGTGGGCTCCAAACTGAGATATAAAAAACTCAAGTTTGGCCCCTGTGCACACACCCATTGCCTCAGGATTAAATGAGTTAATTTCTATCAGTCAGAAATAATGAGAGTTTAAAACCTCCCATGATCCTTTCTGGGAAAGTGCTGTGGCTGTCTTTGTAGCTCAGAATTGAATTTTGCTGACATATCTATCAGAAATTGCAATACAATTGCAGTACAAATGACAAATGTTGCTAGAGACTAATGGCTGTCTTTGCAACTGAGAATTGGGTAAGCAAATAGCTCCTTGGGAATATTGTGCACAGCTTCCTAGGCTTAAATGTGTGATTCCTTCCCCAAACCCCTCTTATGAGCTTGGTCCACCCAAAGACCCCTTGTAAAATGTGTTCTGCCAAATTTGAGTATGATGATGCAAAGACTGGCAACACCAACCTCCTCAGTCTGAGAAGCAGTTGTACTTGTGGTTTCACCTGCTAAAAATGCACACTGCATCATTCTAGTGCCACCACTAGGACTAGTAGGCTAGGGCTGCTGGTGCTCAATGCCCTTTCCTCAGCTTTCTGGAACTATGTGAATCAGTAGCAGCCAGCAAGGCAGGATTGGATTGGAATGGTGATGCTGACTGGGTATAGTGGCAGAGTCAATGTAATTATTTATTCATTCATTTTATTGTATTTATATTACATGAATATACCCCCTTTAGCAAAAAAGACTATTTGGTACTCAACTGTAATGAGGATTTCAGAGGTAGGAAAGTGATGCTTTCAGGCCCAATCCACCCCCTGGTCTTGCTGGCTGCCTACAGACTGTTGTAGAGCAATTCTGTTACTAGAGAGCCCTCAATGCCCATTCTGGAGGCATATCTTCTGGCCTTTGTGAAACTGCTTGGCAGGTAAGTACCTTAATTCAGTGAACATATATTTGTAGTTGAAGCAAGAGAAATCACAGTATACATACCACTAACACTCCCTGGTTGAGTAGCTGCAAGTTCCTGAGCTTCTTGTAGTTCTTTCTTAGTAGATGCCAACTTCTCTAGTAACAGTTGCTTCTTTTCAGTTAGCTCATACAATTCATTTAATCCCTTTTCTGCAAGCAAAAATATTTTGAATCACATTTTGGGGAAATGTTTTATATTGCACAAAAACTCAGTTTTCAGTCACCCACAAACTTACTGATGCCATTTAAAATATATAATGTTATCTGTCAATGCAGATCTTAAGACATGGCAAACAGTTCGTTTGCTGTGTAAAATCCCATTTTTTCTGTTTTTCAACTCTAATTTCCTCCTTTGAGCTCTAAGTGTTCCTAACATGAAGCCAGAAAGAGATCACCCTGTGCACTGTACTCTGTCATCTGTGGTCTCCCTGTGTGGAGTTTATCTTTTGCTGCTAAGCTGAGATTAGATGCTCAGACACATTTTTTCTTGGGAGGTAAAGAACACTGGTCCTTACCTGAAGAACATTTATCCAGGATGACAGGCCATCTCATTGTTCCATGCACTCCAAGGTTGAAGGAAGTAGACATGGCATAGTGCTCCTCAGCCTCAATTCATTTCATAATGAGACCATGGATTGATTCAAGACAGGTCAAGCAACATAAAGAAGAGTAGGAGACAAAGCACTGTGCCCAAGTGCTGCAAGCCCTGAGAAGCTACAAGCTGGGTTTTTTCTTTGTTGACTATGAGCATGTGGTCTTTCAGAGCATTGATGCTCCTCTTTATGTTGTTGCTGTTGGTGGCGTGCTGCCTGAACTAAAGAGGAAGAGGCAGCTGACTTAGCCTCTGAAAGAATGATTGGGTAAAGGAGTGCTGGAAAATGTTGAAGTTGTGGTCCTTCCTGAAGGGCTGGCCTACTCAAAAGGGTTGGAAAGGCTGAGAAGGGGAATATGGGCGATCTGTCCTGCTATTTCATGGTGGCTAGACTGGTTTACAGAATCTCCTTCAATGCCTTCTTGACGAAAGGCATTGTACCCACATGTGCAGCAATGACCAAACAGACCCTGTCAGTGCCCCAGTGTCAGAGCCACAGATGTCTATGTGCTTACCACCCACCACAGCCATTGAAAGAGTGGCAAACTGGGTAACACTGAAGGTGACATCAGACACAAAAGCAACTGCTCTATGCAATTTCAACAGGGTTTTCCTAAGCCTCTCTGGATCTTGGTGAGGGTTATCTAAAAGTTTAACTAGCCAGAGCACAGGTACTCAGGAAAGAACTAAGGCATCACAGAAGGCCATGGATGGAAGTAGGAAGTAGTGCTGTCAGTCTTGAGCAGGGTAAAGTCAAGTCTGTGCTCAGAAAGGTCTTTGAACTGGACATCCCCTTCTTTAGGAAGGAGAGACCAATGAACACATATATAGTAGCATCCACACCTGGGACCTTTAGCATGTTCTTGAAGTAAGGCTCTGGTGAGTAGCATTTGTTAGCCTGAGAGGCTTGACAGTATTTTTGAAGGGAATGGGTGCTGGAATGGAACTGATGGAATATCTTTAGCAATCCTTGGAAGGAGCAAGAGCTACATCTGTTGAAGACTAAGAAAATCCTGACATCTAGGGTCTTATGAAGCCTCAGAGGCAAGAAGTTGACAGGCTCAAAGAGATGGTGCAATGAGCTCTGTATCTGAATCACCACTCCCCCTCCCATCTAAGAATTTAGGGTTCAATAAAGGATCACAGGGATCCAGATCATCTGACAGGTTTGAAGGCAGTAGAAGACAAGGGCAGGTGGTTGTGAGGGAAGAACTCATATACCTAAGAGAGGAAATCCTAAGGATGAACAAGGGGAGGAGCAACAGGTGGCAACAGGCCTGGGGTGGTAGGAGGAGAATTGGAGGAATAAAAGGACCTTTCTTTTTTCTTTCATTTTTACACAGAGGAATAAGGCAACACAGAGATGAAAGGACCTTAGCAGAGAAGGGGAGAAGAAAGAAAGTGCAAAAAACTTATGAAAGGGGTCAAGCAAGAGCTAGGACAAAGAAATGAAATAGAATAGGGTTGAGGAGCACCAAGGCATGCCTACTTCTTCAACTCTGTGGTGCAGTGTTTGGGTGAACAAGTGCCTGGATGCCTTCTTTAAGCCAATAGGCCCCACAGATGTATCAATCCTAGATTCAATACATGTAGTAGATGGTGGCACAGCAGAGATAGGGAGCGAAGACACCCTGGTCCACATTTCTGGGCTATGACTAGACTATAGAAGATCTCTGTCATTGCATTTGTAACACTGACAAATATAGTGGTACCTCGGGTTAAGTACTTAATTCGTTCCGGAGGTCCGTTCTTAACCTGAAACTGTTCTTAACCTGAAGCACCACTTTAGCTAATGGGGCCTCCTGCTGCCGTCATGCCACCGGAGCACGATTTCTGTTCTCATCCTGAAGCAAAGTTCTTAACCTGAGGTACTATTTCTGGGTTAGCGGAGTCTGTAACCTGAAGCATATGTAACCCGAGGTACCACTGTATGCATATTATGTGTTATTAAACATAAAAATTAAAACACCTCAAGGTTATTTATTCATTACTCACCACTGGGTATTAGAAATAAAGCTCTTTGTAAAGCTTGCATATCTTGCATACTTTCCTCTAGATCCTTTAGCTCTTCGGTCAAATGTTGTCTTAGCTCAGAAAGTTCCTGAAGTCTTTGCTCTACAAAATTATTTCAGGCCACTTCATAAAAGAACCAATATATTTGAAATAACTACATTCAGTACAAATTTGCAATGGATACACAATATCCATAGGAAATGGTTACCGGTAATAGTAAAAGCACTTGTTGAAAGCTAAAATAACTATATATATGACCTCAACTACCCTATAGGGTTTATCACTGTATGGTCATCCCCATTTTTCTGATGGCAGGGGGAGATTCTACTAAAGGGGAGATTCTCATAAAGCAAATAACATTCCACTTCTCTAATTTTGAGTGAAAAGTAGGAAAAGCTACAACAGGAAAGAGCAAGTGACTTAGGACTAGTTTTACTAATAACTAATAAGATGATGATGATGATTAAAATGGTTACAAGGAGCACATTTCAAAATGGTTCCTTAAATGAACTACTAGCTGTGCAGTATAACCAGAGAAAAATACACACTAGAAAAGCTGCCATTGCTGTTCTGTGGGTATGGCCCTAAAAACCGAAGACTCACGGGCAAGGACATGAGTTAAAAGGAAACATTTTTAAAAGTACATTACAGGAAAACCAATTTAAGTTGTTGGTAAAATATACATTTTGACCAGCAGAATCTGCAGTTCTTAGCAGTTTCCCCACTTCCTAAAGTATAAGACCCTAGCTTAAAAGACCCACAGAAAGAGGAACAAGCGCAGATCTACACTCATGGTTTTTAACATTAAGGAAGGATTAAGGAATGGTTTCAATAACATATATGGACACATGACATCCTACTTTTAAGATTCATAATGCGTTATTAAAATGTGACACCAGAGGATGCAGCAGAGCAACCAGCAGCAGTTTTGATGAAAAAAACCCAAGGTAAAAAACACTTTAATTAATAAGTATGCCTTGTGACGTTTTAAAATGACACATCTAACATCATTCTAACAATGTTCAGTGTAGATCTAGCCCAAGTCTCCACTCCCTCAGATAATAGGTGCAGATTGGCTGCTGTGAAAAAGATGAGACACACTAGGGTATAAGCTTGTAAAGTATAAGCCTAAAAGTGTAATCATGACTCTGTTCAAATTCAAAATTCAAAAATATTTCTGATTAGCAAGCTACCACTAATAATATAAATAAATAAAATCACTATCCCTCCTTCCTCAATGAACATATTTGTTTATGAAATCTTAATTAGGCATAAATCTGTCATTCATTATTTCTAGGTAAAAAAACATTTGAAATTTTGTGCCTTTTTTACCATTCGCACTGTCTGACTGGAGAGATGCAAGCGTTTCTGCTTCTTGTAGATCTTTTAGATTTGAATCTAGTTTTTCTTGCAAAAGTTTTTTCTTCTCAGATAATGCAGAATGTTTCATTTCTACAAGGAAATGCCTCAGAATTATTATAAATGACTATTCCAAAGTTGTATTTAAAATTTGAAACAGTTTTGATTACTTTTCAAAGTAAGTTCTGTTGAAATCAGTTCTCTCTACTTCTGTGTAACATGGAAATAGTTGTGCAATGGATTTGATGGAGTCCTGGGCCAAATCAGGCCTATTCAGAGGGATGATGCCACCTATTCATGGATTCAGGAAAAGTCCTCTCAAGGATTTTGCTTCCTCTCCAGAGAATTGCAGCTCGTTGACTTTCAAACACACAGAAATATGACAACCCAGACTCTTAATTCCAGCCAGCAAAAATACAACCTTAATTATCACTCAATAATACATCACTCACTTTTTCCTACTTGTTGAATATATTATCCATTGCTTATGTGTAGTTATTTAACTGGATGGATTTGCTTACTATGCATTTTGAAAGTTAGGTTCGTGTGAGTGCTTAATAATGAAGAACATTAATTTTCCTTAGTTACCAATCTAATGACAAAAGAGTATACAGTGGATGCAATTACCCTGAAGTTGACTTTTTCCAACAATGCTTGAAGCAGAAGGTTGCGCCATTTGCAGATCCTGCAGGTTTGCTTCTAGATGAGCAGCCAGCACCTTTCTTTGTTCTTTAAGCTCTTTTATCTTTTTATCTGTGGAAACACAAACACTTTGTACATTTATTGTACATTTATTGGACTATATATATTTGAAACTAAATAGTACTTTCTGCTTTTAGATAATAATCTGCTTTTAGCAAATGTACCAATGAACAGCTATGCAATATCAATCATTCATATGTATATCCCACTTGATTATCACAGGTTTATGAAGCAAATTGCAATGCTATAAAATTACAAAACAAACTTATGAAAACACAAAAACCATAATAAATGTTTAAAGCAAAGGACATAGTTGACAATATCCATATGGTAATGGGTTGCGACAAGCCACACTGGTGTGGCAGGAGAGGATGACAAGAGTGGCAGAAAGAGTCAAGGATAATCAAATGAACATTTAAACATCTTAATGTAGAGTAGCATAGCATAGCATAGCATAGAATAGTATCTAAATGTGGTTTTTTTATTTGCAGAATATGCATAGATACATTTTCAAATTGAGAGAAAGAGCACCAAGTGATACTAAAGACAATCCTAGTTGTGATCCAGAATTACTGTTTGAACAGAGTTGCTGGAAAAGACTTGTTTGACACCAGCAGCAGGCCTAACCAAACCTCCCAAAAAGAAGGTTTGCTGACAATATGTGGATAGTTATCTGAGCCTTGGTTTTATATGGACTACAGCTGAAGCTTCTTGAAAGGTACCATGGGTACTCCTCTTAAAGGGGCACCAAGGCCTCCCCTATGCTAGCATTTCCATGTCTTCTGGTAAGCAATTCGTAGAGTGGAATTTCTCAGACCTATCCGGAATACTTGCTGGCTGCAGTGTTCGGGTGGAAATCATCAAAATGTCCAATAAAACCCAAAAGGCTGTTTTCTCAGATTTTCCATAAAAATAGCTCAAAAACGTCAATTTTTAAAGCTCAACTTAAATATGGCAACCCTAATAGAGCCAATTCTGTTCTATTTGTTTATTCTCTTCTGTTTGTTAATGTTTGGGCTTTTTATAGAAAAACCAACTTTTAAAGGGTGAAATTAATTTACTAGCGTTAGAATCAATTAGAATCAAGTTAGAACAAGTAGTTAATGAGAACTTCTTGGTGAAGGCAATCAATTTAGTGTGGTGTTAAAAACAGCTTTGGGGGAAGTGAATCAACTAAAGACAAAAAAGGAGAAAAATCACTAGGGAAAGAATCAATTGTACTCTCTGCAGAAGAATTAATTAAGCACTCAAAGCACTGTAGAGGAAGTAATTAAGCACGTTACAGGGGGAAATAGTTTGGGGAAACTGCACCAAACCAACCTGGTGCAGTAAAACTTCTCAAAACAAGTGAGCAAATCACTCGTAAGGAAGAAGTAGTGACAACAGAAAAAAAGCAGTTAAAGGTCAGATGAGCATCCAACAATAAACTTTGCCTGCTTTAAGTAAGGGCAGAAAAATGAACTGTCACTCAAGAGTGGGACAGTGGAGAAGCATCTGACAGTGGTGATTTTTTTTCCTGCCTTCAAGCGAGTTGAGCAAAATGATATTACAGCTGGTGGTGTCCTGGTGTTCCCTGGAGAAAGGTTATGTGGAAAGTTTATATTTAAAAATTGGAAGAGTAATCCTAAATTAAGGAAAATCCCAAAAAGCAGCTGTCACAGCTGAGAAAATTCTAGACCTTGGCCCCACAATCTAGATGTCCCAGGGTGAACAAACACACAGCAAGGCCTTACCAAGATTTTAATGCATGAAGGAAATTACACTGGAAGACATGCCCCTTTGGACATCCTGATCACAGGTCACTAACAGTGTTCAGTGTTAACATCAACACTTGCATGGGAAGTAAGAAAGAACTCATCAGCACCCCAGTAAAGGACAGCTCACACAGAATACAGTAGATCGGTTATCCCTCAAAACCACTGTCTACAGCCTCCTCGGATTATGATCCATCAGTGTGATCAAGGAAGCTTTATTCCTAACCATAGTTTATATTACAGTGTAATTCTATAGCAACCAGCTTAATATTTGTAAGTTTCCTTAAATAGTACTTCACATTTTAGCTAATATTATTTGAACTCGAATTAACATTAGACTATTTGTGTGCAAAGTGGCTTGATCTTCCCTACAAAATAATCAAGAAGTGTGCCAAAAGTAGTTTAAATGCTTTCTTTTTGTGTGTTTTAAAAGATACAGAAATCTATTTTTGCCACATTTTATTTTTGTTTTAAAGTGATACAATCCTACGTGAACCTAGTAAAGAAAAATCTAAGGTTTCCATGTTTTAGTTTGACATTAGAATATAGCATAACTTTGCAAATGGTTTGGGGTTGAGATTGTACTTACCACTCACACTTCCTGGTTGGGTAGTGGCAAGAGTTTCAGCTTCTTCTAACTCCTTCATATTTGATTTCAAACTTGCAAGCAAAACTTTTCTTTCTTTTGAGAGCTCATCTATTTCCTTCTCTGCAAAGTGAAACATGTGAGAACTAAGTGAGAATGTTCTCATGGAGATAAAAATAATGCAGGAAGCAGATAAGTGTGCAGACAGAAGCATATTGAGGGTCCCTTGCACTCTTGGCAAGGAGCTGTATCAGGCAAATGCTGATTGATGATAATCAGAGTTTTGTCCTCATGGCACATTAAAGGGAGCATGAAGTATGTTGTCATCCTTGCAAAATTCCAGAGCAGGAGACCCAGAGAAACTAGAGGCTCCCCTGCTCTGTCACAGTGGGGAACTGCTGCAAAGCAGGACCTTATGATGTTAGTGGGGATGAGTTAGGAGGTGGCAGCTGCTGTCACTATACAAGGCTCAGGCTCAGTTTGCTTCTTGCTGAAGCCATGTCAAAATTCTGCCCAGCATTATATCAATGCTCATCTGACATGTGGTGCCCACAACACATTGCTCTGGTTTGCAAATGTGCTTACGAGTCTTAAAAAGGGTTGGCCACCACTTGGGATACAGGAATGATACAATCACTATCGTTGCTGTTCATCATTTCTTTCTCTTTTGTTTACAAAGTGCTTTATGCAACTTTTATCTCTTTCATATCTTGTCTATGTGGGTTGGTGCCTTGCTCCTGGGCAGCTGCAGCCAGGGAAGGAGGCGAAGAATGCAAGGCTGTTGCCTCCCAGTGCAATGGGACAGAGCACTGTCAGCTGGGGGCCGGCAGCCATAACCACCTCTGAGCGCTCTCTCTCTCTCTCTCTCTCAGGATAGCTCAGCACGAGACTCTTAATCTCAGGGTTGTAGGTTTGAGTCCCATGTGTTGGGGAAAGATTCTTGCATTGCAGGGGATTGGACTAGATGATCCTAAGGGTACATTCCAGCTCTGCAAATCTAAATCTAAAATCTCTCCCTTTGGGAGAGCCCAGCTGTGCAGAACTGAAATATGCCTGCCGCCTGGTGCCTAACCAACCCCAGAAAGATGAAGATTAAACAAACAAACAAACAAACACACAAACACACAAACAAACAAATAAAGCTGAAGTTGAAAAATGTGTCCTCTTTTGGGAATTTCCTTTAAAAAAGAAAAAAGAGCTCTTGAAATCAAGGACTTCATCATGGGGAAGGATTTCTTCAAGCCAATAAATCCATTTGGACTGACTCAAGTAAATTTGAAGGAATATTGTATATATTTTTTAAAAAGATACGTTGCTCATGTTATTTACCTGGATTGAATTGCTTATTATGCATTTTGAAAGTAGGGTTTGTGGGAGGGTTTAATAGCGGAGAACATGAATTTCCATCGGTTACCAATCTAATGACAACAAAGCATACATACAGTGAATGCACTTACTCTGAGGTTTGCTTGCTTCAGCAGGTTCTGGAGAAGAAGCTTGCGCCATTTGCAGATCCTGTTGATTTGCTTCTAGATGTGCAGCTAATACCTTTCTTTGTTCTTTAAGCTCCTTTATCTTTTTATCTGTGGATATACAAACACTTAGTACATTTAGTGTAAGATATATATTTCAAACTAAATAGTACATTTTTGCTAATAATCTTCTTTAAGTAAATGTGTCAACAAACAGCTATGTATTATCAGTCAGTCATATGCATATCCACTTGCTTGTCCTAAGCTCATAAAGCAAGCAGCAATGATTTATTTATTTTTGTAAAATAGAATAAAATGATGAAATCACATCAAATGTTTAAAATATTAGAATGTGCTTCAACCTTCAAAATGGGTTTTATGTGGAGATTGTACTTACCACTCACACTTCCTGGTTGGGCAGCAGCAAGAGTTTCTGCTTCTTCTAACTCCTTCATATTTGATTTCAAACTTGCAAGCAAAACCTTTCTTTCTTTTGAGAGTTCATCAATTCCCTTCTCTGCAAAGTGAAAAATGTAAGAAGAAAGTCAAAACGTTCCTTCCCTCACTCCCTAAGAATCCTAGGAACTAAAGTCTTCCCCTTACAGAGCTACAATCCAAAGAAAGAATAATTGGTCTGACCTAAAGTGTAGTTTTGAGAGTGGGCTGTCGTATCCAATGGAATGGCTGTTCACTCTGTTGCGAGAAACTAGACGGGAGCAAAGATTTGTGGGAAGTAGGACAGACTCCCTCAGTTTTCTGGATTCGCCAGTCAGAAAGTACTAACTGAGTCAGTAAAGAGAAAAAACACCTGCCTACTTCCCCATACCTTGGCTCTGGAAATTTCTATATAAAGCAAAATAAATACACCATTGATACACTAGTATCATGCCAAGAGCATGTTGCTAAGTACAACTGGAACAGCAGAATACAACAGGAAACCATAGGAAAGGAAAGTGCCCTTGTTCTCAAATCCTATTTGCTGGTCTCCCAGAGTCATCTGGTTGGCCACTGTGAGAGAAGGATGCTGGACTAGATGGGCCATTGGCCTGATCCAGTAGCCTCTTCTTATGTTCTTAATTGCAGCAAAATACCAGTCTGGGGGGAGGGGGCAAGTCGTCTGGAATTTATAATGCTAAGTTGATTCAGTTTTGCCCTTCCCTCTCTTTCACACACAAAAACACCCTCCTTTCCAAAGCCACATCTGCAAAACCAGAACAAGAACTCTGATCAGTTAAAAGGTTAAGCAAAGTCAAAAACAACACCTGGCTGCGCTTCTAGGCACTCTAAACCCAAGGAAAAGCAGTTAGGTTCCAGATGGTGACTAATAGTATGGAGAAGATACCAACACCACCCACCCTCATTCAGCAAGTTTGGGCTTGCCATACGTCCGGAAAATTCTGGACATATTCGGAAATTGGATGCCTAAAACGGCATTTGAGGAGAATTTTTGAATTTTAAAAGATGTCTGGAGGTTCAGAGCTGACAGTCTGGGCATGCATGGTGGGCAAGGGCAGCTGCAGCCAGGGAAGGAGGCGAAGAATGCAAGGCTGTTGCCTCCCAGTGCAATGGGACAGAGCACTGTCAGCTGGGGGCCGGCAGCCATAACCACCTCTGAGTGCTCTCTCTCTCTCTCTCTCTCAGGATAGCTCAGCACGAGACTCTTAATCTCAGGGTTGTAGGTTTGAGTCCCATGTGTTGGGGAAAGATTCTTGCATTGCAGGGGATTGGACTAGATGATCCTAAGGATACATTCCAGCTCTGCAAATCTAAATCTAAAATCTCTCCCTTTGGGAGAGCCCAGCTGTGCAGAACTGAAATATGCCTGCCGCCTGGTGCCTAACCAACCCCAGAAAGATGAAGATTAAACAAACAAACAAACACACAAACACACAAACAAACAAATAAAGCTGAAGTTGAAAAATGTGTCCTCTTTTGGGAATTTCCTTTAAAAAAGAAAAAAGAGCTCTTGAAATCAAGGACTTCATCATGGGGAAGGATTTCTTCAAGCCAATAAATCCATTTGGACTGACTCAAGTAAATTTGAAGGAATATTGAATTGCTTATTATGCATTTTGAAAGTAGGGTTTGTGGGAGGGTTTAATAGCGGAGAACATGAATTTCCATCGGTTACCAATCTAATGACAACAAAGCATACATACAGTGAATGCACTTACTCTGAGGTTTGCTTGCTTCAGCAGGTTCTGGAGAAGAAGCTTGCGCCATTTGCAGATCCTGTTGATTTGCTTCTAGATGTGCAGCTAATACCTTTCTTTGTTCTTTAAGCTCCTTTATCTTTTTATCTGTGGATACACAAACACTTAGTACATTTAGTGTAAGATATATATTTCAAACTAAATAGTACATTTTTGCTAATAATCTTCTTTAAGTAAATGTGTCAACAAACAGCTATGTATTATCAGTCAGTCATATGCATATCCACTTGCTTGTCCTAAGCTCATAAAGCAAGCAGCAATGATTTATTTATTTTTGTAAAATAGAATAAAATGATGAAATCACATCAAATGTTTAAAATATTAGAATGTGCTTCAACCTTCAAAATGGGTTTTATGTGGAGATTGTACTTACCACTCACACTTCCTGGTTGGGCAGCAGCAAGAGTTTCTGCTTCTTCTAACTCCTTCATATTTGATTTCAAACTTGCAAGCAAAACCTTTCTTTCTTTTGAGAGTTCATCAATTCCCTTCTCTGCAAAGTGAAAAATGTAAGAAGAAAGTCAAAACGTTCCTTCCCTCACTCCTTAAGAATCCTAGGAACTAAAGTCTTCCCCTTACAGAGCTACAATCCAAAGAAAGAATAATTGGTCTGACCTAAAGTGTAGTTTTGAGAGTGGGCTGTCGTATCCAATGGAATGGCTGTTCACTCTGTTGCGAGAAACTAGACGGGAGCAAAGATTTGTGGGAAGTAGGACAGACTCCCTCAGTTTTCTGGATTCGCCAGTCAGAAAGTACTAACTGAGTCAGTAAAGAGAAAAAACACCTGCCTACTTCCCCATACCTTGGCTCTGGAAATTTCTATAATAAAATCTCTTAATTGCTAAGTATCTGAAATGTAAGGAACACCCATTCCATTGGATACGACTCCCCACAAACTAAAAAGGAAGTAGTGTTGGCAGTTTCTACGATTGCGAGTGGGTAGGAAAGAAGCATGCTTTGAACGTGTTTTAAATGTATGGCATATACACATCCACATATAGTTCTCCATTTCACCCCGTGCCTATGTCCACCTGCTATTATTTACTAACAATTTGTTTTGGGGAGCCCCTTAGATTTCAAAAGTTGTATCTACTGAAACAATCACCATCACTACATTGAAACATCTTTAAAGCCCTGGTTCTGTTATATGTCTACAAATGTCCAGACCTGTGCTTTTTCTTTACCTCATTTCATAAACACTCTGTCATATTAGGGGATGTTGAATTTTTAAACTTTCAAGTTTCAAAAATGTGCTAATAAGTTGTAATGTGAATTGGGAATTCAAAATATATTTTGGTTAAATTAATATAATTTAGCTTTGCTTAGTAAGTAAAATATGTGTAAAACTGCACAGAGATCATTAAAAATGATTGCCAAGTACTTGCACTTATTATTACATTATATTATTATTTCAGAAGGTAGAATTAAAATTCTTTGGTTTTCCAAAAGTAGTTTATGTGTGTCTTCATCAAATGAAGACTTACCAAGCTAAAAGCTATCCAGTCACAAAAACAGCAGATTCCTCACACCCCAAAACATATTTTTAAGATCCCTCACTGAAAAAAATTGAAAAAATTAAGTTTTACCCCTATAACAGGCCCTGTGTCACATGCCTATGTGATCTTTCTGTACCTATCCCAATTATTCTGCATTTACCAGGCTTAGCTTTTTCTTCCAAGACAGCTGCAAGAGCTTTTGTAGTTTGCAGGTCCTGCATATTCTGCTCTAAATCTGCAGTCAACAGTTCTCTTTGTTGTAGTAACTCCTTCACTTTGTTCTCTGTAGAAAAAGAGACATTTTTGTGCTTGCAACACCTTTTAATGTTGTTACACATCTGGGGTAACAGAGTTTGAATGTGCAAGGGAACCTATAACTGCTAGAGTTAGTGAATGTTAGAAATTAATAAATGGTAGAATTTAGATCAGTGTTTCCCAACCTTTTTTGGGCAAAGGCACACTTGTTTGATGAAAAAAAATCTCGAGGCACACCACCATTACAGCCCCGTGACGTCAGCGCGCAGCGTCACTTGAGCTCCTTCTCCTGCTCGTTCAGGGCCGCAGTGGCGTAGCGTGGGTTGTCAGCACCCGGGGCAATGCAAGTAATTTGCGCCCCCTAACCCGTGGATTTGCGCCCCCTAACACTAACCCCCAGATGTTGCGCCCGGTGTGGCCGGCCCCCCCTGCACCCCCCATGCTAGGCCACTGATCCATAGCTAAAAGCAGAAGTCGACAAATGTGTCCTGTTTTTTGCTCTTTGCGCGCGTCCTGCAACCAGGGGCGAGTGCCATGGGGGCGAGCCATGGCAGGGCGCGCTGCGTGGAGCCTCGCTGCAGCCTCCCCCTCAGCTGTAGGGAGGCTGAGGCGGTGGGCAGAGGCCAGAGCGGAGCTTGCGGGCAGTTCGCCCGCAGACGCATGGCTCTGCGAAGACCCCCAGGGACCGTCCAACCAGCCTAGGAAATGTGCTCTGGTCGCGGGGGAGGAGACACGAGGCATTGCCATCCACACCTGGAATTGAGGAGGAGCTGGAAAGGTCCTTTGGTTTCACACCCAGGACCCATTTTTTCTCTCTTCTTTTGAGAAAGGGGTGGGAAACGGGATTTGGAGGGCGCATGTGTGCGCGTAGCTGAGCTCCAGTTGCTCTGGGCATTTCTGGACAGCGCCGGTAGCGTCTCTCCTAACCCCTCCCCACCCCGGTCTCCAGCCCCCCCCCCCCGCCCAAAGGCTTCCCCCTACCTGGCCAAAGTTCCACCCGAAGCTGGAGATGCGGTTCGCGCTGCCCACGAAGAGGACGCCGAACTCGGAGAGGACGTATTCCTTGCGCTCACCGCAGCGGCGCAGCTAGCCGCTCAGGGGCCCGGGGC
The DNA here is from genome assembly GCF_964188305.1 of Podarcis bocagei. Classification (NCBI taxonomy): domain Eukaryota; kingdom Metazoa; phylum Chordata; class Lepidosauria; order Squamata; family Lacertidae; genus Podarcis; species Podarcis bocagei. Next base: position 42,744,552 of record NC_138137.1, on the reverse strand, counting down.
GGCACGCGCGTCCTGCAACCAGGGGCGAGTGCCATGGGGGCGAGCCATGGCAGGGCGCGCTGCGTGGAGCCTCGCTGCAGCCTCCCCCTCAGCTGTAGGGAGGCTGAGGCGGTGGGCAGAGGCCAGAGCGGAGCTTGCGGGCAGTTCGCCCGCAGACGCATGGCTCAGGCACGCTGCAGGCGCCGAGGTGTGGCGCCCAGTGCCCCCCGCCTCGCCTAGCTACCAGTGGCATAGGAAGGGGTCTGCGGTGGGTGCGGGGCTGAAAGGACAGACAAGGCTCCAGCAACCACCCCCACCGCCAAGTCCGCCGGTCCTGCAATCCCTTGCACGCTGACTTGGAAGTACAGTGGTACCTCGGGTTACATACGCTTCAGGTTACAGACTCCGCTAACCCGGGGCGCTGCTGCTGCTGCTGCTGCCGCCGCCGCTCCCGGCAGGCATGGGCCCAGCTGAGGCGGCGGCGGCTGTTGTGGTGGTGGCGGCGATAGCGGGCGGAGGGGGGGGCGGCGGCGGGGCCGAGGTGGCCGGCGGCGGCGGGGGAGGCGGCGGCGGGTGGAGCAGGAGGGCGGCCGAGGCCGGTGAGGGAGTAGGGTTGCCCGGGGCTTGAGGAGCCGTCGCCGGGAGTTGCTGCTGCTGTTGCTGCTGCTGCTGCCCGGACATGCCGGCCTCCTCCTCGTCCGCTGTCTCGCGCTCCTCCCTTTTGCGCGCGCTGCCCCGCCGCCGCCCCATTGGCCGGGTCCTGTCAGCTGATCCTGTGTTATTTCCTGTGTGTGTGTGTGAGAGGAGAATGGAGAGAGAAACCTCGGCACCACCACCGCGGAGCCGCCCCCGGCTCGACGCGGATCCTCTCCGCCGCCGCCCCGCCTCTCGCCGCCCGTCTCGCCCGCCTCCCTCCCACGGTACACCAGGCAATCTCTCGCGGCACACTAGTGTGCCACGGAACACCGGTTGGGAAACACTGATTTAGATAATATTTGGAGTACTGAAGGGAAGATGTCAGCACCTCAACTGAGACAGAAGTTGTGAAGAATGACAAAAGGTTCTGGAAGAAAGTCATCAATGGAAACCATCAACCAGGCTCTGCCAGTGAGGGAAGGAGGGTGAAACAAGAGTGATATCACATAGGGAGGAAAAGTTGTCCTTTAAAAAACAGAGGTCTGGAGGGGGAGCGACAGACAGGTGGGGAGGAGTTGCTAGGAGCAGGGGTTCTTGGAAAGAAGAAAGGAAGTGGGCAGAACATCAGGCAGAGGCCATTTGGGACAGAACCATCTTGGCAGGCTAGGGCAGCAGGACAGAGATGGCATGCAGGCTGCCTTGGACTCCATCGCTGCTCTAGTTCACCAGAAGCAGCTTAGTCATGCTGGCCGCATGACCCAGGAGCTGTCTGCAGACAAATGCCGGCTCCCTCGGCCTATAGAGTGAGATGAGCGCGCAACCCCAGAGTCATCCGCGACTGGGCCTAATGGTCAGAGGTTAACCTTTAAACCATATTTCTTAAATACACTAGTCTCTGCTGTACCTTGATTTCCCAACTGACGTGCTACCCTGGATGAGTGCCTAGTACCCCTGGAATCTCATGCAGCTATTTGGCAGAGATTGGAGTGGCATGTAACAATGTATTACACAAAAAGGTAACTTGAATTATATACAAGGAAACCTTTCTATAAACAATCAAGTTCTATGGTGAAAAAACTTGGGGAGTTTTTTTAGTTCTGAGGCCTAAACTGCCACTTTTAATTGGTCTTTGGACCTCTTGCTAAATGATGCTTATACAGTGTTACCTCCGGTTAAGAACTTAATTCGTTCTGGAGGTCCATTCTTAACCTGAAACTGTTCTTAACCTGAGGTACCACTTTAATGGGGCCTCCCGCTGCTGCCGCTCTGCCGCCATGCGATTTCTGTTCTCATCCTGAAGCAAAGTTCTTAACCCGAGGTACTATTTCTGGGTTAGCGGAGTCGGTAACCTGATACATCTATAACCTTAAGCGTCTGTAACCCGAGGTACCACTGTATATGTAATCATTTGGTTACACATACATATGGTTGTGTTTATGATTTCTCTCATTGACTAATTGATATAACTCTCTTTAAATTCACCCGGTTTCTAAAACAATGAATTTCCTTCCCCCATCATCACTTTCCTCGCCATTATTATTTGCTTAGGAAAGCACTCACAAACTGCTAAAATGAGTTCTAATTACCGTATTTTTTGCACCATATCACTCACTTTTTTCCTCCTAGAAAGTAAGGGGAAATGTCTGTGCGTGTTATGGAGCGAATGCCTACTGATGGCGGGGGGATCTGCTCAGTCGTGAGCAGAGGATCCATGGTTCCCCTTCCTTCCCTCCTCCGTGGCTTGCTTTGACACAGCAAAGCGGGAGAGGAGAGGAGCCTTCTCCTCTTATACCCCTCTTCTGCATTATTAACAGCATCCTTCTCCACCCACCCCACGCGTGTTCCTTGTCCCTTGGGTGCTTTTTCTTCCCTCCCCACTTAAAACATGGTTACAAAGCACGGATCCACATGGATCCTCAGGATTTTTGCACTGGGTCACCCCAAATTCACCATCAGATCACATAGCATGTCCATTGCTACAGCTTGCACCAAAAAAATCACGCACCCACGGTTGCCTGGGGCTGCAGTGGTGCAAAAACGTGGTTACAAAGCATGGATCCACATGGATCCTCAGGATTTTTGCATTGGGCTACCCCAAACTCACCACATGTCTGTGGCCACAGCATGAACCACAAAAATCATACATCCACTGTTTCGTTTAGAATATTTTTTTTCTTGTTTTCCTCCTCTAAAAACTATGTATGTGTTATGGTCGGGTGTGTGTTATAGAGCGAAAAATACGGTATTAGCTGGTCTCTGCCCAGCAACAAGGATGGACCACCCACCAGTTTTTGGATCCGCTAAATACCTTTTCCCTCTGCCAACTGACCCTCCTCTCTTTTACTTTCCTTCCTAATGTCTTGTCTTTGATTATACAGTACAGTGGTGCCTCGCAAGACAAAATTAATTCGTTCCGCAAGTTTTTTCTTCTTGCGAGTTTTTCGTCTTGCGAAGCACGGTTTCCCATAGGAATGCATTGAAAATCAATCAATGCGTTCCTATGGAGACCGTCCGGGGACAGAGGGGAAGCGCCGCGCGCCTTGTTTTAAAGCAAGGGAAGAATCGCTTCTCCCCGTTGCCGCCCCTTGGTTCAAAAGGGGTCCGGGGACAGAGGGGAAGGCGCGCGCGCGCCTTCCCCTCTGTCCCCGGAGATTGCGGGGCTGGCAACGGGGAGAAGCGATCTTCTCCCCGCCGCCCCTTGCTTCAAAAGAGGTCCGGGGTGCGGGGGCAAGCTTCGTTTTGCGAAGCAAGCCCATAGGGAAATTCGTCTTGCGAAGCAACTCGAAAACGAAAAAACCTTTCATCTTGCGGGTTTTTCGTCTCGCGAGGCGTTCGTCTTGCGGGGCACCACTGTATCCTTAAGGGCAGAGCCCTTTAATCCCTAAGGACAATAGCAGCAACAGCAAGTCACCCACCATGAGTAATTGTCGTTTTAGTGGTTCCCACAGACACACATTACACCAAGGTAATTACACCACATTTGTCCAGGTTGACAAAGTTCAGAATGGGACAAGGCAAAAGAAGGCAAAAGAAGACTGGGGCAAAAATTATAGAGTGTTACATGTAAAGAAAACATAATTACCTGACAGTACTTACCACTCATTTCTGATGGCTGGGTAGCTGCGAGAGCTTGAGCTTCTTCCAACTCTCTCATATTTGATTCCAAGTTTGCACGCAAATGGCTTCCTTTTTCTGTCAGCATGTTAATTTCATTGTCTAAAAGCAACACATGACCATGAAATTCCCTGATATTAGAACATTGGCCCATCCAGTATTGCCAACTGCGACTAGTAGTGACTCTTCAGGATCTCAAATAGGGGTATTTCCCTGCCCTATCAGTAGCAATCAGTGAGCCATGGCAGCTTTGTGCACCTAGCTTCAAAACAGCAAATGTTGCTGCTGCTTACCAAAAGGGAGGGAGAGGACTGAGGCACAGGGAACTTAATGCAGCATGGGTACACAGGGGCAGCAGGAGCATTTGAGGCTCTTGCGCCTTGCCCCTTGCCCTCTTGGTAAGCAGCAGTGACACTAGCCATTTTGAAGACTGGTGTGCAGTGTCGCCCTGCCTTCACCATCCCAGAAACCGCTACTACAAACTATGCCACTATGTTTTGAGCCATGTAATGCCATTATTCACTGAATTTCATCTATACTGAAGTGTATCAAATTACTATATACATTATAGTATATACAGAGCCAGCATGGTGTGGTGGTTAAGAGCGGTGGACTCGTAATCTGGTGAACCAGGCTCGTGTCCCCACTCCTCCACATGCAGCTGCTGAGTGACCTTAGGCTAGTCACACTTCTCTGAAGTCTCTCAACCTCACTCACCTCACAGTCATATATATATATATATATATATATATATATATATATATATATATAAAATTGTCCAGTAGCACCTTAGAGACCAACTACCGGTAAGTTTGTTCTTGGTATAAGCTTTCGTGCATGCACACTTCTTCATATACACTGAAACAGAAGTCACCAAAGAAGTCACAGTGTTTGTCGTGGGGGAGGAAGGGAAGGGAGATTGTTAGCCGCTTTGAGACTCCTGAAGGGGAGTGAAAGGCGGGATATCAAGTCCAAACTACTCTTCTTCTTCTTCTTCTTCTTCTTCTTCTTCTTCTTCTTCTTCTCCGCATTTGCAGCATGTTAATCTTATCTAATTTCATCTTCACTAGTAGATAGCAACTGGGTCCAATTTTGTTACAGTTGCCTAATATAAAAAATCAAGGACCCTCTCCGGAGGTTGAGGGAGGATTTACCCTCTCCAGTAAAGGATGTCCACTTCAAACTCCAGGGAGGGTCTCTTGCCAGGCAGAGGCACAGCAGGGCTTTGCTGAGGCTAGTCAGGTGCTGCCCTCAAAATAAAGCCCTGGTTAAAGGTAAAGGTAAAGCTAAAGGGACCCCTAACCATTAGGTCCAGTTGCGAACGACTCTGGGGTTGTGGTGCTCATCTCACTTTACTTCCCCCCCCCCTTTTGTAAGCTTTTCAAACATTTGATAGTCATTTATATCTTTTTTTAAAAAAAATTGACAAAGTAATAAAAATAAATAAATAAATAAATAATAAAAATGTGCACCCCACTCCCGAGACCATTGCATTGTAACTATCCAACCTTTATATTTCACCCATATCTCAGTGATGTTTCTCAATAAGAGATTTTCAATATTTTGCCACCATTGCCTGTTTGGTTTGATAAAAAATATATTCACCAGCTTCTCCCTCATTTCCTGCGTATCACTCTCTAACCATTCTAATGCTCCTTGTTCTGTTATCCCATCTATGATATATCTTAACTTGTTTGCTATAAAATATAATTTATGTTGAGGACACCCAGTCCACCCAGTGCACCCCAAAATAAGGAATAGGCCAGCCAAAATGCTCAACATTGTTTGCATTCCTTAAAAAAGATTGGTCTGGCTGCAAATTTAAGCCATCTTATAGAGGACACTCTTTGGGAGGTGTGGTGTATGATCCTAGGTGGCATAAAGCTTTTTGTGAGCACACACCCTAGCTTTTTATTTATTTATATATTTAGGATCAATTATTAGTTTAAGTTCACATGCTTAACAGTGTCCTGCACCAAAACTGTTCCCCACATGCAGTTTTATGTCTTCAACAGGCTTTTCCAACTGGCTTAAAAGTTATTAATTAATATCAATAGTAATAATTTTCATTTAGGAGATTTTTGAATATGTTTTATAATCAAGGTAATAGGTTTTGATACTCACCAATGTCTTGTTGCCCTGGTCTAACAGCTTCTGCTGGTTGAAGAACCTTAAGATTAGTGTCCAGATTTGCAAGTAAGGCTCTTCTTTTCTCTGTCATCTCATTCATTTCTTCCTCTGTGGAAGAAATAAAGTTTTACAGCTTATTTAACCGCAGTAATGAGAATATTCATGCATGTTGCTGAGTGGTGAGAGACTCTAGAAGTGCCAGCAATATCCAGGGTTCCAATTCTTTGGAATGAAGCTATTGGAAACTGTGGTATCTAGGATATATGGTTTTATTTCCACATATATACAATCTGAGAATAAGATTGGACTAATAGCATTAACACTATAACAGATATTGCTTTCCCATTAGGCTTCTGAAGGGGGGACCCACAAAGGCATAGATTTGGTTCCAGCATACAAGTCAATCCGCTGTGCATTTCAAGCTCCCATCTTCAGATGAGGCTAAAATAGTTCTTGGCCTATTATTCTCCTACCCCTAGCATGACAACCAGCCAGATGAGTGGGGAGGAACCTTACCCTCTCCTGAAAGCACCACCAGTCATTTGTCTCTATAGCAATACATGTGTTCTTGACCAACTCTTTAGACATGTAAAAAATGTGCTTACAGGCCCAGCTAGGGCCACTAACTTAACAAAGAAACTGGGCAGCTCAGCAGTTCCTTCTACTGTAGATTACAATCTTATAGTTACAAGACCAAAGGCATGATTGGGACCCACAAGCATCATCTAACCCTCCAATCCTCTAACAATACTAAGCATTTTATGCATGCAAATTCTGGACTCACCATTCTATCATTATATTCTTTGACACAACTGAGCCATTAGTCTGCCCTAAGCTAAACATTTATTTGCTGTATGTAGCTTGTAGAATCTACCTGATAAGTCATCTTCAGGAACATGTGCTTGCTGTAGAAGCTGGAGAGTTGATACTACATTTGACAGTAGCTGCCTTGTCTGTTCTGTTTGCTCTTCTTCTGGTTTACCTACATGTAGTAGAAGGCTTTGTGTAATATAGGAAAAATGTTCTCCCCACACTTCAATTACTGTATTTTCCAATTACTTACCAAACCTGCCCAAACAACACGCAGAATGCAATTTATATATTCTGGTTTATCACATCCTTGGAGGAAGGGGAAATGCAACCACTGTAATTTTCAAAAATGGGGGATTTAGCAAACATGACTGACATGTGGTATGTAGCCTAGGATGTCTGGTTGGTAAGACTTGTATTTTAGTATTGTTTGTATTTCTTAGCAGCCAAAGTACTGCATGTGGCATCCTATGTGAATTTTCAGGTCTTTTCCAGTTCTCCACCTTTCCCTTTGCCGCTTATTCTCCCTACTGAAAAATTGCTTTGAAGGTAAAATTACCCCCTGGAGTAGCATTCATTTTACACACAGTTATTTAAAAGAAAATGGAAAGAGAAAGCTGTTTATATATCAATGTATTCTTTGAAAGCCTTCCAGACACAATTATAAGTATGGCCAGTTGCAAGTCTGGCCACAAGTGGGGGAACCAAGGAGTGCCTACTGTAGGTAGCCGACCCTCACGAAAGTACCATTTTCTCACATGATGATTGCAGGATCCAGGTCAGTTCATATGCGAAGAGACAGGCCTTGAGGTATTGTGCTCCTAAGCCATTTAAGGCTTTATAGGTCAAAACCTATACTTCAAAGACTGCCTCTCCCCAATGAATTGACCCAGACTCTGCAATCATCATCTGAGGCCCTTCTATGTGTTCCTCTTCCACAAGAGGTCCTGAGCACAGCAACTTGAGAATGAGCCTTTTCTGGAGTGACTCTCTGCTTGTGAAATGCTCTCCCCAGGGAGGTTCACCTGGTGCATTTGTTATATAACTTTAGATGCCAAATGAAAAGTTTTCTCCATCAACTGGCCTTTGACTAATTAATCTATGGCCTTTTAAACAGGGGGTGGCGGTTATTGTTTCTGTTTGATATTATTGTATATATTTTTGTGGTTTTTTTCCTATTATAACCTGCTCTAGGACCTTTGGATGAAGAGCAGTATAGAAATTAATTTGTTGTTGTTGTTAAATTCAATGAATTTATAAATTCAATAAATAATAAATAATAAAATACTAATTGTTGCTATTAACTTTTTTTTTAATTTTTGATAAAAAGTGGATTTGTTGCACTGCTGTGACAGAGAGCTTTAATCTACTTAATTGTGCAAACCTAAACATCCAGTATACAATTACACCCCTCCCACAAAATAATGACAATCTTAAGGTGATTAAAATAAGTGTGAATCCAGCACAATGATAACAAATAAAAATACAACCAGGCCTTTGGCTGATTAACATCTGATACCCTTTTAAATGTGTTGTAGGAGAGGGTATTATTGGTCAGTTTTTATTCTTATTTTTATTATGTGTTTTTTGTTCTTTATATTGTATTTTTATGCTGTGAACTGCCCTGAGATCTATAGATGAAGGGCAGTATACACATCTAATAAATAATATCAATAAATGAAATTATTATTTTTTTAAAACTGTCAATCAATCATTAGCTCCTTACATTACTGGGTTTCCACTTACCAAGTTGCTGGAGTCCATCTGGAGGTATCAGCTGATTTAGTAACTGAAGTTTTTGTTCATCTGATAATAATTCTATTTTGTTGGCAAAAGCAAGTTACAGAATAATTAGGAAATGTGACAGAATGAAGTACAACTTCTTTTGTGATCGGCTATTTATATAATTATAAAACAAGTCTTAGAAAACAGGCATTCTTAACCCTTCCTGTACCAGTTGCTATAGTGACATCCATATCTGTTGCAAATAAGACAGAGACAGTTACAGAAGACTATACTATCTACACTTTGTAGGGAGAAATGTGTAAAAGCTTGCTTTATTTACATTATATTTGCACATTAGGGACGCGGGTGGCGCTGTGGGTAAAACCTCAGTGCCTAGGACTTGCCGATCGTATGGCCGGCGGTTCAAATCCCCACGGCGGGGTGAGCTCCCGTCGTTCGGTCCCAGCTCCTGCCCACCTACCAGTTTGAAAGCACTCTTAAGTGCAAGTGGATAAATAGGTACTGCTTTATAGCGGGAAGGTAAACAGCGTTTCCGTGTGCTGCGCTGGTGCAGGCTCGCCAGAGCAGCTTCGTCACGCTGGCCATGTGACCCGGAAGTGTCTCCGGAAAGCGCTGGCCCCCGGCCTCTTAAGCGAGATGGGCGCGCAACCCCAGAGTCGGTCACGACTGGCCCGTATGGGCAGGGGTACCTTTACCTTTACCTATTTGCACATTACTGAATCTTGCAACTTAATTTTTTCTAATGTAATCTCTCTTTACAATAATCGTATAGCTTGTGCAATACACACATACATCCAGCTTTTGCAGACAGAACTCATATAACTTGCTTTTAAAGAGATCAGACGGATGCATCCCATTTTTGTATCTCCTTAAATTATGATGAAATGGCACTTTAACTAAACATATGCCTTCGGTCAGCAAACTAACTAGCATACTGCATTATCACTGTGCTAATCCTTCCGTAGCTAGCCATAATCTCAGTTGGGTGAATAGTATGCCCTCCATTCACTGTAAAGCAGCCACCTTCAGAGTAAGTAAATTCTTCTACAGTGGAGGAGGACTTGTTGGTCTGACCTGGCAACCTGGATCTACCTCCCACTGTGGTAACCATATTACAGAGTATTATAGTAATGGGCATCATAGACCTTGATCCATTGTACTGGATTCATTGTAATGCATCCAGAAATGCATCAGACACTGCATCATTGTCACTAGTCCTAGCTCTTTGATGAACACCTGTTTGATTCCATGGTGCCTAGCATTGTGAAGACTACTACTCTTCAGGATGGTTATTCAGGGAAGTTGGCTCTACAGCGATGAGAGGGATGTTACCATTGCTATGAGTGGGCTGGGGCCATTTGGCACTGGGCACTGGAAGGGATACCCTCCATTTTTGTGTGCCCTAGATGTAACGTCTTCTGAGAAATCCAGCAACAGTCCTGGCTGGGGCTGTCACTTTCCCATAGCATGGGGAACAAGCTCTTCCTGACCCCTGCTGCTGCCTAACACTGAGCAAAAGGAAAGACAGGAAAATGTACAGATATTAAGAAAGTGGAGGGGAACTGCAAAAAAACAACAACCAGAAGATAGAAACTGAATCCCTGATGTCTGGAGCTAGGCAAAACCAGAACTAAAAGGGTTGCCTTCCACACCACTAAACTGTGAACTTTGGCCTTGCCTACTAGACTGGATGGGAAGAATAACCCAGCTATGGATGTTGGCCTTTAATGTAGGAGTACACAACTAATATTTTTTTTTAAAAAAATACACCAAATGTTATCAAAATGATCAGTTATATCAGGGTCACATTTTAATCCTAGGGCGCACAATGTGGTGCATCCTCCTTTCAATCCACCAAAGACCCCTGCATTTTTTTTAAAAAAACCTGAAGCTATATTATCTTGTTTATTGTTTGGTTGGGGGGTCGGTTTTGCCTTTTCGTTTTTTTGCAAGGTGTTGCCTTTGTCTGTGTTTTGTTTGCTCGGAGAACACCTGAGCATTGCCAATTTTCCTTCTGTGAAACTTGTATATTGAGATGCCTACAACAGTTTCTTACATTTCCAAATGCACTCCTGGGCCCTCCAAAACTTGGAACCACAGGTCTAATTTCAGGGTGCCATGTGCAGATGAAAGAATGTAATGTACCTGGTGCCTTCTGACTCCCACTTAATCCTTTAGATATAGCCTAATAAAGTTGCAGACCTCCAGTGATGTCTACAAGCTTGAATCTACAGCCTGAATCTGTACAAGCACATACTGTACCCTTAAATTCTCAGGAATCTGAATGTACTTACCCATGCCTTTGCTAGGCTCTAGCAAAAGTTTGGCTAAAGTTTCTGCTTCAGGAACTCCTTCTAGCTCTGCCAAATTGTTTGCAAGCTGATCCATTTTTTTATTAATCAAATTCTTAGTTCCACCCTCTATAAAGTAAAACAAAGGGGTTTTGTTGTTGTGTATATAGGGGCAAGGAGAAATATTGGCAATATTATGTCTCTACAGGGCAGGAACAGTTACAGTTTCTAATAAAACAGTGTTATCCATGCATTCAGAAACATAAGGGATGGTATTCAACATAGCTTGCCTGGCAGTATTATCTCCCCTCTCACACACTATTCTGGGGGTTCTCCTAACCTCCAGAGCAGATTTGAAGAGGGTGCAAATGAAGGACAGGAGAAGTTCCATTGTCCTGCAGAATCTCATTTAAAAGGGTTTGTGTATATATATATATATATATATATATATATATATATATATATAAGCATTATTTTATCCCACTCTTCAGCGAAAAAGATTCCCTGAGTGTTTTATATAGGAGCTGCAGTATAAGTAGTCTGTAAATGTACACATGATCTACAAGACATGACTGCAGAGGAAGGAAGAGGACAGGAAAATAAATTCAGGCACCACTTGTATAAAGTTACAAAATTCTAAATGGAATAACAAATGAAACACTAAGATCCTGTTTACACTGGAACTAGCACAGTAGAATTTATCTCTGAGTAAACATGCCTAGGTTTGAGCTGTAGCACAGCTATGTACCATCCCGGGATATGTACTATGATGGGTAGTATAAAATGTCCTATAGAAATTAAACTTTATAAAAACTTATTTAGGAATGTCTGCACCAAAATATTTTTTTCTAGATAAATTCTCCTGTTCTCCAAAAAATCCCTATACAATGTTATTGCATGCCTTAACCATTATTATTTTTAATTACAGAAGAGAAGAATTACCTTCAAGTCCTGAAGAATCCATGTACGTTTGTGGGATTTCTTTTTGTAAAGTGGAAGCCTATGGAAAACAATGGGGGGAAATAGAAAGGAGAAAACATCCCATTCTTCTGCTTTCTTGGAATGCCTCTGAGATATGTTAATTTTATGAGAAGAAGGGAGTGTTGTTACATCTATTTCAGACAGCACTCTCAGTTTGGGTAGGGTTGCCATATGTCCAGAAAAACCTGTACTCTTTTTGGAGGCCAACATGCCTATCAGGGCAGATTTTTACATTTAAAAGGAAATGTTCAAGTTTTTTGAGGGGAGGTTAGCTCTGGCTTGGGTGGCTTGGGTGCAGACTGCTCTGCACGTCATGGCCACTGCCAGCCCGAGCTGGGAAAGGTGTGTGGGTGCCCCCACATGCCTCTTTCCCCAGCTTGGGCTAGCAGTGGCTCGGGCTATCCTCTTTTTTGCTCTTCAATATATGGCAGCCCTAAGTTTGGGTGTAACCAGTAGGTGAGTGTTGGGGTGAGTTTTGAAGATTGGGCCCCCTCCAGTGACCTCTATGGAAGAATTTGACATCCCCTTTTTGCCAATGTCATTTCAACAGGTTACCAGGTCACATGAGCAAGTTGAAAGGCATTTGCAATAGCTGTAAGTCTTTGTTTGCATGTCCCACAACTTTTGGAGGACTTACACCAACATAACGTACATCAGCTGAGTTCTGGCTGAGCTGGAGTGAGGAACCTAACTCCAGCATAGCCCCAGCAGACCCAGATCCAAACTCTCTAATCCTGGAGAATCTTGGGTTTGGACTGGACTGTTAGTGTCTCATTGCTAATTTACTCAACACTCACCAATTCATGTGCACTTTTCATTATGTGTTTTAATGTCTGGTGATATGAACGTTTTTCTATAATTTCTAATCAGTCATCGGTATTTCACAGATTTAAGATCTTACCGTTGTTTCAATTATCAAATAATAAACATGAATGTATTAACATTCCATTAGTACACAGGCATTCTGAAATGATAACATGTAATATTCTCAGAACTATAATTAAATGTATTGTTTATATTCTAATATTTTATGTACATAATAACAGTATCTGCTGCTCATATATAGCTATTTTTACCAATATATGAATATAGCCGACTATATTAAATTATTTCAGTAAATAATAATACTACACCACGTCCTCCTTGACATCAAGTATTCTTCTCATTTGCTGTAGTAGCAACTGTTTGTACCTGTTCTGGACTGATAGCTGCTGATATCCTTTTAGTATCTCTCATAATTGTCTTAGGTTGAGCTGCATCTTCCATTTCGATTTCTGAAAGAAGCGATGAAGCTTCCTGCTCACTGGTGGGCAAACTTCTTGTCTCTTCTGGGACATTAAGTTCAGGAGAGGTGGTTTTTCTTTTTTTTAAGTCAGGTGGAAGCACTTCCTCAGGAGACTTATCTAAGGTTCCTGACACAGTTTCTTCCACAACTTTTGTTAAAGCAGGCAACTGCTTTTCTTCAATTGGAGGCGATGGTGAGGGTTCTGAAACAGGACTGCCATATGTTTTTTTCTCCGCACTTTAAGATTTAAAACATAGGGATTGTCAGCTAAGAAAGCTTAAAAACAGCTGTTACTTATTCCCCTCTGCCGCCACCCAAATAAAGTTAAATGGAACCAGTAAACTTGTATGTCTTTATTCGTCAACTACAGGCCTGGTCCACATATCATGCTAAAACAAACCTTGCCTTTGAGTGAATGTGCAGTGTCCTGGAAAAGAGTTTGCTGCCATTCTTCTCCTCCACAGTCCTTTTTTGCTGGCATGCCAAGCTAAGCCAAGATTTCGCTTAACCAGTGATCCAAACAAAGGCTCATGGTTCAGCTCTGTCCAGACCAACCATTAGTTGTAACCAACCTTGGTTACATCTGGTGGTTAGTCTGGAGAGAAAGAGCTTAACTACAAGCTCAGGTATGAATGACAGGCCAAGCCAAACCTTACTTCAGCTCAGTGCAGTGTGGTAGCAAAAAAGACCAGGGTGTAGCAAAGTGGCTGCCAATTCCTTTCTTGCAGCCTACACATTTTCACATTCATGCTAAGCCAAGACTTGGCTTATTGCGATGTAAGAACAAGGGCACAGAGTTGTATATTGTGAAAAAGCTAACAATGTTCTTAGTTTTAACAGATGTATAATAAATAAATGTGCAGGCACCTCCCCACTCACAAAATATATATAATTGGTGGTCATTTCTTTCATTTAATGAAAGTGATTCAGTTCACAACAACAGTATTTATTCCAGTGATGTTTGTCTCTCCACTCAGCTCTCTCAGCTATGTCAAAGAGAATGTTACGGTGAAACTGTGGTGCAATACAAATTGGATACTTGAACTCAGGTAAATGTGATCTTTGAGCAAAATTTTTATTATCTTTTAAACTGGCGTGGTTATTTAAAAATGAGGCTTACAATGGGGTAACAATCCCACACAGAGATGTCTGTGAGTTGGAGATTATATCCTAAAATGAAGCCGGTATCATTCTATTTGTGGTACCATAGGAAAACACAGAGTCAGTTCTAGGACCATAAATGTGGCACGCTCTGGACTAAACTGGATCTAGTAAGCAAGGCAAAAGGTCCGCACATTGATACAAAATAGCTTGATTTCTTTGAGAGTATATGCAAGGTAGACACAGGGTATAAAATGTAAGTAATAAAGCCAAATAAAGCAGTGGAATCCCTTGCAAAGTTCCTTAACAGATATTTAGGCAAAAATTCAAATGGCTGGAGTTTTGAAAAATAATTGAAAAAGTAGAAAATCCCTCAAAAGCAGTTCATTATTTATGTACTAATAGAGAAGGAAGATGTGTCACTTGGGTTATGTCTGGAGGCAAATCAGCTTTAAAAGTACATTAGATGGGAACATTTCTCCCTCCCAATTAGACAGCACATTTTTTAAAAATGTAGCAGGAGCAAAATACTGCCCCACTCTAAATGCCAAAGCTGGATTCTGGCAATTACCACTGGACAATAGGAACTCATGTTTATATGCATCTAATACACATTTTGGGTACTACCGTTTCTTCAGTTTGCCATTTCATATCAACTCTACCTCTCATTGACTGAGTTTATTTAGATGCCACCTTGTCACAGTGAGCTATGCCCAAAGCAGTTTACAACAAATATTCAAAAGTCAGAATACAGAGCATTCGGGTTCCAGGTACAGTGGTGCCCCGCAAGACGAATGCCTCGCAAGATGAAAAACTCGCTAGACGAAAGGGTTTTCCGTTTTTGCGTTGCTTCGCTAGACGAATTTCCCTATGGGCTTGCTTCGCAAGACGAAAACGTCTTGCGCTTTTTTTTAAAAGCCACTTGAAGAGGCGCAGTTGCGACGGACCGTGCTTCGCAAGACGAAAAACATCGCAAGACGAAAAGACTCGCGGAACGAATTCTTTTCGTCTTGCGAGGCACCACTGTACTGGTCTTGCTACACTTCAAGCAGCCTTAGGAACTTGGATTAAATAGGATCCTCTGTGGGTTTGCTACTCTGTGAGAAAGAAATTCTGGAGGGGTGGAGGGAGGGGCAGGAAGCTGAGAAAGAGAAACAGTTGGACTAGATGACTCTTGAGGTCCCTTCCAACTCTACAATTCTATGATTCTATGACTCCTTCAGAACTTTTAATGAGTTTAAATAGCTAAAGATGAGTCATTTTACAGACTATACATGATCTACATATAGGAAAGTAAGGAGTATGTGAGCATTTTTCGTGCCTGAGGCATTTCCCTGACAAGCTCTGCATTAGGATTGTAATGGAAGGGCACTTTCTACTTTAGACTCACAAAAAGCATTTCTTCACTATACATGGAACCTAAAATGACTACAAAATTATCATTTCCTAAAATGAGTAATCAAATAAAAATAAAATTGAAAGGAATCTTGTTAAAGCGTAAAGGTAAAGGGACCCCTGACCATTAGGTCCAGTTGTGGACAACTCTGGGGTTGTGGCGCTCATCTCGCTTTATTGGCCGAGGGAGCTGGCGTGCAGTTTCCGGGTCATGGGGCCAGCATGACTAAGCCGCTTCTGGAGAACCAGAGCAGCGCATGGAAATGCCGTTTACCTTCCCACCGGAGTGGTACCTATTTATCTACTTGCACTTTGATGTGCTTTCGAACTGCTAGGTTGGCAGGAGCTGGGACCAAGCAATGGGAGCTCACCCTGTCGCAAGGATTCAAACCGCCGATCTTCTGATCAGCAAGCCCTAGGCTCTGTGGTTTAACCCACAACGCCACCTGCATCCCTGTTAAAGCTTATTTGGGAGTAAATTTACACGTCAAAACTCATTGAAAGGGTTTGCTCAGAACCAAGAAGAGGGGTGGGTGACAAAAAGCCTCAAAGAGAGAGAGAAAAGCATTTTAAAAGGAAACCAGAGGGTCTTGGCTGATCTTATGGAAATGCAGTCTTTTAATGATCCTGTGGCCAAATAAATCCAATTCAAAACCTGAACTCAAATAAACAATTGCTGCACAATTTGCTTTTACTGGAAGGGATGCTCATCTTCCCTTTGGTCATACAGTCATAATACTTCTTAGGATTCCTTTGCATTCAAATAATATATTGTCTACTTTTTTGACCTTTATGAATAAATTTGTTGAGGTGTTTGCTTGTATGTGTATGTACGCAAACACCCATCCAGGGATGGGGTGCCAAACTGGGTCTTTGACCCGGGTCCAGGGTCAATAACCCCTCTTGTTGGTTCCATGACTTTTCTAGGACACAGTCATTTATGGTATCTAGAAATTCTACCTTTTTGTCATGAATGAAACACATATGTAGCCAGTCTATGTGAGGGTAGCTGAAGTCCCCCATAACTACAACATTTACTCTTTACAATGCTTCCTTGATTTGATTCCTCATCTCAATATCTCCCTGAGCATTTGGATGAGGGGAACAATAGCACATTCCTAGCACTGAATTCTTCATGTGCCCAGTTCCACTACACACAAAATTCTGTGCAGGAGTCTGCCCCTTTGGGGATTTTTATCTTGCTGGACTCAATGCTCTTTGACATACAGAGATACACCACCTTCAGTATGTGTTTCCCTCTCTCCTATAGAGTTTATATCCAGAAAAAAAATATGTCCCATTTGTTCTCTCCATTCCACCAGGTTTCTGTTATGTCCACTATATCAATGCCATCCTTTAAGATCAAGTAGTCCAGTTCACCAGTCTTGGATCTGAGGCCTAGACTAAGTACTACTGTAACTTGTGATTGCCAGAGCAGAAGTTGCCCAATACTGTAAAACATCTGAGAGAATTCACCAAAAGTGGATGGATGGGTAGAGGATGGCTGCTGACTCTACAAAAAAAAAATATTACTCACATTGTCTATTATGCCCAAAACTTCATCTCTCATTACCACTATCTGCCTTAATTTCCCCAGGCTCACCTCCCACAAAAGTTAGTTCAGGCACTGAGATCTGCCTATATCTTCTGTCATGAAGACAGATGACACAAATTCATTCAATTGTTCACAATCTACTTATCCTCCTTTTGCACACCTATGACTCCCTGGTCATCCAAAGGCTCAAGCGCCTACCTAGATGGTTTCCTGCTACCAATATATTTAAAGAACTTATTGTTGGTCTTAATGTTTTGAGCAAAGTGTTCCTCAAATTCATTTTTAGCATCCCTTACTCTCGCTTACAAACTTGTCAAAGTTTGTGTTCCTTTTTGTTGTCTTCATTTGGACAACACTTCCACTTTTGGAAAGAATCCTTCTTGTCTACAATAGCTTCTTTGACTCTGCTCAATATTCATGCTGGCATCTTATTGGCCCTCGTGGTACCTTGACTGATCTGCAGTGTCATTGCAGTGATTTGACCCTCTTGACTTTTCCTCTCAGCTTCCTTTTTACAAATCTTATCTGGGGGAAGTTTCCTCCTTTGAAATCAGCCTGACCATGTTGGATTTTCTTGACTGTATAGGTATATTTAATTTAATAGCATTATAGTCACTGCTTCCAATTGGCTCAATGACACTTACATCTCACAGCAGGTCCTGGGCGCCACTCAAGATCAGACCCATGGTTACCTTGGAATTCATTTTCTGTTACCCTTTTGCAGTGCTTTTTTTCTAAAAAATGTTTAGGGGTACTCTCATTTTCCTACTCATATTGAAATACTGCCCCTCAATGAGGCAAAACTTAGATTCATAAAATGTTTAGGGGCATGCGTCCCCCTGTGTCCGCCCAGAAAAAAGCACTACCTTTTGTCTTCACAATCATGCTAAATGCTTTACATCTGACTTTTGTTATTCTGTATTGGAGTTACATAAGCCATTTGGGGCACTTAAATTTGAGGAATGTGGCCAATACGTATGAATGAACTAACAGACGAAGACTAAAGGACAAGTGGCTAAGGTGGACATCAAAACTTTTCTATTGGTTTTTTTCCTTGAAGTTTAATAAGATTGCAGAACATATTGAAGCTCAAACCGTCTTATTTATTCAGCAGCAAGACCCAGCATCCTTGTTTTGGTTTTATTTCACTCCTCGTGGAATTGGGGGAAGGATTCTTCAAAGATTTTCAGGAATTCTTTTAAGACCTAAAGAGCAACCCGGGATTAATTTTAATAAAAAATTCTGTCAGTGCTCTTTAACAGTTACGTATTTATAATTCCTAAAAATTGTGTTAAAACTGACAGTAGATTTGGATAAGCACTGTTTGCAAACCCTCCACCTTCCAAAAAGAATCCTATGTGTAATAATACTGATAACTCAGGATAACAGGCATGCACCTGATAAGATGAGCTGTAGTCCTCATCAGTTTATACCATGATAAATTAAAGGGTGGGGTTTTTACTTCCACAAACCGGCATGGCTACCTCTCTGGAAATTGTAACATTGTATACGTGCCATACATTAATCTTAATATTCATGGTAGCAGCACAGGTTTACCTCATATGCGTAAGGAAAATTAACCCTGTAAAAATGATAACTGAATATTTTACTCCATCCTTTATCTCACTGTTTCGTAGTTCAGATTGACTTCATCCTTTTTTACCTTTGTAAGTAGTATGCTGAACATCAGGGGCTGGGAACCTTAGGCCCAGGGGCTAAATGCAGCCCTCCAAGCCTTTCTACCTGATCTTCAGGACTTTCCTGAGATCATGCCTCCTTCTAGGCCACACTTCTCAGTGGCCTTACTCCATGCTCTCCTCAACTGCTTTTGACTGGCTGGAATGTGTCCTTGAACTGTGATAGCTGTGATAACTATTTATTTTACATGTTTATAAGTTGCTTTTCCACTAATACTTTCCAAAGCAATAGATAATTGAAAGAACAAAAAAGTTAATACTACTTTTTTTAAAAAATGGTGGGCACATTAAAACACACATACAGAAACAACAGTCACAAGTAGGAGACTGAAATCAGAAAGAAATCACATAATAAAATCACAATAAAATCAATTGCTGAAAACAAAGCAGCAAGGACTCTACTAAAACTCAGTTAAAGGCTTGATAAATATAATGGAAACAACTTTGTACTGAAACAATGATAATCAAAGTAGTTTCCAACATTCTCAGGATGGTATTCCTAAAACAGAATAGCATCACTTAAAAAATTCTCTCTCTCTGGAGAGAGGTCTCTGAATATCTAATCTTAAACGCTGGACAGGTTTATTTATACCTTGGGCCTAAGCTATAAATCTGTTCACTAACTGCAACAGAAATGATCAACACCACTTCCCAGAAGCATTGAAACATCTACCAACAGTAACTAAGAACATAGTAAGAGCCTGCATAACCAGGCCAATGGCCCATCTAGTTCAGCATACTGGTCTCATAATGGCCAGCTTGATGCCTCTGGGAAGCATTCTCCTCTCATTTAGTTTCCAGCAACTAGTATTCAGAAGAATGCTGCCTCCAACCACAGAGGTATAACATAGCAATTGTGGATAGCAGCCAATAACAGTCTTATCTTTCATTGATTTATCTAATTTTCTTTTAAAGCAATGCAAGTTGGTGGATATCACTACCTCCAGTAGATACAAATTCCACAGTTATGCACTGTGTGAAAGTATTTCCTTTGCCTGTCCTGAATCCTCCAAAATTGAGCTTCCATCTTAACAGCATTGAATTTCAGCTTATTTCCCCTGATCTAACCCTGGGCTCATATGCAACTGAGAATGAGAGCTGGTTATGGGTAACATACTGTCAGCATCACAATTCAAATCTTCAGACTACCTGCCTCAGTAATTTCATATAGGTGTTAAACAGCATGGCAGAAAAATAGAACCCCAATGAGTATCATAAGTACAATTATGCCATCTCCCTGAGCTCCCAGGGCATTCATTCCATGGGTGCAAGGGAGGAGAGCTGGTGCCTCCTTACTTCCAAATAGAAGGCTTCACCTGTTATCTATGTTAGTGTATTCTCATATTTGGAACTGCACAAAGTACACAAATCAGAAAAAATCAGGAAAACTGCTTGAGGGTTTTTAAACAATCAAGCAGCGTATAAATTTTATAAAATAAATTTATGATAATTAACAGTTACAAGCAGAGTTCAGGGCAAAGACAAAGAATCAGCAGGCTGCTAGCAAAATATATGAAGAGATCTTTTGGTTTTTGCCTTATATATATTAGCTGTCATAGAATTTGCCTTTTAAGTAATGACATGAAATAGAAACAAAAGCAGTCCAGAAAGGAATACAACACGCTTCGGAGCACACAACTACAATGATGTGCAATAACTGTGTCAGGCTTTCTATATGATGAAGTTAAAGTAAAAGAATAGTAGTTCTCAGGGCAGGTGCACTGCCAGAAAAAAATGCTTCAGAAAAAATGTTAGTAATCTGTACTGGAGGCTGTAATGTTGGAATAAATCTTTACTACAGAGAGATTTCATTTATATTGCTCACCAGTATAGCTGTCATAAATATAGCTGAATCAGAGTTAGTGAACCACTAAACTTGGGAGGTGTGAAAGGGGAACATAGGAAGCTGCCTTATACTGAGTCAGGCCATTGATCCATCCACCTCAGTATGGTCTACACTGACTGGAAAGACTGGCTCTTCAGGATTTCAAGCAAGGGACATCCCAAACACCAGCTGAAGATGGGATTGAACTTGGAACCTTCTGCATGTAAAACATCTGCTCTACCACTCTGGATTCCATATACATGTGTATTTTAGGCCAATAAGAAACTCAAGTGACCAAGTGATCCAGTCTTAGCGAAGGTTCATTCTGAGTACATGCAGAATGGTTTGAGAAGGAAGGATAGGATTCATTACAAAAACCTGTTTAAAATTTATGTGAAAACCGTCAAGGAAGGAGATTCTATAACTTTATAAGTAGATATTTAAAATATTATTATCATTAGCAAATATTTCAAATGACTAAGGTTTTAAATGACAATTTTAGGTTATATTATAATGATCAAGATTTAATATATATTTTTAACTGCCGCTATATCTGGATTGTCTCTGTTATACCCAATTGCAATTCATTGTATTCCTGTTGTGTTTTATGATTTTCCTGATAATTCATGCTTAACCTACATATATACACATACTACCCTCCAATATAAAGTTCCTTTGATTTCTGTCATATTCTTCAAAACAAGAATGGGATCATAGATGAACAGCAGAAGCAGGGCCAGACTACGCTTGAGGCGGACTGCAGCAACAGCCTTAGGAGGAAGGAATCCCACCCACCCCTGCCCAAAAATCAAGAGAAGCTGCAGCTTCTGACAAGATCTTGTGCAGCTCTCATGAGATCTTGCTGCCATCTCTGCTGCTTCTCACTTATTCCATGGCAGTGGGGTGCCCTGCCTGCTGCCCGTCCCCCACTGCTGCTAGTGGAGAAGTAAGGAGAAGCAACCGTGGCTCTTATGTTCCCCCAAGATCTCACAGACTCCTCACAAGATCTCACTGGAACACAGAAGCTACAACTGCACAACCCCAGTAAGTGAAGCTTCAGCTGGGTGACAGCACCTTCCTCTTTCACCTCAGGCAGCAAAATAGGATGGGCTGCCCATGACCAGAAAACCTTGCTGTGAGCTAAAGTCTGTTCTTCTCAATAGAAGTTTTTCTATTAATTTAAAGGTCTTTCAAATCACATTGTGAATGATAGCATAGCTATGTGAGAGTAGCTCCTTTACATACTTGCCAACTAATATATCACTTCATGCTTCTGACAAAGTGGGCTTGAGCCCACAAAAGCTCATACCATAATACATTTGGTGCCACAAGATTATTCAATTATTCAATGAAAGGTTATTTTTATACATTCCTATATTAAAAATATTTAGTAAAATATGCAAAATATTTAATAGGATCTTAGAACTATAGAGTTGGAAGGGACCTTGAAAGTCATCTGGTTCAATCCCCAGCAATGCAGGAATCCTGCCCACAGCTGTCCCTGGTAGGGCTCAAACCACCAACCTTCTGGTTAACTGCCAGACACACTGAACCACTGTGCCACAGGAAAACCAATATATGTGTGTATTAGGGGGGAATGTGCACACAAATGCATATGCTAGTGAAAATAACCCACAAATTTGTGAATGAGAAATGCACATTAAATTGCTGGTGAATTTTCATGAGGGTCTTTAATTAATTAATAATTAATAATCTGAAGTAGAAATGTTGAACTAACTAAACTTAAGATTGGAAAAGTGAGAAACCAAGAGAAACTGAAACTGACAGAGTCATCTATCCCTAATGCCTATATCTTAGCCATCAAGAGTATCTAAAATTTCAGTAGCAGCTAAAAAGTGTAATTGTGCACCGTAACAGCAAAGCAAAACAAAATAGTATGTATGCACCACAATCTCACATCTCTTGATGTATTACATTTTCTTAGCATGGGACAAAAAGCACGTTAGAAAGCAGCAAGCTATAAATTTTTAAAAATATGACTGGGGAGGGGAATCACATTTTTATTTTACAGTGGCTTGTAGTCAAAGTCACTGTTTATAACTGTTTTTGTAATGCTACTCTGGAAAGACAGAAATCAAAGCTTCCCAATCATGCAATCCCACTACTTTTTTGTAACAGTCATATGTTAAGCATACTCATGAATGTGTGTTAACAAATGGCCCTATGTAAAGATTGTTGTATCCTTTTTGTGAACTGCTTTGAGGTTTGTTTGTTTTTACAGCCAAGCAGTATATAAAGTTCCAGCACTGCACTGCATTATCTTACCAATAAGATATAAACTTTCAAGTATGCCTACCCTTTTGTTGTTTGACGTCGTTTTCTTATTTCTGCAGATTCTTTGGTTTTCGCACTTTTGGAATCAGCCTATGGAGACAAAATTATGTAAGACTATACAGAACTGTAGAGCAAATGGAATGGAAATTATAGCCCTATTCAGCATCTAATACATGAGTGAGGAGTGTGTCAAGTAGCCAGACCCCTACACTATGCCCACCAAGTAGCTCCTGGCACCCACATACACAGCACAAACACCTACAGGGAGGAAGCCTTCACACTGTACTCATGGGTGCCAAGAGGTAGATCTACTCACTGTGGCCCTGCTCCCGGCAAACATACTGCTTTTTATCGTAAGTATCATGCCTGAAATCTCACTTATTTACAACCATGAAGAAACATTCATACAACAGGAAGATTTAGGTTGGTATTGCATCATATATTTAGAAAAGAATTCTGAATTCTGAAAAATAGCATGCTGATCATCTGTTGAGCAAAATGAATGTAATATGTTTCCAGCTCAGTGCTACGAGGAGTACAGTGGAAC
Organism: Podarcis bocagei; assembly: GCF_964188305.1. Taxonomy (NCBI): domain Eukaryota; kingdom Metazoa; phylum Chordata; class Lepidosauria; order Squamata; family Lacertidae; genus Podarcis; species Podarcis bocagei. The sequence continues at coordinate 42,721,165 of NC_138137.1, read as the reverse complement.
CTTGGTTCTCTAACGCCTTGGTACTCAAACATTTTGGCTCCCAAGCGCCGAAAACCCAGAAGTAAGTGTTCCAGTTTTCAAGCGTTTTTTGGAAGCCATACGTCCAATGCGGCTGTTGGCTATTGTTTCCAGGGTGCCTGCGCCAATCGGAAGCTGTGCCTTGGTTTTTGAACATTTCAGTAGTTGAATGGACTTCCAGAACGGATTATGTTCGTGAACCAAGATAGCACTGTATATACCGTACTTCAATTCTCTCCCTACTCCCATATAGGCTGCAGTCCTATATGGACTTCCTTGGGAGTAAATCCTATTTAATTCAATGGGGGCGGGGGGGAGTCTGAGTAGACATGTGTACTGTAAATAAATAAATCCCAGTTACTATTTCTTTTTTTTTTAAATGTTGCTTGACTTGCACACGATGGAGGTCTGAGAGCTTTGGCAGGTATAAAATGATGTGTTACTTTTTCTTTTTCTTTCTTGATGTGCACTGTTTGTATATTTTAACTACAGTTGAGCTTTGGCTGCTGTGAAATGGGGGCTGCACCTTGAGAGAGGGGCCTGATGTTCACATGCCATATCTAATGTTGAGGTTTGCCTACTATGAAATGGCATGGAGTGAGGCGTAACTGATTTGTGCCAGCTGAAAAATTTAGGGCATATTTATTTCAGTGCCTGGAGTAGCTTTCCTGGGAAAGCTACATCTGTTGATCATTGGTCTCTCTTGCAGCTCATGATACCTCTGAGAAGAAAACATGGTAACTCTATTTGACACCTGCAATTTGCAAATATATTATCTGAGCATCTTTCTCAACTATACACTATCAGCAGGATTGCCAACTTTTTTTTTAAAAAAAGGCTCTGCTCCTCTGAGTTTTGCAGTTGCCTGTTAGGCAGACAAAAAAATTAATGAAAGCTGCAATCCTATGCATTTCTAAGTCCTCCCCTCTAACTATATGAGCAGAATCTGAAGCTGGAGACTGCTTTCCTCACTACCATGCTACAAAGGGCTTTACCTGTTTAATTTCCGTATGTCAGGCTGATGTTAAAGGTGAAGGAGAGTAAAAACAGAAGGGAATCCTAATGCTGCAATCAAATATATATTCTTTGGACCAAGTCCTATTGCACTACTAATACAATCCAATGCATATTACACAGAAATATGTCTACTACATTCAACAGGGCTTACTTGCATCTGCATCTGATTAGAGTCTTGCAGAGCTCTGCCTATTGTTATCCCTGGCTCAGCCTACCAGTAGTGGCAGCAGGGCTGACCTAACTTCCAAGCAGCTGAGTTGCTGCTGTTTAACAGGAGGGACAGTGGGAGAGTTCAGAGAGTTAAGATATTTAATGTTACATAAAAATGCTGAATGAATGTATTAGTATTGAAGTTAACTGGGAAGGGAAGCCAGTGTTTTTCCATGGGGACTGAAGTGGAGGATATCTGTAAATTTCCATTACAAGAGTGTGGTAATCTTTCCTGCATTGTAGGGGACTAGATGACTGTCAAGGTCCCTTCCAACTCCACAATTCTATTATTCTATCTTTCTGAAGTCATGAGACTGACATTGGGTTACAAGATGTTTATATATGTCAATTGACTAAATTCCTCCATGTTAAATCTATATTCCCTTTGTTCTAAACAGCCTGAGGCAGATAGGCTGGAAAGCTCAAATATTGGATTTTTGCTAAATTAAGCCTACAAACTTTATACTGGGAGCAGAATATGCTTGTCTGTGTATGAGACAACATGTTTTCCTTGTTTTTGTAATGTTTGAAGCTAAGGTCTGTTAGTAAAGCTTTTTTAACCATTTTCTGGACTGGAGAAATTTATTTCTAAACAAGAGCCAGTTTTACAGTAAGAAATTCTTCTGCTTGCATTTATTGTTTAAAATCTCCACAGAGAAGGCAGGAAGGTCTGTTCTGTACAAGCACATAGACAGGAGCATCACAAAGGGTCTGCTCCTATGTTTGCTTAGGGACCACATGATATCATACAACTCTCCTCAATCACTGAACTATTTGGAAGAGATGTTGTTAGTTGACATGGCTCAGACATACTGCTCATAACCACCAGGAGTCATGAATTCTGTACTGTGTCCAATTTTGTGTCCAAGGTTTTGTAACTGAATTTTAATTTTACAGTTTTAACTCATTTTTAGTTTCACTGTATGGGTTCTCTTGAACTTTGTAATTAAACAGCACATAAATTGTTGAAAGAAATAAAGATATAGAGTTCAAATAAAACATTATCTAAATGTAAATACCTAAGGTAAATCCAAAGGATTTGCAGTGATGTTCTTCAAATCCTATGCAGTTATAACTTTGTAGGATACCTACATCTGGCCACTTGGCCATTGTCAAGATATTGGTCTAGAGATGGATCACTGGTCTAAACCAGAATGGTTGATTTTATTTTCAGTGAGTCAGTATCCTATCTCCTCCATTATTATTTCCTCTGCTTAACAAAAGGCTCAAGCTGCATGCTGCATACATATATTGCCAATGTTATGCCTAGCCATTCATATTCAAAATATATAGCCATAATGTTATCAGAGGAAGGAGTATAAACTTGTAACTACTGCTTCATTCAACATTTATCTATATTTTAGTAACCAAAATAGAAAGCATTACTTACTCCCTCTGATTTCCCTGCTTTTGTTTTCCGTGATTCTTCCATCCTTTTTTCAGGTTCTTTTTCCTGACCTTCACTCAGTGCTTTATCCATGTCTATAAATGACCCCTTTTTCTTCTGTTTCACATCTTTTGCTGGAAATGTTTCTCCTGCTTTTCCTGTTTCAGGTGGACTGACAGCCAATTTTTGGACATCTGTTCCTTTAGGTTTTGTTCCCTTTTTGCCTTTCTTCTGCACATCTTTTTCATCTTCAATTTCTGTATAAGGGAACTGCCAATCTGGAATAGTTGGAGGTACTTCAGCAAGATGAACCTTAGCCATCTCAGCTTCCTATTTTTAAAAAATAAATACAACATTTACATTTATTTAATGTGAAATGTACAGTTTGTGAGGAGGGGGTCCTAGAGTCAACAATATCTGGAGAAACCCAGACAAGACTAAAAGAAAAATGAAACCATAATACAGTAATTTAAACAGTTTGAGCTCAGAAGCAACAATATTATCTGTATTATATTCTACTTGCCTAGAGATAAAGTTTCTAACACCAATTGGATAAATTGGCATAATAGCATAGAATGCCGACAAACATTCCAGCTGCTCAGGGAATCCAACTGCCAGCATAGTTTACAGTTGAGTTTCTGTGGGGCTGTAACAAAGCTCACACGAATATTAAGAATAGCAGCAGCTGGGGAAGACAGCAGTCTGAAGGTTGGAAAGAAGCTCATAGACAATGGAGCATTTTTTCTGTTCCTCCAGTGGCTAAGAATCAAACAAATTCAAATAAAAATAGTTTAAACTAAACATTAGGAAGAACCTCTTGATAGTACAGGCTGCTCAACAGTGACACAAACTGCGATAGATAGTGGTGGATTCTTCTTCATTAGCTTTGAAGTGGAGGGTGAGCTGCTACCTATTGAAGATGCTGTAAAGGTAAAGGTACCCTGGACATTTAAGTCCAGCCAAAGGTGACTATGGGATGTGGCTCTCATCTTGCTCATTTCGCTTTTTGGACTGAGAGAGCTGGCGTTTGTTCACAGACAGCTCTCCGGATCATGTGGCTAGCATGACTAAATTGTTACTGGCACACAGAGAACCATGACGAGTGCCAGAGAGCACAGAAACAGTTTACCTTCCCGCCGCAGCGATACCTATTTATCTACTTGCACTGGTATGCTTTTGAACTGCTAGATTGGCAGGAGCTGGGACATAGCAACGAGAGCTCACCCCATCGTGCAGATTCAAACCGCCAACTTTCCGATCAGAAAGCACAAGGGGCTCAGTGGTTTAGACCACAGTGCCATCCATGTCTCGAAGATGCTGTAGAAGTGCATTTTCTACACTATCATAAGGTTGGGCTGGATTATCTTTGATAGTCCTTCTAATTTAATGATTCAATGTCTCACCAAAAAGGAAGCTAAATAGCAGGAAGCCCGGAATCTGAATGACTGAAAGAATGGTGCAGCATAAGGGTACAGCATAAGCAGTGGAAAGAGAAAGAAGAAGAGAGGAAAAGGCAGATCAATAAAAAAGAAGGTTGACTAAGCAGAGACATGAACAAAGAAGAGATCTTTGGGGGGGAAATATACAGAGCTTATGAACAAAGGACCTACTGCTGTGACTGAGGAGGGACTGGAGACAGGAGTATGAGAGACGTTGCCTAAACTGAAGGCTAAAGTAAACAATGGAATGAAAACCAGAGCATTGGAAAGGTAGAAGCATTTTGAAGAAAAGAGTCAAAGAGAGAGGAGGCAAAATCTCACAAAATAGCTAGGGAGAAGTGTGGCTAACCACTATTGACAGGAAGGAAGTGGACAAGCAAGGACAGTTTGCAGGTCTTGTTATTGTGGGCATGAGAAACAATGGAATATGAAGCTGTAGGACTAAATCTAGACCAATTTCACTTATTCCTTCTACTGTGCTTTGTGATCTGAGAAATCTACAGCAGTTGAGTGGGCATGAAGGTTGAATACACATGGTGGTTTAAAACAACCCCTAGTTCTAGTAACAATTTATGAAACCTCAACTTGTAACTGTTTCTCCTTTTAATGTTTCTTAACAACATCAACGGGGGTGGCGCTATGGTATAAACCACTGACCCTTGGGCTTGTTGATCGGAAGGTTGGCGGTTCGAATCCCTGCGACGGGGTGAACTCCCATTGTTCGGTCCCAGCTCCTGCCAACCTAGCAGTTCGAAAGCACGTTAAAGTAGATAAATAGGTACCGCTCCGGCAGGAAGGTAAACAGCGTTTCCATGCGCTGCTCTGGTTTCGCAAGAAGCTGCTTAGTCATGCTGGCCATATGACCCAGAAAAACTGTCTGCAGACAAACGTCAGCTCCCTCGGCCAGTAAAGCGAGATGAGCGCTGCAACCCCAGAGTCATTCACGACTGAAATTAACTGTCAGGGGTCCTTTACCTTTACCTTTTAACAACATCCAAACTGTGCAAGCAATACCTCTAAGGCTTTCTGTAGTTTCTCTTCAAGCATTTTCTTCTCTTGTTCAAGAGTCTGAATATTTGCCTACAATGTCAAAATATGTTTAGACATTTAAATTCACAATTTGGGTTTCTTATCAAAATATCCATACAGCAACATTCTAGAATATGCTCTACCATTCCACAAACATACACTGCACCTATTACATAAAGATATGCAAACATATTTGGTTTTCCAAATATGTCCCAGAGGATCTGTTCCAAAAGAAACTAATTACCAATGCATTAATTGAGTTGAAAGGACAGGCAATGAGGCCTGATTATTTTAAGTAATAAGTGAGGGGAATATGTTTTTTGTGAAATAAAAGAATCCTTCTCTTTTGAAGCTATAATAAAGCATGTAATTCTAAATCAAACAACATTACTGATAATGGTGTCACAGTTGTGTGATATTGTATAGTAAAGATCAAGTAACAGCTTAATCATTGCCAAATTGAAATATGTCCAGAAAATATTTTATCCCTAAGGTCCTGTAGATAAAGATGAAAGAGGAAGTAGGAAGTTTGGCACTCTCTGACACTTCCTCTTTCAGCTCTATGTGCTTTTCAAGGCTCAGATCAGGATCTGAGGAGCAAAACAAAAAGAGGACTGACCAGAAAGGATAGGAGGAAAGGGTTGGGTGGTAAGGTAGGAAGGAAGGAAAGGGGACTAGTAGTTTCTAGTAGTTTCAAGCACGGCTATGTTGCAAAACATGGAACTAAGATATATACAGTGGTACCTCTGGTTGCGGACGGGATCCGTTCTGGAGGTCCGGCCGGATCCCAAGGTTTTTGCAACCGGAGGACCTGCTTCTGCGCATGCACGCAGGGTGGTAGAATGCTTCTGTGCATGCGGCAAAACCCGGTCCAATACTTGGTCCAAAACCAGGTTTGTCACTTTCGTAACATGAAAGTGTTTTTATTGTATTTTAGTGTTTTGTTGGAAGCCGCCCAGAGTGCCTGGGGAAACCCACCCAGATGGGCGGGGTATAAATATGTTGTTGTTGTTGTTGTTGTGAAATTTACGTAACCAGTGGGTTACATAATACGAGGTACTACTGTGTCCATAGACCTAAGCTGGATCTAGAGACATCAAAGAAGCTTTCCGGTAAACACATTGCAAACTGCATACAAGGAAATCTGGTTGGAAAGATGGGACTCCACAGCGCCATCTGGTGTCACAGTGTTATGTAATACGCTTTTCCTTTACCAGTCTAGCCGAGTCCCCAGTGAAGGCGGGTACACTCAAACTTTGTTGTTGTTTAGTCGTTTAGCCGTGTCTGACTCTTCGTGACCCCATGGACCAGAGCATGCCAGGCATTCCTGTCTTCCACAGCCTCCCGCAGCTGGGTCATACTCATGTTCGCAGCTTCAAGAACACTGTCCAACCATCTTGTCCCCTGTCGTCCCCTTCTCCTTGTGCCCTCAATCTTTCCCAACATCAGGGTCTTTTCCAGGGAGTCTTCTCTTCTCATGAGGTGGCCAAAGTATTGGAGCCTCAACTTCACGATCTGTCCTTCCAGTGAGCACTCAGGGCTGATTTCCTTAAGAATGGATAGGTTTGATCTTCTTGCAGTCCATGGGACTCTCAAGAGTCTCCTCCAGCACCATAATTCAAAAGCATCAATTCTTCGGCAATCAGCCTTCTTTATGGTCCAGCTCTCACTTCCATACATCACTACTGGGAAATCCATGGCTTTAACTATACGGACCTTTGTTGGCAACTACTGGGGCACAACTCAAGCTTCTGTATAGGATGAGGAAGGGTTGCCTTAAAGTGCAGTCCCAGAATGCTCAGAGCTGTTTCCTTGAAAGCCACACAGCATTAACTAGACCCTAGGACTATGTTTGTCTTCACTGATTAGGTGCTTGCTTATTTATTTATTTTATTTGGTAATCCCCCACCCCACACAACTGAACTGGTTATTTGTGCGAGTGACCACCGGGGACACATCTCTTTTTGTACAATAGCTACGGTACTTTTTTCCTTTTTTTAGTTACATCGATTTGTTTTTTGGATGGGGAGGTTTCATATTTTCCAAACTTACTAAAGTTAATGGACTAAATAGGACAATTAATTATAATGAGAGGGAAGGGTGGGAGTGCTGGAACATGCAATTATTTTTTGATCTGGCGAATCCATCAACTTGATGGTGGAAATGGTGCTTAGGTGTGAATCACCTGGGTCTGCCTTAATCTTATGAAAATTTATATTAGTATGTTACTACTCCTTTAAGTAAAAAATAATAAGAGTAGAACTCTGGGAAAAGAGAAGCATGAACTGCTGGGGCAACTGAGAAGGACAATAGCCGCTGAATCCTGTTTTAGTCCTTTCATAAACTGTAGGGATAGTTCTGCAAGAAAATAAAAGCAAATTTGGATACATCTTCCTTGCCTGAAGTGTAACATCAGCTTCTGGACATTTATTTTTATTTGTTTGGTAAAACCTGGCCTGGAACTGCTTTAGGCTCTGACTGGATTCCCTTAATGTTACAGTGATTACTTTCTCTCTGGACATACTGGTAAATTCATCAGATACGTCGATACTGCCATCTATCCCCCACAGGCAGGGATTGCAGAGTTGAGGAAGTAGTTTGCTTCATATTATATAGTGCTGCCGATTTCCTGCTTCCCATCCAGGGGATTCTTTTTCTCCTTGATCACATTTAGCCTCACTTCTTGTACTATTGTGTATTTTCTCTCCCCCTGCCCACCCCCATTTGTTCCTTGCTGCCCTGGGTAAGTTTTGTGTGATTTGGAATGTCTTTGGAATTTGTTTCTCCCCTGTCAGCCTTTGATTTTACTTTTCCTCCTCACACATCTTTCCTCTCTTCCCCTTCCACTTCATTCCCGTCCCTTACAGTTTGGGTGATTGTGCCTTTGATTATCAGATCAGTTTATTTTTCTGAGAAGCTTTTACCTTTTCTGGGAGTGGATCATGTGTGAGTGAGTTGTCTTGTTTATACCCTTCCCCTCTGCTTCTCTGAACTCTGGTAGTCATGATTTTGTTTCCTCCTTCAACAAGTTTGTGAACCTTGAGTAGCTTCTTTCCTTGGTACCTCTGCTTTTTAAACCCTCCCATGTGATCCTTTATTCCCTGTGTATTTTCTCTTGTATCCTGGAGTACTATTATAGTATCATTACATTAGCCACATAAGCCTTTCACTCTGTTTGCTGCCTTCTCTTGGTTTGTCTGCTTCCCATCACATTACTGCTTCCCTGCCAGTTCTGGAGCAGAACTAAGGTGCTTCTTTTGGGCTGAATTTGAGCTTGGAGCAGTCCTCGTAGAATTCAGTGGGGCTTACTTCAGAGTCAATTACAATTATTCTAGCATAAACTGACATTAGAACGTGTCCCTGCAGTGACCCTCCTGAAGCACGGTAAGACACTTAGATACTAAGTAATAAAACTGAAATATTTTGAGTGTCAACTGCTTCTTTGAAAAAGAGGATAAGGGAAAGAACCAGCATGGGGGAGCACATAACTTTTGTAGAGAAGCAAAGGTAACAGCAGGAACCCCTTTTAAATCACTTTTCAGTTTAGTTAGGACAGGGGCTAGCAAACTTTTTCAGGAGGGGGCCAGTCCACTGTCCCTCAGACCTTGGGGGGCAGGACCCACTGCCTCCCGAAAGCAACCCCCCTCCCGAAAGGCCCCCCCCCACCTATGCCACTCATGCCGCAGCCACCGACGCTGCCTCGTCTTTGGAAGCATCGGCATCCTCTCTCTCAGTGGCTGCGTTTCCTTCCTGCTCAGCCGCTTCCTTCCGCTTGACCACCTTAGCGGGAAGGAAGGGGTAGTACCCAGATGCCACTGGCCTGGGCGGCGGAGGCAGCCTCTGCACCACCGCCGCTTCCTCCTGTTCTGCCGCCTCTTCGGGAAGGAAGGGGTGGCACCCAGATGCTGCTGGCCTGGGCAGCCTCTGCCGCTTCCTCCTGCTCGGCTACCTCAGCAGGAAGGAAGGGGTGGCCAGCGTCGCTGTCCGCCCAGCGTCATTCATGGCTTTTGATTGGCTGCAGGAGCTTCCTGCAGCCAATCAGAAACCATGCTGCATCGCGGAAGTCAGCCTCCGCACAGCGAGGCCTCTGCGCTGCACCTGTTTAGTGCGGGGGCTGACCGAGTTTGACGACCGAGCCATATACAGCCCGCGGGTCTTAGTTTGACGACCTCTGAGTTAGGAGCTAACTGTTTGAAAAACTGCAGTGCCTAGATGTCTGAGGCATCTTTGCAAAGGAGGCAGGCATGCCAAGCTGGGCCCAACATTGGGGGAGTTCTCGTGCGTGTATGATGTCACACGTGTAACACTGACGCAAACACACACCCATTGGGCCATGCCTGTAGGATGTGCAGGTGCCTGCTAGGCCATTCTGGCAATCACAGCAGAGGATGTGGAGGGTGAAAATCACCCTCCAAGCCACCCGCCCCTGCCTGGCACTCTGACAATTGCCTGGGGTGGCGGGGGATGGCAGCCCCCTCAATACTGGGGGGCCTTACCCCCTTCCTCAAAATATTTAGGGGGCTGAAGTCCCTTGCACCCCCTATACCGGATACCCCTGAAAGGAGGAGGAGATGTAGAAAACCAGAACAAGTTGGCTACGCCCTTGTGACCTCCTAGCAGCCCTACCAGGTTTTGTAGGCAGCAGCCACTGCTGCATAAATCCACAGTCAAAAGAAAACCACTATCAAATCATAGTCCACAGATATGTTCTGTGATATGTTGGTGGTTTTATCAACCCTTTTTGGGTTAAAGTTTATTTTTTAAAAAATTAGAACTTAAGACATTTGCAGGGAACTAGAATACATATTACCTGAGCTTTAGCTAAGTCTTCTTTCATTTTTTGGTTTTCAGCTTCTTTGTGCTTTAAAGGAATAGGAGTTGGTCTTGCTGGTCTGTAATTAAGAACATATAAGGCAAACTGTGAAGTCAATAAGGCACTCAAAATACATTTTATTGTTCCTGCAGAAGTGTCATAAATTGGTGAAAGTAGAATAATGGTGCAGAATGTTCACAAACATTTATTTATTTGATTCAGTTTATGAATCACTTCACATAAAGTATCTTGAACCAATTTCATATCAGAAACATCCACAATAAAAACAACTCCATAGATTAAAACAATTAAAAATAAATCCATATGTAAAAGCAATAGACAATGGAAACAGTGTCTGTCTGAACAGACTGCTGATGAGATGGTATCTGAAGAAGGCCCTCTCCCATAGAGTTCAGTGACTGAATTGTCTCATTTGTTATATATACCCAATCTTTTAGGTATCTTTATCCAAACTTGTATGAGCTTTGTACACTAATAGCAACAGCTTTAACTTAGCTTGGTAGTTAATCACACTGAGAGCCAGTGTGGTATACTGGTTAGAGTGTTGGACTAGGCAGGGGTCAGCAAACTTTTTCAGCAGGGGACCGGTCCACTGTCCCTCAGACCTTGTGGGGAGGCAGACTATATTGGGGGGGATTAATGAATTCCTATGCCCCACAAATGACCCAGGGATGCATTTTAAATAAAAGGACACATTCTACTCATGTAAAAACACGCTGACTCCCCAACCGTCCACGGGCCGGATTTAGAAGGTGATTGGGCCGGATCCATCCCCTGGGCCTTTGTTTGCTTACCCATGGACTAGGACCTGGAAGACCAGGGTTCAAATCTCTACTCAGCCATGCAGCGTACTGGGTAACATTGGGCCAATCACTGCCTCTAAGATTAACCTACCTGACAGGGTTGTTGTGGGGATTATAGAGGACAAAGAGTTGTGGGGTGGGATATAAATGAAATAAATGAATGGCAGCCATTGCAGTTCTTTCAGCAATGGTGTATTCATGGTAGCTATAGTCTATGCCAATGAACAGTCAAGGCACTGCAATTTGCAATAGCTGCAGCTTCTGACTAAACCTCATGGGCAGCTCTGTATAGAACCGCTGCAAAGTAATCTGGATTTTACCAGTGCATGACCAGCAGTACTAGTAAAGCTATCCCAGTCCAGAAATTGTTGCAACTGTCCTATCAGCCAAAGTTAGTAAAAGGCACTCCTAATCAGTGATGTCACCTGGGCCCCTAGTGAAAGAGAGATATTTGGAAGCATCCCAGACTGCTCTTTCAGGGTGAGCATGACCCTGTTTAAAGCAGGCAATTGACCAATTATACAGACTTGGGAACTGCCAGTCTTACCAGGATTCAGAGTCCAGAGTCCAGGGCTCATCAAGCCCACCGCAAAGTCCAGGCCCCAGTCAACAGCCTCTCTGAATTCAGCTGTTACAGAGAAGTGCAACTGATGACATGTCACCCCAAATGACCCAATTATCACTTCCAATGGCTTTATGCTACTGTTAAACAGCAGTGTGAACAAAACGGTACCATGCAACACCCCATTGCATGACTGCCAGGGGGGCAAGAGATGATCACCTAATGCTCTGTTGGAACCACTGTAAATGTCTCTAATACCCATCTAACCAAATCAGTTCAGGAGGAAGACATGGCCAAGTGTATCAAAAAGCTGCTGTGAAATTAAGTAAGGAAAAACTGCCAATATCATATACACACAGCATCAAGACAAAGCATCCTACCCAAGTAAACCCAACAGAACTTATTTCTTAATAATGCATGGGGTTGCAGAGTTAGTTATCTTGAATTTGGTGAATATCACTTCCTAATGGTAATTTAAGTCAATTTTTTAGAAGCAAATCTAGTTGAAGCCAGAAGCAAACTTCTTTGTGGGGCTTTCGGCAGGCTGCAACTGGTGGGGATACCAATAGAGGCACTTCTAGTTTCCCGTTCACTTGGCAAAACAAATGGGGAGTTTTGTGTGAGCAAAATGATGCTAGCCTCACTCTGTGGGTGGAACCCAGTGAAGATTGTCAGGGCTGGGTGGAGGACACTTCCACCCCACAAACAAACCAAGAAAGGGAGTTTAGATTGCAATCTAGATTATTAATTACTTTTCTTACTTTTCTACAATTACTTGAGGTGGTTTTTCTTCAACTTTTGCTTTTTCTTTTTCCAGTTTTGATAACATTTTTTTCCTTGTATCTTGCACTCCTTTTTCTTGCTGTTAGACGTATGTGAGAAAACACCAAATAGGTTACATAGGAAAATTATTACTTGTTCCTTGTACAGTTGTACATTTGAAGATGCAATGGGCAGGAAACAGCACAGAACTTCCAGAGACCTTTGACAGAGGAAGAATATTCCCACTCTTCCCCTTGGTTACATTTTCACTCTTAAAACAGACACCATGAGCATACAAAACAACAAAACATCATATATAGGGATGGAAAAACAATCTCATCTATAATATCTGTTGTACTGTGTCATTTGTATCCATTAAGCAATATTACAATAAATAAGAACATAATGCAATATAAAAGTCAGTTCCTGAATTTGCTTATTTTCCTTTTCCCCTTCTCATCCTTTTTTCCTGTTGTATAATGTCTGGCAGAACCCATCTACATGCAAGTCCCACTTTCCGGACATTCCCAGGAAATTGTTCATTGGGGAATTTCCACTATTGCTTACAGAAACATTTCCAAACTGCGAGCTTTCTTCCCTCTTCTACCATTTCTTCCTAAAATGGCTGTGGCCAATCAGCAAAAGAGAGACAAAGGAAAAACCCTGTTTTCTGAAATGTCCAATCTCTCCCCGTTCCTGCCCCAAAATGGTTTCAACCCCATTTTGGTTTCTGCCCCAAAATGGTTCCCGTTGACCAGCAAATCACAAACAAGTACCGTATTTTTCGCCCCATAGGACGCACCGCCCTATGGGACACACCTAGGTTTTTTTGGGGGGGGGGGGGAAATAAAGAAAAAAAATTATTTTCCCCCCAGGCACGGGGCTGGCGCGGGGGAAGCCCGAGCTTCCCCCAACCCCAGCCCCCAGAACAGCCTGCTATCTGCAAGCCTAGGGAGCCATGCCGGTCTCCCCAGGCTTGCGGACAGCTGTGCGAAGCCCGGGCGCGCTCTTCAGCGTGCCCGAGGCTTCGGAATACAAGCATTTCTGCGCGACCCTCCGGAGCCCGGCGCGGCTTGGCGCCGGGCTCCGGAGTGTCGCGCAGAGCTGCATGGAGCCCGGGAGCGCAGGCAGCTCTGCGCGACCCTCCGGAGGCTGGTGCGGCTTGGCGCCGGGCTCCGGAGGGTCGCACAGAGCTTCCTGAAGCCTGGAGAGCGAGAGCCTCTCGCTCTCCAGGCTTCAGCGAAAGCCTGTATTCGCCCCATAGGACGCACCCACATTTCCCCTTCATTTTTGGAGGGGGAAAAGTGCGTCCTATAGGAGCGAAAAATACGGAAAATAAGTGAACAAACTCCAGCTGTTTGGATATCTGAATCAGCTGTGCATGTAGTGAAGTTTGGGAATAATTATTTATATTCAGATAAGCAAATGTTTGGATAGTGATGTATTCTATGCATGTATTCTATGCAGGTTCACTTGGAATTAAGTCTGTGTTCAATGGGTTTCCTCTCCAATAAGCTTGTTTAGGAATGCAGCTTCTGTAAAATATAATCATACCTGTGAAGCATTCATCTTTAAGTTCATCCTTCATTATCTCTTCCATAAGCTTTCAAATTTTTGTTGAATCCTCTGTAATTTCTAAGTAGAAGTATTGGAAAAATAATTACCTCTGAACCTTTCATCTTTTGAAGTTCATCCTCCATTATCTCCTTCTCTTCTGCAAGCTTTCGAAATTCTTGTTGAATCTTCTGTAATTTCTAGGTAGAATAAACATTTTGAGGGGAAATAGTTTTAACATATTTGAAGAAATGTTTAAAAATTGAAATTAAGAAATGAAAAGAATGAAAATTTTAAAAATTAAAAAAGAATGGTGAAGCCATTTTTAACATTGACACAGCATAATGGCACGCAAACAGTTTACTCTGGTGGAGGTCTTCTGATAGGGAATGTCTCATCCCCCATTAGACGCTGCTCTAAGTAATCCTGGGGTTTGGGGTGAGGCATCATCAGCATGCTGATGACATTCATTTCTACTTCTCTTTTCCATCTGCTAACTTCAATATTTCTGGATATATTTCCAAAATTTTGTCAGATATTAAAATTCAGTGAATTCAAGATACTTATCTGAAATTTGGTGCAATTCTCCTGTTTTCTTTTTAGGTATTTAAAATTCATCTCATTTATCACCTTAAAAATACAAATACTTGCTCGTGTGCCCAAGACATCGATTCCATAGGTCATATTTTGTTACATTGTGCGAAGTATGTGCAGGCCAGGGCTGAACTGATACTACCCTTGCTGGTGCCTTTCCCGGGAAAGTCAGAGTCTCACTATGTCAGGTTTCTACTGGAAGACCGGACAAAAGCTAGAACGTTGGCAGTGGCAAAGTTTTTATCGGTGGTTGCAAGAACAAATGAGCCCTATATTCCAAACAAAGTGCTTGAGTAATCTGGAGGTAGGCTGTATGAACTCTGTATTGATTTGTAATGTTTTGTTGGTCTCTGGACCGTAATAAAGATTGTGTGTGTATTTTCTATATTATAGTGTTTTGCATCCAGTGACTGCTGTGAACACTCATACAGTTTTTTAAGTATTATACTCACACCTTCCAGCACATCCTGTTCATTTGAAACTCTGAAAAGTATGAAATATATGTTTCTTAGTTTGTACTTTATAAACTTCAGTAACATCTGGCAGGAAAGACCCTGCTCATATCATATATGTCACAACCCCATATAGATAAGGGACATAAGCACCCTCTAAATTTAGCACAGTGTGAGATTTCATTATATGCAGTGTTTACATTAAGGTTTATTTAACAATCCACAGATAGCCATAGTTCTCTGGGAACTGAAGATGATTTCCTTACAAAAGTGCCAAAATATAATTAACTGGAAATATAAGTTTCTACAAGCTATAATATTATTGTCCAACCTGGGCATGGATTACAAGTGGCATATGCACCTGGAATTTGTGGCACATCTTGGCTAAAAGCTCAAAGTTCTGGGAACCTGGTTTTTGCCTGTACTCCTGTAATGCATTAATACTGTACAGTTTTTCTATGTAACATATCAAATAGATTATGTACCTGTGTAACTTGTTTGTCTGTCTTTCAAACACTTTCATTATTTCTAGCATGCGATTATTCATTGATTCCATTGTTTCTGAACAACAACAACAAAATTTTAGTTAGTTAAGTTTATAGCCTTTAGTTTGCCCCAGAAATGGGTATCCAAAGTGACCAGCACCAGTTAATAATACAATTTAAATATTTATTACGCAGGACATAGATTTGTTCTATTATTTAATGCAATCTAAACATACACATATAAATGTAGAATTCAACAGAAACTTTTGGTCTTCCAGTGCCATGACCCATACAGGCAAGGATTCTTCACATCCTACTCTGGTGATATTGTTAGTAATTGAAAAGGGGGGCTTATAAAATCAGCCACTCCTGTTCAATTACTCACAAATAGGTCTGGTGGAAACAGAGTCAAGCTTCCACCATCACTGCCTCTCTCCACCAAGGATCTATCCTAGCCTTCACTTAACTATTATTGCTAACTGGAGGATCACAGGCATCTCTTATAGATGAATCAAACATCTACTCAGGGCAGAATATGCGGGCTCATTGTCATGTGAGTAAGAGTATAAACATATTGACCATGCAAATGTAGGGATGAGTAGGGCCAGTGGATCTCTGCAGGGTGCATGAAATGGCAGTCTTCACCAGCAGCAGAGGTATAGGAGCCAACTCCTAGGGGCTGAGGGGTCTTCAGCCCCCCTGTAAAATATTTGAGAGGACCCCCCCCCCCAGTTAATGGGCATTGCCATTCAAATGGTGTCCTGCATCATGTGATTGATCATGCAGAGCAGGACTTGCCCCCTTCCCCAATATTTTATTCAAGTTGACACCCCTGGGCAGAGGAAGTGGTGGCATCTAGAAGCAGGTAGCAGAAAGGAGTAGAGAAAGGAAGTAACAGAAAGAGGGAGACTCACAAAAGGGGTGCCACAAAACATGAAAGAAAAGGGGTCGTTTCATACACTTTTCATTCTGGTTCTTCCCACCATTTGTTCCAGCCCCAGACTGGCTTTTCCTGATTCTAATTTCCCACCCCCAATGGTTCTGATTCTCCACTCCTCCACTGGGATATTAAAGTGGTTAATGTTGACCAGATCATGCCCTGAGATTTCAGCCACTGCCATTTCAAATTCTAAAGAACTTACGTTGGCCTGTATCATCTTGGAAAACTTGTACCATATTCATTACATCCTCAGTTGCATGTTTCATAGCAAGTTCTGAAACAAAACATTTTATTACTCAGTTTAAACTATTGTAGCAGTTCTTCAAATGTATATACAGTAATTCATTAGCAAATGTGAAATAAATAAATAAACTTGTAAAATAGAAAGCTTTTTCTTCTTATCCATGCTGGCTAAGTTTAAACCCTAAAACAAATCAATGAAATGATGGTGCCAACTGACCTTTCTCTGAAACAGTGTTACCAAATAGGCTATGATTTGGGAACAAAATAAAAAAGAAATGGGTAGTTATAATGTTCCTTTTTAAATTTCAAGCTACTTCTCATCAGCTCATGAAAAACTGACTTAGAAATAAGTCAATATTTGTTTGTTTGTTTGTTTGTTTGTTTAAAAAACTAATAAATAACCACCTATTTTCCAGGTTCAGAAGTTGCCCAGCCCCACTCCCTTGCACTCACCCCCTCCCTTGCGCCCACCCAGCTCTACAACTCCCTAACCCGCAACACATACATCCTTCTCCTTAAACATCCTTTATCCAACCAGGACAGCAACAGCAGTGCTCCAGCGACAGGAAGCAGGAAAGGACTCCATTTTGTAACCCTTCAGCATACAGAGACTGTACCAGAAATAATGACCCTGGTGAACATTGAGAAACTAAGGGCCATCAGGACCTTTCTGGGAGCCTTTCTTTCTTGCTACCAAAAGAGGAGAAAAGGAAGAAATGTCTCTGATTTTCTCAGCCGACATGCAGTTTTTGCAGTTTTGTTTCAAATGGGATTGGTGCTGTAAGATGGGTATACCGCCAAATCATAGTATCAGGGTGGTGTACATCAACAAAACAGCATTAAAGGCAATACAAATAATCATTAAAGCGAATGGCTAATCAGTTTAAACAGGTGCAAAGGTCTGTCAGCATAAAAAGCTTTCAAGTCAAAACCATGGGTGCCTACCAAAGTGTTTTCCAGAGCATGGGCCTGACAGCACTAAATGCCTGATATCTAGCGAAGGCCGGCTGGGCCGCTGTAGCATGAGGGACAACTAACAGTGCTCCTCTAGATGACAGTAGCCATTTATGAAACTTACTCCTAGTAAATCTCATTGACTCCAAGCCTCAACCAAATATTGTAGTTCCAAGTCTAGCAAAGTGGTTTTCTTTGCTTAATTTTGTTTTTAATACAAAGAATACATACACACATATATATACTAGGTATGGGGGATAAATTCAATTCAGTTTGCATATAAAGCCAACAGACTAAGGAAGAGTAGCCAACTGACTGAGACCTTGTTGCATGCCTTCTCTCTGCACATAAGACAGTGATATAACCCCACACACACCATGTGCAGTGCTTATCACTTTCAGAAAATGCAATACTGTATATTAATGAAAATAAAATACAATGTGCTTTATGTTATGAGAAATTGCTTGAAAATGTGTACATTATTCAAAACTGCTAAAAATGTGTTATATTAAGAGAACATCAAACAAAATCATGGGGGGGAATTGTAAAGATTTTTAAAATACAAATATGCAAATTATTAAAGAAATGTGGAAAAACCAGGAGAAGCAAAACTGACAAATTCTTCCATCCTTAACATATGAAGAAATTACAAATATCATTGTGAAAATAAGGAAACAAATTAATATAAATACAATAATTGTTTAAAGAAAGCAGAGAGTTTCAAATAAATCAAGATTACACTCCATTTTTTAAAGGCAAATTATATATTATTTTCCATGTCCCCAATTTCCTACCTTGTTAGCCTAGCTTCCTTCAGCCCCCTTATGACCTGTCCAGCATGCTCCACGACTTATTTCTCATACTCCACCCAAAACATATATTTTGCTTCCTTTGTCTCCATATTAAATCACAATCCTTACCTTCAATAATACGTTTTGGGTCTTTTGGAGCAGGAGCCACAGGGCTTAATGCTTTTTTCTTTTCACTGTCAAAATATGAAGTATTTGTCAAAATGTGAAATATCATAAATATTAAATCTAATTTTATAATCTGAAAGTCAGTTTTTGAAAAAAAATAAAATTTCTAATTTTATATAATTAGGTTACATTTGGTAAAAAAAAATGCATTCTTATATTTACTAATAAAATCCACTATAATATTACATAGGAAACAGCTCATGCTTAATCTTTAGTGTTCTGGAAACAGACTCATAACAAGATATAATCAGCCAACCAAACAACAAATACTTTGGGGGGGGGTTCAGAATTCTTCAGCCCCTCATACTGTTAAGTTAGACCTTTAAGGAGGTACAAAGATGGTGATAATGTGATAGTTTCTAGTCTTTCATGATTGTTAAGCAAACACCTTGATTGTGCTTCAGGAAATGGAAAGGTCTAATAAAATATTTTTCAATAATCCATATAACAAATCTATATTTTATTGCTATTAAACCTAACTATTTCACAGCACTCTTACTGTTTAGGAGCAGAAAGCTGGATAAGCTTTGGCAGTTCTTGAATACGGCCTTTCAAATCTTCAAGCTTTTGGATGCGGTTCCGTAATTTAGTAATGTTATTTGATATGTTTTTATCAGCTACTGGAATTTGCCAATCTGGAATCATTTCTTCCTCGCCTATCTGAAATATAGATATTGTTGGTATTAAAGGGTTAAGAAGCTCTAATCAAGACGCTCTAATCACTGAGCAGCTGGAGGTAGTTAGGCTTCCAGGAATGTGAGTTTGTATAAATAGTCAACTCACTCGTGTGTTTGCCGCCCCTTCCCCCTTCCCTTTTCTTTGGGGCGTGTTTGCTGAAATGTGTGATTCTTCACCAGGGTTTTTTGTTTTTGTGTAAATAAACCTTTTATTTGAGTTCCAAACCGCTTGCTCCAAGATTCCTTTATTGAAAAGATGCTGACTCTCCAGCCCTTCTTGAGCCGCTGTGCGAAAAGCTTTGCTGTAATGGGACATTGTCGTATCGGAAGCGCACTGGACATTTGATAAGCATTAAACTAATTAAAGGTTAATGGGACAGGTTATGGCTGTTTGTACGTCAAGAAGGAGATAAGGAGTGCAGTTAAGAGTGATTTATACAAGGAATGGAGCGAAGACAGAAGCGGTTGCCGACAACGAAAGCCTTCAAAGCAGCTTGAGTCCTGCAACGTGCCTAGGAAAAGTTTTAAAGAGGCACTGCGCAGTTTGTACTCGCTGGAAGACGCCTTATTCCTCGAGGAGCCACCTCAGCAGCTGGGAGACGGTCTACAGGTCTGTGAGTATCGTTCCTAAGCCCCAGGGAGGATGGCAGAGTCCCAGGAAAGTTTTACTGTCCCCTTTACGCGACTCAATGGGAAAAATTGGCAAGATTGGAAGGCTAGAGTAAGGGTTTGGTTGCAAGCAAAAGAGTTGTGGAGTTGTACTGAAGCACCGCCTTTACAGGCAGCTGCAGACGCATCTGCAGAAGACAAAGCAGCAGCGGCAGCTTCACAGAAACGCGACAGGAAAGCCCAAGGTCTACTAGTTTTGGCAGTGGGACCAGAGCAAATGCCTTATGTTTCTGAGTTAAAGAACACGCATGAGGTCTGGACGGTTCTGCAGCGGTTAAATTCCAGAAATACTGCGGGGGCCAAGATCCATGCTACAAGATGTTTGTTTGATTTACGTCTCCAACCGGGAGCGTGTGTGAAAGAACATATTG
The DNA here is from genome assembly GCF_964188305.1 of Podarcis bocagei. Taxonomy (NCBI): domain Eukaryota; kingdom Metazoa; phylum Chordata; class Lepidosauria; order Squamata; family Lacertidae; genus Podarcis; species Podarcis bocagei. The sequence goes on along the minus strand of NC_138137.1, from coordinate 42,701,188 downwards.
CCAAAATGGTGTCTGCCTTTAATCAACTAAGACAGCTGGGCATTCCTTTCTCTATGGAGCAGCAGTCATACATTTTGTTGTCTTCTCTTGATAAAAGCTATGAGACTCTAGCTTTAACTTTGGAAGCTATGCCTTCAACCCTTGAATACATTTCTTCTCGACTTGCTGATGAACAGGATAAAAGGCAAAGAGAAAGAGGTTTGTCTTCAAAGGGGAGTTATGCTGTGCCTAAGAGTGGGGATGCTGAGTTTGAGAACACAGTAAATGCTTTCGCAGCTAGACACTGTTTTCGCTGTGGTTCCTCTTCCCATTTAATCAGGAATTGTACACGTGAACCTGGTCAAGATAGCACCAAGGCCGTTGCCCCTAGTTACCAGACAAGGAGTTCCAGAGGACGTCGAAGAAGAGGAGGAGGTCGTGGCTACTCCCACAGCACACAGCACATGGCTTCAGCAATGGCGTTGATGCAAGGGCGTGGCCAAGGCAGCAATCTACGCTGGTTGATCGACAGTGGTGCATCTCATCACCTGGTGGCGCCATCTAGTGTCCGTTTGCAGAATTGCAGACATTTGCAAACCCTTAAAGTTGTGACAATGGCAGATTCAACTAAACGTTCCTTAGAGACTGTAGGCACAGTGTTTTTGAAGTGTTTGCAAACAGAAATTGATGCCTACGTGCTAAAGGGAATGAAGGGGTGTATTTTGTCTGTGTCAGAACTTGATAGAAATGGGTTTAAAACTGTGTTTGAAAATGGGGTTTGCACTATTTCAAAGAATAACGTATCTCTTTTGCAGGTGGAATGCAGAGATGGGTTATATTATTTTGAGACAAGTCCAGATGAAGTTGAACAGGTTCATGCTGGTTGTGTGAACTTGCCTACCCATAATTCTTGTGTTCATTTATGGCATCGCCGTTTGGGACATATTAATTTTCAGTATGTTAAAAGACAACCTGAATTATCAGAAGGGTGCAAATTGAACAAATGTACTAAGTATTTGGATTGTACTGCATGCAAAAGGGCGAAGGTTCATAGATGCAGCTATCCCAGTTCAAATAGGAAATCTGACAAAGTATTCCAACTTGTGCATATGGACCTATGTGGCCCAATGTTGCTAGCATGGGAGGTTCGAGATATGCACTGTGTCTCTCAGATGACAAAACAAAAGTCACATGGTTTTTTCCTCTCAAAACAAAAGCAGATACTGCAGAAACAGTTAAAAATTGGGTTCATGCAGTAGAACTTGAATTCGGTACTAGAGTTCTTGCTTTCCAAACAGACAGAGGGTCAGAATTTACCAGGTCTGTGTTGCAGAATTTCTTTAAGAAAAAGGGAATTAAGCATCATCTGTCTACACCTTATTCCCCCCAAGAGGGAGGCGTGGCCGAACGTAAAAACAGGGTTCTGCAAGAGTTGGCAAACTCTATGTTGTTTGATGCTAAACTTCCTCAAAGTTACTGGGCGGAAGCCTGGCAGACGGCTACTCATGTTCTGAACCGAGTATATAATTTGGTAATTGATACTACGCCATATTTTGCTTTATATGGGAAGAAGCCCAAAGTTAATTACTTTCGGGTGTTTGGATCTCAAGCCTATGTACTTATCCCAAAAGCGTTAAGGAAAAAGGGAAGTCCAAGGGCTAGGAAACTCATCTTTTGTGGGTACGAACCACATGCCAAATCTTGGAGATTCGTGAACCCAGATGGGGATACTACAAGAGTGGTCCTCAGTAGGAGCGCTGAATTTTGTGAGCAATCCGGATGGACTCACTTACATGCTAACCCTGACATTTTGAGAGATGATTTAGGCATTTATGCTGAGAAAGAAAGTCCAGAGGGTGATGAGCCAGAAGGGGATGGTGCACATGGTTCAGATGCAGATTCTGACCAGGCACAAGGTTCTTCTCCTAAGGTAGAAAAGCCAGAATCTAAAAGTGTTCCAACATCGCCAGTCATTAGGCCTAGCAGACAGCAAAAGCGAAGCAGGTCGCCTGCAACACCAAGCCCAAGGGAGGTATCTAAACGGAGGTCTTTATCCCTAGAGGCACATCTAGACGTAAAGTCTGAGACAGATTCTGACAGCCAACAGTCAGAGGGGGCACAAGAGGAGCAATTGCGCAGGTCAAAACGTGCCACAAAGGGCAAGCCGCCAGAGCGGTTTAAGGTGACAAGTGTATACGTAAATATGGCACAGTGTGAGCCAGATAGCTATGTAGAGGTACAACAGCTTCCAAGCTCAGAAGCCGCAAAGTGGCAGGAAGCAATGGAAAAGGAGATGGCTTCAATGAAGTCTCTCGGTGTGTTTACAAGTACAGAGCTTCCAAAAGGCCAACAAGCTGTAGGTTGTCGATGGGTATATCGTTTAAAGCCCACAACTACTGAGGAGTTGCAATATAAAGCCCGACTAGTTGCAAAAGGGTTTTCACAGCGCAAAGGAGTTCACTATTCTCAAATTTATGCCCCTACTTCAAGATCGGAGTCATTAAGAATGCTTTTAGCCTCTTCAGCTAAGAAGGGAAATAAGCTGTTTCATTTTGATGTCAATGTGGCTTATTTAAATGTAGACTTACAGGAGGAAGTCTATATGACGCCACCACCAGGTTTTGAAGGAGACAAGCCAAACCAGGTCTGGCGCTTACACAAATCCATTTATGGGTTGAAACAGTCCGCCCGTAATTGGAATTCCTGCTTAAACGATGCTCTAGAGAGCATGGGGTTCAGAAAGAGCGCAGCAGATGCGTGTCTTTATCTAAAAGGCTCGGGATGTGAACAAGAAGCAGTCTTGATATTTGTTGACGATTTATTATACAGTGGAAAGGACGATAAACTTGCACAACAATTTGCCACAAAGCTTGGAGAAAGGTTTCAGATAAAATCACTAGGCAATGTATCTGTTTATCTAGGAGTTAAAATTCAGCAAGATGAAGATGGGAACTATTGGCTCAGCCAAGAAGCTAAGATCCAGCAGTTGCTGGAAAGGTTTAAAATGGACAACTGTGCTGGTGTTAAAACCCCAATGGAGTTAAGTTACACAAAGGATGCTCAAACTGAGCAACAGGCAGAGTTCTGTAATCCCAGGGTTTACCAGTCAGCGATAGGCAGTCTACTCCACATTGCACAGTGGACTCGGCCCGATATAACATATGCTGTCAACATGCTGTGTAGACAAGCTGAAAAACCATCAATGCATGCTTGGCAAGGAGTAAAAAGAGTTTTAAGGTATCTCCAAACTACCAAAAGGTTTCGCTTAAAACTATCAGCAGAGGGCAGCACACAACTTGAATGTTGGGCTGACAGCAGTTGGGCTGATGCTGGACCAGATAGAAAATCAGTGTCAGGAATGGCGATAAAATTTGGAAATGCACTAATTGGTTGGAGATCAAGAAAACAATCACTTATAGCTTTAAGTTCAACTGAATCTGAGTTCAATGCATTATCAGATGTATGTAGAGAACTGGAATTTTATAAACAACTGGTACAAGAATTGTTTGGAGAATGTTCCCTACCTATCAGAGTGTGGGAAGACAATCAACCTTGTATTAAACTAGCTAAATCAGGTCAATTCAAGGCACACACAAAACATTTGGATATCCGTTATCAAAATGTATGCCAAAGTGTAAAACAAGGTTTAATTGAACTAAAGTATTGTCCAAGCAAAGAAAATCTCGCAGATGGTTTTACAAAAGCTTTGAGTCCACAATCTCATAAATGTTTCTGTTCAGGTTTAAATTTGAATTAAGGTTGTTACAGCTCAGTGTTACGAGCGAGAGGGGGTGTTGGTATTAAAGGGTTAAGAAGCTCTAATCAAGACGCTCTAATCACTGAGCAGCTGGAGGTAGTTAGGCTTCCAGGAATGTGAGTTTGTATAAATAGTCAACTCACTCGTGTGTTTGCTGCCCCTTCCCCCTTCCCTTTTCTTTGGGGCGTGTTTGCTGAAATGTGTGATTCTTCACCAGGGTTTTTTTGTTTTTGTGTAAATAAACCTTTTATTTGAGTTCCAAACCGCTTGCTCCAAGATTCCTTTATTGAAAAGATGCTGACTCTCCAGCCCTTCTTGAGCCGCTGTGCGAAAAGCTCTGCTGTAATGGGACATTGTCGTATCGGAAGCGCACTGGACATTTGATAAGCATTAAACTAATTAAAGTTTAATGGGACAGATATAAACATATTAGCACAATATATTATCCTATTAACTTAGGTTATTTGTTAACTGGGGGACCAGACCTGAGCTACGCAAGTCCTCAGAGGTACTGACCCCAGTACTGATAAAGTTAGAGCAGTGGTTTTCAACCCTGGAGTGCCTTGAATGATAGTCAGTAGTGCTGCTGGCAACACTAGCCTCTGTCCCTCTTTCCTTCCCTCCCTCCTTTGATGCCTTCTCATGTCTCTGCTTCCCAAAGGGTTGTGTGCTGTTTACTGTAGCAGCCCTGACTACAAGTTTGCCAGGCGAATGGTGCCTCTGGGGCTGGTCAGGGGATGCTGGTTGCCAGGAGCTGAGGCAACCAGCACCCCCTGACCAGCGAGCGGGTGAGGGAGCCCAGCCAGCCAGGCTTCCAGTCCTTGCTGTTGGGAATGGACAGACAAGTCCAAGGCCCCTGTGGGGCAGTGTGAGGAGGCATCTCTTTGGGGCATGGGGGCGTGGCAACAGCAGCTGCCCAGAGGCCTCCTAAGGAGAGGGGAGAGGAGACTAAGGGAACACGCCAAAAGGGGGTTCAAAAAAGGATTAGAGGTTGCCAGCTCTGCAGGCAAGGGGTGACATAACTGGGCTCCTGAGCCTCACAGGGATGGCACAGAAAGAATGTAGTTGGTCAAGGGAGCCATGGACTCAAAAAGGTTGAAAACCTCTGAATCAGTTGAGAACAATAACTCTCCTGAGACCACCATCTTAGAAGATACCCCAATCAAAGTGGCTACAGGGTTAAAGCAACTGTTACACCCTGACTGGGCTCAGACCCATCAAGTTCAAACCCAGGACTACAGGAGCAGAGGCTCTTCTTTATAAGAAAATCAAAACCAGAAGCTCAGGTCTGCCTGGCCCTCATGAGGACAACATTCACTAAGCCGTACTCATGAGGAGGATGCATCATTCCTCAAATGATCCAGCTCAAAGCCCTGATGACAGGTCAGGAAGAGGTGGATCAACTATAAAACTTCTCAATGGAAGCCTAACCCAGGCTAAAGCAACAAACAAATCTTGCTCTGCTCCCTGTGAAACCTTATTGAACAGCTCCCCTTCTATTCTGCATGTTCTTATCTTTGACTTGATGCACAGCTGCTGTTACAGCAGACTATTAAACCACTTAGCAAAGGTTGCAGGAATGGGATAGGGGAGAGGCATCCCAAGCCCCAGCACTGCATGGAGTGCTTATGTAAAAGCTGAACATTTCTGTGTTGTTTTTTTCATATGTATAACAAGCAAACATATTTACAATGCTAATATTTTACTTGAGCACACTCAAGAGATGCATGCAACCTAAATAGCAATCACTAAATTAGCAAAGCTATTTAAACTTACATGGGAGCAAACTCCACTGAAATGGATGTTGTAAAGTTAGTCATAAATAAGCAGCAGCAATGCATATACAGAAATGCTTTTCACTGTAACAATGCTTTATACTGCAACAATATATTCCACATATTTCCTATCAAAACTAATCAACCAACTTTCCAAATATTAGTTTACCTCTTCCATCTCACGGACCTCCTTTTCAAACCACTTGAAGAAAAGAAAAGAAAATTAGGCATTTACAAATTACATTTTTTTCAAAAAATACAACAGGTTTTAGAAATATTAATAAATGAATGAATGAATTTCTTACCTGAAGCAATGAGTCTAATATCTAAGAAAGAAAATTAAAATCACTAGGTGTTTCTGTTACAATTTAACACCAAAAAATTATCTTTGTACATATAACACAAGGTTTTCACAGTAAATAACTACCCTTTTCATACATGCATTTCATTCTGTGTAGAGGTGTACCTAGGCTCCCTTGCCCCCTTTACAAGGAGCTGTATCGGTGCCTCCCTCCCTGTCTGTTGTGTCCTTGGCAAGGAAATGTTGACCACACAGAGCAGTGGATGAGTGGTCCAGGGAGCACAAAAGTGGGCCAGTGGGCTCCTAGCCACTTTGAGGCAGAGTGGAGAGCCGCCATTTTGCACACACATCTCATGGCCTGTGCCCTTGGCAGTGACCAATCTAGCCAACCCCTAGGTACACCACTGATTCTGTGATGACTTCAAGATCAAATGAGAACTTAAGTGCAGTACTATAATGAAAGGGGGCAATTGAACTCTTTTGTGTGAGTTCCCCATCTGGGGCACTCTGAGACCACCTTGGGTTTTGAGAATTGCTGGGACCAGGGGATGGAACAGAGCTGACAATAACAAAATAACAAGTGATGATGAATTTTAATGAATCATCCTCAGTCACATCAGCTAATGTTCCTATTACAAGATTAGCTGGCTACTCTGTTTTAATAAGCTTATTCTGTCCTTGCCATAAGGGTCATGCTTAAATGAAAAAGAGGGTATTTGTCTTATTCACAACAGAATATTCTTGCTGGTGGTAACCTTTCACTCTCAAGGGCTGATTAATTGCTGTGTGTTGATTAATGGCTATGTGTTGTCTCATCTGCACTGGATATGGCATCAACCAGGGATTTCATCATACATATGTAACCAATTCCTGCTTGTGAATGGTATGTACTAGGATCAACAGTGAGTTCACCTTAAGAGAGAGACTCTCTTTCTGTTTACCACAATAGCACTGTGTTCACATTGCTCAGGGAAGAGTCAAATTACACACATAGTATTGGGAAATGTGCTGAGTTCCAGATGCACTTGGTAAGAGAACAGGCTAGAATAAGACAAAACCTACCAAGTACAGAGAGAAAGCAAATCCAACAGCAAAATAAATTTATATTTATTGTTCATATTTCATAGTACATACTTGTTTTTCTTCACGAAGTGCACAATCTAACTGGTTACTGAGTTGTGAACAACATATCAGGAAAGTAGTCATATCTTCATGTTCTTCCTTCTAGCAAAGGGGAAAAACATTTCTACAGCATTTTCTGACTTTAATTTCTTTAAAATGTAATCTTTATTTGGTTGAAATACTTCTAAAACCCATACTAGCTTTGTTTCAGTTCTTAATTTTTTAACATATTGAACCAGCTATTTTGCTTCAAATTAAATATTTGCATTTTCTGTAAAATGAAAAGAATGAGGCAATTAGATTTCAATCCTATGGTCTACTTAGCAGCAAGTATCAGTGAAATGCAAGCTCCCAAACCAGGAAGTAAGTTATTCTCCTGTTCCCCAGGTCCTGTTGCCATTTGTATGATAAAACATAAATTTCCCTTGTCACTTTGTGGAATTCAAAGATTACTCTAGCTGTGGAGACAATCACTCTCATGTAAATTCTCCTACTAGGTAAAGGTAAAAGGACCCCTGACCATTAGGTCCAGTCATGGCCGACTCTGGGGTGTCAGCGCTCATCTTGCTTTATTGGCCGAGGGAGCTGGCATAAAGCTTCCGGGTTATGTGGCCAGCATGACTAAGCCGCTTCCGGCAAACCAGAGCAGCGCACGGAAACACCGTTTACCTTCCCGCTAGAGCAGTACCTATTTATCTACTTGCACTTTGACGTACTTTCGAACTGCTAGGTTGGCAGGAGCAGGGTCCGAGCAATGGGAGGTCACCCTGTCGTGGGGATTCGAACCGCCGACCTTCTGATCGGCAAGTCCTAGGCTCTCTGGTTTAACCCACAGCGCCACCCACATCCCTTATACTAAGCAAATCTAATTTAGCTCCCTGGTATAAACAAACAAAGCAAGTTAAGAAAATGAAGTGGCATTCACTGAAAAACTAATAAAATGCATTATTGAGCCTATTATAGGGCAGCATAAATAGTTATTCTCTGCCACCACTGCAACCTTACAGTATTTCTTCCCAAATTTGATAATCAAGCTACAGAATTCATTAAGTGCTGGCCATGATGGCCAGACCTGCAACATTAAGGGTACGAGGTGGGTGCTGGCAGCAGGTCTGGCCATCATGCCCATCACGTACTGAATTAAAAAGAAATACGGTACTTCTTTTTCTCTGTCCTGAATCTTCTAATATTAAGCTTCATCAGATGACACTGGATTTTAGCATCAGATACTAGCACTTGAGAGGGATCAATATCATATAAACTTTTACATGTCTTTTTTCCTAAATTAGAAAGCCCCTAAATTTTGTAATCTTTACTCATAGGGGAAATGTTCTAGCATCGTGAACATTTTGGTTGCCCTTTCCTGAATCTAGTATTTGGGGAGAAATATTGTGGGAAATTGTGTAACATCTACTTTTTGAACAAAGTGCTGTTCAAATATTTAACACCATTGCATCGTTTAGAATGGGAGTGGAGTTCATAGGCCAGTGGTTTGCAGAACAAGTGACTAAAGTGGGTGGGGCTAGATGCAAACAAATTTGACTTGCTTTTGTTCAGTAAGCTACACTCACACAGAACTCTGAAGTTTGTACCTGCAGTCATAGGTTTCTATCCACCATCCTAATAAGCAAGATGAATTGTCACAGTTCAAGGACAAATTCCAGCCAACCCCCAAAGAGGATGACACAGAGGACCAGTGAGGGGTGTGACCAAGGAAGGGGGCATGACCTGGGAAGAATAGTGAAGGCTGAAGAGAGGCTTGGAGGGACACATCTTGCTCCCAGATATTTCATTTCCCATCCTTGGTTTAGGACAAAAAAGTACCACGGCATAATTGGAAGTCAACAGTTATCCATCCTTCAGCAACTATTTGTAAGAACTATTATATTTATATACTATTGTAAGACTGTATATCAATACAGTATACACAACTAGCATACACGAAACCTATTCAAAGAATATGTGAAATTATTCAATAAACATACAGGTACTGTAGGTTCCCCTGCCGCCGCCGCCAATGCCTCTTCTTCTTTCATTTCTTCATTTGCATACACATCTTCCATTGTCTGTACAAGCTGCAGAAAGTGCCAAATGATTTTTATCATCTCTCACTAGTCATACCCCCTACTTGTATTATACTAGAAGCCTGGTGCCAAAAGTCATTGTTTTACCTGATGATAAAGACAGTGGTATATTGTACAAATGTTTATGTTTCAGGCAGGTGGAATAGTTGCTGAATAATATTGTGTCATAAGTTAGTTTGGAACATGAAAAATAGTTTTATACTTCTTGGGATCTAACATCATTTGCTAACAATTTACAACAGTGGTGGGAACTAGAGCCATCAGCCAGAACCAATTATCACCTTCCTATTCCCCTAGCCCAAGTATGATAGATAGGCAGGACTGCCCACCTTTCAATCATCTGACATCACAGTATCATCAGGCACCCCACAAAGTGCATTTGATTGTCTGGGCTTCAAAGCACTGTGCAGGGCTCCCTGCAAGAATCATCAAGGAGCTGATTGCCAGTGCTTCCAGGGAGCCCAATGCAGTGTTTTGAAGCCCTGTCAGCTGATGGGGGGGGGGAAGCTTCAAAGCACTCCTCAGGATTCTCTGTCCACACCGACAAACAGTTGGATCACGGGGAAATATTTTGAAAAATTGATAGCCATCTTCAAATAGCTAAAGGACTGTCAAATGGAGGATGGAGCAAATTTGTTTTCTCCTGCTCCAGAGGCTAGGACCCAAACCAATAGATTCAAGTCACAAGAAAAAGGCTTCTGACTAAACATCAGGAAGAACTTTCTGACAGTAAGAGCTGTTTGACAGTGGAACAGATTCCCGCAATAAGTGGTGGACTCTAGATGGCTATCTATCATGTATGATCAAATTGAGATTCCTGTATTGCAGAGGTTTGGACTAGATGACCCTTGGTGCACCTTCCAACTCTACAATTCTGTGATTCTATGATTCAGTTAACAGCTGATAGTACACAGCTCTCTGCAAGCACAGGTAATCAACCAAGCAAAGAGATGCACAAGTACCGAGAGCAGGGATTTTCAAGCACTGCCAGTCAGCTGAATGGCAGTACCTGGAAACCCATTTGCCCCAGCCACTTTAACTGTCATAGATAACAAAGTCATAGATGACTTCAGAAATAGGGCAGGTGGGTGTGGTTTGGCCAAAAGAGACTCATAGGTTAAAGGGCCTCACCAGCCTAAACAGGCATGTAGGCTGGAAGTTGCCCGCTACTGTTTTATAATATATCTGTCAGATATGCAGCACTTCCCTGCCATACAGAGGTAAGACAGTTGTTCCAGACAGCCTCTGTGGCACTGTGATTATATGCCTTTGACTATACAGTTAAGTAGGGTTTGGAATCATCTGTGGTCAATTTTAAGCATATTTTTCTTTGCAAGGACAGATAGCGACTTCCATATTTTTTTCAACTACAGGGCAGACAATAATCATTTAGTAATGTCCAAATGGCAGTGGAAGACAGGAGTGCCTGGCATGCTCTGGTCCATGGGGTCACGAAGAGTCGGACACGACTAAATGGCTAAACAACAAAATGTCCAAATCTATATCTATATCTTTCTCCCTTAGACTACCTACAATGCTATATATTTCTAATATTAGCATAGCATAAAAGCAGAAACTCAAGGAATGTCTGTTTTTAAAATCTTTCCAATGTTTGACAATAGTAGCTTGTTCCGGCGCTCCCACCATGGAAAACAATGGATCCCACAATAGCGGATGCCAGCCGTGCAGTTAATTAAGGATAATCTGGCAGTAATTATCCTTGGAAACACACACACACCCCCCCAGGTTGGGGTAGGAGAGCTTTCACTCGCAGATCATCCAATAACTGCCTCCCGCTCTGATGGAATGCGAGGGCAGGGACGCAGAATGTGTAGCACTGTACGTATTGGAAACTCTCCAATGCGGTCACCATGAGTGGAAGTACTTCTGTTTCTTTTAAGATGGATCTGAATTTGGACTTAAGAAACAGACATGTTCTGTATGAAGGAGAAAGATAACCCGCTAAATGAATCAGTGCCAAGGTTTTGATCTGGAGAGGACTCTCTCTATCGTAACTGGAACGCTACATAAGTGAAGCTGGAGTGCTTTCAAGTTTTGGAGAGGGAAAATGGAATTGTGGCATGCTTAGAAATGAGTTTTTGATTGATTACAATATGAAAAGAAGAAGGTAAACAATAATTTCACACAGAAACTACAGGATATAAAATCCCTCTGCAAGTTAATGGATATGGATTTATTAAATATGAATGAAAGTCATCACACTAGTGACTGCTAAAACAAAGGTTTAAGATTGGCATTGTGGAATTTGGACTAATTAAGAGAACTGCAGCAGGACCAAGGATTAACATCAACTCCAGAACCAGAACACGGGAAGTCATCCAAAAATATTGAATTCAGAACTGATTAATTGACTTTTTTATTGTATTGTGATTTGGCATGATTTAGTATTGTATTAATGTGGCCTCCATTAGATTGTTATTAATGAAAATTAATAAAAATTAATTCAAATGACAACAGTAGCTCTAGCAACAACTGACAGATTAACTAATAATTGTGATACACACATTTATCTCTTTCCAAAAACAATTCAGAATTCTGGTATCAAAAACTTTGGCAAACAGCATGATTGGTTTACGAACTTAATCCATTCTGGAAGTCCGTTCTTAAACTGAAACCGTTCTTACACCGAGGCGTGCTTTCCCTAATGAGGCCTCCCGCCACTGGTGCCCTTCCACCGGTCGGATTCCGTTCTTAGACTGAGTTAAAGTTCTCAAACCAGGACACTATTTCCAGTTTTGCAGAGTTTGTAAACCAAATCATTCGTAAACAGGACTGTTCTTAAACCAAGGTACAACTGTATCAGCAAACTGTATATGTATAATAAAAAATTATATAATAATTAATACAAATAAAAAATGTATACCCAAAATTATTTCAACAAAATAAATCACAGCAGAAACTAAGTTTTTTAATTCAATTATTTCTTTTCTGTAGATAAAAGCAGTGGTTAGGATCAGTTGTTTCTTTCCACACTGAGAAGAACCATGATAGGGTAATTTCAAAAGAAGAAACTGATTCTAGGTTTTACAATTTTTATAATAGCTATTCTTCCTAGCCATGATACTAGCACCAAGTTTTTAGGATGCATATGATTTGGTATATTACCAGGAATAGATTGAGTTTTAATGAGCAACTTAGCTTTTCAGGGTTCTGAACTCCTTGGTAGTTAATATTGTCCACTCAGATAGGAATTCCTATTAATTCTTGCAATTTTAATTATTTAGTTAAAGGAAACATTTGGACGGAGGAATTTAGGATGCAAACTATGTTGGCATACTGAATTCAACAGTCAAGATGGAATGAACATGCAAAAATTCAGTGATTGTCCTACCTCATTTAGATGAACAGTTATATTCTTAAGCACGTCCATTTCATCTAGTACTCTATCTTTATTTGTTGATGGAAGGGCTAAAGAGTACTGTGCAACAGATTCTGCTGGAGCTGAAGGCAATAAAAGCATATGCCCAGGTTCATAGCCCTGTTTACTTTTCCTCTTTTCATTAAATGAGGAATATAGCGGTTGATCCTTAATTCTCACTTTTGCTGGCTTCATTGTTCTTCTTCTGTTATTTTTTTAGGAAGAAATAAAACAATATTGGTTCATATCATTAAAAAATAAAATAGCAAAATAACACTTTTTTTAAAAAATAATATTTCATTTTTCATGTGGGCACTATAAGGACTTTCAGAACTATTGCACACATAAACTTATTTTCAGCTTCTGCCCTGTAATAGGTTTGCTTCTGTCCATTCAAAAATCCATGGCATTATTTAATGGGCTTTTAAGCAGTCAGTTTCTGTGTCCTGGAAAGTAGGAGCTAGCTAAATTACTAGTTTCCTCTTTGCAGCCAGACCAAAAGCTGTTTTTTAAATAGGCATTACAATTGCACTCATAAAATATTTTTTTAAAAAAAAATGTTCCACCTATTTAGAGGGCATTTTAATCCCATATCAACAGGACAAATTAAAGGCCATTGTAAGACCCTTCAGGAATAGGATTTATTAAAGGCCATGTAATGAATACCATGGTCCCATAAGTGAACAAATAGGAACTAATTACGGGAGTAGAAGCTATAAAAAGGAAACTTCAAATTAATGGTACAATAGCCCTGAAAATGGTGGGCTAGCCATCCATATCTGACACTGAAATTGCAGTTGTGTTTTATAACACACACACGCACACACCCAAGTCTAATCTGGTGGGGTAATGGAAGGACAACTCAGAAAACATCAGAACTAGCTTGGTAAAATCATCACCTGAATTCAATTAAAAAACCAGATGAACAAAGATGGCAACTCCGTATTAAACTGGTACTAAATTGAAGGAACTGTCACACTAACCCCTGACCCAAACCCAGATAACTCATCATCTGCTGATGGTCCAAACCTCCCAGAGCCGAGACTTAGGGAAACAGAGACTCTAGTATCCAGGGAGAGAACTCAGCAGGTCTGTCTCCAGGGAATGCCTTAGAAAAATTCTCAGGCTGGGTCCCTACCTTGCTGGCAGCAGAGGAGCCCCAGTCATTTGATTGATTGATTGATTGATTGATTAAATTTTTATATAGGGCAGTTCACAACATAAAAATACAAAATGAGAACACAAACTGCATAATAAAACAAAAACAAATAACAAACAAATAACCCCTCTCCCACAAACACCATAAAATGCCATAAAATGCTTGGGGATAACATAACTTTGATACCTATATTGAAGGGATTGAATTAGATGACCCTTGAGTTTACCTCCAACTCTATGATTCTTCCATTCTGTTCAAGCTGGAGGTGGAGGCTGCACAAGAGTAAATCTTGTCCTAGTTATCTTTTTTCATAATGGACAAAAGGAGGCTACTGCTCAAATTCTGTTCAGTGACCCTTCTGCTCAAATTATATATGTTTGTATGTTCCCCGATATTCTGTTTGACTCAATGTACCTGCATCAGAAGAGTTCTGTTCAGTGTTTCAGTGGCTTCTCGGGTGATCTAATGTTCCTAAACTGATAAGGGAATAGAAGCAGAAAGAATTTAATAAGAAAATCTGGTATCGAAAATGGGGTGATGGGGGGCACTTTAGAGAAGGAAAATTTGTGCATCTGTTAATCACTTTAAAGTAGCATGGCAAGCAGCAATTTTTCAGCCTGCTATTTATTTATTTATATACATACATACATACATACATACATACATACATACCCCACTTATCTGGCTGGGTTTCCCAGGTAAGTAATATGTTGCTCCTTCGTTTGAAAGAACAAAGAATGGTGGGACATTATTATATTATTATTATTATTTTACATTCATTCATTCATTTAGTATATCACCCTTCCTCTATAGATCTAAGTACCCTCAAGCTGTGTACCCACTGCTTCAGAGGGAGCATAAGAGCAGACAACCTCCCATTCAACCAGTCTAGGGAACTGCCCCCTAACAGTCTCTCAGTTTTATCTGGATTGAGCTTCAGTTTGTTGGCTCTCATCCAGTCCACTACCAAGGCAGGACAGTGGTCCAGAACATCCACTGCCACACCTGCAAATGTAAAGGAGAAGCAGAGCTGTGCATCATCAGCATATTGCTGACAGCATACTCCCACCTGCCCAGATAACCTCACTCAGCCATTTAATGTAGATGTTAAACAGCATATGGGATAAAATTGAACCCTGAGGAACCCCACATTGAAGGCTCCATAGGGCTGAAGAACACTCCCCAACCACAACCCTCAGGAAGTGTCCATCGAAGTAGGACTGGAACCACCGCAAAACAGTGCCATCCACCTAACTTGGACAGTCACTCCAGAAGAATACCATGGTCAATGGTATCGAAAGCCGCAGAGGTGAGGAGAATTAATAGGGACACATTTCCCATCCCTCTCCCAATGGAGGTTATCATACAGGGCAACCAAAGCAGTTTCTGTGCCCAAACTGGACCTAAGCCCCAACTGAGTGCCTGCATCTGGTCTACAACCCATGCTCATGAACCTTGCCCAAGAAGGGGAGATTAGCAACGGGCCAGTAATTAGTTAGATTTTCTGAATCTAAGGAGGGTTTCTTGAGGAGTGGATTCACCACAGCCTCCTTCAAGCAGACAGGGACCACCCCCTGCATCCTGTGACACCCCACAACACAATTGCCAGGGTATAGTCACCTGATGCCACCCTCCAAGACCAGCTCCACAGATAGGAGTGGAACCACTGCAAAACACTGCCTTCCAAATCCACAGAGCTGGTCCAGCAAATTATGATGGCTAATGGCCTCAAAAGCCAATGAGAGGCTGAGTTAAAGCAACAGTCACACTTTGCATCCATCTTCTGATAAAAATGATCCATCAGGACGATCAAGGCTGATTCAGTTCCAAAACCAGTCCTAAACCCAGATTGACATGGATCTAAAGAGCACCTTCAGCTGAACCACCACCCTCTTATGCATCTTTCCCAAAAAGGGAACACTAGCAACTGTACAGTAGTTCACAATCTCTGCATGTAGGGAGAGTTCTTTCAGGAGTGCACACACCACCATTTTCTTAAGGGTACTAAGTACCAAGGGCAGCCCATACCATTTTGCCACCTGAGAATACGCTACTCCCTGCCTCCCATGCCACTGCGCCCACCCCTCCACTTTCACCACCACCACAACTCAGTTTGAGCTGGGGCACTCTGGGAGGTGTTGCTGCTTGTCTTCCCTGTCCCCCCCCCCAGGGGGGGAGATGAACAACAATGTCAAAAGTGGAATGTTCCTGTTGCCAGTGACAGTATAACATTCCTGCAGTACAGTGGTGCCTCGCAAGACGAAATTAATTCGTTCTGCGAGGTTTTTCGTCTTGCGAATTTTTCATCTTGCGAAGCACGGTTAGTGGGACATTCCCGCACTCTCCGGCCAAAGAGCGACGGTGGGGGCACCGTCAGGCCCGCGGCTGCTTCGGCTGCCTTCTAGCTGCTCCCTTGGCTAGTGGTTTCACGAGGGCAGGGAAAACTGCAGAAAGTGCAGCAAATGCGCCTTCCCCCTCCCGCCGCAGCAGTAGCAGCAGGCCCAGGCTGGCCAATGAAGAGGGATGCACCTGCAGAACAGCTGAGCTGGTGCAATTCTCTGCGCCTCAACACCACCGCCGCCCACCGCCCACCGCCTCCACTCTGGCAAGGAGCTGCTGCAATGGAAGAGCTGCACAGGAGCGCATGCACTCCCGTCTGCTGCGGGGGCTCCGCACAGAGGCATTGCAGCTAGATCGGATTCTGCCACGTCAGCCAATAGCGGCCGCCAACGTGATCTCAACTTGGTGCTGGTCCGCGCCGTTCTCCTGAGCCACCGACCACCTCAAATTGAGGTTATCGACTTCCAACCTCAGAGAGGCATTCTGAATCACGTGCTCGCTAATGGACTGCTTCCCTCCCTCAGGGACATGGCAATGGATTCAGTAGACTGGTGGATACTGGGGAGTGGGGGTGGGGATAGGTGGAGAATGACTTAATCCATAGCAGCAGCACATTTCAGGGGGGGAAAGGCTGATCGAAGAAGGCTGATCGCCGAAGAATTGATGCTTTTGAATTATGGTGCTGGAGGAGACTCTTGAGAGTCCCATGGACTGCAAGAAGATCAAACCTATCCATTCTGAAGGAAATCAGCCCTGAGTGCTCACTGGAAGGACAGATCGTGAAGCTAAGGAAACAAACTTGAAATACGTTTTCATCTTGCGAAGCAAGCCCATAGGGAAATTCGTCTTGCAAAGCAACTCAAAAAACGAAAAACTCTTTCGTCTTGCGAGTTTTTCGTCTTGCGAGGCATTTGTCTTGCGAGGTACCACTGTATAACATTCCTGGATATATAACATTCCTGGATGCACCCAGCCTCAAAGTAATGAGTGAAGAATGAATGGTGTGCTCCTGACCTAACTCAGTCAGGAATGTGGGTTTGGTGAACAAGTTGAGGGTTAGTGACATGTAGAAAGGACAAGATGGTGAAAGTCATTTAAGCAGGCTAGAAGATTCTAATTAGTGAAGGGGCTTGTGACAGGACCAGTGATATGATTTGGCCCCCTAGGCCAGGGTCAGCAACCTTTTTCAGCTATGGGGAGGTCCACCGTCCCTCAGACCATGTGGTGGGCTGGACTATATTTGGGGGGGGTGAATGAATTCGTATGCCCCACAAATAACCCAGAGATGCATTTTAAATAAAAGCACACATTCTACTCATGTAAAAACAAGCTGATTTCTGGACTGTCTGCGGGCCGGATTGAGAAGGCAATTGGGCTGCATCCAGCCCACGAGCCTTAGGTTGTCTACCCCTACCCTAGACTAAAATATTATACAGGGTGAGTCCTTTAAAAGAGGCCCCATGGATACAGAGCACACATGTTCCACGGGGCCTCTTTTAAAAGACTCACCCTGTATAAAGTATGCAAAAATAACACAGGAGAAAAGTATTTTTAGCCCTTTCTCCTTGTACCATTCTCTACTGAATGCACTCATTTATTTTCAACCCACCAAAGAAAATACACACATCCCAACCTTCTTCCTAGCTCTGTAAAGCAATCCAAAACTACAGGAAACTGGCCTAACTTAACCCAGGGTAATTTACCTCTATTCCAAACTGTTGCAGGAATTTATGTATAGGTTGGGGGGGTTGCCCCTCCAGCAGATATCATGCACATGCAGCCCACTACCAAAACGAGCACAATCGCTTTAGTGACATTTGTGATTTGTCCCCACAAAATACCCCATGACAGTTTCTTCCTATCTATTCAAGGGACCTTTGCTGCACGACACCAAATGTAACAATTCACTGATAAATGTATCTATGTACTGGCTCACTGGAAAACTTCAGAAATTCATATAGACATGTGAGCTCAGCTACTCAGAAGCCCCTCTGCCTGAATGATAATTCCTGGCATCCTGGTACCTGAGTGCCAGACAGGTAGCCATTCCAGAAAAAGCAAACCCAGATGAAGACAAAAGGGTGTGATTAACTTGGCTGGGAAACAGGGAATATCCGCCCTCCCTTCCCCACAGGTGGGCGGGGTTTGCAGCACCAAGCGAGGCTCACCTGGGCAGGTGCCACCCACCTGCCTGAGCTGGCCTTTGACCCGCCCCTGGCCAGGGAGGACAATGGACAGCCGGCTGGGGGTGGGCCTAAGGCCAAAGGAAAAGAGGCTGACTCGTGGGCTCAAGCCTCTTTTGCTGCTTTTCCTTCTGGGATCACCCACCCACCCTCCCTCAATTAATATTTCTTGCCTTTTAATTTCAGCTTAGGTCAGCGATCTTCAATTTAACGATTTCTTATTTACAGGCTAATATTTTGCGTTCGAGGTCAGCGGGCGCTGCTGCGGTCGTAAGGTGGTTGCTGTATTCAGAACCGGGAAGGAATTTTCCCCATGCGGCAGCACTTGCAGGGCCTGTTAAAGGGCAAAAACCGGGAGTCCCTGGCCCTAGAGCGGCGGCATGTAGGTCAAACTCCCCGGACGAGGTCAGTGGAAGGGCATGCTGTGTTAAGTTTGCGCTTTGCAGTCCCCTCTCACTGGGCCTCAACTGTCTGCATATCCTCAGCCAGGTGGGCTGAGAGGGTTACCTGCCAAGGCCTGTGCCAAGTTTCCCACTTCTAAAATTCAATAAAGTTGTGGCCAATTTGAACCCATACTCTGGTCTCTTGTGTCATAATTTGAGAAAAGGGGGGTAGGCACCACAGACAGGGTTTAGCAGGGAAATGTAAATATCTTTTTTGTTACACTTGATGGGTGTTTGGTGGAAGGCAAGGTGAACCATGGGGCAGGGTCCAGGATGCTCAGATTACTGCCACCAGACTTCCCCTTTCATGATGTAACTGTGAATCCTGTCACGACACTCTTCAATAAAGACCAAGCCTACTGGCTGCTGTTTTGCTCTGGTATTCCTGGCTGGTGTCTTTGTTTTTTTGTCCAAGGGAGGCCTCAGATTTCTCCGTTAACAAAACTGTGTTCAGCAATGGGGCTACTGCCAGCTGAGCCAGACTGAACCTAAGGGAAAAGAAATGTTTAAAATCGGGTCTGACTTACACCATCCTACCTTCTGCTGGGTTGCTAGGTCCCAAGACCTAGCTGAACAGCTTTTGGAATGGGGTAAGCATATTAATTTATAAAACAGCACCACTGTATAAGAATGTCCTGTATAAATTCTAGGTTCCTTCTGTACCTTGTTATGTTAAAAGATTTGCAGAAATTGAAAGACAGAGTGACCTTTTTCAAAGCCCAGTTAAAAACTGTTTAAGAAGATTCAGAAAAAGGTGAGATATATAAGGTATAATAAATAATAGAAAACCGAGGGACCCCAGAGCAGCACATAGGACAAGATTGTTCCATCTGGAAGCAGAAACGTTTACACTGACTGAACCATTATAATAATATCATGTTGAATTCCCAACCCTTAGCTTTTACATAATTTTATTTGTATTTGTGTAAAATGATTCCGTTTTCATATTTTATTTAGATATTTGTTTAAAAGTAGAAAAACATGTTTAAAGGGTAGAATGTCCCTACCGAGGTTATTCAGTTTGTGTTGTATATTCAGTTTGTGTCTGAGTTCACTTCCACTGATGTTATATTACTTTGATACTATGAAAGCTGTGTTTTGTTTTTGTTTTTACTACGCACCGATTTCTAGAAACAAATAAATCTTAGATCTGAGTTCTTACCTTGGCTCCTTACATCAATAAAAGAGGCTCCCCTAACCCAAATGACAATGATTTTTAAAAATAATTTACCTATCTATCTATATACTGCTACATCATTAGCAGCTTTTAGTTTAGTTTAAATTGAAAAGGAGGATACAAATAGCTTACATTCATTAATTAACTGGCTGGCAGGCAGGGAAATGCTGGAACTTGGAACCAGATGTCCACTAAAAGTTGGGCAAAGAAAGGCACAACCTCCTTCCGTCTAACCTACCTCACAGGCAAAATAAAAAAATTCCTTCCAGTAGCACCTTAAAGACCAACTAAGTTAGTTCTTGGTATGAGCTTTCGTGTGCATGCACACTTCTTCAGATAGCTGAAGAAGTGTGCATGCACACGAAAGCTCATACCAAGAACTAACTTAGTTGGTCTTTAAGGTGCTACTGGAAGGAATTTTTTTATTTTGACTATGGCAGACCAACACGGCTACCTATCTACTACTACCTCACAGGGTTGCTGTGAGGAGATGATGGCCAGGAAGAACAGGGAACTCGCATCCCTGAGCTTCTTGGTGATATAAAAGTGCAATACCCTTAATGTGAAATAATGAAGTTGTCCATAAGAGATTGCACCCTAATGTTTTAATGTTGTATCTTAATCTTTTAAATTGTATTTTAATCAACTTATTTTTATTATTGGTTGTTAGCAGCCCTGAGCCCGGTCTTGGCTGGGGAGGGCAGGGTATAAATAAAAATATATTATTAATTATTATTATTAGAGTTTAAGGAGCTTCCCGGGGAGGGGGGAGACTGTAGCTGTGGGTGGTTGTTGTTGTTTGGGTCACGCCCCACTTCCCACCCCCAGTGAAAGGCGTGAGGCAAAGCTGCTCTCTGGAGACGCCCCAATATATGGAAACCGAGCTCTTGCGGTTGTTACTGTTCTTCGCCTCCCTTTCAGAGACCCACCTAGGCGAAGGCCGAGCTGCCCGTCCTCAATCACTGGTTTCCTAAAGACGTTCAGCTACCCAGGCACCTCATCATCTCCCCCATCCGCTCTTTTCCTCCCTCCCGCCCACGTTCCTGGCTTCTTGCTGCTGCTCTTCCGAGGAATG
Organism: Podarcis bocagei; assembly: GCF_964188305.1. Classification (NCBI taxonomy): domain Eukaryota; kingdom Metazoa; phylum Chordata; class Lepidosauria; order Squamata; family Lacertidae; genus Podarcis; species Podarcis bocagei. The sequence continues at coordinate 42,680,414 of NC_138137.1, read as the reverse complement.
AGTCGTCGTCGTCGGAGGGAGGGGGCGCGCGCGCGCCAGTTCCCCCCCCCCTCCCCGGCGTCGTCAACTGCCATTTCTTTTTCAAACGGGCCGCGAGTTCTCCTCAGGAGGGCGCGAGACAGGGCGGTTGGTGGCGCGCGCGCTGTGAGAGGTTCTCTCGCTTGCTTGGCTCGCTCCCGCCCGCCCCGTTACCGCCGTGCCGGTCACACACCCGCCCTAGACACCGGTTAAGGATGAGTCCCACTCTCTTGGGAGCCCCCCAAAAAATTAAAGGGAAAAAACACTGGATGTATAATTCCAAAATATAAGATTAAAAAAACAAATAAAATAAAACCTACATACAGCAACAGTGTTTTGTGTTGTGTTTTGTTTTGTTATGTGTAAATTGCTGTAGATACCTATTCAACAAACAAAAACAGGGGCAATTTGTTGTTGACAAAGGACAGTTGGACATATAAAGGGCCCCATTACATTCAGTACCATCAAACCTAAATCTGGCCCTGATGATGACGGTTCTCTTCCTCTTGAGCAACCCTCCCCAGACACAAGATTCAAAAGAAAACGCAGTAGGGGAGTAGCATGTTCATGAGGAGACTGACTAAACAAAAGTCGCCAAGGAAATTCGCAAGCTTCCGAGTTCAACTCTTCATCGAAGAGTGGTGAAGAGGGGAAGAGAAGGATGTTCCTATACTGTACAACCTCCCAGCAGCGTCCTTTTTCTCCTCTGGACATTTTTCCTCCCTTTGCTTACCATCTAACCTGATGAATGTTGTTGAACTGGAAGGCTTGCTCATTTCTTTGCGAGCTTTTTATTTGGCCCCGATAAAACCTTTGGATTCCTCCCCCCCCCCGCCCAAAGACCAGCAGGGCTACCTGAAATGTTTATATGTTTGCTATTTGCTCCATCTCCCACTGCAGCCAGTGAGACTTCTTTTATTTACCGTATTTAGAATATTTGTATCCCACTTCATAGCCCCAACAGGCTCTCAAAAGGCTTCTAAAAGATTCTTAACAATAAATAAAACCCACTAGTCAAGTCTGACTTCTTCCCTTCCCCAAGTCTAAGAAAGGGAGACAAGGATCACACAAATAATAATGGATGGTGTCTTATTCAGAAGTTAATCATTGCTGAGTTTAACAAGGCTTTCAGCTAAATGAGTCTAAAAGTGCAGCTTTAGCTTGCCCATCCCATGGGTTATATAGAGTTGAATAACAGCACAAAATCAGCACCACAGTAGAATCACACACATACCCCGCCAAAAAATACATACCAAATAAAATTATCAACATTGTGCCTATCTAATTATTTAAAATATAGATCTATATTAGGAGCTGCTGCCACCCAAAACCAAACCTTTCAAACATGTATCCTAGTGTTTATATTAGAAACATAAAATGATACCATTTTACAAATACATACATGTGCTGTCTCTGGGCAACTGCTTGGGTTGCAATCTTTTTTCTTGACACAATGTTCTCTGCCTTTAACAGCTGGAGTTCAACAAGTACATGAAGATACAATGATGGAAAGAACTTCCTCTGACAATTCTCTGTTTCATGCAGCTGTTAAAGGCCACTGATGTAGTGGATCAGGGTCAAAGTGCTACTGCTTCTTTCACAGCAAAGATAATTATGTAATTAGAGGCACTAGTTGCCAGTTCTCTGTGTTCAAAATAATTTTGTTCTCAGAAGCCATCAAGGCAAGCCTAGGAAATGGTAACATGCATAGCTAACATGTTAACCTAACTTCTATTATGAAAAACAAAAACAAAAATCTCTTTATAATGTCCAGTCGAAAGGTCACAAAACAGTGAGCAAGCCAGAACTTTTCATCAGGTTGAATGTTAAATGGAGAGTGCGTGTGTGAGGGAAAATCTGACTAGGTATTGAATATATAATCCCTGCCAAAAGTTTATTTTTCTTGCATTGTTTCAAAGAGCCATGTCATCAAGAGCGCCCACACTTCAGATTTTCCACTATGTTGCTATTAAAAGAACAGGATCTCTGTCAGGAAAAAACAGTGACAACCCTGCTGACCACAGACAGAGCTCACATTGAGATGTGCTCACATTGGAGGTAGAATGCCACAGCTCCCTTCAACTGGGGTAGCATTTCAAGGTACAAAATGCAGAGCTTCACATACAGAATTGGTGCATATCAGGAAGCTATCAAAGGCACTAAGGGCAAAGAGTGGAAACTTTAATGGCAGAGTGTGTGATAGATCCTCTGGGGTTAGCTAGATTTGAGGCATTGCATGGGGGACACTTTGATAAGTTATTTGAATGAGGAACCAAACAATGGAGAGCAGCAGATTTATCTGTGTAGGTAAGAGATGCTCCATAGGAGCTCAGAAGTGAGAAGAAACCCTTGAGTAACTCATAGGCATGGAACTGAAAGGGCACAATGCCAATATAAAAATACACTAACAAGAGATAAGAAAAAAGAACATGAAATTGCAATGAGTTACGAAATGATAGTTCTGAGTGAATAGGCATTAAAATGCCAAAAGCAGTTTAGTGTAAGTGTAAAGTGAAACATACCGGGGTGGGGTGGGGCCATGAAATCCTAACTTGATTCCACTTGGAATGCTGTGTACTTCTGCTCATCACACCTCAAAAAATGATTTTGTAGGGCTGGAAAAAGATAGAACCAACATTATCAGTGGTCTGGAAAAACTATTTACCTACTTACTTACACCTTTATAAAACGCTTACATTTTTTAAAAAAAACACTCTAAACAATATATACCACGTTTCTGTCAAGACACCCAGGGCAATTTAAAGTTTAAATTATTAACACAAAAATAGGAACATAAGAAGCTGCTTATATGCAGTAGGATCATTGGTCTAGCTAGGGTTTCAGACAGGAAACTCAGTCCTACCCAAGATCTCCTCCATGCAAAGCAGATGCTCTACTACTAAGCCACATCCCTTCCCCAAACAGTACAGTACAAAATATTATCAGGGCAACTTCAGAAGCTGGTCAAAACCAGCTCCCTGCACAAGGGTTTCCTAGCTTCTGCCTTTGTGTAGGGCACACAGATTCCTAAGTAGTCCCAGGGAAGGTGGAGGCAGGGCTATCCTGCAGGGGTGCCAACTTGAACAAAGTATGGGTGGGGGCAGGAATTGCGCCGCATAATCAATCACAAGGAGTGGTGCATTAACACCATTTGTGTGCCCCTAGGAGTTGGCTCCTAGGCTACCCCACAGTTCCCTTGCTGGTCCCTTCAGGAGATGGTGGTTATGTGCCTGGGCTGCTTCTCTTTTGCCTTCCCCCTTATCAGTCACAGCTCTGAGTTCACTCATTGGTTTAAAACACTGACAGGTGGGAGCAGCCAGGCTGGCTTATTTCACATAAATTACTTAGAATAAACCAACCCAAACACACACTAATAACTTATTAGCACGACATTTTACAAGCTATACTGCCATAGCACAAAACAGTCAGATACTTTTAAAGCACTTACTACCCCGTTTATCAAGGCTTTTTGTGTGTGTGCTAAACAGGGCTTGTAAGCTTATCACTGTTCTTTGTGATGGCATCTTAAGGATTCCAAGATGGTATCAGCTACATAATTACTGGGTTATTCGTGTCTGACACAGTCATGAACTTTCTGGGTATTCATGAGGTGAAATAATTACAAAAGACTGGGTCGCCTCCCTTAAGAAAGCATGAAGTCCTTACGTGTTAACAAACCAATAATGCAAGTAGAGCCCTATGTGCCATTATTGATATCAGGTCCAAGTAGATAATCACCACATATTTTTCAGGCAGGGCTAGTGAAATGCCCTTCAGAGTCAAGGGAGGGCCTACAGGATTTCAGATACGCAGGAATTCCAAAGAAAGATGCCTAAACCACCAGACTGATCAGGTCTAATGATTTATTAAAGAAGGGTACAAACTTACAGCAAAGGTCCGACGGCTCCCTCCTTGCCCCTGCTCACAGCACTCTGTGGGATGGACGCAGCAAGAAGATGGCTTGTCCACACCCAAGTAAAGATCTCTATAAGCCCAGGCAGGCTATGTCACATGGGAACACAGGTGTCTGGTATTAACCATTATCTCCTCCTCTAGCCATGCCTGGGACCTGTGGATACCTTAAAGCATGTGAAACACACATGAGCTCAGCACTACAGCTGCTAACAGTTAGGCAGGGGTCATCTTGACCATCGATATGCTGCAAGTAGAGCTTCCAGACCAGCTTATTCTGTGAACTGCCCTGAGACCTGCAGGTATAGGTATGTCTGGCCATACGTCTGGATTTTCCCAGACATCACTGGGATTTCAAAGGCGGAATTGACATCCAGGGGGAATTTCCAAAAGGTGGCACTTTGTCCTGGATCTTAGGCAAGTCTATTGAAAAATTGTTGTTTTTCTGGCATTTTTGTAAAAAAATAAAAGTGCAGCAACTTTGGGGGTGTCCTGCTTTTTACTTTTTGAAATATGGCAACCCTAGGTATAGGGTTTAATAAATAAACAGCTCACCTTCTGGGTCAAACAGCTGGCCAATCCATCCAGGCAAGCTGAGGTGAAAAACCCCATTTGGCAGGATCCAAAGCATAGCTGTCAACTTTTCCCTTTTCTTGTGAGGAATCCTATTCGGAATAAAGGAATTTCCCTTTAAAAAAAGGGAAACGTTGACAGCTATGATCCACAGGGACAGCAGATCCGGCCTCCAAGGAATGCATCACCCACTGCTGCTGCTGCTGCTGAAGTGGCAGCGATGGCTGCAGTGCACTCCTTGGAGGCTGGGTCTTTCACCATCTTAGCATGACCCGCCATGCCACCCTATAGCAGCCTCTTGGCGAACAGGAAGCACTGTTGTTCTCCTTCCCTCCCTCCCTTTCCCAATGTAGATCTTTCTCTCTCCCCCCCCCCCTGTTTTCAATGGAGATCTTCACTCCCTCACTTCTTCCCCGGTGGAAGGAGGGTACCATTTTGTGGTTTACCTCAGGTGCCAAAATGTCTTGGGCCAGGTCTGCCTTCAGGTACCAATGGCTATTAAAATTGTATAGGAAAATCCAATGTGAAGAAGAAAAAGTGGCACAGAATACACAGAACCCCTTCCCATTGCTTTCTGAGATTTATTTGGTAAGGTCGACTGAATAATTTTGAATGCTTTTGGTAACCATTCTTATATTACATATAAGAATTATATTCAAAGGTATTACAATTTTGGTCGGTGAAGTCATGCATGTTGAATGCTTTGGGGCAGAACTACACAATCTACATTATAATTTATTTATACAGTATAAGGCCTTGTTCAGTCAGATCACAGCCTTCCTTCAGAAAGTTTTTTAAAATATTTTATTTCTTGTACATTGTTTAGAGACATTTGTAAATATATAAATAGGAATGCAGGGCCAGCCCACCCATGAGGCATGGTGAGGTGACTGCCTCAGGCAACAGAATCCACAGAGGTAGCAGCAGGGGTGTACGAAGTGGGGGGGCAGAGGGGGCGGAGCACCCTGGGTTCCACTGGGGGGGTGACAAGCTGGCCCCTGCCTCCCCCCAGCTGTAGAGAGCCCAAGGGCGTGCACAGTCCATACAGGCGTCCATACGGGCTGCCTCTCACATGACGAGCATATGGTTACCGTGCAAGTGGCAGCCCGTACAGCCGCTGCATGCGAGCGGCACCCCATACAGACTGCGCTTGTGCGGCATCATGTATGGTGGCCGCACATGTGCAGTCCATACGGACGTCGCGTGTGCGTCACTGGGCAGTTCGCCCTGCCCCTTGGTGTCCTGCCCCGGCTGCTGGAGAGGGTTTCTCTGCCACTGGGTAGCAGATCCCAAAGTAGATTCATAGATTCATAGAATTGTAGAGTTGGAAGGGACCCTCAGGATCATCTAGTCCAACCCCCTGCAATGCAGGAATATGCAGGTGTCACAAATGGGGATTGAACCTGCGACTTTGGTGTTATCAGCACCAAGCTCTAACCAATCCAGGCTCTTTATTCAGAACCAGCCCACCCATGAGGTTAGGTGATGCGACTGCTTCGGGCAGCAGGATCCACAGGGGCAGTAGATCTTGATGTAGATCTTTATTCAGGGCCGGCTCACCCATAAGGCAAGGTGAGGTGTGTGCCTCAGGTGGCAGGATTCCCCATGGCAACAGATCCCTATGTTGATCTTCCTTCTCTGGTTGTTCATGATGTAGATCTTCTCTCACCCCTTTTTCCCTGGCGTGGTGTGTGTGTGCACGCGCCCGATTTTGGGGTCCACCTCATGTGCCAAAATGTCTTGGGCTGGCACTGCATGCATAAATCAATCCAAAAATGTATATTCAAGCTTTTGATTTTGTTACATATGACCTAGTCCTTTGTGTTGAAATACTAAAGCAGTATCTAATGGGATTTAACATATGAAAGCACCAGTGCCAGAGAGCTGGCACAGCCACCACCCATACTGCTGTGAAATAAGTTTGCATATTTATTAAATTATATCCTGCCCTTTCATGTTACTAATCCCATGGTGGTTCATAACAGTATTAAAACATTATTATTTTTGATTAGTTTGCAATAAATATTTGGTTCCACTTATGACCCATCACAGAATCAAAAGGTTCTGTATCTTTTGTTCAATACCAGCAATTTTCCAAACAAAGGGAAATTAAAAGGCTTTCTGTGTATTGAAATGTCATGAGCAGAGTGGGGGCTCAGAGGATACAATGTAGTTTATGCTACAGTAGTATAAATGTGGGGGGTAATGTGGGTATTACTGTTTCAGCTAAAACAGCCTTTTGAGATTAGGTTGCAAAACTGAAATTTGAATAAAATGCTTGTTTGTAAGTATATTCCATTGAAATCTATTAAACCAGCTTGGTCCTATTGAAGTTTATTACTGCCACCAGTGGAGTTAAGCTAATTTAAGTGAAAACATTCTGGCTTAAGTAGTTTATAGCTTGCATTAGAAAGTCACAATTCTTGTGATCAAGAGTAGTCTTCAATGGAGACTATTTTATAAGTGGTTTGAGGCTTTCTAATAAAATACCTTTCACTGAAGTAAACAACACCCATGAGAACTCAATTGGGAGCACTGCAGGTTCTGGAGAACTGGCACTTGAAAGGTGTCATATCTAATGTTTCAAGGTTTGAAATAAATTGCCAGTAAATTAAATTTGAATAAACAGTATTTCCCTTTATTGTAAAGAACTGAACAGAACTAACATTAATGGTTGATCACAAAGAAATAATATTAGTTGAAGTAGTAAATACATATAGCATACACACAAATAATTATACAAAACACTTAAGACACAAAGTTCAATGTTTGTACTTTTGTAGAGAGTCCACATTCATAATAACTTGCCTTGTTTAATTAAATATACCCTCCAAAAGAGTGAAAGGGGAAGTGGAGGGTTGGGGTTGCCAGATTTTGATTTCTCTCTCTCTTTTTTTCTTTGTTAGGCCAGGCGTTTCGCCTTCATTTTTACCAGCACACAGCGACTGAGTACCTGACTCAGCTCGCAACTGAAGATACACAGCATCAAATTTCCCAGCCCACTTAATTTGAAAGCCTGCCAAGATAGGTGAAAGACCTCATACATATGTAAAGCAGGAAGTTCGGATTACACTGCCATGTAAATTTCCAATGATTGATGCACATTTTAAAACAATTTTTAAAAACCCCTTAAAGATAGGACCGCGTCTTCTCAGAGCCCCTCGCCTTTCCTGATGTCATGGGGAGTTTGGATTGGGCATTGTACTTGGAGTACTGATTTATTTTGGATTTCTACCACTTCCCGGAGGCCGCGGGGGGAGAAGCACGGTGGGAGGATCCAAAAAAACTCAGTGCCACAGCCATTTTGTTTGTGGGCAGCATGGTAGAATTCTGTCAGTCAGTATAAGGAGGGGATTTTAAACATTCTTTGTAGAATAACTATGCCTACCACAATGGATGTATCTATTGAAATTAATATTCTTGGCTCTCTGCCTATGACGGTAGGTAAGCAGATTTGTGAGGGGGGAAGGAAACCTTTCCTACTGTTGCAGCAGCCTCTCAAATTCTGTATCAAGGAGTCATGGATTTTTGTTCCAGGCGTGACTGGCTTTTTTAGGTGATATCATTCAGGCAAACTCATTTCTTTACATTAAAATAATAATAATAAAAATGGTTCTAGGTTCCTTGACCGGGGTGGGGGCGGCTGGGCAATTGCCTTGTTTCACAGTTGGACGTGATTTTAGAAGAAATAATTGAGGTGGGAGGGGGAAATGGCCCAGCCCCCCTGTGTGGATTATTTTTGTGCGTCTCTTTTCTTTCCCTCTTTTCTCTGCACCCCAAGGACACGTTTATATGTACTGAAGGAGACCTTTTAATATTTTTTTTTGTAAAGCTTTTGGGGGAGCTCTTGTTTTGCAGTGTCACACAAAAAAATGTGATGCCTATGCTTTCGGTGGCTGGGTTTGGGGTGTGTTTTTAAAGCCTGTATAAAATGGCACACTGCATTTCTGCATTTTTTCCAGGCTGCAGAAGGGGGAGAGCGGGGGATAGTGCAGACTGTGGAGGGACACTGCCCTCCCAACCAATCAGAACACGCCTGTTTGCCATTACAAAGTTGTTAACCCCAGAGTCTTCTGGCTCCTGCCGCCTCTTGCTTTTAATCTTCTTTGGATATTTCTCCGGTTTACCCAAACGCCCCCCACAGATCCCGAGCAAAAAACCTCCGGGATCCGCCGCCGATCATGGGAGAGGGTCTCGGTGGTCGTTTGCAAAGGTTTTTCAAGATGTTCGGGGATCCTTTGGCTGCGTGGAGGCAGCTATCTGCAAGCGAGAAACTATACACAACCTATTTTCTTCCCGTCGTTGTGAGGAGGCAGCTGTCTGCTTGCCTTTCGAGGTAAGTTTCCCTCAGTCTTTCAAATATGTATGTTTATATTTTCTTTTTCGCGGCAATCGGCTAGCGCAAAATAATAATAATAATAATCATGTTCCTTAATGTTGATGAATCCAATGTAGGCTTGTTTCCCTCCCCCCCCCGCGCCACCCCCACCCCGAGGTCTGAGCTCTCCTAATTAAGCACACTAAACGTCGTCTCATTATTTCTGAGTATTATAAACCTATGTTGCTTTTCTCCCTAGGAGTGACTGTATTCTAACTATATATTTGTACTTTGATTTTTTTTTATGGCGCCATCAAGAACTCGGATATTTTCAAGGTGGAGTTGGACTCTCCAACGTTAATAATAAATACGTGCGGAACAAAATATAATACAAAGAGAAAGAGAGAAGAGAGAGAGAGAGAGAAAAGAAAGAAAGAAAATGTATTGTTTGTAATAGGATATTTAAGATATTAGTGGTTGTGACTAATTAGGGGGTGGGGGTGGGGGTGGTTTGGCTTGGTGTAAAGTACTAGAGAAACTGCCCTTCGTGTATTGAAGGAGGGTATTGACAAAACTGGGTTTTTATTAAGTTATGCCTGTTACTAAACATTGGCCTTTTTTATTCGCCAGTAAGCTGCTTTTTGGTCACTCATCTCAAAGCATTCTTTATATAAAGGTTCCTAAGGAGTATACCTCATCTAGGTGTCGTGTTCTTCTTTTGAGAAGGTGCATTTGGGAGACATTTTGTAATTTTTGGCATTTTTCTAGGCGATTTTTTTTTTTGCACACGGTGGGAAATCTTTTTTGTTTTGTATTGATCTGTGTTGGTGGCGCTGTGGTGCTCCTAAACAATTTATGTTCGTTTCACCAAGAAAAGGTGGGGGAAAAGGTGGGGCAAGATTTGATCTATTGTATCATTTCCTCTTTTCTTCTAACGAAATGCAGCCTACAACCTTATACCATACTGTGCGTGTGTGTGTAAAAATATAGATAGATAAAATATTAAAATTCATATACGTGAAGTACAGTGTACACCATAACAGACATGTCGTCACAGTCCTTTGTTGTTTTGTGAGACTAGAGCCAGGGTTTGGATTTTTTCCCCTTGCTTAAAAAAAAATCCTCTTGAGGTATGTGAAGAATTATGCCATTCTTTAATAATTTTTATCCCTTCTCCAGGATTATTTCTCAGTGGCTGAAAACTGTGTGTGTGTGTGTGTGTGTGTGTGTGTGTGTGTGTAGTGGGTTCATATATGTCTATATAATTTTATTGTGTTTATATATTCATTATGCGATAGTATTTTTCATAATTGCTGGTACAGCCTTAAAAGTCCTAATTCATTTCCCCTGATTTAAAAGGTTAAAAAAGCATTGATAGATGAACTACAGATTAGGATTGGCCAATTTCTTTCAACTCCTGCAAAATATTTTAGGAATATTCAGATTTATTTGTATCAACATGGAAATTAACTAGTGCAAGACACATGTGGCATAAAGCTTATAAATTTCCAAGTAGTCTTCAAACTATTTTAAGTGTTTGTGTATATATCACATATTAAGAACACAAATATATAGCATCCCCTGCAAAAATATTTATTGTTCATATGTAAACAAAAAGTGGTTAATGTGATGCAAAGATGGCTGGGAAGATGTAGTTCCACATGCCAAAATCATGAAATAAATGGCATTATCTTATAAATGCATGGTTTTGAAATGATTAAAAAATATATTAGAATACGCAACAGGTTAGGAAATCTACTAAAGTATTGTAAAGGAATGTTTTAATTTTCTTTCTTTAGGAATTCTTCAAGCTGATACTCTGAACTTCTTTGTATTAGAAATTTAGGTATGGAATTATTTGGGCACACACATTATCATAGAGGACATTGCTTTTGTATGTGTTTCTGCTGTACCACAGATATTTATATCATACACCTCAAGGGAATGTGTTCTTTCTTACCCTTGAAAGAAATCTCTTTACAAGGAGTTTGATGCTGCAGAATGTATCTGAAGATTTCTGAGTAAATTTGCTTAATAAAGAAGAGGAAGGCAATTTACTTGGGTAAATAGCTTTTTTAAAAAATCCACATTTGAGCATACAGTATAAGTAAAAATTTTAACAGTTATGGGCAGATTAGCAACAGAAAATGCTTTCACTAGTTATGGGCCCTACTGTGTAACCATAATGGTTCCCTGAAAAGGCCAGTCATGGATGTACTCTTACAGATCTAGGAATGCAACTCATGCAGCCTCCATCTCAATAAGATGTGGCAGTGCAGCACATGATTGCACCATACAGTGCTACAGACACCTTGATACATGGATGCATTCTATGCACAGCTGTTGTGAAACAAGAGGCATATGAATGTGCCATGGCTGGTAGTCATACAACAGCTGTTATCTGTGTATAAGTAGAGACGACTTCTTAGTCCTTTCTGCATTCTGATAGGAAAGTATTCACATCCATTTGCTCACAGTTGCACTACATGTAATAAGGTGGAATTTTGCTCTTTGTTATACTTCTGTTCCTCCAAGGAACTCAGAGCAGTATATGGGGAAGGTCCATGTTTGTGGCAGAACATATTCTTTGCATATGTAAAGGTCTGAGGTTCATTCCTTGCTACTTCCATTTAAACATTCCCAGTTAAAAGGACTAGGAAATACCTTAACCCCAGATTTGGGTCACTCTAGTGTGGTACTGGCCATTTAAATCAAATGCTGCCAGGTTGTTCTCCAGTTCATCCATGGGTATATCTCTTAAATACTATCCTCTAATAAGTCGTCCCTCTGCAGATATTGGGGCAATGGGTCAGTGCATCTGATTGTTAACCAGAGGTTTGGTGGTTAGAACCTACCCAGGGACAGCTGTGGGCAGGATTCTTGCATTTCAGGGTGCTGGACTAGATGACCCTCGGGGTCCCTTCCAACTCTATGATTCTATGATGTATTGCTACAACCCCTTTTAGGTGTAGTTTGCTGGTGCCAAATGGCATGAGCTGTGTGCCAAACTAGATTTTCTTGCCACTGTAGCTGGAAGGGAAATCTTATTATTTATGCAGCTTATACATTTGTGCATTTTTATAGTATCTATTTAGATTACTGTAAGTCAACCTTGCAAATAAGCCCACAGAAGTTACCACCCTGCACCATTTTGTTGAACCCATGGGAAGCATGGATTCAAACCACTGTTGAACTATGGAACTATGAAGCTGACTGAGTGCCCTTAGGTGAGCCACTTTCCTCTGCCTAACTTCAAAGGGTTGTTGTGAAGTTAAAATTGTGCTCTTGACCTTGGAGGAAGGAGAGAATATATAAGAAATAAATATTTGTGGTTGTTTTGTGGCACCCTGATGGCGTATAGATGGAAGGAAGCCCAACTGCCACAGTTTACCAATCATTTTTTACTTGGTTGCCTGTTACCAATTCTTCATTGCCACAGACCAGACAATAAATTTACAGTGACTTTGTCTACTACTGGCCATGTTCTAGGTTCTTTACAGAATATAACAGACATGGTGCCAATGCTAGCGAAGTCAATAATGAAGGAAGGGAGTCTTGAATATGACAATGAGTAGTGAGATTGGGGTAAGGGAGATTCCTAAGGCAATGCAAGAGCTGATATGATGCTAGGGCAGTTCAGAAAAAAAGAGTTTAAGGAGTTTAACACTTTCTTGAATAGATGAGGTGGGCACTCTTTCTTCAGCATACGAAACATGACAGAAAGTATGAGTGGTACCTTCAAAATGATAATGCAAGGACCCCTGAGTTAATGACTTTGTGCAGCGCAAAGCAACAATAGAGACCATATAACAGAAGACAGAGAAGTGGCAACCTAGAGGAAACTTGACAGCTAAATAAAACCATGCTGATGTAAGTGTCTGAGCTAAGAGGTGACCTTGTGTATAGTTATGGAGAATAGTAGCTTAATGAAGATATTCTGAATTACCGTATGTGGAGATATTGCAGGAGGTAAGACCAGGAAGGAGAAATTTCAGCATTTTCGCTTGTTTAGTGGCAGGGGTTTGCCTTTCCATTTGAATAACCACAAAACAGCCTATACACATCTAGGATTATGGAGTAAAGCTTGTGATCAGTGGATGCGACTATTTTGAGACAAATTTGAACCCTGCTACTTTAGCTCTTAGAAAATAAGCCCTCAGCAAGACATGAATGAGTGATATCTATGAATAGTTGAAGCTTATAGTTGAATAGTTGAAGTTGTGCTTAGTCTAAGACAGGCATAGGTAAACTTGGCCCTCCAGATGTTTTGGGACTACAACTCCCATCATCCCTGACCACTGGTCCTGTTAGCTAGGGTTGATGGGAGTTGTAGTCTCAGAACATCTGGAGGGCTGAGTTTGCCTATGCCTGGTCTAAGATACTAAGTCTGTTTTTGCTCATCTAAAAACATACAACCCTATATAAAACTACCATGCTTTTTCCACATCACTCAACTGGTACAAAGATAAACTTACGCTTGCTACTGTTTCTGAAGATGAACTAGTTCTGGATAATGATGAGTATGTAAGGTCTGAATTTATGCAAGTTACTTTCAAGTAATGGTTGTGTTGATAAAACACACATTTTGCATCTGTTTTGAGGCGTGGAACAAAAAATGGCAAGGAAAAGAATATCTTATCCCGTCCTAAGCTTGACAGTGGTTAGTCCTAGATATTTCAGAGTAAGTGCAGACTTACTTGCAGGAGATGAAGTAAAGGTAAATTACAAGAGGCTTCACCCTTGTATATCCTTTCTCAGGATTTAGCAGCCAGAGGATCAGGTGGTACCCAGGGCATTGGTTTGCATCCCATGGTCATCTTGACTAATGATACTGGGTAATTTAACTGAGTAGCTCATAGTTAAGTTACAAGAATAAGATATATTGCAGGTCTGTTTGCATTCATCCCATTAATGTGTCTCTACTATAGCCCATTGTACTATTATGTTTCTAAGCTGAAGAGCCTTGCTGTGCAATCCTACGTGTTGTCTACTTACTACAAAGCCACACTGTGTTCATTGGGATTTACTTCCCGGTAAACATATATAGGATTGCAGACTTAGACTTTCTATGCACAGAGGCTATTCTGTATCCATACTGTAGGCACACCTCTATTCTCTAGGCTGTAGGTCTTCAGCCAGTGGGTCAGGACCTATAGGTGGGACGTAGCAAAGTTGTTGCTGCCATATTGGATTCCATCTAAGGCTGACTAGGCCAAAGGGAGCAGTACAAGTGGGGTCTGAGCTAGGACATGTTGAGACACTTATTTTATAATTTTTCATGAGGGCTGCAATGTGGCAGGAGAAAGGCATGAACCATTTTTAAATAAGATACATATTTCTGGCCAACCACATGTCCCACCTTTCTATATCTATGCCTCTAGTGAGGGACCTCTCTATGGAGCAGCAGGGGCACTCTGTTCACTTTCTAGTCTATTTTATGGCTTTCTAGACTTCTCCTACAATTCACTTCTCAGCTAAGATTAAGTGCAGAAATAACTGCTTTTCATTTGGAAGTATTGCTATGGTGAATTGCCACTTTAGGATTAATAATGTGCATATTAATTATAACTCAAAAGTGAAAATGTGAAATTGAGTCCCATGTTATAGATTGTGAATCAGAGGTAGATCTTGCATTTGAAGGCCATTGCTCTAGGCTGTCCTGGTAGGTGTCTCCATATGCGCGCGCGCACACACACACACACACACACACACACAGCGCAGTGGATGGAGGAGAGAAACAGGGCTCTCTTGAACTCTAGGAGCTTTTGTGACCATAGTGTCGTATGCAGTAAGGAACTGTTTCCCCAGTAAATTTAACTTCATACCTATCAACACTGTGTGGCAATATGACATTTTATTCTCTAAGCACTTGGTTATGTGAGATCATTCTATGACACTTTCTAGTCAGCTTCTGCTTAACTACCTTGAATAATTTTGTATAGTCTTTAAGATGGCTGCAAATGTAGACAGAAAATAACCCATCTGTTCACATTCAAAGGGCCTCAAGTGCTTGTGTGTGTTTTTAGGTTACACGAGTTAAAATAAAAGCGTGAAATGCTTTGATATTTTTAATTGCAGGTAATCTTGCAGGTAATAAAGTACTATGTAAGGAGCTTGATTAGATTTTCTTCTTCCATATTTCCATTAACTACAGAATCTTGTGGAGCAATGTACAGTAGATCAATGCACTGCACATTCTGATTGTTTTTTAAAGGACAATTTTGTATCTCCACGGCAAGACTTACAAAGTCTGCAGAAAATCTTGCTGGTTCAGGGAGCCTGTGACTTGTACTGCTATTAGTCCATTGATTCTGACTTAGAAATTGGTTGCCTGCCCATAAGCCCCTCTTGTCCTTCTTCCTACCATTCCACCTGGACAGCACACTATTCTTTGCTATTAAAAATCCATGTTATGTAGAAATTCTGAATAAAGCAAGGAACATATTTATACACAATAATCATTTTAATTGATATTAATAATACCGGGCTTCCTGGGTAAATAACTGGGAGTAGGATGGGATGTAGAAAAATAAAAAGCCCTAGATATCGTCCTTTTCCACAGAGCTCTGTTTGCAGTGTCCCTTTGTGATGTATTTTCAGGAGTGTTAATACTTGAAGACATAATACATTTTTCAAGCTTCTGCCATACATGAAAGTGGCCTAATTCTTTAAACTGACTGAGCATCCATTATAATGAATTCCTGTGAAAATTGGGCCAACTAATTGGGAAGTAAATGAGGGAAAGCTAGGAGACAGAAGACTTGTTTACAAAATCCCTTAATGAACTGGTTGATTTGTTAGAAACTGAGGAATATTTCCCTAAGCGGTTTAATTCCATCTATGGCCATCTTCTTAGATGACAGCAAAAATATAATGATTGAGTATTCTTTCATGTCATTTCAGCTAACCTTAAGAAAAACGAAATGACAAGGTAAGGGGAAGAAGGGTTGACCTCTCACATTGATTATGGTGTTGATATTCTCAATTCCTGGTTGGATGAATATATTTTCATTCAACCAAGGTTTGAGTCAGTTATGTAACAGATGTCCAGAAAGGATATTCAGACATAGCATAAACTCATTTTAAGGTTCAGTATGGATGCAAAACATCCACACATTTTTGTTTCCTATCCTCCCAACCCGCTTTTGGTTTCCTCGCCTCCTTAACTCCCTCTAATAGTAAACTCAGTGGGTAAATGCTATCAGAGGTGACTCCAAATTGGAGCCTCTGAGAAACAAGAGGGGTGTATTGGCAGGCTCTGGAGAACCACGGGGGATAATTTTAAGGGGGTAGCCTAAGGAAGTGACCCCCCTCCTCAAAAAAATCATCCTAAAGAGGACTGAGCCTACACAGTAGTACCACTGAATGTTGCTTTTCTGTGAGCAAAGCAAAGGAATGGAGTGTCCTAGGAGAGGGCATAGCAGGCTGTCTGGAACCCTGATGGAGACGCCGCAGCATGTTGTTGTAAGTCCCTTGCAAAGCCTTTGCAAACTCTACAAAGGCCTTTCCTTTCTTTAGTTCAACCTAAACTTACCATATAATAGCCAGTGGTCTTATCCCCATCTTGTATAAAAATAGGCCATTGGCTCAGACCAGAACTCCAGCTAATCTGGCATTTTCTCAATAGCAGCCAATCAGAGACTGCCAGGAAGCTCAACAGCAGGGGATGAAGTTAATAGCTATCCTCTATTTGGTCTCAGCAGTTTGTATTCAGAGAGATGGCCTTTGAACATGGGGAGTCAATTTAGCTTTTATCGTTAATACACATTGATAGACTATCCTCTCTGATTTTCTCTAATCCTTTTAAAAAGCCATCTAAGGTAGTAGCCATTGCTACTTGTTGTAATAACTTAGTTCTGTAAAATTGTGAAATTAATACAAATCTTGCAAAAGATGTAATATTCTTTACAAGCCCTCACACATCCTACATCTCTGATTATATGACATGATATGTCTTGTGTGTAGCTTTCTGTTTGGTAACAGGAACAGCATTTGAATAACCCTAGAACTTGCTTTCCTAGAATTTCTGCATATATCTGCAGACTTTTGGTCCTGCCTTGCAAATCCTGTTCCTTTTCATTTCAGTGTTTCTGAGCTCATTTATCTTTCTTCCCTTATTTTGATCATATTCTGCCTAGCATAGTGTAAATACTAGTATATCCCAGGGCACATGGTCTTAGGGACAGGAACTTTGCTGAAGCAAAGCAGATCTTAGTCTACTCAATTTGGATGAGAGACCACCCAAGATCCTACATGCATCACCTTCAGTTCCTTGATGGAAGAAGGGTGGGATAGAAATGTACTAAATGAGAGGTTTTGCTGGGCAGCTTCATGCCCTTTTTACTATAAAATGGGATTGAAACAAGATGTGTCTGCTTGTATGTTGTACAGCGTTTACATTTGGAAAATGTGTTAAGTATGTGTCAAGATTTTCAGTGTTTTTGAAGAAAGAAGTATTGGCCTTAGTTGGCAAGACAGTGTATTTGTATGTATGACCCAATTCACAGCCAGTCTTTCTTCCCAGGAACATCATAATGCAATTGTATACAAAAAGGAGTCATTTCATTAAAGTACATTCCAGCTTTTTGCTGCAACTTAAAAAGACATAAGTCAAAAGGCAAGGCGGTACCATTTTGACATAATTCACTACTACCAAAATAATGCTTTGGAAATTCTTCCATCTTGCTATCATCATACGCAAAGGAGAACAGCTTTTAAATTTATAAATCTATTTTTTATGTGGAGAGCATGCTATGTGCAGTGTAGTAACCCCTCTTCCCAATATACAGACTTCCCCCTCCTCTATATAACAAATCATTGTGTCAAATGAAACATGAAAAAAGGAAAAAGAAACACAGGAATGCTTGGCAACTAGAAAATTGTTCTTTTACCGACAGCTAGCTGCACCATGCAGTGCACTGGATCTGACCACATGGAACGGCACAGCATACTCCAAGGGGGAAGGATCAGGGTACAAATGCACTAACTGGTAGTGGGCTCCATCTATGGTACAAAAATAGGCTTCTGGGTTTCTTCGGGGGGGGGGGGAACTTGACTATGAACAGGAACTTACGGTTCTGAAAAGGATACTGCAGCTTCAGTGTGTGCACCAACTGGATGAAAACTGATTGTTGGATGGAGTGATGCACATCACAGGAATCGAGCAGTTCTGGCGATAATGTTGAATGTCTTTAATATAGAAGAACTGCACTACTCTCAGGTCCTTGGGCAAGTCACATGTGTTTGGGGGCCAGGAGTAGGGAGGAATAATAACTCCCCCTCTGTACCCCGCAACACAATCAGAACAGAAGGTGGTTGGCACCGGGATTGCACAGGAATAAATACATCTGGACTTGATGTAGAAGATGGTATGAAGGCTGGCTGTACTGGAAAGTGTGATGCAGATACAGGGCTGCTGATTGAAGCTAAATGTTCAATAGTGGAGGAAAAGGCCAAAGATGCATTAGGGTGAACAATGGTGCTTGAGATGGCTGGATTCACCATAGCCTCCTGGAGGTAACCATATAGAGGGAATTCTTCTGAACCGGCCACTTCAGCCTCCAAGGAGCTGCTGTACCCAGGAACTTCTGAAGATTGTGAACGAGCTGCCCCAATAAAGCTTGCAGTAGATTCATGGCTTAGATCTTCCATCGCCTTGCTCTTCATCTTCATTGGAGGAAAGCTGACCTGGCTCTCAAATGGGAATGTACTTGGTGATCACCTTGTCATATAACCTCTTGCAGGAGCTGGAACCGCTGCACCTTCATTGCCATCATTATCAAAAGCAGGAAAAGTTTTGAGGTCTTCTTTGGCTTCACAGAAAGTGGCGGCTTCTTCCAAGTCCTGAAGTGCTTTGCTTTCCCTGGTTTGACTCTCCAAACCAGGGTCTTCTACACTGCAAGCATCTATGATTGTACCTGTGTTATTTGGGCGTTCCATATTTCCTGCCAGGCTGCTGGGGCTGGTAATGCTCAAAAGGAATTTGAGTGTAAGGAAATAGGGATGCCCAACCTAAAGCAGTATTGCCGGGAAAGAAAGCAACGAGGGCCCATGTTGTATGTTCTTTGGAACAATCTCTGTTGTCTCACATCTATACCTCCTCTTAAAAAGGGCCCCCCGCCCAAAGCGGGAGCTTGTTGTAATGGCTGATTCAACCAGCTTCTTCCCTAGATCCTCATGGAAAACCGTGACATTATGGTCCTCCCCCAATGTCTTGTATATATGTGTGATGGTATTTCACACCAGACTCCAGGCATGCGTCTCCTAAGTTGTAGTGATGTCCTGCGAATGTTATGTGCTGCACTTTAGGAGTTCTTTATGGTCACTCAACAATATATCATAATCTATGTTGCGATAGATTGTTGGGTCCAGTACCATTAGAACTTTGTGTAGAATGGGGCTGTTTGTAGCCTCCGAATGCTGCTCAGATAAAGCATGGCGGAAACTCGTCCTATCCCTAGCTATACACTCGCTCATAACTGCATTAACCGCTCAGCACACTTCCTCTGCACAGCTGTAAGTGTAGTGCCTATATGTGCTGCACTTTAGAAGTTCTTTATGGTCACTCAACAATATATCATAATCTATGTTACGATATATAGCACACTTCCTCTGCACAGCTGTAAGTGTAGTGCCTGTACATACGCCTAGCCCAAGAAAGAGCAGCACAAACACACTAAGGAAGATCTGGAGAGAGAAGCCATGCCATGTAGCATTTCCTTATAATCCACAAAACAAACTCGCAGAGCTACCTGTACTTTGAGCTGCAGTCCTATTCTCAGTTATTTGAGAGCAAATCCCACTGAACTCTGTTAGATTTATTCGTTTGAGCAAACATGCTGAAAGAGTTTAGCTTCCCACTGGAGAAAATGTCATGCAATATGCAAAATAATACGAATTTCTCAAAAAAACTGTTGCTTGCTAAGACAGAAATTTTATATATTATTTGATTGAACTCCCAAGTAGATATCCAGTGCCAGATTGTAATTTAGCAAAAAGTGAGGGGGGGGATGACTTTTGTATATTTGTGATGTTATTAAAGCATATGAAATGCCATTTTATTTTTTCATAAAGCACTTGCTGAATTTATGATAAATATGTGCCAGATAAACCCTGTTAAAGATTTCCCCTCCCCTTCCCTCACTGGTGTTATTCATGGAAAATTTGTATGCATCATTTGGCGCAGTTCACCCCCACAGAGTGATAGTAGAACAACTTCCCCTCCCAAGAATATGTATTCTGTACATGCAGCTGCTCCTTAAAGCAAAGGTGCTGGGCTCTCCAAACGCTCCAAGTCTGCAGTACAGTCATACCTTGGAAGTCAAATGGAAACCGTTCTGGAACTCTGTTGTGTTTTGTTTTTTTAAATGATATTTATTAGAGGTTTAATGGTTACAGAAAAAAGAAGAAACAATAAAAAGTTAAAGAAAACAAAGCAATACCTTACAATACATCAAAAATAAAAAGAACAAAAAACAATACAAAACAACAAGAAAAACAAAAACATTTAAAAACACATCCAATATTTCCGTATCTTTACCTTTCATTTACTTGTTTCATCGACCTCCTCACACCTCCCTTTTTTGTATTCTAGTTCAATTATCTATTTCAGCAAATCCTTTCCATCTTTCTCAATTTTTGTTCTATAATTTATCTTAACACAATCTAACCTTAAATTTTCCACTTTGGCCCATTAACAATCTTATTTCTGCTTAATTCTTTATAACATTTCTCCTAAAGCCATATAACTTCATTCCAGCATCCTTCTAACATTCATTAATTTTGCAATATTTCTGTAAATATACTTTGAATTTTTTCCAATCTTTTTCCACCGACTCTTCTCCCTGGTCTCGGGTTCTGCCAGTCATTTCCGCCAATTCCATGTAGTCCATCAGCTTCATCTGCCATTCTTCCCGGGTGGGTAGATCTTGTGTCTTCCAATGCTTTGCGATAAGTATTCTTGCTGCTGTTGTGGCATACATAAAGAAAGTTCTATCCTTCTTTGGCACCAATTGGCCGACCATGCCCAGGAGAAAGGCCTCTGGTTTCTTCAGGAAGGTATAATTAAATACCTTTTTCATTTCATTATAAATCATCTCCCAGAAATTCTTAATCCTTGGGCATGTCCACCAAAGGTGGAAGAAAGTACCTTCAGTCTCATTACATTTCCAGCATTTATTATCGGGCAAATGGTAGATTTTTGCAAGCTTGACTGGTGTTATGTACCACCTGTAAATCATTTTCATTAAATTCTCTTTTAAGGCATTACATGCCGTAAACTTCATACCTGTGGTCCATAACTGTTCCCAGTCAGCCATCATAATGTTATGTCCAACATCTTGTGCCCATTTAATCATAGCAGATTTCACCGTTTCATCCTGAGTATTCCATTTCAACAGCAGGTTATACATTCTTGACAAATTCTTAACTTTGGGGTCTAACAATTCTGTTTCCAATTTTGATTTTTCCACCTGGAAGCCTAGCTTTTTGTCCAAATTATATGCCTCCATTATTTGATAATAATGGAGCCAGTCTCGCACTCTGTTTTTTAATTTTTCAAAACTCTGCAGTTTTAATCTGTCTCCCTCTTGTTCCAGAATTTCCCAATACTTCGGCCATTTGGCCTCCATATTGAGTTTTTTCTGAGTCTTTGCTTCCATTGGTGACAGCCATCTTGGGGTTTTATTTTCTAACAAGTCCTTATATCTTATCCAGACATTAAACAGTGCTTTTCTAACAATATGGTTTTTAAACGCTTTGTGTGCTTTAACCTTATCATACCACAGATATGCATGCCAACCAAATACCCATTCTGGAACTCTGTCCAACTTCCAAAACGTCCGGAAACCAAAGCACGGCTTCTGATTGGCTGCAGAAAGTTCCTGCAGCCAACTGAAATTCCTGTCAAACATTCAGCTTCCAAAAATAGTTCGCAAACTGGAACAGTCACTTCCAGGTTTGCAGTGTTCAGGAACCAAAACGTTCGAGAACTAAGCTGTTCAAAAACCAAGGTACGACTGTATTCATTCCTGTCTGCTGTGGTCTTGCAATCCATGCAGAAAGTGTTTCAGTGCAAATGACTGCAGTATGTAATTGGAGGCTCCAGATCAAATGTGAAAAAAGAGAGTATTCAAGTAAGGTCTGAAAACAAACCAGTGGGTCCTGATAGGTGACCATCTGTTGACACCTAAAGCATTCCCCCAAATCTGTTCAACCTGTTGAACGGGTTTTATTTATTGCACTTTGAACGATAGCTGGTAGCTTGCATGTGAAGAAATCACATGGCTATTAGTACATTTGTAGCCTTGCACAGATAGATAGTGAGTGGTTGTGTTTTATATCACTTGGCCTTCATGTCTTCCTAGTCTCTTCTAAAACATTTAGTATTTATACCTACTTTTCTGTTAATTTACTGTATCTGACCTTTGCCCTCACAGCATTTAAGGGTCTACAATGACTATTGCTTAAGTTGTAAAGTCATTTTTAGTGTTACAATAAATACCAAATTCCTCAGGCCAGTATGGGGTAGATTTCCCTTCTCCAGTCAACCCCAACAGAATGTCCAACAGAATGTCCAACACAGGAAATGTAAAGTTTTGGAAAAGTTGGGAAGGGAAGATACTGCAAATATTTACTATTACAGCCATCCAAACTGCTTTTTAATTACGAAAGCTGCAAAGAAGCACAGACTGTGTTCTGTTCATAGCAGCTTCTCCCCATCTTGCCTCCTTTCCTGGCTGGCTGATTTAGGAAAAAGGCTTGTGGTCCTTGGTTTTCACAACTGCTAGACTGCTACTGTTTCAGGTGCACTATGATGAAAGATGTCCCCAATAAACAAACATTCCTTCACATAGAAAGTTAGGATGTTGAAGAGAAGACTAGATGGGAGCAAATCTCATTGGCACCTTTGCATGCTGTATCTACGTTCAGGAAATTACGTTTTTGAAGTGTGGAGCCTATAACTACTTAAACTACTATAGCTACTGTTTATTGAGGGATGCAGCAGGTACCGGTACTTCTAGACAGCTGTTTGAGAATCCCATGCACTCACTTGTCAAAACCTGTGACAGCTAGCCAATTGGGGGTGGCCGAAGGAAGGATAAGTTTAAAATGTAGCCAAATTCAAAAAGCTTAAGAAGTGCTGCTGTATAATTTGATGCAGTTAGTAGCCAAAAAAAAAAATTATAAATCACAGTCAAGCCATTACAAAGCAAGGGCTTCAATACAGTGGTGCCTCGCAAGACGAAAATAATCCGTTCCGCGAGTCTCTTCGTCTAGCAGTTTTTTCGTCTTGCGAAGCAACCCTATTAGCGGCTTAGCGGCTATTAAAGGCTTAGCGGCTAAAAGGCTATTAGCGGCTTAGAAAAAGGGGGGGAGCGGGGAAAAATCGGAACACTCGCAAGATGTTTTCGTCTTGTGAAGCAAGCCCATAGGGAAATTCGTCTTGCGAAGCAGCTCAAAAACGGAAAACCCTTTCGTCTAGCGGGTTTTCCGTCTTGCGGGGCACCACTGTATTGTTAACACGGACGGTGATGGCAAATTTTTCCAAGGTGCATGTTCTGTTGTATGCATCTCATTCATCCCTGGTGCATTCTTTAAAATGTGCGTGTGTGTGTGTGTGTGGTGAACAAAAAATTTAGGGAAATGGTTTAAGTTCAAAATTTCAGACGAAACGTTCCAAATAACTGTGTATAATATGCACATCCATCCCAATTCCCAGTCAATTCTATAGAATTTTTTGATGTCACAGAGCCCCGGTCTTCCAGAGTAAAGAACAAAGTGACTCGGTGGAGTGTGTGTAGATAAATTATGGTTTAGCGACAATACAGGGGAGGCGAGTCCTGCTGCTGTTTGGTTTGGTGTTTTTTTAGCTCGGGCCCTGTAGCCGAAATAATTACAGAGAAATTAGGTGTTGTGCCCTTTTGCTCCTGGCCGGGAGCCCGTGCCTCGCCGTGTGCCATGCCGCCCTCAGCGCGGAGCTGCCCGCCCGGTGCCGAGGGGAAGCTCTTCGCCTCCTTAACGCCTCGCTGGGGTTGAGGCATCCCCGGCCGCCTCGTGCCTTCCTCCAGGCGTCGGCGCCGTCCCTCCCCTCTCCCCAGTCTCCGGCGTGGTGCGAGGGAACTGCGTGCGGCTGGGTCGGCTTCTGTGCTGCTGCTGCTGCTGCATCACAATGAAGGAGACTCCCGAGCAGTGACAGCTTTGGGGAACGAAGACGGGACCACCTTCTTCTTCATCATCATCCCCGAGCAGAAGCAGTAAAAAAAAAAAAAAGTGGGGGGGAAACCCGAGCGCTCCCGCTCGTTTGCCTCCGTGCCCGCGCCGCGCGCCCCTTCTCTCCCCCCCCGGCAGCGCCGTGCCCGCGCCTTTGCGCGATGCAGTGTGGGAATGGCTGTGGCGCTGGGGTTGGCTGAAAGAGGCGGCCAGTCGAGGTTTAATGTCCGCCATGTTGGCCGTGGCGTATTGAGCAGAGCCGGAGCGGCGGAGGAGAGAAATCGGCGCCCTAGCCTAGCCGCGCCAGCCGGCGCCGCTGGGACCCGCCTCGGAGCGAGCCCCGCCCCGCCGCGGGAGCCCCGGTCCCTCCATGAGAGCGCTCGGCGGGGTCCGGCTCTCAGCTCGGAGCGCTCTCGCTGCCTCCCCCCCCTCAGCTGGAGCAGCAGCCGCCATAGCAGTCGCAGCCGCCGACGACTAACATGAGCAAACTGTCGTTTCGGGCCCGGGCGCTGGACGCGTCTAAGCCGCTTCCCGTCTTCCGCTGCGAGGACTTGCCCGACCTAGCCGAGTATGCCTCCATCAACCGGGCCGTGCCGCAGATGCCCACGGGCATGGAGAAGGAAGAGGAGTCGGTACGTGAGAGACCCCCTCCCATCCCTGCTCCGGCCGGGCCCCGCCATCGCCCCACACCCGGGCCCCCACCATCGCCTCTGCGCAAGCACAAAATGGCCGCCATTTTCTCCCCGCTTCCTCCCGCTTCCCTCCCCCCGGGTGTGCGGGAGGGGGGAGGGAAGAGGGCGACGTTGGTCCCTCAACAGCCCCGTCGCCTTCCCTCCGGGAGCCCCCACCCCACCTGGCCGAGGTTCGTTTTCGCTCTGGGCTGGAGCGCCGAGGCCTTCGGCTCGGCTCCCTTCAGCCCCCCGAAAGGCACAAAGGGGGTCACGTGACGCGGCGGCCAGCCGCCATTTTGTTGTGCTTCGACTTTGCTGGGCTGGGCCTTGTGCAGCAGGCAGCTGTGCGAGAGAGCGCGAGCCTCGGCGGCGGCGCGAGAAGGCTAGGTGGAAGTGCCGCCGTCCGGTCGCTAGGTGGCGTCTCTGCGTTTGCAATAAGCCGGGATAGCAAAAGCGGGGGCGGGTAAAGGTGCGAGGAAGTTGCGGCTGCCCATGTGTGCTCCCAGCGTGTTTCTCTGGCTTCGCTAGTAGCGTGGCCGTGGCTGCATGTAAAAGCACTAGAAGCGCGCCAGAGAGTTTATTTCAGTTGGAATTCTGCTTAGCTTAGCTTAGCTTACCTTAGCTTGGCCTGGCAGCGTAGCGCAGAATCTTAAGCCCTTGCTCCTGCACATTCTTCTTTAGGCTGGGGTTTAACATTTGCTTGTTTAGTGACATGATTTGTTAATTGAAAAGTGGTGCAGAAAGCAAGCTCTGCAATACAGAAGTTGGTGTCTTCTAAGTGAAGATCTATTTTGATTGTACGGCCTTTCCAAATAAAAGTGATTTGATTATTACTACTAAGATAACCATCTGTCATCTCATTGATAAAATAGCAGTTAAGAATGAAGCACGATCTTCCCTACTCGCTCCGAATAAATTTATTCATGCTTTGAAGTCTGTTTTGGGACGCTTGACAGTACAGCTAAGGTTTTAGTATTAGTAGATTTATAAATCAGTGGTTAGGAGTCACAACACTATTATTCTTTCCTTGCAATCCTGTGCATACATACTTACTAGGAGGAAGTCCCACTAAGTTCAGTGGTCCTTATTCCTTAGTAAGGAGCCTTATGATTGCAGCCTTTATCTGAACACCTGATTTTTCTGAATGCACGTGTTCTAAATGTTTGTTTTAGTAGAGCTAACAGCAATTTAAGCAAGGGGTGATGGTTCTCCTGTTGCTTTATAAAACAAGACCTGTGTAAAGCAGATGTGGGGCAGTAGCTTTTCTGGTAAGGCATGTTGCAAACTATATTAGTAGATAGGATCTATAAAGACTGAGATTTAAGTTTAGATAGAGAAAAAGGATTAGGGAGGAAACCTGCTGTTTCTAAATAGTATGTGCTTGTTCAAAATAAAGTTTATAGCTGAAAGGATGCTGTTGCTTATAATGATACAGTCAAGTGACAGATTTTGAAGAGTTGTAAGAATATTCTAATAACAGAATTCAGAGTTCTTGAGTCATGAGTTTATGAATTAAGGCATACCAAGACACTTGGGGAAATAGTTTTTAAGTATGTAGGAATTCCTGAAATTCTTCTTAGAAACTCAAGCTATAACAAGTGCACGGTATAGGTACCTTTAAAACAGAGGTAGAAAGGTAGCTAGCTCGTGTGAAATGAGTATTTTTTTAACCTCTCAACATTTGTCTGCATTGCATTTACTTCAGCCAATGGTACTGTGTGGTGAATGTAAACAAAATGCCAAATCAATTTAAATAGCAACTGTTGGCATTGTCTGTTGTATGGTATATGTGATGGTGATGGAACAAGTACCAGAGCTAAGATAGCAGTCCTGTGAAATCAACCTAAGAAATGGGGCTTAATCCTGAGTAAGCATGAATAGGACACAAAAAAGCAGCAAGACCTGTTCTGTCCTGTCTCCCCCTTTTGAGCCTTAATGCCCTGGGACTAGTCTATGTAATTCAGCCTCCTTGAATTTTAGGCTTGTGCTTTCTTAGTGCTGAATTTATGTAATTGCACTTGAAAAAGAGAGGATTAGGAAGTCACGAGGCTTGCGCTCCTGCTGACAAATCAGCAGATTAAATTAGTGGAGGTGAATGCGTCTGTGGGTGCATTGGTCCAAATTAAACAAAAACAGAAAAAACTAATGCAAAGGTGAGAGGGCAGTGCTACAATGGACAACAAGACATAGTCATAGAATTGTAGAGTTGGAAGGGACCATAATACTTTCATTCATAAATCTTTTAATTCAGACCAGTTATGGAAAGGTTTGTGCTAATCTGATGGTAAAAGCTTCAAAGACATCCAAGATGTGGGGCATAAACAGTGACAAACTACCTTGTGTGATATTCTGTAGCAGGTGCATGAAAATTGCTACTTTTGCACCAAAAGGCCTGGTTTTATGCAGAATTAGGCACGCTTAAAAGCTTAGATGGGCTTATTTATACCTAACTGCATGGAATCAGATTATGACTTCTAAGGACACTTGCCTGTAACCAATAACTCAGTGGTAGCCAGTGTCGTTCCCTCCAGATTTTGTGCAGTATGACTACCTTGACCCTTGACCATGCTGGCTAAGGCTAATGGGAGTTGGAGTCTATAACACTTGAAAGTCACCACATTGGCTACCCTGCCAAAGTGCTCACTGAATCATTAGAAATGCTCTGGAGTAAGGGAAGTGGTGCACAGCAACAGCAGCATAATTGCTTCAAGGGCAGAATCTACTGTATACTCCAAGTAAAAGTGCTTACAAGAAAATATGCTTTTGTTAGCTGCAAAATGCTTGTGCATGAAATAGTGCCAGTCCTACTGTTATATCAAGTCTCAAATTATGCAGTCCAGTTGGATTCTTGCACCTTATTGAACGAACTAAAAATATGAGCTATAATACAATTTGTTTCCAGAGTAATATATATGAATTGCTACACTGCTAAATTGAACGAGATGCTAAAATGGGGAATCAAGTGGGGCCTGCAGAACAATGTTCCATTGCATCCCCACTCCTAAGAGAAGTGCAGGTGGGGAGAGGGAGTTTCAGGGAATGATAATCAACACTATACTATTCCTTTGCCAGCCCTGACTTACTGTGTCATATAGGTCGGGGTGCCACCACCTGCAACCTGAGCATTTTCTAGCTATATAATGGGGGCAGCAATCAGCTCTAGAGACTGAATCATCATACTATAGGACTGGAGAGGATCTATCAGCATGCATCTCCCCAATTCTAATCCTCCCCCTCCCTGCCCAGGCAATAGGTAAAAGATGTGCAGTGCTGAGCAAATTGGTTTCCTCTATCATCCTGCCTTCCATATTCCATTTGGTGGGGGATTTCTTTTCAAGGCTGGATCTAGACAAATCAAAGAAGAGTTTCAGTTAAAATTTGTATGAGAAATTGGGTTGGCAAAAAAAGGAACTCCACAGCGCCATCTGGTGTCACACTGTTATAAAGGGACCCCTGACCATTAGGTCCAGTCACAGAGGACTCTGGGGTTGCGGCACTCATCTCACTTTACTGGCTGAGGGAGTTGGCGTACAACTTCCGGGTCATGTGGCCAGCATGCGAACCGGAGCAGCGCACGGAAGCGCCGTTTACCTTCCCGCCGGAGCAGTACCTATTTATCTACTTGCACTTTGATGTGCTTTCGAACTGCTAGGTTGGCAGGAGCAGGGACCCAGCAACGGGAGCTCACCCTGTCACGGGGATTCGAACCACTGACCTTCTGATCAGCAAGTCCTAGGCTCTGTGGTTTAACCCACAGCGCCACCCGCATCCCGTTATAATGCATATACAACGCATATAAAGCTATTTTACCTTTGCCATTGTAGCTGAGTCCCAACTGACATCCTGATAGTCTGTATCTCAACCATTGCATGCCTGAGTTTTCTTTAGCCCTTTTTTCTTTGTCATCTAAGCTCCACTGTCAGTGGCATGCCAAAAAAATTCAGTTTTACTTTAGAAATTTACATACTTTTGCATTCCTAGGGGGCTCCAAGTATGTAGAAGCATGACTTTATATATAAGTGGCTCTGTTTTGTCTTTAAACTGTTGCCTGAGTTCTGACTTGAAGTTGATTCATCTTTCTCCCTTGCATCTAAGAATAATTTCAATGTTTATCTTGGCTAACACAGATCCATGAGCCATGAAAGTATGATTCTGGCTGGGTTCAACTTAAAATAGGTTATGTTCTAGGGACTGTTAACACATTGATCTCTCTCCTCCTCCTTATCATCCTTAGAAGTTTAAACAAATGAGAGTCAATTGACTTCAGTAACTATTCAAGGTTTCCAAGTTAAATATTTCTGCTTAAGTAGAAAAGTGCCAATGAATGGAAGTCAAGTAATGTCCAGAGGTGGATGACTCAAGCTAATTTTGCATAAGTGACACAAGACATTAAGTGCTCTCAGTTGCCATTGGTAATACAGTGTTTAGAATAGAAGTATATATGTTTTTCTAATGGAAAACTTGTTGGGAGATCTTGTTCTGTCTTGATAGGCTCATGACTCTTGTGAATGTATTGGCATAAGGGTGTTGCCTTAACATTCTATTTGACCATGCAGAAAAGAGTGCTTGCTGTATAACAGACTCCTAAGTATTTTGGCATCAAGTCTTATGCTGCTATGAGCCACTTCCAGCCGTGCAGAAAAAGGGAGGTGGAGTCTCAGTCCTTGCTATATTTGCTTGAAAGGGACAGTGTCGTATAGTGGTTGGGCTGCTGGACATGGGAGACCAGAGTTCGAACCCACACTCAACCATGTAGCTCCCTGGGTGAGCTTTAGCCTGCCACTGATCCTCAGCCTAACTTAACTCACAGCGTTGTTGTGAGCATAAAATTGGGGAGGGGGAGAACTCCTTGAGCTCCTTGGAGGAAAGGCGGGATATATCACCAACACTGCCAACTTCTGTCGTGAGCCCTTTTCCAGTTCTCGCTGCCCCTGTATCTGTCTGTACTTTAATTGCTCTAGGCAGCTGTGTCATTGGAACAGTTTATTTCTTCTTGTTTTGCATTCAGGATCTTCCTTAATACCAAAGTACTAATCAATATTTGAATTACAGTGAAATCTTCCTGTTTAACTTCTGTGATGGCTGTTGCACTACTGTTTTAAAAAGACTGTGAAGGCATGGCTTGGCTAAAATTGGGGAGAGTTGCCCTCATGGATTTCTTTAAACCCCCCCCTTCCCTACTTTTAATTCAACACTGCCATAATTCAAGACTGACAATTAATTTTCAAGAGTAATGGTTGTGAGAGCTATAACTAATGGACACAGCCACCAGTCATCCTGTATTCTGACAAAGCCTTATTTCTGTCTAAAATATCCCCCCTCTACTATACCTTATTAAAATAAAATAAAAATCACTGCTTCATTTGGACCCCACTATGTGCATCTATATTGTCATGAAGAGATACTGTTTCAGACGACAGATCTACCATACAGAGCTCCAAACCTAAAATTTCCATACGTGGAAGCAGTAGATGTGTATGTGCCAAGAGCTCAGCAACAGCTAATCCTCGTATTTTTCTTTAATACATTTTTGCTGTGTTTTCATGTGGTGGCTCACAATTACAAATCTAAAATTGCACAATGAAGACTAAGTTATACTAACTAAAACCAACAGCTACAATTAGAAACACTATTATCTAGTAATGCCCAGGGGTCAAATTTGTAAGCATCATTCACTGACAACATGCCCCTTGAAATACGTCTGTTTCTCCAGTTTCAAAGGCCTAGTGGGATGTGTTTGCATTAGCCTTTCTGCAGTTTGGTTCTTAGGCCTACAGTTGTAAAGGCCACTTGCTCCAGGGTGCAGAGGTTAATGCTTACTTGTGGAACTGGATAGATCCTGTATAGCAGGCATGTCCAACTTACAAGTGACTGTGATCTACACCCACTATTAAAAAGCTTTGGGGGGGACGGACCCAAAGTTGTTGATCTTTCTTTTTATTTTATTGGGGGGAGATTGATAACCACGCGATCGACCAGGGACACCCCACGATTGACGGGTAGATCGCGATCGACCAGTTGGACGTGCCTGCTGTATAGCAGAGTGGAGAGCCTTTTAGGCCTAGGAGCCTAGAATCTAGATCTTTTATTTGCTCCACCCTGTGGATTAACTTTGACAGGCGGTTGTCCACAGGTGAGTGTGGTTGGAGGAAAATGGCCTTGTGGGCCAGATGAGGAGGACTGGTGGGTCAGATGGCCCATGGACCAGAGGTTCCCCACCCCTGCTATATATGTATGGAGGAGAGTTTTGTTTGGTCTTCATTTGTACCTCCCAGACTAATACACGGATTGGAACCTAATTAACCTATACATTTTACACTTCTTTTGCAATTGTTTCTTGGCTCAAAAAAATACAAAAAGTGTTAGAAATGCTCATTTTAGGACAAAACCTGTTTAGAAATTAATACATTGGGATAACGTACATTGTGGAAAAAAGCACAAAATATATAACCATATTTCAGGGACTGGGAATTGTAATCCTAGGGGCCCAATCTGCCCCTCCAGCCCTCTTTGTCTGACCCCTTGGTATTCACCCTAGACCAAACTACTCACTATCCCTCCTTTACATCCACCTTGTGTGTTTAGCCTGGGTGAAATGTATCCTTGAACTCTGTTAATGCTGCTTGGTTGCCTGGATAAAGGGTCTGTGTCAAGAAAGTAGCCTACTGTACAAAGGTAAAAGTTACATTTGCTGCTTTACCCACTTTTGCCTCTGACACTGCTCCACGTGTGACATCTCTGAAGGCTACTAAGATGGAACTGTGGCCTTCAGAAAACGGTTCCGCACCCTGTTGTATTTAAATACATTTCTCCCATCAACTTAATGCAGAAACAAAACTGAATGGACTTATGAGTAAACACATGTAAAATTGCCAAGGACCAGAAATAGACTGATCTATCCCTCTGACTATAAAAATACTGCCTTTCAAGATAATTCCTAGGAGTAAGCATTGGAGGCATTAACATTGCCAACCAATTTTCCTTCTGGAAAGTAAAATAATAATAATACCCTGACACACTATCTTAACAGTATTGCGTGGAGGGGGGAGAAGTCTTGGATTTGTTTCTGAAAATACTTCAGTTGCAATATGTTCTGCTTTGAATTGAGAAGCTATCACAGAGACTCAGTGTTAAGCTCCTGAGGGGATTTGAATTTAAAAGGGAATCTTAATTTTTCATTCCTGGTAGAAACAGTATGGGATTGTTTCTTATACCAGGTTCATCATGTGTCATGTTAAGGGAGACACTAGCAATTCTATCTTGGTGTATGTTTACACAAATGTTATAGTGGATCAGTGTATTTTAATAGACCACTGCATTTTAATACTTCGTTGGAAGCCGCCCAGAGTGGCTGGGGAAACCCAGCCAGATGAGCAGGGTATAAATATTATTATTATTATTATTATTATTATTATTATTATTATTATTATTATTAATTTCACTGGACCGGTGATATGAGTAAAGCTCTGCTGTAGAATTGTTGGCTGTGCCAGATAACCCTCCATGGCATAATGGCAGTACTTGTAGTTTTATTACTTGCTGGCTGCTTGGTTGGTCTAGGACAGGGTGATCCAATGCAGCCCTCAAGGCCTTTTCTGGCAGCCCTCAGCAACATTTGGAACCCTTGGGCTGCCTTTCCCAGAGCCAGCTAAGCGAGGCACTTAGCATTGGGAAGGAGGCTCTGAGAGGCTCCTAGAGTCCTTCAGCCTCTTCCTCGAAGTGCTTTCCCAGCTTTGGCAAGGAAGTGGGAGTCTTGTGCCTCCTTCCTAAAGCCTGGTGCCTTGCTTAGTTGGCTTTGAGAAGGTAGCACAAGGGCTGGGGGGTCAATTTTGGCCTTGCTTCCCACCCCCCATGTGACAAGGCAGTGTGTGGCTCACAGGCTCTATGACAAAGTACTCTTGCGGCCCACTCGTTGGTAAAAGTTGAACCACCCTGGTCTAGAACAAGAGTGGAGAACCCTCAACCTGCAGGCTAACCTTGCCTTGTTGGGGAGGGGGGCAAGTTGGACCACAGGGCTATTTTCCTCAAACCATGCTCACCTGCCCACCAGCCAGTATCACTGGCAACATTAACTGATGGGCAGGAGGACAGCAGCTAATCCTGCATTGGCAATGTGTCCTGTTCCCAGTAGGGAAAAGAATTGCACAGTCAAGGCAGCAGGATTTAATCCTTGCTCTTCCCCTGACGAGAGGAGATCAAAGCACCTCTGTAGTGCTGTGTGAAACAGCTCCTGCACTTCTCCTGCATGTGGGTGGGGTATGTGTGGGAGGATGGGGAGAGATTTTTGTGATCTGTTTCAAACAGCACTTTTGAGAAGTACTTTAAGAGCCCCCATGCTCCTGTTGTAGCTGAAATTGGGCTGAAGGAACTTCTGTAAAGGGCTTCTCAAAAGTGCTGTTTGAAGCATCCACCCCCTTCTCACTTGCAAAGCCATGTGCTTTGCAGGTGGGTGGCCCCACTCACCTGTCAAATGTGGCCTGTAAGACAGATCCTGATAAGGACCTGGCCCATAGAGCCAAAAATGTTCCCTGCCTCTGCTCTAGGAGCATGTGCAGTATTAACCACCTGTGCTATTTATTCTGTGATGGGGAGGGTAACAAGACTTGAGTGTTCCCTTTACAAACAATCCTTATTGTTTTTAGCTCTTAAGGTGATTAGATGCCTTGATTGTGACTGGTACTATTTTTACTCTATATGGTTGTTCTTACTTTAATGGTGAGGAATGCGGGTGGCGCTGTGGGTTAAACCACAGAGCCTAGGGCTTGCCGATCAGAAGGTCGGCGGTTCGAATCCCTGTGACGGGGTGAGCTCCCGTTGCTTGGTCCCTGCTGCTGCCCACCTAGCAGTTTGAAAGCACATTAAAGTGCAAGTAGATAAATAGGTACCGCTCCGGCGGGAAGGTAAACGGTGTTTCCGTGCGCCAGAAGTGGCTTAGTCATGATGGCCACATGACCCAGAAGCTGTATGCCGGCTTTCTCGGCCAGTAAAGCGAGATGAGCGCCGCAACCCCAGAGTCATCCACGACTGGACCTAATTGTCAGGGGTCCCTTTACCTTTTACTTTAATGTGAAATTATTTGTTTTAAATAAACTGTTGTACTTGGGTATTAGCCAAAATACAAGTCTCTACTAGCCAGGAGTCCTGAATGTTTTGAAATCCTTTGGTATTTAATTCTTCAATTGAAAAATTACGCCACCTTGCAGGTTATGAGCATGTGGAAATAGGTGAAACCTATTTCTGAATTACTAAATATCGCTTTTGCTCTTCCTCCCTTCGCTCCCTTTCTAAATCCTCCTTGTGTAAGTGTGGTGTGTAAGAAACATTTTGAACTGTAGTTTTCACACAAGGAAGGGTCTGTCAAAGTTTTCTATATTCTTGTACCATTATGTATTTCTAAATTAGCATCCTTTACAGAACAAAGGCCACTTTGATACATTTTGCATTCTGTAAGAATCCTTAAGTATCTATAGCTTGATTTGCCATTAAATGAACATGTTTAGTATTAGAAATTCAATTTATTCAGTCAGTATTTACAATATTTACAAATTGAGTTTTCTTTTTAATTTTTAATTAGACCTATTGAAATTAATGATAGCTGGCCATATCTATTTACTTCAGTGGGCCTACTCTGAGTAGGGAGCTTCAGTCCAATATAGGAAAATATGTGGTAAGGGAAACCTAACTACATGAATTCAGATTCCTGGGCCTGATGAGCTGCACCCAAGGATATTAAAGCAGCTTGTAATCTCAGAGCCTTTGTCTACAAGCTTTGAGAATTTTTTGAGGACAGGCAAGGTCCTGATATGTGACCCCTTGGAGAATGCAAGGTTCTGCTGGATCGCCTAGCTTTCAGTATGATTATCTGTTATATCCTTCTGAAACACCTAGCTGTGATGGACCAGCTGGCACTGTTAAGTGATGGTTTGATATCAGAGGTGGTGCAGGGTAACTCCTGTTAGACAGCTTGGTCACTAGTGTATGGTTTTCCACAGGTTTCTATTGATTTTTTCATTCTATTTTACCAGTCTGTCTGAAACCTAAGGGGGAAGTTGCCTGGGGCTTTGCTTTGGAGTTCAGTATTGTCAGCTTATGAACGACATCAAATTGTTATCTCCTCCTCATCACAAGCCAAGGCTGATATTCTGAATTAGTGTGCAATATAAGTAATGGACTGGTTGAGGGTGAACAAAGTAACTTAATCCAGACAAGGCAGAAGTGCTTCTTGTCAATAGAATCAAAGATCAGGGCATTTGAGTTTAGCCCTTTAGGGATGAGGTTATACTCTTCTCAAAAAATAGGCTTGCAGGAAACTTCTGGATTCCCTTCTCGACTTACCGGTAAATACTTCAGGCTTCAGCAGGTGCTTGGAGTGCTTAGGCCCAGGCCTACCTGAAGCACCATTTTCTTCCATATATCTGGACTTAAAATTATATTCTTCCTCCACCTCTGTCCCCCTCCCAAACCAAAATTTTGAAGGCATATTGGAAAAGTTAGTGTTTAATAGTTTTTATGTTTAGAAACTTTAACCTCAGAAGAATCTCTGCAGTAGATTAACTCTGAAATACATTTGAACTGTCTCAGCATCCAGTTTCTGGATACACCAATTCAAAATGCCTTTAAGTGGTATTTGAACCATATTAATGTCTTCTGAAACAGTGACTTGTTCCTGATCCTCCATTTGGAATACTTGTAAACAGGACCCAATTATTTCCTAGTCACCCATTCAGAGTACAGTGGTACCTCGGGTTACAGATGCTTCAGGTTACAGACTCCGCTAACCCAGAAATTGTACCTCGGGTTAAGAACTTTGCTTCAGGATGAGAACAGAAATTGCGTGGCAGCAGGAGGCCCCATTAGCTAAAGTGGTGCTTCAGGTTAAGAACGGACCACTGGAACGAATTAAGTTCTTAACCCGAGGTACCACTGTACTTTATGTTGTACATTTGGTCACATATTTCTTTAAATCTTTCAGACTTTATCAGGGGTGTATTTCATACTGGTTATCTACACCACACTACAAAATATAGATAAAAAAATGTTCCCAAGTGTGTGTGGGATCATACTTAAGAAGTGCCAGTTGGCCGAGTTGATTCTCAAAGCCTTAATCACATTCATGATTGGCAAGGTAGCAGTAGTTCAGACATTCCTGCAGCTGCTAACCACTGTCTATACTTAGTAGCTTTCTCTGTTTAGCCAAGGTATAATTATTATAAAAGGCAATTATATGAATTCTCTGAATTGACTAAGATTAAAAATGGGCAGCTGCTATTCAAGGTCAAACAATGCCTTAATATATTACTTTAAGAGTAAGAACCACGGCTCTCTAAGGGACACGGGTGGCGCTGTGAGTTAAACCACAGAGCCTAGGGCAGTGTTTCCCAACCTTTTTTGGGCAAAGGCACACTTGTTTCATGAAAAAAATCTCGAGGCACACCACCATTACAGCCCCGTGACGTCAGCGCGCAGCGTCACGCCGGGAGGGACATGAATTGCTAGCAAATTACATAATCACCTCCTTGAGGGCTGGCTCATCTTCTCCGAAGGCAGAACCCCATTAATTAACAGCACAGACTCACACCATAGCCAAGACGAGGGGGAAAAACCTCAGTCATGCACAGTCATGCACATGTGGGGGCTAAATGAGGACGAAGACCGGGCAGAGAGCAGGGTTCAAATCACCCCACCAGGCCAGGACAATCCCTGGGTGCTCCCTTGGGCCACTCGCCTGACCCACCTCGCAGGGCTGTTGTTGCGAGGATAACACGGGGAGAACCACGCGCGCCCCCGGGAGCTCCTTGGGGGAGAAAGCAGGCGAGGAATGCAATGCACAAAATATATGAGAGGCGACCAGGTTTTGCAGGTGAGGGGCCCCCGCCAGCCTCCGCTTCCAACACCCGGCGCAACGACGCCGAAGTTTCCCCCCAGGCTCGGCTCGGGGAGCAGCGCTGCTCCCCCCCGGCTCCCCTTCGCCCTCCCGGCTCTCTCTGCCGCCCACTGGGGACCCCCCTCACCTGCCAAGTCCGGAGCGCCGGTGGAAGTTGCATGCATGCATGCAGGGCGCCGCGTTGCCATTGCATTGCACTGCACTCTATGCAACGCCTGCACGCATGCATTGCCTTGCACGCCCGCCAAGGGGTCCCCCCACGGTCCGATGCGTCCCCTCCGGCGCGGATGCAGCATTGCAAAAATAAAAAAACCCCGACGCAGCCCTACCTGGAGGGCAGCCTCCGCCGCTCCGCCTCCGCGGGGATCCCCGGGCTCCATCCTGCCACCCGATCTCCGCGGGGGCGCAGGCAGGCTGCGCGGGGTCTGCGCGGAAGAGCCCCTGCCCGCCCGGCCGCCGCCGCTGCGCTCATTCCATGGCCGGGAGAAGAGCGCTTCAAACAAAACGCCCGGCCCGCCAGGCCACGCTGGGAAACGTAGTTCGCGCACCCCGCGCGGGTGCGGAGCCCAAGGGCGAGGGGACTACGGATCCCGGCAGCCCCCGCGCCGGGGACGGAGGGGGAGAGGCCGGGTGCAGGGATGGAGGGACGGGTGGGCGAGCGAGTGAGTGAGTGGCAGCCGCCAAGCCAGGAAGGGCCTCCCCGGAGGAGGAGGAGGAGGAGGAGGGAGGCGCAGAGCGGGAGGGAGGGAACCCCAGGGGTCATCTAGTGATGGCGCCCCAATCGAAAATTTGACTTTTTTAAATTTTTCCCGCGGCACACCAGGCAACATCTCGCGGCACACTAGTGTGCCGCGGAACAGTGGTTGGGAAACACTGGCTTAGGGCTTGCTGATCAGAAGGTCGGCGGTTCGAATCCCCGTGATGGGGTGAGCTCCCGTTGCTCGGTCCCTGCTCCTGCCAACATAGCAGTTCGAAAGCACATCAAAGTGCAAGTAGATAGATAGGTACTGCTCCAGCAGGAAGGTAAACGGTGTTTCCGTGCGCCAGAAGCGGCTTAGTCATGCTGGCCACATGACCCGGAAGCTGTACGCCGGCTCCCTCGGCCAATAAAGCGAGATGAGCACCGCAACCCCAGAGTCGGTCACGACTGGACCTAATGGTCAGGGGTCCCTTTACCTTGACCACGGCTCTCTAATTGTTGTGTATAGTGGCATTTGACTGCAGAGGTTTATATGTGTGTTTCTTGATCATTCATCTTGAATACAACAAGAGACAGTGGCGTAGCGTGGGTTGTCAGCACTCGGGGCAAGGGAAGTAATTTGCGCCCCCTAACCCATGGAGCGCGCCCCCCCAGATGTTGCGCCCGGTGCGGACTGCACCCCCCACGCTACGCCACTGACAAGAGAAGAAATGTCATTCCAAATACTGATGCCCAGTGTGTGTGGTTGCCAGATTGGAGTGATGAGCAGCCACCTAATTATTGCAACCAGTGTGAGCAAGTCTGGTTAGAGACCCTGAGAAATGGGAACAACATTTATACCATCAAAAAGGAATGGGAAATTGCCAAAGGGACTTGCTGTCTGTTTTAACATGTTAAAAAGGTTAGAAATGAAAACTTGAAGCTAGTATGGATATAATACTGGCCACAGGCTTTTGTGCTTCCCTCTCCCACAGATCCTTCTCTCCTACTTTTCTTGGTTTTTCTGACCATAACAGTTGTTGTTCTTGTTATTATTTATTAATTTATGTACTGCTTACATGCCAAAATGGCTTCTAAGTGGTTCACAAGTAAATACACAATAAAACAAGTACATCAAAACATTACAAACATCCATAATTAAAATTTATAGTAAAACAAGTCAATCAGAAATCATAATAATTAAAATAGTTAAAAGAATGATGAAAACAATTGGATCAGGCGGTATGTATGCCTAACATGTCTTCAAGAGCAGGTGGAATGTCTCTATGGATGGAGCCTCCTGTATTTCAGCAGGAAGGGCATTCTATAACTTTGGTGCCTCCCTGCCCCCCAAAAAAGCCTGCCCTAATGTTACCACAAGCCAGTGATCATCAGACTTCATTACTGTGGTGTGTGGGTTGGCCAGAGTTTGTCTAGTGTTAACTAAGAATTGCTTCCAAACCATGCTTTGTACCTCCTCCTCAAATTGTAAACTCCTCCTCCAATTTGTTTGGAGGCAACTTTTGGGCTGTACAATTGTAGTTTGCTGAATTCCGACATATGTGGTAAAAAATAACAAACCAGGAAAGGGATATTCTAGATTCTCTACACTAGCCTTTCCCAACTTGGTGCACTCAATATATTTTGGACTACAGCTCCCATTAGCCTCAGTCAGTGTGGCCATGCTAGTTGTGACTGATTGGAGTTGTAGTCCAAAATATTGGAAAGAGTCAGGCTGGGGAAGGCTGCTTTGAGCCATAGTCTGAAGAGCTGGGAACTACATTTGAACAATAGATCTCTAACTATAGCTTACAGGAAATGGGAACCAGCCTTTTGAAAGTGTTCTCCTTTCCCTCTATAGAGCAAATTTCCACCTTGTCTACAGTGGGCATGAAGGTAGATGGTTTACTTACTTAATTATAGTTAAGGGTGAGAGAAGGGCAGTTTTGCTCCAGGAAGGAGAAGGGTTGGAGAGGAGAAGTTTTGAGAGGCTGGCCACCAGTTTCCTTATTTTGTTTAGTAGAGAGCCATCAATACATCTGCACTAACCCACCCTGTTGATGCTATGATTATTTGGTTACTTTAGTAACTGTTAAGACAGTTTCACTTGAGAGATGAAAATTAATTTTTACCTTCCTCTTTAAAGACTATTGATATCAACAAGTGCAGTAAACCAATAAATAAAATAAAAAATATTAAAAAAATGGACTTGGCCAACTTATTAGCTAATTCTTTTGTTGTTGCTGTTGCTGGTGGTCTTGTGCTACTATTAGTGACAGATTTTGACTTGCTTTGTGCTGTTCCTAGTTACTTACTAATCCTGTAATTGTGAGCTTAACCTACTGTAAATTCACATAACCTGTAAATCTTAATGGTAGAATTTTTGATGAAAGTAATGTTTATATTTTCTTACATTGAGGGGACTTTTTCCAAAGAGGCAGTTTTAAAACATTTAAAATACTCCCCCCCCCCCATAATAATAATGTGCATTGTGGTTTTCAACTTTTTCTCTCTTTCCCCTCTTTTAATTTTAGGAACATCATCTCCAGCGGGCCATTTCAGCACAGCAGGTATATGGCGAGAAGAGGGATAATATGGTTATACCAGTCCCGGAAGCGGAAAGTAATATTGCTTATTATGAATCTATATACCCTGGAGAATTTAAGATGCCAAAGCAGCTTATTCACATACAGCGTGAGTATATCTTTACATCTAAACTCCACTGGTGACTCTTGTTTGGGTTTCTTGGGCAGTGCCATCCTTACTCTTGTTTTCTGGAAAAGTAACTTTGTGAGTTGGTAGTTTCAAGATGACAAAAGGTGCCGTGACACCTTGAAATTTACTTTCTCAAAACAGTGTTAATACTTTACCTTTTTATTACATAATATTGCATACTAAAATAATTTGGCAGAAACTAGAAAATTTAAATAGTGACTGCAGTAAAGGTAAAAAAATTTCATACAGTGGTACCTCGGTTTTTGAACTTAATCTGTTCTGGAAGACCGTTCAAGTTCTGAAACGTTCAAAAACCGAAAACTCAATAGCCAACAGCTAGGCCTCAGGATCTTGCGCTCAGCAGAAGCCGTGTAGCACATTTGACTTCCGAGGCATGTTTGAAAACTGAAGCATCTACTTCTGGTTTTACGGCATTTGAAAACCAAAATGTTTGTCAGCAAAGATGTTCGAAAACCGAGGTACCACTGTACTTGCAAGAAAGTATTATCATGTCTGGTCACAGAAGACAGTGCAGGAGAATGAGAAATGTCATATAGGAGTGGAGCTACTTCATAACTGGCATCTTATAAATGAACTAGAATATAGCATAAATGAAAATAGCATATAGATCAAGGGAAGTAATAGTGCCACTGTATTCTGCTCTGGTCAGACCTCACCTGGAGTACTGTGTCCAGTTCTGGGCACCACAGTTCAAGAAGGACACTTGACAAACTGGAACGTGTCCAGAGGAGGGCAACCAAAATGGTCAAAGGCCTGGAAACGATGCCTTATGATAGCCATGTTCAAATATATAAAAGGATGTCACATAGAGGAGGGAGAAAGGTTGTTTTCTGCTGCTCCAGAGAAGCGGACACGGAGCAATGGATCCAAACTCCAAGAAAGAAGATTCCACCT
This sequence comes from Podarcis bocagei, assembly GCF_964188305.1. NCBI lineage: Eukaryota > Metazoa > Chordata > Lepidosauria > Squamata > Lacertidae > Podarcis > Podarcis bocagei. Next base: position 42,639,519 of record NC_138137.1, on the reverse strand, counting down.
AAACATTAGGAAGAATTTCCTGACAGTAAGAGCTGTTCGACAGTGGAATTTGCTGCCAAGGAGTGTGGTGGAGTCTCCTTCTTTCGAGGTCTTTAAGCAGAGGCTTGGCAACCATATGTCAGGAGTGCTCTGATGGTGTTTCCTGCTTGGCAGGGGGTTGGACTCGATGGCCCTTGTGGTCTATTCCAACTCTATGATTCTATGAACTGTTGAGAAACCTAGGCTAGGGTGAGGGTTCTCAGCATTGATTATGCCCACTTCTGTTTTACATTCCCATTTGATTTTGGGTGCAGTGGTTGGCATTGTAACACGTGTCTCAAGTTTACCTTGGTTTGGAGTGAATAATCTGGTATTGAATCCAGGCAAAACTAAAGCTGTATTGGGGGTGGGGTAAGTGATCTTGAAGAGATATGTATAGTTGTAATTGATGCACTGAATTGCTCTGAAAGAGCAAGTCTGTTTCCCTGGGAGTGCTTTTGGCCAGAGAATCCATTTTCATTGATATCTCTCATGCTGACTGCATCTCTTCCCCAAAGCAGGATTAATTGCTGTTCTTTACTCAGTGGAGTTTCTTCTGATTGTTCAGCAACCATAGCTAGTACAGAATGTTGTGGCTTCAATCCTTTGTGGGGCAGACCAATGATATAAAATCTTGTTTTCCTGTAGATTGATACACCCTGTGCCTTCTGTAATAATAAATTTCCAGGCTTCACTGGAAAAAGATTTGGGTTTGTGGGGTGGGTGGGATTAATTGAGGGCAGGTGAATGGTTGTTATATTTGTCTTAACTTTACTGTAGGTATCTGAAATTAGGGTGTTTTGTCTGTTAGCACAACTACAGTGGTTTCCAGAAAAGTAACATGTTTGTTCTGCCTAAACCTACCACTGTGTTTCTAAGGAACCCTAATGTGGTGTTTCTTTTTCATCTTGGAAACAAACTATTGACCACCTCTGTGAGTGTGTGTGATTCAACTATGGTTAATAGAGTAGAGTTGTCTTCTGGGATTGTTTACCACCACCGCACACAGACGTGTCGTTAGTTGTTTAGCTTCTACTACCTTAGGGGCAGGCAACCAGTGAGCTGGGAATTTTCCATTTGGCTTCCAGCATAACTTTATAGTCTCAAGAATGCAGTATAACTCCTTTTTTGCTTCTGACTTGGAGAAAGTATCTAGAGTTCAGAGTATCATACTTAAAATGATGCAGATAATCAGCTCTTTGTGCCTAATTGATACAGTGGGTGAAGTCCACATTACAAGACCATTACAATGCCTATAGTCATTTTGGGATACGGTTTTAATTAAAACTTAGTATAACCTGACAAGCAAGTAAGCCAGTTATCCTAAGTCGACATTGTCAGGACGCGGTAAAGAAAATGATGGTAGTATTCCATGTTACAGGAACATGTATGCAGATTTCTAAATTAAAATTGACCTTTAAAGAGGATATTTATTTTAACTTGGTCTCTGTAAAAACCAGTACTTAAACTGAACTAATCTCTTTTTAAAGCTGCTGTAACATTATGTTCAGATATAACAATATGATGGCTAACAACTGCATGAGCAAACCTAGGCCCCTCTCTCATAGCCACAGCTGAGTATGGAAGGGCCATAGCTTAATGGGAAACCACAGGCTTTGCTTTCAAAATGTTCCCGTGTCAGTTAGTGGCATCTCCAGGCAGAGGTGGGAAAGACTTCTGTCTGAATCCTCTGTGAGTTGCAGCCATTCACTCTGTCATTGATTACAGTAAAGAGCTAAATGGAATAATGGTTTGACCATGGTATAAGGTATATCATAAAACATTTTCATTCAAACTGGAATTGTGACTTAACACTAACTGATTAGCTTCAGTGGGCCAGCGTTTGAAACTAATCATAATCATTTTAAACCTAGATATGGGAGAAGTGAGGGTGAAGTGTAGGCCTGGAAGGAAACAAGGCTTGTTCATGTGATGCTGAACTATGCTTGAGTATTACATCCAAATTTGGCCAATGTCCAAATAGCTGTCTGCCCTGCCTTACCTCTTTCTCCCCAGAACACCTGAGAACAAAAGCATAAAACATACTTTCCCCCCTTCCAGCTTTTAGTTTGGATGCAGAGCAGCCAGATTATGACTTGGATTCAGAAGATGAGGCCTTTGTGAATAAGCTGAAGAAAAAGATTGATATTTCTCCTTTGCAATTTGAAGAAATGATAGATCGGCTGGAAAAAGGCAGTGGTCAGCAGGTACAGCATTGTTTCAGATACTTGAAAGCATTTATCTGGGTTTGCTAGAAAATTTTGAATTTAAAAGAAAATCTTAAGCAAATTTGCATATGTTAATTTTCAACTGAAAATGTTTAGCTTCCATCAGAAAATTTTCTTATGTTCTAGAGCAGGGTTGGGAAACCTGATGCCCTCCAGATGTTGTTAAACCAGTTCTCAGCATCCCCAACTATTATCTTTAGTGACTGGGGCTGCTGGGCATTGGAGTCCCAACAGCTTCTGGAGGGTAAGTTTCCCATCCCTGCCCTGTTTGTTTTACTTGTATTTATTAAACATAACTAAAAACGTTGAATCTGAGAAACTTGCCTAATACTGCATTTACATTTGACATATATTCATTGTTACTAATGAGCATATGGGTTGTATCCAACAAAGTTCTTTTAGAGAAACCCAATAGATGGTTTCATCTAATCTAGGCCCGTTAATTTTAATCTCATTGAGTCTACTCGGAGTAGAGCTAACATTGCATGCAACTCTATGAAATGAAAATGTTTTCTATATAAAAAGTAAAGTAGTGGGGAAATGCCGGCTCCACATCACTGTTTGAAACTGTTGCAACTGTTGCAAAATAAATAAATGTACAAAAGTGACACACTTGTGTTTTACTTTTAGCCAGTCAGCCTGCAGGAGGCCAAGCTACTCTTGAAAGAAGATGATGAACTGATTAGAGAAGTATATGAGTACTGGATTAAAAAGAGGAAAAACTGTCGAGGTCCGTCTCTTATCCCAGCAGTAAAACAGGAGAAGCGTGATGGTTCCAGCACAAATGATCCTTACGTTGCATTTAGAAGGCGAACAGAAAAGATGCAGACTCGTAAAGTGAGTGTGTTTATATTTATATGAATTCTTTGAACAGGTACACTATTTAGAGCTTGCCTCTGCAAGAGGAATAAGGATAATGGATTGTGTTATGGCCCAGAAGAGTTTGTGTTTATAAAAATGCAGGTGTCTGTGTGGTCTGTGTGACTATTTATTTATTTTGCAGAATCGGAAAAATGATGAGGCATCATATGAAAAGATGCTTAAGCTGCGTCGGGATTTGAGTCGTGCAGTAACAATTCTAGAGATGATAAAGAGACGGGAAAAAAGTAAGAGGGAGTTACTGCATTTAACACTGGAAATTATGGAAAAGAGGTAAAGAATTAATGTCTATTGAAATATTCATTTTTTAAAAAAGTATTGTTAATGTTACTATTAAATACAAATAATAGAGATAATGTTCTATTTATTTTGCTCAGATTTTTTAACCGACTGCAGTCCTAACTTTACTTACTTGGGAGTAAGCTCCATTGAAAACAAGAGGACTTACTTTCAAGTAGACATGGTTAGGACCGCACTGCAATATTGTAAAGGTCTGACTCTGTCATAGGGTAGGCAGCTTTCTCTGTATGGAAGGTCTCCTTAAATGCAGCTCTTTTTTGCATGTTCACTACTTGTATCTTAGTACAGTAGTTATTTAACATTATGAATCTGGTACAGTGGTGCCTCGCAAGACGAAATTAATCCGTTCCCCGAGTCTCTTCGTCTTGCGGTTTTTTCGTCTTGCGAGGCATTCGTCTTGCGAGGTACCACTGTAGTGAACATCACTTCTAGTCACAAAGCAATGCCGTATTTTCATGAGAGCCTATCTGCCTTATTGGAGTAACTGCGTGACAAATGTATTCATCAGTTGGTTACAATTTCACTTGGATGGAATGCTGATGTTTCTACCTAGAACCAGTCAAAATTAATGAGCTCTCCTTTTACAAGTTGAGAAATAATGTGGGCTTACAAATCATAAACTTGTGGCATCATGCATCCTGGCATTTTTCCCAGTTATGGCTCTCAGTGTGTAAAAACATAGCTGCTTCTTAGATCGCTTGCTCCAGTTCACATGCTTTTAGTTTGATATCTTTGATAAGTCTTTGAGGGGGCAAGTTTAACAAATTGTCACTGACCCCGATTCAATCCTGACAACTCCAGTTAGGGCTAGGAAAGATTCCTGACGAGAGACAGTCGCAAGCTTCTGCCAGGCAGAACAAGCATTACTAGATGGACCAATAGTCAGACTTTGTATAAGGCAGGTTCCTATCTTTTTGAAGCACACCTTTTGTAAGTTTGACACTGAGGCAAGCACAAGGCAGGTGTCTAGAAAAATACTTCTTTTAAAAATCACAGCATAAGTTGCTCCCTACTATTCATTTGTTGATGGATGAGAGGCTGAGGTGAAGGCAGTACAGTGGTACCTCGAGTTACAAACGCCTCAGGTTACAAACTCCGCTAACCTGGAAGAGTTACCTCAAGTTGAGAAGTTTGCCTCAGGATGAGAATGGAAATCGTGTGCTGGCGGAACAAATTAAGTTCATAACTGGAGCTACCACTGTATTGTGAAAAAGAGAGGGGGGCAAGGGGGATTTGAGTCTGGCATGTTTCTGTAACTGTCTTAAATATTGGCGATTTATTGAAAACTTCAGGAAAATATATTAAATTTTGTAATGGTAGCACTTGAAATGGACTATTCTCAGTGTTAAAGGGATTCAGTTTGTTGCATGGTATCCGTTGTAGAAATTTGTGGCATCAATTGAGAAAAACCACCATGTCATAATCTGCTTTTCTTGAACTAATCCAGTGGTTTTGGCTGCGTAGATAATACTGACTCAAAATCAGTACTTGCCACCTAATTCCCACACTTCTAATCTATTTGCTGAAATCGTGACTTAAGAATTTTGGAAGCTGTTGTAGTTTTCTATAACAGCTTTCCCCAACCTGGCGCCCTGTAAGGTTTTGGCCTACAATTCCCCATGAGCCTCAGCCAGCATGGCCAATAGGTGTCGTCCAAAGCATATTGAGAGCAACAGGTTGAGGAAGGCTATAGGACTATTTTGTGTGTGTAAGATGAAATAATATCTGTATTTACTGGATAATAAAGGATTTAACAAAGTGTAGGCATAAATATTAAAGTATTAAATGCTTAAAAAGAATTATAGCAGCTTTTTTATAATTTTCAGATATAATTTGGGCGATTATAATGGCGAGATCGTGTCTGAGGTAATGGCCCAGCGGCAGCCCGTGAAGCCAACCTATGCTATTCCCGTTGTTCCTGTTCCTAATAGCACTCAGTTTAAACACCAAGAAAGTATGGAACTGAAGGAATTCAAAGTCAACAAGGTGATTAAATCTTTGAAGATATATGTACTTATTCAGCTTTTAAAAATGGGGCCAAAATGTTTAGAGTCCCAAGTCTAGAAGAATCCTAGATAAGTGTAAAGTAAATTTAATAAAAAATTATCATTCCAATTTTATTATATTTTGGTTGCCCAGACATATTTTTTTTTTTGCCTTTTCTTAATGGGTTATCTGTTTTCTCCTTGCAGCAAGAGAAAGCGGACATTATACGACCCAAAAGAAAGTATGAGAAGAAGCCCAAAGTTGTACCTTCCTCGGCTACTGCTGCTACTCAACAGACAACTCCTGCTGCACTGCCAGTCTTCAATGCTAAAGATATGAATCAATATGACTTTCCCAGCTCTGATGAGGAACCGCTTTCCCAAGTATGACTTTCATATTTTCAACTGTAATCCTATAATCACTTACATGGGACTAAGCCCACTGAATTCAGTGGGCCTTAATTCTGAATAGAGATATTTAGAATTGTGCTATAGTTAGGAGAGGAAAGAAAATTGTGCCCTCAGATTCTTACCTGTGTTCTCTTCCTGTATGTTCAAAGGTCTTATCTGGTTCTTCTGAAGCTGAGGAAGAAAATGATCCTGATGGTCCATTTGCTTTCCGTAGGAAAGCAGGCTGTCAGTATTATGCTGTAAGTTTTGAGTTTCTACAAACAAATAATACTGATATTAACAATGAAAGTAACATTCTAAAATATTTGTTCTCAAAATTTTCTCTTCAAGCCTCATGTAGACCAAACTGGTGACTGGCCGTGGAGTACTCCTAAAGGGGGAATGTTAGGAGATGAGCGTTACAGATATTGCTTAACAACCCTTACTATACCCCAGCGGTGCATTGGGTTTTCACGTAGACGGGTTGGACGTGGTGGAAGGTAGGCTTATTTATCTTTAATGTGGTTAACATAAAGTTTCAATAGGTATCGGTGAGAAGTTGAAAGGCTTAGATTTTTGTACTTACTTGAAAAACGAACTAGCCCTTAAAGGATTTTTTTTACCTTTACATATACCTTGGTTAAGATAATTCTCTAAATCATCTGCTGCAGGAAAGTTTGGAAGCATTTGAGCAATGAAAGTATTGAGATGGGAAAGAGGAGTCCACAAGTTATTGTCTGGCCTTGATTGCTAACCCTGTGGTCAGCAGTCTAGACTCCTCTTTCAGCACTTCAGGAGAAGGGGCTGGTGTATCAACAACTCTCATTAAAGTAAGCTTGGAATACACTCAGAAGTTATGAGAAAATTTTCTTGCTACTTCCAGCTGTCCCTAAGCACAGCATGAGATGAGAGTCTGATTCTCTTTTCAGGAAATTAATTCAGCTGGTGCTTTACTGTACAATACTTAAGAGTTGAGAGATTGTTGCTGCCTTGGAGTACGTCTCTTGCTGATGCGCCCTTCCTCAAGTCTTTTCCCATGTACCCAAATATTGGGGGGTAATAGACTTTGTCTCTCTTGACTAGGCAGGCAGAAAACTCCAGCCTACTCTCTTCAAGTGTTTAAGGAGTGGGGGCTCTCATTTGATAGAAATAATGAATGCAAATATTCTTCTCTACCAGTGGTGGGCTGGCATGCTCTGTAAATCTTGCAACATGTCACAGGCAATGAAGATAAAAATATTTCAACCATCAGCCAAACCTGAAGTGAAGTCACTTAATCTGCAGGCAGTCGAGCTTGGTCTAAAACTGGTGAAATATGTGCATATTTTCTTTAATATAAAAAATGATGATCAAACAGCTATATTTTCAAGCATGCTTGGTTTTTTTCTTATTTTTTGCACAGGCCTAAGCCATAATGTTAAACCATGGTTTAACATAAACAAGACTTGAGTAACACTAGGCTTACAGGCTATTCCTTCCCCCATACTTCTATTCCCTGCCCCCAATCATGGTTTGAGGAAAGCCGTGGTCTGTCGTTGCATCTAAACAGTCAGATTCATTTGCCATAAACTGTTATCAGGAAGCAGAAAATTGTGTGCAGTGAGATTCTCCAGCTTGTTCACATAGTGCCAAAGCATGGCTTGGCATTGTATTGGAACAAGCTCTTCATTGTTGGTTTGAAGTGCAACTATAGGCTGTCTAAAATTATTAACTTAATTTGTTCTTTTGCTTCCTTTTCTGTTTTGCCTGTTCAGTTCCTAATCAAATGTAAATATGTCTTTAAAAGACACTGTATCCTCATCTTTTCCCATTCAGAATTCTGTAGATCTGCCAGTGCTTTTAATTGTAATTTTACAGTAATTTCTTAAAGATTTCTGTAAGGCATTGTGGAAAACCTGATAGCAAAAGGGTGATCCAGCAACTACATTAAAAATACTTTATTACAAATAGAAGTGACATGTTGAATGTTGAAATAAGTTATCTTATCACATTGACTTTATTTATTTAATAATAACGTAAGTCTTTATGCTGACTTACTCTTTCACATATGGCCCTTAACACAATTCTTAATGCTTCAAATGTTGGAGGTCTTCTGAGTTAACAGTTGATTTGGAAAGTTTTGTGGCAAGATTCTCAAATTTTTGTTTCTGCTTCTTTTTCCCCAATGTGGCTGATATAAAAAGGGGTTGTAAATGTCACTTCAGCTTGTATGCTATAAAAACAACAATCTTCCCATTTTTAGGGTGCTACTGGACCGAGCCTATTCGGAGAACAACAGTGCATTTTGCCAGCTGGATTCAGAAATGCTTTCTTCACAACTACACTCGTCAATCAATCAATTTGCCAATACCTCAGAAACAAATACCTCGGACAGATCTTTCTCTAAAGACCTCAGTCAAATACTAGTCAATATCAAATCATGTAGATGGCGGCATTTTAGGCCTCGGACACCATCCCTACATGACAGTGACAATGATGAACTTTCCTATAGGAAATTACACAGGAGTGTAAATCGAACTGGCACAGCACAACCCGGGACCCAGACATGCAGTACCTCTATACAAAGTAAAAGTAGCAGTGGTTCAGCACACTTTGGTATGTTGATTTTGACAAACTTAATACTAAAATTGTCTTTGGCAAAGATGATCCAACTTTTTAGCTCCTCCATGTCTTTCTCAGCTATTAATTATATTTTACATTGTGCACTTAAGTGCAGTTGCTGAAATTCTCAGCAGCATAAAGTCTGACAAATCTCTCCTTCCATGCAGAATTAATTTTGTTATGACTATTTGACATTCTTTATTGATTTCAGCAATTTAGCTTGCTTTTTGGTGGGGCTTCTCAAGATGGGATACAAAATTAAGAATTAAAATGTAGCATAAGAAAACAGCAAAACCTGAAAGATGGGGGCAGTTTAAAACCAGAGAGCCAGCATTATCCATGAAACAGCTAACCATGAAAAGATCTGCCTACAAACATTCTTAACTTTGACTGAAAAGTTCAACACTCTCAAATATTTTTAGTCTACCAGTAAAAAATAATAATTTGGTAGTGGCTATTAGCCTAATAGACAGTGATGCCATAACACCTGCTGTACCAGATCTTAAGGAACTCATCGAATTGTACAAAAAGAAAATTACTCCCCTGAATTAACACATGTGGTATACTAAGCTTAAACTTTGAAGTCCACTGTTTAGAATAACAGGTATACAATTTAAGTAAATCAGTACTATCAGTAAGTCAAATGAAAATTGTTTTTCCAAAATGTACACTTGTACCAGGTGAACAGCTTGAAGATACTGCTTGCATCCTATTCAAATAGCTGTCCTACAGAATGATTTCTGGAAGTAGTTGCCAGAATTGAAGATTTACTGATTAACTGTGTAACTTGCAAATAGATAATAGCTGTGGAATGTTTATGGTGTGATCATAGTATACTTGTCCCTTTCTGATACAAGACTCCCAGAAGTCAACCATGGTATTTAACTTCTGTTGAACTCTTCAGTAGCAATGCATGTTTGTCTCTTTGGAAAAAAACAGCACTCTACCATTGTGGAATAAAAGAATATCAACAATGTTGTCCCTAGCAATTTTATTAAGATATTTGATGATCTAATTACATTAGTCATTCATGGCATTTATCATCAATATTTATTATCTCTGTAGTCATTCAAAGTAGTGTTAGACCTAGATAAAGTTTTATTAGTGGTTTCTTTATTCCATTAGGGCCATGTTATTATCCATTCTAATAGTGAAAAGAGTTTGTAGTGCAAATATGTACTTGTGTGGTCATTGCAGTATAGTATTGGGCTAGCACCTTGTGACCTACCAAACCAAATGTACCCCAACAGACATGTCTTACTATTCATAAGCAGCAACATCAGGATTTGGTGGGCTGTGCATGTTAGTTTTGATGAGTCAGTCACAAATTGTACTGGGCTGTTTTAAGAGAACCAAATTATGTACAGGCAGTGACTGTTTTAGGTGTGTCCAAATGATGTGTGGGTACTTTTGGACCTGGAAGAGGGCAGAACGGGAGCAGGACATGCTTATGCACGCTCTGCTGACATGCACAGGGCCAGGAACGGAACCCCTGTGCAAAATGGTTGTCGCCTGTACAATGTGCAGGACCAGGTTCATCATACCTGGAATACCAATCTCTGTTATACTTAGCATTATGGCTGTGGCATTCCTTTGCTTTTTAAGGTTCACTGAGCAAATCATAAGTGTGGTCATTAACTTCAGAGTTTCCAGGTGCAAAAGTATATAGTATTAAAAGGAAATGATTTCCAGCCATAGAAATTAACTGTGTCCTTGGGTAGTTGCTGGAAATCTTTATAGTTGTCTACTTACCAAACGTTAGCACCCAGTTGAATAAATATTTAGTCTTGCCATACCTTTGACTGTAGTTGTAACAAGTGGCTCTGATTTGCCCAAGCAATAGTTGCATATATTTACTGCTGCAAAATTTTAAATCTAAAAGTTGACAGTAAGGTCTGAGGTTCTTTGAAGTCTTAAGATAAATGTTATCTAAGAATGATTCATAGGTGGATTTTTGAGGTTGGTACAGTTGGCTGGCTTTGATGCAGTACCATAGCCATGGTTTGATCATTGAGTCTAAGCCTTGGACTTGTTAACTCTTCGCTCCACCCCACCCCCTGCCGTATTCATTTATTTTTCTTCCTAAAAACTCTGTTTATATTCTCCGTATTATGTTACCTTTAGTTTTCACAGCCATGAACCCTTCTGAAGTAGCCAAATATGCAAAGAGATTCAGAGCAGCCTTTCGGGAATACGGTGTGCATTGGGCTCTGTGCAGTTTAGCTTCTTAACTGAAGCTTAGCTAACACTATAGTCGGTGACTAATAGTAAAAACCATGATGGTTGATGGGTAAACCTCCTTTGCCCTTGCAACTCTATGCTTGTGCTTTGATCATTTCCTAAGAAGGTTTTGATTGAGAAGAGAGCATTTGTTGACAAGTAAAGAGTTACTTGGGTTGTATTTTTGTTTAGAGTGCTGGTTAGAAAAAAATAGCACTATAGAAATTTTGTAGAATAAGGGAAGAAGCTTGTCAGGACAGCTTCACCGTTGCATTCTAGACTTGTTTCAGTTCAGCCTAAGGTGGCACACTTGCTGACCAGACAATCTGCCATGGTAGAGAACAAATCAGCATGATGAGTTGGGGATACTTCCTACTAATCTAATTGTGTGGGAGTCTGTGTTCTCTGTAGCAGTGATGATGTTGGATTTAAGAGTGGATCTGCTTAGCTTCAGAATGAGACAGAATTCCTAATAATCTGTCAGTTATACTTTTATGGATTGTTACTAATGTACAATAAATGGAAAATTTATGAATACATATAATAAATGGAAGTTGAGCTATAATCATTAAAAAGGAGAAGCTATCTCTCACTAGAGTTCAGACTACTACTACTGTCTTGGAAATTTTGTGTTTAAATGAGAAACATCGGCTGTATGTTGAGAAGTACAGCCCAAGTTTCATAACCGCTTAACTTTTGTAATATGGAAAGTAAGGATGGAGAAATAATTTATTCATTAAACTTTTCACAGCAGAGCAACGCAACACACTTGCAGATCAGAAGACAACTCCCAAACAGATAATGTACTTATCCAGATTTTGAAATGCAGTTCTGATGCCCACAAACTTACTTTGCAAGGGGGGGGGGGAGTCTAAAAAAATCTGTACAGAGTTTTTAGTGTTCTTCCAAAATATCTGCACAAAGTGAGATAGGACAAACCTATTATTAAAGTCCCAGAAAAACTGAAGCAGAACAAAATTAGGCTGCTCAGTCCATCCCTAATGGAAAGACTGTATGTACACTAATTATATAGAAAGGAAGAAAATAAAATCTTCATAATATTATAGCTTAAATCTGAGATGTGGCCATTTTAGCAAGCCTACTGTTGGATGGAAATTCTGGATATAATCTGACAGTCCTTTTATTAATGTATCATGTGACAACAGAGCACTATGAAGGGAAAGTTTTTAAGTAAAAGGATGTGCATGTTATGTAGCTATGCATTGAAGGCCAGGTGCCTTTTTTACTATATCATTTATTGTGTTTTACATCAAACTATGAATATTTTAAGTTTTTTCATTTAAAAATCTTGAAGTTATGCTGAATTCTTATAGGAAATAGCAATGTCAGACATTAAACACTTGCGTCAAAACTTCTGGTCTTGTACTAGTTAGTGCCTCTTGTGACCTTGGCATAAATCCATTTATGTTAAGTGATATTCTAATACTGTCAGCAACTTCGGTGTTGGAATACTTGTAAAGCTATTTGACAAAAATACGCATACCTTACTAATAGTGTTCCTGTTTTTCCTAAAATCCAATATGTCTTCAAATAAAATACAGAATGAAAACCAGGCTCTTTATCTTAGAAACCTCTCCATAGGGCTGGTTTGCAGCCTTATAGAGTATTTTACAACTGAGAGATGACAACATCATTAAGTGTGTTTCTTTTTCATACATATTTTATACACACACCTCTCTCAGATGTGGATTGACTGTCATTTCTATATATAATTACTGTAAGAGGCATGCCTAGTTCAGTGTAAGCAGAAATAATTTTCATAGTGCCCCGCCCTCATGCACATTAGTGCAAAGTAATATGCTGACAGTATTTGCTGTGAATGAGGGGGCCTCAAATTTGGAAGCCATATCAGGTTGCGTCCATTGGATATCAACTGCTACCATTTTTTCTCTTTTTTGGTCTACCAGCATGGTGCATTTCAGACTTCTGAGAATTCACTCAGTTATAACAGTGGCTTGCTTTGAGAAGTTAGAAAGTTGGGGTGTTGGGTTAAGTGTTCCAGAAACACAAGTCTCAAGCCATATTGAGTATGTGGTATGATTACAGTCAAACCTTGGTTGTCGGACGGCTCCATTTTCTAACGTTTCAGTTCCTGAACGCCGAAAACCCGGAAGTAAATTCCAGTTTCCGAACGTCCAACACAGCTTCTACTTGAGTGCAAGAAGTTCTTGCAATCAAACAGAAGCCACACCTTGGTTGTCGAACATTTCAGAACTGGCTTCCAGAACGGATTACGTTCGAGGTTTGACGATATTTTATTTGTGACCATCAAATAAAGAACAACTAACTATTTAATTAACTATTTTTCTTACATTGTAAGCAATGAAAGATGAAAAATTAGAAATATATAACATTAGTTTGGATACCTGAAAGCTAGTTTTGCATAGAAAAAGGCTCACTGATTTGGCGAGCACTTGTGTCTGTTGAGAACTGTTCCATAGCATTTGCATGATAATATTGTAAGGCTACAGGGACGCAGGTGGCGCTGTGGGTAAAACCTCAGTGCCTAGGACTTGCCGATCGCATGGTCGGCGGTTTGAATCCCCGCGGCGGGGTGAGCTCCCGTCGTTCGGTCCCAGCTTCTGCCCACCTAGCAGTTCAAAAGCACCCCCAAGTGCAAGTAGATAAATAGGTACCGCTTTATAGTGGGAAGGTAAAGGTAAATGGCGTTTCCGTGTGCTGCGCTGGTGCTGGCTCGCCAGAGCAGCTTCGTCACGCTGGCCACGTGACCCGGAAGTGTCTCCGGACAGCGCTGGCCCCCGGCCTCTTTAAGTGAGATGGGCGCACAACCCTAGAGTCGGACACGACTGGCCCGTACAGGCAGGAGTACCTTTACCTTTACCTTTATTGTAAGGCTGGCATGCCTTTTAAATCAAACACATGAACAAGTTTATAATTTCATTGGGTTGATAGAAAGAAGTGAAAATCTTTGAATTTGGGGTGGTTTTTCAGGCACTTACAACCTATTTTGTATAGGCTAAATGACTTCCCCCATCCCATTTGTCTGGTAGCCTAATACATGGTGTTTTTGCCAGTAAGTGGCCTTTCAGAGGAATGTTAGGAAAGTAAAAACTTGTGTAGAGCTTTGAGAAGCATTATATTTTGTATGGTTCAGTGACTTGCCTGGTTTTGTAACCTTTCGTTTATTTTACTGAATCTTTTCTTTTGAAGGTGAATTTCATACAAGAGCATTTTACACATTTCAGTCAGATTGTACTATCATGGGGAGGTTCTTAAACATTGTTCTTAAACATGATCGCCATGGAGAACCAATTCTAAATGCTCCTTTTACTATACAAAAGATAAATGTGACCTAAAGTATAGCAGGGAAAATGGTAGATAAGTGATCTGTTTCTCATGATTCAATTCCAACAACCATTGTCAACAAGTGTGATTGCTTGATATGAAAGGGCCTCTGTGTACTGATAGTATCAGTTGGCATACTGCTAGTAATATTTCTCATTAAACATCATGTGCCACCTAAATTGACCAACCTGTGTAGAGTTTTTCTTCCTTGTATCATTTCAAAAGTTGTTAAGGCATGAACTGTGGATATTGCATGGAATAGTGATTCACATTGACACATGAAGCATAGCATTGAGATGTATTGCATCTCTCTAGCAGTGTTTTTCAGGTGATTCTGTAAGCTTCTCATACCTTCTTGCAGCATTACAATCTTCCACAGTTAAGGCAGATTTTGTGGCTTGCTACTAATGATTTATTGAAGGTTTCTTGCAAGAAATTAATTCTGTTATTTATGGAATATATATTAGCTGCCCAGTAATGTAGTTCTCCAGGTGGCTCATAAAATTACAGTGACAAAATACAGTAAAAACAATTAAACAACAACAACAATTTGAGCATATACATTTCCTGCAAAGAGATGTAACACCAAAATCACAATATAACTATAAAATACGCAATAAATACTCAGTCGAATAAACAATATAGATTTAACATTGTGCTTAATTGCATTTAATGACTTTAACTATATGGGTAATTAGGTCTTTATACTCATAAATGTCTTTTAATAAAGTAACAACAAAAAAAGTTCTCAAACATATATAAAATAAGTAATTGCCAATTAGATAAATTGCAGTTTAAAGAGCAATCTGTTGCAGCAAAAGTATGCAGAGTGACAACAGCGTAACAGGAGTCTGACTAATAGAAATCTAAAAGGTTGGCTATATTCAATATGGAAATGAATGCACTGTGCATCCAGTTTTAAAACAACAACATATTTTACCTTTTTTATGTGGCTCTTAAAAATGAACTGCAGCAAAAGGATTATAAAATCTGCACTATAATTCTTTTCTGTATCAAAGCATAAAGCCTGGGTATCAAAACCTAAGTTTTGCATTTTAATGAAATAATACATCCTCTGTTTTATGCAGTTTACACTATTCATGCTTTTGATTTATTTTCACCACTCACTAATGAACTGTGGAGCATGAGGAAGAGTTGAAATCTTCCCATTTCCTGCCTTGAGAAAGCATCACATCCAAGTATGCAGGTGTGGGAATTAAGCATGTAGAAATTATATATTTTTGGTGTCATGGACTTCTAACTTTGTTGAAATTCAACCATCTCAAAAATCGAAGGCTATCAGAAGCCCCTTGGGTTTGCTCTTGAGCTATGTGGGTAGCTGCTTTAGAAAGCAGTCTCATATTTTTGCCACACAGTTCAATGGGTCGGAGTCAGTTGTCATTTATTAGGAGATTCATAGTCCAGCCCATGATGTTAAAACAAGAATTTTGTCCTGTACTTGAAATTTCCCCAGCAGCTTATATAAAGCAAGCTTTGCACGGCTTTCAACTCTTTACAAGAGTAAGTTATTATCATTAAGAATTTACTTAGAAGAAATTGAGGGGACGCAGGTGGCGCTGTGGGTTAAACCACAGAGCCTAGGACTTGCTGATCAGAAGGTCGGCGGTTCGAATCCCCGCGACGGGGTGAGCTCCTGTTGCTTGCTCCCTGTTCCTGCCAACCTAGCAGTTTGAAAGCACGTCAAAGTGCAAGTAGATAAATAAGTACCGCTCTGGCGGGAAGGTAAACGGCGTTTCCGTGCGCTGCTCTGGTTCACCAGAAGCGGCTTAGTCATGCTGGCCACATGACCCGGAAGCTGTACGCCGGCTCCCTTGGCCAATAAAGCGAGATGAGCGCCGCAACCCCAGAGTCAGCCACGACTGGACCTAATGGTCAGGGGTCCCTTTACCTTTAGAAGAAATTGGGTGTTAATCTTTCCTCACTAATTTGTGAATGTGCAGATCTCAGAAACCCACACTTGAGTTCTTCAAAAGTTTAGGTTCCTCTACATGGCTTCCATATAATCCATATATAGGACACAGCACAGAGACTTCTGAAAGGCTTGCTTGACCTTTTGTAACTCTTGAAATCCCTGAAGTCCTCGAATACATTCTGAAATTTTTGAAGCTGTACATTGGTAGTTGTCCATTATGTCATAAATCTTACCCCGTGGCAAAAAAAGAAGTGAAAAGATTACTCATTCATGGGAGAAAATTTCACTTAAATCTCAGTAAGTTGCAAGGTTACAAATACAAACATGGAGGGTGATTCAGTTGCCCTATTTGACTTGGTAGTGTGCTTGCAAGAGTGAATGAAAATTCATCCTCACAAGCAAATTTAAATATATCTGGCATTTTTAACTGAACTAAGACTTAGTTTTCTGTACAGAATTCACTTTTACTTTTGAAAACGTTATGATTCTTAAATCTGTTGTGTGTTACTTGTGGCTAACACTCTAGGGGAGTTGTTCAGTCTCTCTGCAAAGATGTGACTTTTAAGTAGAATTTTTACAGCATGTGTGGAGTGGCCCTTGGCTACCCTTACGGAAAATAATGTTCTGGGACTGTATCTACTGAGTTCAACAATTAGTGCAAGGATGTCTAGCTGTGCAATTGGACTTTTCTCCCCACATTTACACACACAGACACACACCGTCTACTCTGGAACAAATTTGGAACACAGGGTATCTAAGGGGCAGAAGTTCTTGCGCTAACAGGACAACTACATTGTTTTATAGCCCTTTGTTTTTAAGATGCCACATAACTTTCTCCTGTGTTTGTCGTAACAAGCTGAATGCATTTATTAACCTTACTAACAAAAGTTCTTGAGGCAACTTGTAGCCTAATTAAAACAGAGCAAATAGACGAGAGTTTCTAGGGAGTGCCAGGAATATCTGCAGATTGCCTCCTGTAGAGCTCAGTATAATTTTAACAAGCTCAAATGCACCTTCAGGCAGTTGAAGAGTTCTTGTTTGAAGTGTTAAAATGATGCACAATTGCGGTCAAAGTTCTAACCACATATCTAGTGGACAGGGATCCAAAGAATTGTACCAAAGTTCTTCATGCTGCAGGTGGTTTTAGGCTTGTGTTTCTCAATCAGCAGCTTCACATGCCACATGGGGGAGGAATTGATTGGACTACTCTAAACAAGCTAATTGGAACCTAACCCATATAAATGCCAGTTTGTGCTATTGTATTCCTTCAGTGTGTCATGTGAAGCTCAAGGTACACAACTAGGTAGAGAAGAAGAGATATTATTGTGAACCAGGCTTTATGTGAAAAACGTCTGCCGTCATCATCATCACCACTGCTTGCTGACTCATTGTGTACCTATATATTACTGGAGAAATTCATTTAAAAAATCTGGCAGAGCTTCCAACTGATGCATTGTTG
Organism: Podarcis bocagei; assembly: GCF_964188305.1. Classification (NCBI taxonomy): domain Eukaryota; kingdom Metazoa; phylum Chordata; class Lepidosauria; order Squamata; family Lacertidae; genus Podarcis; species Podarcis bocagei. The sequence goes on along the minus strand of NC_138137.1, from coordinate 42,622,179 downwards.
TTACTACATTAATGTTGCAATTGCCACCAAATATTTCTGCTTTCCTCTTTAATCTCTGCATTGGGTAGAGTTTAAGAATGCAGGAATGCAAGCTGAACATCAAATAAAACTGTTGACTAATTGGGTGGACCAACTTGCTGGTGTACCCTTTAAGGTTATTTGTGGAGCTGTAGCGGTAGCTTGTGTATATCCTTCTTGCCATACAATTATGCAGGCTATATATATGCATAGCAATATGTTGATACAATACCTAAAAACCCCTTAACTTGATAGCAAAGAATGTCCTTTGTTTAAAAGTGTAGTTGCAAGTGAGATTCAAATTCAGTTCATGAAAACTGGTGGAAGTTGAACCCCACAGATCAGTGTCTAGGCAAGTCTTGTCTTTGTAGTATTTCATGTTTTAAATGTCTGTCCTTGTGCTTCAACCTTTATATTGTGATATTTGGATGAAGGATGGTATGCAGATTTAATTAATAATAAAAAATAAAAACCTGGTCTAAATGTCACTATTTGGATAGGAGGGGGGGGAACTCAAAAGCCTAGGCAATCTTCAGATTTGTAGTAAGAGCAACACACTTGGTGATTGTTGCATATTGGCAACAGATTTGTTTAGACTTGCAGTGTTTATAGCTGTGAATTATATTTGCTGGTCAAAAATAGTGTGAATGTAGTAATACGCTTTAAGAGTTTTACAGATTAATACTCTTAATTTAATATGTGTATTAACTAGCATTGAGCGAAGTTGTGCATGACTAATTTGTTTCTGGAAACTTGACAGTAGCAGAGCATTTCTTTGTAGTTTGGAGTCTGGGTTGATAAACTAGACCATGTTCTGTAGAGCCAGTTCCTGTTGCAGAATGTTTATTTTGATATTCTAAGATGTTCAAAACAAAAATCTAAAGCATCCAAAATACTCAGATTTGAGTTTTCTACCAAAAAATGGAATCAAGAAATCCTGCCAATGTGCTGTCTAGATTAGATTTACAATATTACCTTATTCTGTATCCTAAACCGCTTTAAAAGTTGGCTGTGGAGAGTTTTTCATTAAGATGGACTGAAATGAAAACTGCAGCAAAATGCTATTCAGTTTCTGCTTTTAGAACTCTTCATAGATGAATAAGTGACATAACATAGTTTTTCTTTGTAAATCAACATAACGAGCTGTTCTTATAGATCAGATCTTGACCCACATTCTATCTACATCAGGTGGGTTAATTGAGGGAAACAGAATGAAAACCTCAAAAAGCTTTTTTTATTTTTTTGAATAATTCATTTTAAAATTAAAAGTTCATTTGATGGGATGGAATGCAGGCATTATCTAAAATAGGAACGGGGGATTCAAATGGATATTTGATAACTTTTGCTATCTTAGTATGACGGTTGTAATATGACAATCAGCTGTTATTGAATGACAAGCCACATTTTTATTGCTTTATAGTGTTAGAAGCACACTTCCTTTTGTAAGAGCTGCTAATTGCAGCTCCCGCTGAAGTAGGAACACTGAATATATGTACTGAGATTCGGAGCTGCACATGTTGCATTTCCATTTTAGTATAAGGGCTGTACACACAAGGTTTATGTATTTTGATATGGTATTCTCTTATTTTATATTTTGTTCAGCATTTACAGCCGAACAATACCAGCATCATCAACAGCAACTGGCACTAATGCAGAAACAGCAGCTTGCACAAATTCATCAACAGCAAGCAAATAGTAATTCTTCTGCGAACGCTTCACAGGTGAGGGAGTTGTCTGTATTATGATTTATCCCTCATTTTTCCCACCAGGGTTCATCTCTAATTGCCAACTGTTGCCATAGCACCTTGCAACTAACCAGCAGGAAAGTGGCTTTCGCTCGAATCTACATCTTAGCCATACTCTAGAATGTTTAGAAGGGACACTACAGGTGAGTATAGTAGGCACTGCCTCTGCTCCCTCCTAACAGAAAAGAGGTGATTCTGTCAGTAATGACGTGGTATACCTGAACTAAAAAATCCAGATAACACCACTAATTTAGACTGCATGAATTGTGTGTGTGTGTGTGTGTGTGTGTGTGTGTGTGTGTGCGCGCGCACACACACACACATGTGCATTCCCATCCAGCAAGCTGAGTTTCAAACTTAAACCTTGCTTAATGCAAGTGCAGGCACTTCATTGTCTCTAGAAACTTAATGTATTAAGACTACTAATAAATATAAGGAATAGATCAGTGATGGGGAATCTGTGGCATTCCAGATGTTGCCCATATACAACTCCATCATCTGGCCATGTTGACTGGGTCTGGTGGGATAGGGGGTTTGTAATCAAACAACATCTGCAGGGACTACAAGTTCTTTATCCCTGGCAAAGAGATTTTGGTGAGATATGTTGCACTTGGCTTATAGAAGTCTAAACAGTTCTGTATTTCCAGATAAACTGTGGGCATGACCTTGTAAAAAGGTCTTCCTTTATTGTTTATAAAACTACCAGTACTTGACTGTAAAATGTATTAGTAATGCTTGCGCAGTTCTAGCAACTTTCAAGCAATATGTCAGGGCCTTTAGTGTGGCTCCCAACACCATGGAGTTAATTCCCTCTGGAGCTTTGAAAGGCAAGGTCTATTTAAACAATAAAAATTAAGGAAGTGAAGATGCATCTGTTCATGTACATTTTTAGAGTACAAATGAGAGTATGATCGTTTTGGTAGTGTAGTGGTTTTGTTGTCATTTGTTTTGTTTATTCCTCTCTGTCTTTAGGAGACAGGTGTCCTCCTGTGGCTTTTAACATGACTGTTTTAAGTATGTGATATGATATAAACTAACCAGGGAACTGTTGAAGGAAAGGTGATCTGGACGTTTAGTAGATTACTGTAGTAGTATATGCTTTAAAACTTGCTGTGTGGCTTCTTGATTACCTTTTGTCCCCTTCCTTCTTTAAACCCGGTCTGTTTTCTGTTTGTTTTTCAAAGGGTTTTATTTCCAAGACATTGGATTCTGTTAGTGCTCAATTTGCTGCTTCAGCGTTGGTTACATCAGAACAGCTCATGGGATTCAAAATGAAGGATGAAGTGGTGCTTGGAATTGGGGTGAATGGCATCATTCAAGCCTCAGGTAAGAAGCAGCAAAGATTGCTGTGACCAGATTTTGCTTTGGATGTGCACCTTAAACCAGTAATGGATGTGATACTGGCATTTTGGAATTATACCTCTTGTGTTTCTCTTCTTCCACAGGAGTATATAAGGGCTTACACCTCAGTAGTACTACGCCTACAGCACTTGTACATACAAGCTCGTCATCAACAGCAGGTTCAACCTTGTTACAGCCTTCAAATATAACACAGACTTCAAGTTCCCACAGTGCACTGAGTCACCAAGTAACTGCTGCCAATTCTGCAACAACTCAGGTTCTGTTTGGGAACAATATTAGATTAACTGTACCCTCATCAGTTGCCACTGCAAACTCTATTACTACGCTCAATGCACGACACATACCTAGGACTCTAAGTGCTGTTCCATCATCTGCCTTAAAGCTGGCTGCAGCAAACTGTCAGGTGCCCAAGGTGCCAGCTTCATCCTCCGTGGACACAGTACCAAGGTAAGCCTTTGTGTTGGAATTCAGGTTGGCAGGGAGATAATTCGCATCTGGTATTCTGTCACTGTGGCATTTGTGAGTCTGTCTCACAAGATTATCTCTGTGACATACATTTGAAACCTGCCCCTAACTTCTGCTTTATGCATCTCTAGTCTAAATAGTAAAATCTTGTAGAGGCTCTTGAAATGCATTTGAAGTTGCAAGTGGAGGCTGATCGTTTTTTGTACCTAAAAAGGACCAGACTCTGTAATATGAAAACTTGCATGCTTTGGATTTTACTGTGTTTAGAGTCTGATTACAGAGAGAAGAAAATGTATTGAACAGTAAAGCTTTGTTTCATGTTGTCATTAATAAATCTCTTCCCCCGTCCTCCTGCCCCTCCCAAAATCTAAATGTGTGAAAGTAAGCCTCATTGATCTGGATGGGATTTATCTCTTAAATTATTGGCATCCAAGGGCTTTGCTTGATTCTCTCAAGAGCTTTGGGGTTCTTTCCATATCTGAAAGTGTGTTTTTTAAATTCTCTGTTTTGAAAGTTGTTTGGAAGGGGAAGTGGGCTTGCTGGTTGCAATTCAGAGAAACACAGGCCCAAAGCCCAGTTGGTTCAGTATTCCTACATGTATTTCTCTTTGTGTGAGATTTACAATGCAAGAATCCATTTTTATATAAACTCCGCCCCCCCCCATTCCTGAAATATTACCCCCTCTTTTATGTTGATATGATAAAGTATTCTGGGATAGTATACTTCCTTTGAAAATTGAATCCTTGAGATAAAAGTGTACAATAACCAAAGGAAACTAAAACAATATGTGTTAACACACAAATGCCATATTAAAGATGCAGTGTGTGTTGGGGGGGTCACTTTTACAATGTTGTTAAGGGGTGTGTGTGGAATTGACAGATGGCTTTGGTTCTTCTGCCCTTCCTGGATATTTATGGGTGTTTTTCCCCCCTCTCCCCTTTTTATTTCACAGGGAAAACCATGAAACAGAAAAGCCAGCACTGAACAATATAGCAGACAATACAGTAGCAATGGAGGTGACGTAGTTTCCATAGTAATGGAACTTCAGCCTTTGGGAACTTGTTTAGGTGCTATGCATCAGTAGCAATTTGAATGCAAGGGATGATGGAATGCAGCCTATTGCGTTTCCATGGCAGCTGTGGGGACTTGACAGCAATGCACATCTCTCACGCTTTGGTTTTTCTTTTCTTACTGTTAATAGGAAAGAATCAGCAACTGTAAATTAAGACTACAGCAATTATCTGTACAGTACTGCATATTTGTAATACCCTTGTATATATGTTACTTGAATACAGAACTGTTCATTTGTGATGCTTTGCACTTGGGGCTGGGGGAGGGAGGGGAGGGAGGGAGAATTGCAACAAAGTAAGAGTGTGAGAAGTGAGATTGTATAGAGATGAAGTGTCATCACATCATGTGCATGGTGCGGAACCTGCTGTTTTATCTATTTATTGTGCCGTGTTTACAGTTTTTTGTACACTGTACCTTCATTGGTTCCTGTGCTGTAGTAAATGTGTTAGGTAGCTGTGGACTCCTTGGTATTTTGTAAATGGTATTAACATAACTTGGTTCCCCCTCTGGGTCCTTGAGTTTTCTGTGTATCATGTGAAAAATGGTGACATACATACAGAATTTTTTAAAGGCATCAGTTTAAAATGGGGAATGTACTATTCAATGGGATCTTCCTGTTTTAATATCATAAGGCAAGTAACAAGCTAAAAATGAAGTCTCATGGATTCTACCAACTGACTAGCTCACAAACACGTGTGCAGTTTCTGGTACTTAAAGCACTAAAGTTATGTTGCTGCTCTTCATACAGCCCCCTCTGTTGTCCCATTTCCTTGCACACCAAAAAAAAAAGGTGTCAAATCAAGTATGCAAATGGAGTCCTTACAACTGGAGTTTTTATGTTGTCTTGCCCTTTTTTTGATCACAAATTATATTTTTTTATTGTATAATTGTTAAAGACTTCATTCTTTACTTGTTAAGAAAAAGGCTATAAGGGAGAAGAATGCAGTAATTGCTGTACGTGTATCATCATTCCAGTTTCTGAAAACAGCCAGCTTTTTTTCCTTTTAAGATTCTCCAGAAGGCTGCAAGGCCAGAACCACAACTGTCGGGTGCCTTCCTTTGGAAATATTTGCCCTCTCTTCTGTGAAGAGAATGGTACTTAAGACTCTACTACTAGTGCTTTGTCAGTACCGAAGCCTGAATGCCCACTCCAATGGCGTACATTATCCTTAAGGTTTTTAATCCCACCTGGAAAATTGTGACAGAACTCTCACAAAATAAACCCAGGGCATTACATGTTGACAGACAAATGTGTGGTGTGTTTTATACTATATGGTAATTCAGTTTATTATATCTTGCCTTTTGACCTAAAGGCCCCCAATGCAGTTTCACATACTACAGTACGGCACAACTCAATTCAAAATTGAAAACACTGTAAATAGAAAATCAAACAACATAAAAGTGGGAATCTTATAATCTCAAAAAACCTATCCTGAAGGAAAATAGATTTGTTACTGGGGAATAACAGGGGTTTGAGTTGGAGTGTTTTAAACATACTAAGACATTGCCTTGTCACCTCTATGGTGGGTTGAGAATCGTCCCCACTGAAGCTACTCCAATCACAAAAAGAGCAAGGGCATCTGCAAAACTGAAGAGAACATGGGAACAGGTCCTGAGAATGTGGCTCTTCAGATGTTGTTGGAGTACTCTATCTAACTACTGTTGGATCTTGTTGCACCACTATTGTCTCTCGGCCATTGGTCAGGTTTACTGTGGCTGATAGGAGTTGGAGTCTGGCAGTCTCAAGAGGTTGGACCAGTTCTGCCCTAAGACTTATTTCTAGGTGCTAAGTCTTTGTCAAAGTGCATACAAACTGCCCAGGATATTTGTAAAAGCAATAACTAGGTAAGTGACTAAAAGCAAAGCTGTAAATCCTAACCAGGTGAGAAAAGAACAAGAGGAGTTTGGATTTGATATCCCGCTTTATCAGTACCCAAAGGAGTCTCAAAGCAGCTAACATTCTCCTTTCCCTTCCTCCCCTACAACAAACACTCTGTGAGGTGAGTGGGGCTGAGAGACTTCAAAGAAGTGTGACTGGCCCAAGGTCACCCAGTAGCTGCATGTGGAGGAGCGGAGACACGAACCTGGTTCACCAGAAGTATGGTGGCTCTATTATGGAAAAGCATAGCCATGCATGCATGTACTGGAGCTGTGACACAAAATGATGGGAGACTGAGAATATATGAAATTGCTACCATTCAAGCAGAAGACACCCCTTTTTCCATTTGTTTGGAAAAGATAACTGGCCTGATGTCCCATGCTTCATAATATGGACCTAGTTTTATTGGATGGGCAATAAAGCAGACTTTCACTTAACTGAAGAGGTGGTTATGGGTGCTCCAGTCTGGATAAATCCTAAAACGTCTTTGTAGTGGATTTTTATTTTATTTCATAAAATTTAGTATACCACTTGATTGTAAAAAAATCTCACTCAAAGTGGTTTACAAAAAAAGATAATAAAACTTATCACTAAAAAAAATAGAACTTTTGAAAAGTTAAAAATAGCAATATACTAAAAACATTAAAACTCGCATCAACTCTCTAAACGTTTGGGTAGGCTTGTTATTTACTCATTTATTTCATAGTGTATGTGCCGACCACTTCACTAAAATGGGAACCAAGGGATTTATAGGTTTCAGCATCTGGTATCTGCAGCATAGACTCTTCAACTAGAAGTGGACAATGTTGACTGCAACTCGTTCTGTCCTGGAGCTGCTAGCGAGCCAGTTAGCAAATTTGGTCAGCGCAGCCTTCATGATCTTCCCCTTCCCAATGCAGAAAGACGCAATTCACACCAGAAAGCACAAGGCAGAGCAATAATTCTGGAATCATTTTACAATCTGGAAGGAGTCACTCTAGATGTATTTGATGCAGGGAGGGGGAAAATGGCCTCATAGATGTTGGGCTCCCAACTACCACCAGCATGGTTAATGGTAAAATACCAATCTGCTGTAATTGCTTTCATGCCCAGCAACCTACACAGAGATATGGGGGTTTCTTTCTGATGCCCCACTCAGAAACTAGTGTGCTGATATTAATGGAAAGAAGATGCCTGGGGAATCAATAAATATAAGAAATAGTGCGAGTTTTCTTAATTTTATGTGTTCTGGAATCTTGCATTTGTCATGCCGCTATCAAAACCTGAAGTTCAGTATCATTCTGAGGATTTTACTTCATTATCTAGCAGGCTATACTCCCATGCATTGAATAACATCTGAATCATTTAGTTTCCTGCTCTCAACTCAAAAGTTTGTTTGCTTTTAGCGCAATCAAATGTTCTGTTCACATATGGTAAGTGTTGTCAATGAATTAAGCTGCAACAGATGTTTAAATGGGGTTTTTTTTGTGGCGCTGAAAGATTCTTTGAACAAGGTCAGCATTCCCTAATTACGATTATCACTCAAGTGCTGGGCATTCCGTCACGTTAATCACAACAATTTGATTTTGTTTGCCATAAATACTTTCTTACGCTGCTAATGTAGCATGAAATTACTTCATTGTAGCATAAGTCACAATAGACAAGCAGGTGGAAATTACAGCCGTGCCTAGCATTATCTTAGCAATAATACAAGTTTTCCTTGTTTCATAAACTGTTACGCTCTAGAGAAATGGTACAATCAAAATAGCTACTTTAGTATGTATTTACATTTGCTATAAATCAGTGTACTTAGACATTTATCAGATTGCATAATCTTTTAAGTTTGTTCTTGGCATCAGACCTCTGGGCACAACCACTAATTAAAGAGTTTACAATGGCTTGTGGCCAATGCATGTGTTAATTGCCAGTAGCTTTCACTCAATATTTTCTTGTGTGATTCTTTGTGCAGCTAGGATTCCCACAGTTTCCAAGATTTGTGCTTAGGGCAATAATTTCCATACTGTGGGCTAAGCCTAGGCTGTAAGAGAACTATGACACGTGCTATGAAAAAGAAAGAAACAATTGTGCTTTGGAGGAGGATGCCTGATGCATCTCTGATTTAATTCATCAGTTTATCCTTACCTCTTCCTAATCAGCCTACACTGTAGGGCCTGATTCTGCCACATCTCTACATCAGGTGTAGTGGGAACATTTTAGTCATTCATGATTCAGCAACACATCAGATTTTCCCACTGCCTTCTGATCCCTGAATGAGTCACAGATCTGGATTGGCCCACTTCCAAGCAAGATGCATTGTGCTGCATCCTCCAGATTAAGTTAGTCATGCTTTGATCCCATTGAACTCAACTCAGATCATGACTAATTTGTCTCATAGATTTTGATGGAATTGCAGCATGAAAAAATGCATGCAGCACAGAAAGCTGGAAGGAAGGGGTAAGCAGCACTTGCTATTTCACACTCGAGAACAGGCTTCCTCAACCTCGGCCCTCCAGATGTTTTGAGTCTACAATTCCCATCATCCCTGACCACTGGGCCTGCCAGCTAGGGATCATGGGAGTTGTAGGCCAAAAACATCTGGAGGGCCGAGTTTGAGGAAGCCTGATCTAGAAGGAGGAAGGCTAACCTGTGACCCTCCAGATACTGCAGTACTACCGCTCCCATCATTTCTGGCCACTGGCTATGCTGGGCGGAGGCTGATGGGAGTTGGAGTCCAGTAACATCTGGAGGGCCACAGTTTCCCATCTCTGCTCTAGAAGTAAACTTTCCCAGGTATAAAGTTTGTCCCCAGTTTTAGTTTAGACCAAAAGAAAGGTGAGCCTCAGACCTCAGCTATGAGATGTTTAGGAGGCACTGATTTAGGTTACCTGCTCTGACAGGATTGCTGCATCTTTAAAGATGAGTGAGTCTCATTCTCACATTTTCTCACTGCACAGTACTTCTATATCAGCAGCACCCTCTCTTTGGAGGGCTCTGAGGAGTTCCCTCTGAAGACAATGTTCTCATATTGACTTGGGGACAGAATATAGGTGGGTGATAATTAGTTGGGTGGTTCTTTGGAACTTTGCCAGTGACTGCAGAACAATTACAGAACAATTTTTCAACACAGCAATGATGTCTCTTGGCTGAGACCCCTTTAATTTTAAATAACATGGGGAGTGTACAGTATTTCATTTTTACTTAGAGGAAATAATTACCTTGGTTTCTAAAAGGTTTGAAAAATAAATTTGTATTCTTTGATTATGAATTTGTTTAAAACCTTTTGGTTATCAGGAACAGGAATGTGGATCTCTAGCCATTTTTGCAGGGGGATAAAGGAAGGAACTGTATTGTTGAACCTCTCCCATTTTCACAGCACTCCATTTAGTCAATAGGATAATCATATGCCAGGGCTTTATTGCACCCATGATAATTTTTGTTCTCTGCATAATGTTTAGGTTCCCTCGCTGTGAGAAGCAAAGCTACAGGGAACCAGGCAGAGGGCCTTCTCAGTAGTGGTGCCCGCCCTGTGGGACGCCCTCCCACCAAATGTCAGAGAGATAAACAACTACCTGACATTTAGAAGACATCTGAAGGCAGCCCTGTTCAGGGAAGTTTTTAATGTGTGACATTTTAATGTATTTTTAATCTTTGTTGGAAGCTGCCCAGAGTGGCTGGGGAAACCCAGAATTATTCCCGTCACCTTGAAGTGCATTTTATCCCATTCTCTGCTGGCTGCTTAAGTTGGCTACTAAAAGCCCGTGAGAAGTGCCTATATGGCCATACAAGTTATTCTCTCATGCTTTGTTTGCTCTCTGCCTTCTTGGGCTGATTGGAGACTGAGTGGATCAAAAACCATTAGGGAAAGGGGAAACAGCACAATTCCAAGAATGAAAGGGAGGTTTTCCCCATTTGCTAACTCACCACATAGCGTTGTTCACTAGAGAATCCTTGCCTAGTGGCTGAGAAATGAAGGAACGGCGCCATCTGGAGGCTGAAAGTGTACATGGTGCCCTTGGCAATCTATTTTGGACACAGGCGAAGGGAAGACAGAGGTCCAGTAGGACAGACGTGCCTGGTGTTGGGGGTCGTGGGGCGAAAGGCACTGATCAGGGCTGACCCACCCACCCATGAGACAAGTTGAGGCAAGTGCCTCAGGTGGCAAGGTCCACAGGGGCAGCAGATCCGGCCTCCAAGGAATGCATCACCCGCTGCCACAGTCTGCATTTCTTGGAAGCCAGATCTTCCACTTCCTCAGCAGCTCCCCCATCTCCATGTACAACCTCTCAAACAGTTCTTCAGAAGATACCTTGTGGAGAAGTAACAGCTTGTAATTATGTGCTGAGAGGTGTTGGGTATGACACTGTTGGGTATGACACTGGCACAGTTCCACCTCTTCACTAGCTCACGAGGATGGCTGGTTCTTGCAATGTCTCTCATTCCCCTTTCTTTTCCCCCTCAGTTCTTTGGGGCAGAAGCCACCCATGGGCATAGCCTCAGTTTCTGGGTAGCATTCCTATTCCGCTGCCAAAGCCTACGTCTACACGAGAGCTTTTTGTTGGCTGCATTAAAAAAAAACAATCAAGGAAATGTGCATTAAAGTATTAAAATTGGCAATCATATTATGTGCCTAATGCAGACTCTGGACTCTTTGGCAGCACACGCCAAGTGGAAAATAACCTCTGTTGGAAGAAGCTTTGTCAAAGGAGAATCTGGAAGAACAACAAAGTCGGCCTACTGAAGCTTTTGATCAGCTTTATTTTCTCAAATTGTTTCGTCTTGCTTTTTTCCACAGCGCTTATATACCACTTGACGGCAATAAAACCTCAAATCAGTTTACAGGAAGAATTGAGGAATATATCATGTGAACAATTCCACAGCCAGCTCCAGGTTTTGGAAGAGAATCCCTGTATACCTTACTCATCCCCACAGCCCCCCACTCTTGCTTGGGGGCCAATTCCCAGTTGCAGGAGTGAATCCTGTGCTGAGGCAGCTTGCCCAACTTGTTGGCACTCTGCTATATTCCGTAAACTGCACTTTGAGGGGTAAATAGTAGCAAGCGCAGGGAGAGGTCAATTGTCAAGAGAAACCAAGTGTGGAGACCCGATCTAGATTGGGTGTGTCATGCTGAATTGGGGGGGGGGCTCTACAACTGCTTTTCCTCCAAAGTAAAAGTGGTGGCATCAAGCACACCTTTTAAACAGTATGATGAATGTAACATGTAGCTTGGCTCTCCGTTATTTCTATGCTAACATTCGACTCCACTAAAACTATGAAACTAGTAGTGTACCTGCAAATGTTGGAAAGGCTATGGCTTGCCTGGGAGCTGTTGATGTGGAGTTGAGCTGTCCTGAAATTTGGAGTCACAAAAGTGGCCAGTCCTGCTTCTTTCTGTATATGGAATTGAGAGGGGTAGCATGTTCCCCGTTGCCTCAGGCAGCAAAAATGCCTTGGGCCAACTCTGTGCCTTTTTTCAAACCCTTATTTACACAGGCAATTTATTTTCTTGTCACACAGGAAAATCAGAGCAGAAAACACTTTCTGAAATTGCCTTTCTTGTCAGTAACAATTGGCGTCCTTGACAAGTTGGTTTGTTTATCAGAGAGGGCATCACTGCGGCCTGCTTATGAGGGATCCTACCTTTTGGTTGCCATGGCACTTGGGAAGAGAAATCCCATTGTTATGCTACAAATGCATGATTTTCAGCACCTTAATTTGCAATGGCTGGTACCATACAGGATTCCCAATCCCATATTTTTGATGTGAGGCAAATGTGGGAAATGGTTTGAAAGGAACAATTGAAGGGGGAGGGAGCCTAACCCTTCCCCACCAGCCAATTATTTTCCACAAATGTCCCCAAGCTGTTTTAACTCTCTCCCACCAGCAGCTGGATTCATAAGTAAGCATTTGCAAGGGACAACTGGTAGGGGTCCAAGGACAAGGCTTTAACCATCCATCCTCCTTCTGGTCAATCATCCTCTGCAAATTTCTCCTCTGCCCCCAAATCTGCATGACCTCAGCAAGCACGGAAAGATGCATTTCCCTTGGTAAGGTGCAATTCCACAGCCATCATTTTCCTATGATAGATTTTATCTGATTTATTAGCCACCCATCATCTGATCCTTGGATGGAGGTACGTCACAAAAAAACCCCTCATAAAATATAAACTCTATTCTATAAAATATCATACAGTGGTACCTCAGGTTACATACACTTCAGGTTACAGACTCCGTTAACCCAGAAATAGTGCTTCAGGTTAAGAACTTTGCTTCAGGATGAGAACAGAAATCGGGCTCCGGCAGCGTGGCAGCAGCAGGAGGCCCCATTAGCTAAAGTGGTGCTTCAGGTTAAGAACAGTTTCAGGTTAAGAACGGACCTCCGGAACGAATTAAGTACTTAACCTGAGGTACCACTGTAGTAACAAAAAACAGAGCTTCAATGACATATTAAGCAAGCAATTAAAAAAAAAGTACCTGAGTAGCTCAAAACCTCTGCCCTTCCCAAAGACCCGAGTAAACAGGTGCATTTTCAGCAGCTGAGGAAAAGTGTTTGACACGGCTCAGAGAGGTCATTCCAAAAGTTAGGAGCCACTGCAGAGAAGGCCCATCTGCCTGCATACACCCTCCCAACCTACATCACCATGAGCACCTTGGACTGGACTTGGAAGTAAATTGAATAAAAACCACTTGAATAAAAACACTTACTATGGGGACTTGTGAGATGCTTTAGCAGTTTTTCAGTAATTATTTGGTAACCATTAATCATGTATGGTAAGGACTAACCCCAGGGAAGAACCAGACAACAAATATGGTTTATGATTTAGAACACAGAGCACTGATGTACGGTACATCATAGTTCCTTCATGGATCTTTTTGTTACGTGATAGAAATATCACCTTTGCTTTAAAAAGAACATATTTTGTTTTGGAAAAATCACATTCATTTTTACAATAATTTTAAAATACATTTTTAATGCTATGGCACAAACAATTCTCAAGTCATCCTTACTATTTTTTATTTAAATTTTGTCTAATGCGCTCATGAGAGAAGATGCAATGGATTGCTTAGCTTAGCTTGTGGGGAATGGCAATGTGAATGAGTACCGCTGGTCGCTGTCCCCTGTGGTGCAGCTACTTGCATAGCTATTTGCACAGATGTCACTGTGGTGACAGCCAGCCGTGCAAACAGCACACTAATGTCATGGTGTTGAAGTAGATGACTTTTTATTCTGGGCATGGTCACTTGATGTGGTGTCTGACAACTTCAACTCCAGCTGCTGGGAGAGGGATTATTTTTAGCTTATATGTCATTCTGACCCTAAATAATCCACATACAAAAAATATCTGAGATGACAATGAACTTTATCAAGTAATGCCTGTGTTCAAAATGATCTGGTCAGCCCCTGCTTCAAATCTCACTTCAGCCCCAAACCCGCTATGTGACAAACCACTATTCCTCCAAGCCCCAACCCCTGTTTGCAATTTGGGGTTGATAATACTCCCCCTTCTGTTTTTCACCAGTTATGGAAGGCCCTTTTTTATTCCAGCAGGCTTTTATTTTATGAGAAAGAGGCTTTTGTTAGAATTTTAGTTGAACTGCTGACCCTGTCTCATTTTTGTAATTGGTTTTATAAATTGTAAGCTGTCCTGACTGGTGTATTTATACTAGAAGGGATGATATATAAATACAATGAAAGAATCATCATGAACATCATATTGATCTATGTTACAGGACTATTGTAAAACTAAAGTGACAATGTGGCATGTCATGCAGTGACATAGGACAGGGCCTTCTCTGTTGTGGCACCTGGGATATGGAATCACTGTAAAAATGTGGCTGTCTTACTCATTGGTAGCTTTCTCCTACCAACTGATGAATTGCCTCTAGCAATATGTTGTCAATTTGTTGTTGCTGTTGTATTGAAACTACTTATGGTGTAATTTTGATACATTTTTAATATTTTAAAACTTGCCATGGGAGCCAACATCTAATAAAAAAATAATATGAACGTGATCAATCATTATTATTGTACTATCCATGATCCTAAAATATCAAGGCTTCAAGGTTCAGGCAAAAATTACAACTCATCTAGGGATTCTTCCATCCAGAGCCTACAGAGACTTCTATACTTCAGGACATCTCATTTCCCAGAAAGCGGCAAAATATATGATAATTATAGAAGGTGATTATATCACACGTTACAAATTACAGATAGGTAGCCGTGTTGGTCTGCCATAGTCAAAATAAAAAATTCTACTGGAATTCTACTGGTGCTACTGGAAGGATTTTTTTTATTTTGACGTTACAAATTATTAATGATCACAGGGAACATTCTGCAACGGTTGCTCTTAGAACAAATTCCTACAAGAACCTTTCTAAGACAAATGATTACTGTAATCCCTACATCGCAAAACCTGTTTTACAGTTGAGCAGCGATGAACAGGGCTGGAGGGAGTGGACTCCATCGCCGACTATCAAATCCAGCTAGAAGAAACAGAGGGAATCAAAAGTTTTGTGTCTTTTTGCAGAAAATGTATATTTTTTGTGTTTGCCAATTTCCTGACCTATTCTGCTTCTAACCATGACTAATAAGACAAAAGCCTTCTGTGCTTTCAGTGGCCAGCAGAATGTTGAAAGGGTGGATAATAAAGTCTTCCAATATCCTGCGTATTCACACTATTTCCATTGAAACTCATGGTCCTTATGGTCCCAATAAACATGGATAGGCCTGGCAAACAGTCAGTGGAGCCCTGCTATATTCTGCCAGCTGCCACTAGCCGAAGAGACTGACATTTCAGCAACCGCAGGGATTTTCCTATGACAACAACTGACCATGTCGCCCAATTGCCATGTTTCTCTTCTAAACGTCTAAATGTCTATGTTGTAAACCAAGGAGTGAATGCACTGAAGATTGAACGCAGCAGTAAACAGCAGAAGAAACACAGTGGCAAAAGGGCCTTGTGGACGTTTGGGTGAAAAAATAGTTGCAAAATGACAAAGCAGCAAGAAAACACAAGACGTGCTAAAAACAAACACCGCAAACTGAATAGCTCTTAAAAAGCAGGCAACAGCTGGATGACCAGAGCTGAACAGTGTACTAGGTTTCGTTTTATGTGTGGGAAAGACAAAATTTGGAATGAGACGCAATCCGTGAATCAGCAGCTCTGGAATGCCAGCACGGAAAGAATGGCAGTAATGGACCCAAGGGGGGAACAGAGGCAAGTGTGTAGGCTATTCAGAGTCAGTTTTAGCTTAGCACACGCTTCCAAATCCCATCTAAAATGATGAGATGTGGTCTTGGAGACATTTAATAACATTCCACCAAGTATAAACTAAGGCCATTGGCGAAGCAAATCGCCAATGACATCTGTTAACCCCGGCAGAAGTCAGATGAAAGAAATGCCTTAGGGGCCATCCACAGAATGTGCAATTTGTGAAGGGGGGGGGGTTAGCAAAGCTGAGAGAAAGAAGGGGTTGAGTATTGGTTAAAATATGGAGGCATTGAGATAGGGGTTTTTAACCTTTAAATTTTGTAAGAAATCAATATTTTGGCATGGCAGTGCCTACACTTTGGAACTCTCTGCCCATTGATTTTCACTGTATTGTTTTCAGCAAGAGAAATTTAGTTCCATGGCACACTGTTTGAAGTCTACTGCCTTAAGCCGTGGATTGGGTGGATCGGTTCAGAGTTTGGCATGTGACAAGCACATGTGATGAACAGCTCACATGTCAGCCTGTGCACCGGAAACTGGGTACAGTCAGGCAACCGTTTCCCTGTATTCCAAATTATTAGCAGATTCACTCAGCTCATGTTGTCTACATGGCAATTTGACTGTGAAACAGCTATGATCTACCAGTTATAATAACTATGCATTTTGTGATACCACTGACCATGCTATCCTCCTGAACTGACTCAATTAAACTGGTTCGGATCCTCTCTCTGGGGTTGGTTTTGAAAAATAGCACTGGGTAATAGAAAGAGAAGTGCCAGAACTCACCATGAACACCTCTCTTGTTTTCTTATAATGGCAATGGCGCCTACCTGGGAGGCGCCAGCACTGAGTTCCAGTGAGTTCCTGCTGAAGAAAGCCCTGGTCCTATCTCCAGTAATATTTAACACCTGAACACACTCACCAATAAGACTTACTTCTGAATAACTATATTCAACTTGCCTTGTCTGTAAACCTGCCTTCTAATAAACAATGGAAATATTTATGCTAAGACTATGCCTGTACTAGCTTTCTTGAAGTAACTAAGCAATTGTTTCCCTCAAAGGATCCTGGGAACTTTAGCTTGCTAAGTGTTCTGGGAATTGCAGCTCTGTGTGGTTAAACAACCAGTCCCAGGATTCTTTGGGGGAAATATTGTACTGTTGATGTATGATGTGTGTGTAGTCTTAGTGACCCTCAAGATTATCTCTGACTGGATGGCGGACCATTTGCCCATCCAACAATCCAATTGAACTCAGAGATAATTTGGCATGTGTCTTTTGCCTTCATTTTAATGGGCCTGAGGAAACTGTTCCCTGTCAGAGCGGAACCCGTGTTTGCACTGTGCCAAAGGACACTTTGTGTATCTGTGAATTACTGGAACTGATTCTAGTAGCAATAGTTAGACAGTGTTTCTTGTCTTTTATTTTTAATGCCATTGACCAATTCTCACTCACTTTAGTCTTGAATAATTTAATAAATATCTTACATTAGAAAACTGGAGTTCAATAATGAGGATCCAATCCATGTCCGTCCTAATGCTCCTTAATGGTTAGAAGAAGAATGGACTCAGAACTGCCTCTTCTCCCCTTTAAAATACCCTAAGTTTATATTTCCGTGCATTCAGATAAAATAAGTACATGGTGGCAGCAGTGCTACTGGTAGGTAAGCTATGCAAAAGGTAATTTATGCTCTCACCAAATGTAAACATTGGAAACCTGAGTTTACTTGTTAATGGATGTTATCTTGAGGGAGGGGGTTGCACATCTAAAATAAATGTTATTTTTTTAAAAAATATATGCAAACAATATATCTTAGCAGTCCTACCTCCCATTTTGAACACGTGGGTTAAACCACAGAGCCTAGGACTTGCCGATCCGAAGGTCGGCGGTTCGAATCCCCGCGAAGGGGTGAGCTCCCGTTGTTCGGTCCCTGCTCCTGCCAACTTAGCAGTTCGAAAGCACATCAAAGTGCAAGTAGATAAATAAGTACCACTCCGGAGGGAAGGTAAACGGCGTTTCCGTGCGCTGCTCTGGTTCGCCAGAAGCGGCTTAGTCATGCTGGCCACATGACCTGGAAGCTGTACGCTGGCTCCCTCGGCCAATAAAGCGAGATGAGCGCCGCAACCCCAGAGTCAGCCACGACTGGACCTAATGATCAGGGGTCCCTTTACCTTTTTATTTGTAAATAATTTCTATGAGAGATACTTAAGAGTCCGCTTAAAACAGGGTCAAGTCGTCGTTGCAGCTGGTGCCTGTGTAATCGGCGTGGTATATCTCCAAGTGCTTCATTAGAAACGTATCCAACGATATCATCCGCAGGTCTCACTTAGTTAACACAGCTGGTTGCTTCCCAGAAGGCCTCAGAAGAGGGCTCTCTGGAGGAACGAACGGGTTGAAAAGACAAAAACAAAACCCTGCCAACTGATTTCTACATGTAACGTAAGAGCCAGGCCTATCTACCTAGCCCAGCATCCTGTTTCCTACAGCAGCCAACCCAATGTCCATCTACAGCAGGTGTGGGGAACCTCTGGCCCACCTGAAGTTGCTGAACTACAGCAGCCATCTTCTGTGGCTACTCGCCATTCTTGCTGGGGCTGATGCAGTTCAGCAACATCTGGAGTACCAAAGATTTGCCAGCCATTAGCCCTCTCCTGCTGCTGCTCCCTAGCAATTGAGGTCTGTGTAATCCGGATGTCTGCGTTATCAGATACAATTTTGTGTGTGCGAATGGTCACTGTTAACAACATAATTACCACCATCTTTATAGATTAAAATAAGTCTCAAACAAGCCAGTACACAGACAAAGCAGAATTGCTTTATGGTTGTTGCTTTTGTTGTTCTTTTCCAGATGAATACCTGAATTAGAATACTGTTAAGTGCCAAATTGCTAGGTATATAGCACATCACTTAAATTGTATAATACTATTTCCATGCAGGATGACTGCTTTAATGCACTAGCATGCAGTTTGAGGTTATTTTTTTATATTTGTTTCTTTTTATTTTTACCCTGGCATCTTTTCATAATGGGCTGGAATCAGCAATGATGTTTCTGGAACTTCGCGGACAAATGAATAGTGCCTTATTGGCAGACTTACTGCGCAGCTAAATATTCTTTAAAGGTACTGCTTATTGTTTTTCTTCCCAATTAAAATATCCCTCATTTTTTCAAGCAAGTTTGCCTTTATTAATATCAGAAGGTCACACCATTCCTTTTTGAATGCTTACATTATCTGTGGTCTAACAACATGGCAACAGCACTGATGGCACTTTGGAGAGTTCCAGTTTTCAAGAGATTCTTCATACACCTTATAAAGGCTTATATCTCATGGGAGTCATAATGATGTAATCCGTACTCGAAGGTTTTGTTTTGTTCCTGATTTATTATTCAGCTCAAGCTGTTGCATAATTAAGGTAAGAGCAAAAGCAAAACATGCTTGCTCCTTGTTGAAGAAGCCTGCTTGTCTTTACTTCAGAAAGGGACCAATGAGACACAGATCTTCTGATTAAGTATTATTCCTCCCTTGCAGAAATAGTTGAAGCATTTTATGTGTGGGCATAGGAGCCAGCTCCTAGGGGTTGAGGTCCCTTTGATGCCCCCTCCCCCATAAAATATTTGAGGAGGCTGAGCCCCTCCCCCGAGCTGATGGGCATTGCCATTCAAATGTTGTGTATGGGTGTGTGCCGCTTATTGTGTTCGATTATGTGGGGCGGGGCTTACCTGGACCCCCCTCAATATGTTATTCAAGTTGGGTGTGGGGGTTACTATTCCAAACTATTATACAGCCCTCTCCACTTTACCAGTGGAGGAAAATCCAAGAGCAGAACAACAAAGTTTAATTTCCTTTGTATGAAAAGATACCTGATGTAATTGCAAACATACAAACAGAGCATAGAGGAAGCAAATAGATTCCTGCAACAGGATGCAAAACTGCTCATCCTGGATCAGATTCCCGGAGAGCACTTTGTAAACCCCTCACAGCATGCAGGTGGCTTCTAGTCCATTGGTTACAATCCGGCTACAGTCTTGTCTTGAATAAACAAGTTCACACCACCCTAATCTCCAAGCATTGTGAGATTCCAGGGGTTCCAGGAACATACTCAAGGAAAGCAGATTTTATTAACAGATTTTATATACAACCTGAGCCTATGATGGAAGGGTTCACAGCATTAACACGCCAAGGGTCTTGCTTCTCCTATAGCCACAGCCTTGGATTCCAACAGAAATCAGGCATGGCTTTTTCTCCCAGTTGACCAGTCTTCAGCCTTGCTTCTAGTGTATAGCTCACATAAATCCACTCTCAGTCTGGTCTTTGCCTTTCTAACTACCAGCCAGCTGAGGGAGAGCCCCCACCCTTTTAAGATTATGTGGCACAGAGCCACTTCTTTTGTTACCTTAATGACCCCTACTTAGAGGTCCATCACCTCAACAGGAAGCTAACCTGGCTATTCCAGGAATCGAATCCAGGAATTAGAAGCCATACAGCCTGCCCACTCCCCAACTCATAACTCTGGCCATAGATTTGCCTTGTCTCTCTGCCAGAGGCGTAGCGTGGGTTGTCAGCACCCGGGGCAAGGCAATTAATTTGCGCCCCCTAGAGTGAGTGAGCCAGGTAGGGGCAGAGAGCTGCGAGTGCGGGCGCGCCTCCCCAGATGTTGCGCCCGGTGCGGCCGGGCCCCCCCTGCACCCCCACGCTACGCCACTGCTCTCTGCCCTACTCACTCTCTCTTCCCATACTCCCTGCTCCACCAATTAACTACTGATGAATCCCTGGAGACTGAAGAAAGGCCATCTTTAGAGAGGGAGATATGAGAAGAGTGTCCCTTTTCTTAATCCATTTAATAAAACCTGCTTCTCACAAATGTAATCCAAGAAGGAAACAAACAGGCTGGCCCAGAAAGCAAACAAATCCATATTGTGTGCTCTTTTGTCTTTTGTTTTTTGCTGGGTTATGTACACACTGCTGCATAAAACTATGCTGAGAAAGGAAAACAGGGCACATTGTTCATTCTGTGTAGTTTAAAATGGGTGAATGAGAGAGACCTTCCAATCCCAGTTAGTAATCTGGCTGCTAAATTATGCACCAACTGTAATTTCCTTTACGCCAGACGGTAAATGGCTCCACACTATCTGGAGAAGCTCCACTGGAAGGCATAGCAAGGATGTGATGAAAACAGTGAAGTTCTTCTCCTTTACTATGTGTTCCACAGATCATTCAACCAGGGCTGCATCAAAAGCGCCAGTCATATCAGCCAGAAAATTGTTCCCTCAGCCATCTGTAAATCAACTGGATCTATCAACCTCCAAGGGGGATGTTCCCTGCCTCTGTGGAGGGGAGATGCTACTGAAGGTCGAAATCTCAGTAGGAGGTGAGAAGCGTTTGATGTTAAAATCCCACACCCTCAGAGGGTGTCCTGCCCCATGTGTTGGGTTGTCCACATGTTGAAGCAGTCCCATTGTCGTGGTGGCCATTAAGTCCAGAGCCAGCCCAGACTTGTTATGAATGTTGAAGAACCCCAGGAGCAACAACTTGGGGGTCCTCAACACCACATCCAAGATCATGTTTGTCAGCTCAGGTAGGGAGACTGCTGGAACATGAGTTTGGAGCAGGGGGGAGTTAAATAAGCAGAATTCCTAATCTACCCTGAATGCCCAGTGCAAGGCACAAACACTCTAGATCTCCATTCAAGGTTTATGTGCTAATTAATTTAATTTCCAGATCATTTCAATCTGGACCTAATGAAAGTTTAGACTTTCAAAGGTGGGTGTTTCTTATTTAATGACCCTTACTTCTGGAATATTTTTTTTTCACTATAGTAACCTTAATTAGACAATATTGATTTCATTTTTGGCATTTTACTGGTCTGTGTTCTCCTCTGAGACTTCTTTTCAAGAAGACCCCAAAATTGTAACAACATTATTCAGAATAATAATCTCCCCTTATGAAATCATGTTCCTTTTAGCCTATAAAATCCCCAAATTAAACTTTGATTTGTCAACTTCCCCCCCCCCAAAGTGCACTGCACATTCTATAAAAAGGCACAACCAATAGTCCAATTTCACCTTCGATGCTGTATAGAAATAGTGGAATCACACAAAATGTATGGTGGCTAACCAAATACATGAGTACAGCCACATTTCACTTATATATCTTTGCATTATGCTTCATAGATTATAAGTAAATTCAACATGCCTGAAATGCTGTTAAGACCCATGCTGCATATTTTCAGTTGCCTTTAATGAGAAGAGCACCGGTTGCTTTAAGGATGCTGAATTTCCACATCCACTGCCAAGTGATTAAACTAGCATCCTGGTTTTTAAATTTGATGAAAACAAATTCTGTTTGACTCTGCATGTGCACCTGCACTGACAATTTAGTCAAATTGGGAGTTTTCTAAAAAGATAAAATCAAGCTAGCTGATGCCAAACCAATTTTGACAGGATAATTACATCATTATGTAGATGTAGTAAGCTTCGGAGTTGGCACAACCCCTGTGCTAAAGTGACTGTTTCTATAATACATAATAGCAGCAGAAATTACAGATTTTTTTTCAAAGTTTATTGCATTAACTGGAAAGAAACTGTAAGAGTCTGAGGCCGCAGTCCTATGCACATCTATTTGGATCAAGCTCTGTTGAACATAGGACTTAGGCTATGTATATATTTGTTGCTTGAAATGCAGAGGTTATTTCTATGTACACACCAGAGAGGAGGCGGGAATGTCTTCATCTAATGCAGGGGTCAGCAACCTAAGGCCCATGGGTCAGAAGTCGCATGTGGAGGTCATCTGACCGGCCCCCGAACCAAGCCGCCCGCCCGTGCACTGCGCTAAACCAGTGCAGCGTAGTGCACAGACTTGCTTCCGTGGCACCGAAAACTGCGTCTGCGCAGATGCAGATGCCGAAAATCGCAGGCGCGTGTGTGACTGATCCAGCCCAGGCAAGATAAACCTTGCTGACCCCTGATCTAATGTGTATTACCTGATTTGATTCCCCATGCCTGCAACTCCCCCTGAACTCCCCCTATTCAATGAAACCCTCATCTGTGCATGTGCAGCCACAGTGCAGCTTTTGGTGATTATTTCTGAGCATTTAAACATAATGGCATGGGCACATCTTTAGAATGATGTACTCCAGTGGTGTAGTAATGCACTCTGGACTTTAAATAGTTTTGGGTGGGTGGACTCTTTAGAAGGTAATGTGTATTATGTACTTTTCACTTACATCAATATAAGGTAAGCCAGTCATGCTACATTTGGGGCCCTTTCCGCTGATTCTGCAGAGTGGGGCCCTGGACGTCTGCCCTAAATTCCTGCCCTGACAGCACCGCTATGTTCTTCCTGAGAGTCTGACGTCAGACTCCATCAAAGAACAGTGGTCTTTTAAAAGCTGTGTTGACA
Organism: Podarcis bocagei; assembly: GCF_964188305.1. Classification (NCBI taxonomy): domain Eukaryota; kingdom Metazoa; phylum Chordata; class Lepidosauria; order Squamata; family Lacertidae; genus Podarcis; species Podarcis bocagei. Next base: position 42,599,056 of record NC_138137.1, on the reverse strand, counting down.
TCCTTAGCCTAGTGAATAATTGTTGCCTACAGCATGTCTGTGGCTGAGAAGCAGAGCTGCTTTTGTCCTGATTAAGATGAAACACTAGTCTAAGACAGAGGGACTTGTTACAACATGATTTTCATTGGGAAGCCTGAAAACTTGTCTTGCAACACTGAACTACTTTAAAATAATTATTTCATATGTTAAGAAAAATAAATAAAAACTTCAAGTTCAGTTTAGAGACTATCCACTAAGGTCTTGGTCACCAGTCGGCACAATTGCTAGCCATCAAATTTAGGTCATAACAAGAAACAGGCCTCTGTGTGTTGAAGTCAACTCACGCCCATTCTTATTTGAATCTGGTATGCAATAAAATGATGTCAGGTGGACACAGGCCAGAGGGTGGGTTTTGTCTTGCTAGAAGACATAACAAGAAGGCATGGTCCTGAACCCCCGTTGTATTCTAGCCAATTTGACATAGCACTCAGATTAACTTCAGCATGGTAGAGCAGGAGTCAGAAACAGGTCGGCAAAAAATCACATGGCATCAGTGAAGTTAACTCTTTATTCAAGGAAACATGGTTGACTGGAGGCCAGCCCTAGTGAGCACAGCAACTTGTCCTGGTAGATTTTGCCCCTTTGAGGCAGTTGTGGGGATTGAAGGTCCCTGCCTTCCCACAGTTCCCTCAGTCTCCTCCTCCACCTGCTCCAGGTCCTTCCCAAGCAATCTGAGACTTCAACGCAGTGCCTGCCTTTGCTCCACCCTCTTCATCCCTCTTGGCAGACCTTAAGAGATCAGAAACTGAGGAGCCAGCAGCCACCATACCAGGCATACAGGATATAGTCCCAGAGTAGCAGGGTGCAGAGTAGAACAGGCAACATACCTGACAAGGTAATTGACTATCCCTGCAAGAAGAGACTCAAAAGAACTTCTGGATAAACAAACTGAACACCCTGAACATTCCACAGCTATAAGCTAAAGAATAATTTGCCTATGCTTTTAATTTCTTTTAAAGCCTCCCTTGCACTTAAACAACATATTTCACCTATCTGAGAATTCTTAGTATTCTCAACATTCTAAGAATGTCACCTTGGTTCTCCTGTCTTCAAGTCTGCATTGAAGACCAACAGTATTCTTGAAGGGATATATTTATTAACTAAGAATCATAAACCTATTGAGGTTTTAGAGATTTTATATAAAAGGTCCTTTATTTAACAAGCAATGCCTAAAGCACTAATAAACATAAACTGATAAATACCATTATTCTTTCTTTCATGTCTTTTGACAGATGCTTTTTTAAAAAAGTATCAAATCCTATAATTAAAGGTTCAGTGCTAAACACATTTACCAGGGAGTAATCTGAATTTTGAGCTGCATGGACCTTACTTTTCAGTTACATGCATAGGACTGTGCTGCTAGTCACTATAAAAGTGCATTCCTATTTACTCATCATTTTCAAAATGTACAGTATGTTAATGTACTTAAAAGGGCAGATAATAAATGTAATATCAGATCAGACAGAATACATGGGTGCTGTATCCTGTAATCTCATTCATACAATTCAGCTATGAAGAGTCCTTTCTTAATTTCAGTATTTTCTCAAAGGTCAGTCAGATGATTTCACACTTAAGATGGTTGCAAATATAGATAAGATTGTTACCTATACAATACCTTTATATGCGCAAGCAGTGAGGAAGTTTATGGGCTACTTTTTAACCCAAGACAATGTTGATTGCCATGGGGATTTTGCAAAGCCTAAATGGGTTAGGGAACATTACATTTTCAAGCGTTGATAATTTGCACTTCTATGTGATATGGTTTAACTTACTCTTCAATTGTCTGTCTCCCTCCCCCAGTGATTCATATCATAACGGCTATTGGCTACTATACAAACAATAAAAATCTGACTGACTCCAGAAGCATGTTGGTTGGTAAAGCCAGATGTTTTTATAATATACATAGCTGTGATCTTAAATAAACCCTAATTCCCAATTGATTTCACTATACAGTTACAATGAATGTGTTTAGCATATTTGTCAAGAGTTTCTAATCCATAAAATTTATAAGCATGAGCTATTAATCTCAGTTCCAATAATTTTATTATTATTGTTATTGTAATAAATCATATCTATTTTAAAATAGTAAGAGCAGTACCCTTATAAATACTTCAGATGAGCTGCTGGGGACATTTGAGGAATGTAGTGTGTAGTAGAGCAAAATTTCATTAATTCACACAATTATCATGAATGCAGCTCTACCTACAATCACAGCCCCTTCTTTCTATATAGCATTAATAAATAATGCAACTGCTTTGCGAAAATGTCTGTGTTTTTTTTCTTGCGTCACTCAGAGCAGCTCTGCTCTGCTAAGGCAAAGCCTCTTTTATACCTGATTGATTTCAAGTCCATTTAAAAGATGCTCCAGTAGAGTGCCAGCTTGGAGTGGCCTTAAATGAACTAAGAGGTAAATGCCCATTTCTTTGTTTGTGTATCTGGGGCTTTATTTAGGATAAAGCTGTTGATGAAGCTGGTTTTCAACACTTTCTGAATAAGTTGCCACTGGGAGGTCGAATTGCATCCCAGGAAAAACTCCATGGCACCAGCAAGAGGAGTATCAACCGGGTTCCAGCCATCAGAGAAGTAGCAGCTGCAGGGAGCTTGCTTGTGCCTTCCATGTCAGAAAGAACTGCCAGTTGCCCTTGGTTTGAGGACCAGAAGAGAAGCAAACTCTGTCTCCATCCAAGGTCTACTGGCAAGATGCACCTTTTGCCTTTCATAGGAACATACAAAGCTACTTTGTACTGTCATATCATTAGCTCATTAGCTCAATATGGTATACACTGACTGGCAGCAGCTCTCCAACAGCCTTACTTGGAGATGCTGGACATTGGACCTGGGACCATTTGCATGCAAAGCATGTGATATGGAACGGAGCTACAGCCCTTTCAAGAAAGGGCATAATGATAAATGGAAGAACAGCTTGGCCAGAGAAGGAATAGCTGCTGAGAACTTTGCTTCCCCACTCTCGGCTGGAAACAACACTTGGCTCTCCGACCAACCAATTGCCCTCAGACTCCAGAAGTACAGGGAAGGGCAAGAGGAACAAAAAGCACTTAATAGGGTTTTTTAATGTCCAACTCTGTTGGTAAACCACATTGGAAATCATTTCAGTGATAGGTGGGGTAGACTTTCAGGGATCTTCACTAGCTGGTTCCATCCCCCCGCCCCAAAGCTTTTAGCTGTCTTTCAGACACACCCTCAAGCTAAAATTATACAATGAAAACAGGCCAAAGAATTCAAATGTTGGTCATACACAGGTGATTATCGATGCTTGAACGCATGGTGGGAGGGGAGAAACAGTTCTTTCAAGCACAATACAAGGGGAGTGGAATGAAACAAAGCTGGTGTGCTTCACAGCTCTGTTAAACAGGACTTATTTCAAGTAAAATTTATTTTTTCTTGAAGGTAGGAAGGGGATACATTTCAGTAGTGGGGCAGTTAATTTTGATGCAACAGAAACAATTATCTCACCAAAAATATATCTTACATGACTATGGGAATAGTGGTCAAATGGAGTGTTGAAGGAAGCGTACTTTTTTACATGATTTAAAATTCACATTCTGAGAAGTATGCTCCAGAACACAACTCACAATATACATGAAATACAATCTCCAAATCCAAGCACAGTACAATATAAAACAACTTATTATATCCAATTTATAATAACAAAATAAATGGTGGTGAGAGACCACCACGAACTCTCCGGAAGTTGATGCCAATACAATAATTTAAATAAGAAAGAACACTTCAGTGTGACATTCATCTTTAAGTGGTGTATCATCTTCTATTTGCTGTATAAATATAACAACTTCCTCTAACAGGTTTATAATCCAGAATACTATTTTTATTTATTTGCTTATTAAATTTGTATACCGTCCTTCATCTCAGGGCTAGATCTCAGCATAAAAATGCAAAAAATACATGATAACAAACCCATAACATCTTCTCCCACAAACACATTTATAGGACATATGTCAGTTTGTAATTCAGAGCATTGTTTTATAATCTAGTAACACACAATGCAAAAGCGGTCAGGCAGGAAGAAATCCGAGAAAGAATAACAAACAGGTGCACGGCCAGCGCAGGATTCAATTTTGTCTGTTTGCTTTGCACCTCCTGCGAACTCTACTCAGCGCCTCGTTCCACCTTTCCCTCCTCGAGGCTCACGCGCAGGCGCAATCCCGCTGCCGCCCACCGGCCTCCACCACGTGCGCCTGCGCGCTCGGCCTCTTCGTCGGAAGGCGACGGAAGCTCGCTTCGGCTCGAAAGTCTGTTCTATATATACAGCACAGCAGCTTCTTTTATCGAAAGGGCGGGGTTGGGGGGGGGAAGAAGGGCCGTTTCCACGCGTGCGCAGCAAGTCCGAGGCGGGGCGTCGCGCGGCGGAGTGAGCCGGCGGCGTTCTCTGCAGTGGGTGACGTCACCCCCTCTCCCTTGCCCTGCCCGCCCGCCCCGCCTCTGCCCGGAGAAGGGGAGGGCCCGGATTCGCCGGCTGCAGGCGCCGCCATGGCTGCCATATTGGAAAGGAAGTGAGTGCAGGAGGCGGCGGCAGCAGCGGCGGCCCTGGGCGGAGCAGCCCTTCCCCATTCTTCTCGGCCGCGGCGGGTCTCCTCACGGCTGCGACCCGAGAGTCTCCCCGCACCACTGCCAGAGGCAGGGGAAGGGCAGGCCGGAGGCGGCGGCGGGCGGCTGGAGACGCGGCCGCTTGATAAGGCGTTGAACGCCCGAGAGGAGGAGGAGGAGGAGGAGACGGCTTTGGCCTAAGATGGCGGACCCGGCGGAGTGTAACATCAAAGTGATGTGCCGCTTCAGGCCTCTCAACGACTCTGAGGTGACTCGCGGCGACAAGTACATCGCCAAGTTCCAGGGCGAAGACACAGTCGTCATCGCGGTAAGGGCGAGGGGGGTCGGCGAGGAGGGGCCGGAGCCCCCCTGCCGGGTGGTCGGAACCGGAGGTGGGGGCTCCATGACCCAGCAAACTCTGGAAAGCGCGGCGGGGGCGGCAGTGTGAAGCACCTCTGGTGGGGGGGGGTGAGGAATTGGGTGGGGGGAGGGCGGAGGGAAAGCTGTTGGAGGGGAGAGACAGGGTGGGCTCACCCGGGGTGAGTGAGGGGGCGTGCGAGCCGGTGGTGGAACAGGGGCTGAGGGAGCAGAGGAGGGAAGGGCGTCGAAGTGGGGGCTCAGTGAGGACCGAGGGGCGTCTTGAGGGGTCGGGCGTTGGCTGCAGGAGCGCCCCCTCCTCTTCTGCCTCCCTCCCTGCGCCGCGCCTGTGAAATCTGTTGGCCGTGGGGTTTTGAAATGGGGGGAAACAGTAACCTTCCTAATGTCATAATTCCAGCTGCTGGGTAAGGGAGTTGAGGCGCTCCTAGCGCTCCACACAAAAGCCGCTCCAGTGATGTTGTTGTTTTGCTTCGTGTTTACCCGGCGTGCCGGCTCTATTGCATGAAAAAACAACAACACAGATGCTGTAAAATGCACATTGCAATAGAGAGCAGTGGTGTAGCGGTTTCTCAGCCCCCGCCCTCCATCTCAGGGGGTTTGACACCAGCCGCATAGGAAGATGGTTTTATACCAAGTCAGGCCATTGGTCCATTTAGCTCAGTACTGCCTCAGCTGACTGGCAACGGCCCTCTGGGGCTTCAGACAGGAGTTTCTCCCAGCCCTACCTGGAGATGCTGGGAGTTGAACTTGAGTCTGTTTGCATGCAAAGCATGTGCTCTGCCACTGAGCCTTTTCCAAAGAAATCAGCTGACAGTTATTTGTACTAAGGTTCTTTTTTCCACCTTTGCAGTTAACAGGCTGTAAAATATTGAATAATGAACCTTGCATACACTGGGATAGTTGCCAGACTATAAAGCGGTATTAAGCAAGTAGAGTTCAAACACGTTACAGATAGGACACTGGAACTGTACTAATGGTGGCTATGATATTGTAGCAATGTCATTTATAGTAAAACTTCAGTGCCACTATGAAAATAGGTGTAGGTGGACAGCTAATAGTTAATAACTAGAACTCTCTGTAAGGTAAGTTTGACCTCCGAATGGAACTCACAGATCGGAATACAGTACTTCAAAAATCACATGAATGGGTGTTTTACTGAAGGAAGAACATTGCACATGTTTATATTGGGAAGACAAACTTGTTAACGTAACTGAAATAGTTGTTGATGTTTAAATACTTTGGATAGAAGTCAGCACTTTCAGAAAGGGTTTTTGTCAGAGAGAACAGTGACTTGATGAAAAAGAGTTCCATAGGCAAAACTCATGGTATCAGTTTGACAGCACGCATAACAATGTGCACAGCTTTTTTGTTTGTTAAGCATTTATTCTACAAGACTGCACTTCCTTTTTTCGCTCAGACAGGTACCTCTTTAAAAATCCTCTGATCTTCAGCATGATGTCACACTAAGTCTAGAGTCTCATTTTAAAACTGACTTGATAAAAGCTTTTTTGTAGTGCTGTAGATTGTTTTTGTTTCAAAGCCCCACCCATCAGACATCTGAAAAACTAGCATGCAGCTCAAGCAACTAACTTGGTAAAACAAGTTCTTGAACTGCAATATTAAATTTACTTTTCAAAACTTTAAAAGATGCTGGGCATTAATGTTTGTTTATCTTGATAAATTAAGCTTGGACTTAGAAAATGCTCAGCATGCTGTTGACATTAGAGCAGACTAACATGTTAGTAATTGGGTCGTGTGTGTGTATATTTGGGTCACTAAATGGTCAACAAACTGTGTGTGGAGACACACACACATATACAGAAAGTGCGCCATTATTGGCCAGTCATGTGTCTCCTTTTACAATCTAGCATTCCTATTTAGAGGGTTTAATAATATCTAACAGATTTTTCTTGTAAAATGAAAAAACTTGTAAAAAAAAGATTTTAAGGCAGAGATTGAATGGCAATCTGTCATGGATACTTTGAGATTCCTGCACTGCAGGGGGGGTTGGACTAGATGATCCTCTGGGTCCCTTCCAATTCTACGATACTGTGATTCTGACATTGTAACAGTGTTGCCAGCAGCCCCAAAATATCTAGTCAAATCCCAGATCATTGATTGACTTCAGGCACTCAGAATCTCACTCTCTGTTGCCCATCTCTAAAACAAGAATTATGGTAATCGTCAATTTGGCTGCTGTGAAGATGAACAATATAGTCTTTAAAGCATATGGCAAGCTTCCAAGAGATTAAACAATACATTGTGTCCTCCCCAATCCTTGGGCATGGAAGAGTAATTTCACCTGGGGTGTTCTTACCCGGATGGGATTCATGATATAGCGTTAAGATGATGAGTGATATGATGAGCAGCAGTTAAAATGCTGTTGATATTAGTGAACAATTAGTGTTTGAGGCCCTGCAACTAGGAATTGTGGTAGGAGTGCAGAGCCTCTGAGTTGTGAGCTAGTAAGATACTGCTATACAGTGGTACCTTGGGTTACATATGCTTCAGGTTACATACGCTTCAGGATGAGAACAGAAATCATGCGGCGGCGGCGCAGCAGCAGCAGGAGGCCCCATTAGCTAAAGTGGTGCTTCAGGTTAAGAACAGTTTCAGGTTAAGAACGGACATTTGGAACGAATTAAGTACATAACCAGAGGTACCACTGTAGTGCAAATTCATTCTTATTAGTCTGCTCTCCTATTTTTCCTTGTGTAAAATGTATTCAGCATTCTGCTGCTAAACATTTTAACTTTCCTGTGTTGAGCCCTGCTTTTGTAAAAGTACTAGGATTGGTAAATTAGGCTCCCAATGCCAGAGCTTAGTTAGGTCTCAAGAATCTGAGCAAACTACAGTTTATGGGTAGTCTTCAAAGGCAGCCCCATGTATAATACATTACAGAAGTCTAATCTGAAAGTTACTAGAGTTTTCATAACTGTGGTAAGCCAGTCTATCCAGGAGGGAATCCAGTTATTGCACTGAAAAACTGAATTAATTGCAACCAGTTTAGCCTCCCATCCTGTAGACTGAATTGGGAACATTTTATCAAAATGGCTGAGTATGAAAACAGTCTGTGTCATTATTTCTGGTAGTGTTTTAAAGCCACAATGCACATTTTTAAGCAACTTAGATGGTTTTATTGTTCATTCCATCATTGAGACATTACAAGCTCCTCACAGGTAAAACCTATGCAGTTTAGGCCACAGCTTTTCTCAAGGAGAGAATATATTTGACTATCATATTAAACCATAGTTTATCAGGACAGTACCTAGTCCCTTCCTGGACTTGTGCAATCTTCTCCCCACCACCCTGCAGCTGGGAGAAGGTGTGTTGAAGCGTTTGCCTTCACTTAACTGCAGATTGTCAAATCCAGTGTTTCAAACAGTGGTTAACAGCCATGGGTGATTTTCAACAACCCAACTTCAAGGCATGGGGGTTATGACACAGACCTGGTTTGCATGTCACACTAAACCAAACTATGACTTTGGGTATGTGTGGGCTTCCAAATAGGAAATCATTATCACTTTGCTCTTCACTAGTTGCTATCCTGTTGTGCTGAGCTTAGTCACAACTTGGTTTCGCATATTGTCTGAACCCAGGCATGGGGTCTAGCTCTTCCCAAACTAATCATGAGCTGAACCCAGGTTTGTCTTGTGGCTTAAAACTTACAGTTTGACCAGGAGAATTAAACCTTGAACCTTGGTTCATCTGACAAGGTAAAATAGGCTTATTTATGTTGCACGAAACTTTGGTTTAGTTTGACATCCAGATGCAGCAACAGAATAGTAGTTTGAAATGAGTCCTACTCATAGTTAGAAATAGGGAAGCCCAAGTACATGGTAGGCCTTAGTAGGCACAATGAGATCAGGTTTGTGTGTGCAAAATGGGTTGTTATTGTCTCCCATCAACAGAAACGCATGGAGAAAAACATCACAGGATGTGCTTCTGCCACAAGCTAATGCCTTCTCTCTCCTTCTGACTCAATGTCTGCGCTTCTTTTCTATCTCTTCTAGCAGAGTTTCTGCCCCATCTTTGACATTTGGGTTAGCCGTAGCTGGCTGTCTTTTGCTTCCCCCATATTGTCACCTGTCCTTTTTCTTAGTGGCTTAATCCTATTGTCTGTCTTGCTTCCACAGCATTTGTTCTCCAAATGGTGAGTAGGCTGGAGTGACTGGCTACTAGAGGAGGGAGATAGAATGGAAGTAGTAAGCTCAGCTCTGATGGGAGCAGAGTCAGATGGGAGAAACAGTATACTTGCTGTTGAGCTTCAAAGTATTCAATGAGCAAGTGAACCAGGGCTAGCGTGAAATATATACTACCTGCCATGGGTGAGCAGTCTATCTTCTAATTGCATATCTGTTTCTCTCAAATATTACACTGTCTAATACAAAACTTGAGGCATGTCTTAGTCTTCCAAATCTATTTTGACTTGGGTTTTGCATATCAAATTATGATGCACTTTCATACTTGCTTTAACGAAAGCTACCAGATGTTTATAGTACTTATCTTAGCAATGAGGGATTATTTAATGCCTTAATGGTCTTAAACAATAATTCAGGGTATATTTGATGGACTTTGAAATTTACATCATTTGTAAACCTTACTGGACAACATGAATTAAAAGTACATTTTAAGTAGGTTTAAAAAGGCAGAATACTGTAGCAGATTCCAAAAAAATGGTTGAAACTCTCGGACAGATATTCTTACTGCTTTCTCTGGCACTTTGTTTACAAACATTTAGCCATGTTTTGCATTCAGATCAACTTCTTGACATATTAAAAGAAGGTGACTTAAATGGTCCCTTCCTGGACAGCACAAAGAAGAAAAGATTTGTAAATTTGTATACTTGGTGTTGGGGAATTCCTCTATATTCTAAAACTTGGTGTGTTACAGCTTTGCATGATTATGAAAAAGATTTGTGGTGATACACACACATAGATGGATACAGCTGCAAAAACTCAACACGATGCTCAAATGAAAGGAAAACCAAAAGTCTGTTACTGTTATCTTCTTCCTTTTCAATTTTAAGAAGTAAATATGGAGTGATGGGTCAGAATGAAATTAGATCAAAAGCCATCAACAACAAAATAATTAATTGGTTTGGGAAGGGAGGAGCCTGAAACAGGTATAGGGCAGGCTTCTATTTTTAAGCATGCTTGTGTTGGAATGGGAAAACATAGGTGCTGGTTCAATATTCATATGCAGTTGTAATGCTGTATGTTGAACTATACAAGAAGATTACATTGCTTCTTATACCAGCATCTACTTTAGAGCAAAGAACAAACATACTGAGAAAACAAAATGGCATAAAGCATCTGCTCCAGCTATTATTTCGAATTAGTCAGGATTAACACTTCTATGGATCCAAATAGCACTTTTACACAAACAAGCAGCGACAAAGTCAGAACTTATTAGCATGTGATCAGATATTTGCTGACAAAAGGATTATAGTTATTTTTGGTTACATGGAATTCAATACAAAAAATAAAGGCCCAAGTGGGCTGTAGTTTACCTACGCTCACATGGCTCTTTGTGTGAACTTGTCCCTTCCTTAGGTTTGGATAAAGTTGAGTACCACTTGTTTACTTACCTGGCAGGAGTCTACACATTTGGCTGGCCTTGGTATCGCAACATTGTTTTGGTTGCCATTCTCAACCATTGCAATACTGTTAACTGTATTTGTGGGGCCTTGATAGCCACAACTGCAATCAATAATCTGGGAATGACTGCAGAAAAAGAAGCAAACCAGATCTAAACACTTGTTTTGTATGTGTAGTTCAGTGAGTGTAACGGCTGTGAAGGTAGATGAAGGCTGCTGCAGATAGGATCTACCGGTTTGTCGTGACTACTCATTCCATCAGAACAGAGCCCTACTGCGAAGACTGTGTGTTGATCAGCATGCACTGATCTACACACACAAAACAAATTCACACACAGGCATCTTCCAACCCCCCCCCCAAACCCTATGTACTCTTTTGCTTATAAATCTATAAGGACCGTAACTCAGTGGTAGAGCTGCTGCTAGTCTTTGTAGACAGTTACTGAGCTGGATGACCAATGCTCTAATTTGGTATAAGACATCTTACTATGTTCCATATTCACAGATGTTGGCTTTCTCCAGCAATTGTAGAGTGGCAGGTGTCCAGACATGTAAATAGCATAACTTTGTGGTGACAGGGTTTTAACTGACTTAACAGTAGACTGTATTTGGTAGTACAGTGGTACCCCGCAAGACGAATGCCTCGCTAGACGAAAGAGTTTTCCGTTTTGGAGGTGCTTCGCAAAACGAATTTCCTATGGGCTTGCTTCGCAAGACGAAAATGTCTTGCGAGTTCCTGCGGTTTTTCCCCCCTCCCCCCTTTTTCTAAGCCGCTTATCAGCTGATCCGATAAGCCGCTAAAAGCCGATAATAGCGCTAATCCACTAATCCGTCAATGGGCTTGCTTCTCAAGATGAAAAAACCGCTAGACGAAGAGAATCACAGAACGGATTCTTTTCGTCTTGCGAGGCACCACTGTAATGCATAGTAAAACATATATTAATGGAAAGGATTTTGAATCAACGTTGCTGTTTATAGCTGTTTCCCTTGATGTGGTTCAGTTTGTCAAAGTATTCCTCTTCTGTAACAATATAAGAATGCAAGATGTGATTCCATTTTTAACCTGTCATGGTTAAAACTTTTTTTCAGACTTAAGTTGTGAAATTGTACTTCCATCAGCTTTCTCCCTTATGTTATCAAAGCCCCATTGAATTCAATGAGATTTACTTTTGAGTAGATTTAGCAGGAATTACTCTCCCCAATCTCAGTGTATTGTAGTCATTTTTAGCAGGGATCGTGTGATATACATTTGAGGCTTATTTTCAGGCCATTTATTTGCTTGAAATTCAGCCTCTAAAGGTTTTGAGTGTGATCCAGCCAAATTTCAGTACTTAATAATATTACTGTTATGACTAAGGAGCGTTAACAATTGCTTTTTTTTAAAAATGAAATCAGTGGGTCCTGACTTGGCTGGATTGTTCTTAATGCCCCTCCCCCTCGGCAATACTTTTATTTTTATTCTTAAAATGGATTCCTTCCTCATCAGTTAGGGAATCTGTTTCCACACTTCACAGTCTTTTAGCACGGGGTACATTAATATCTCTGTTTGGTAACAAAAAAACCACCATTCACTATTTGAACAAGATGGTATTTCAAGAATATAGCTTCATTTTTGCTGCGGCTCTTATAGGGTTATGAAAGGGCACAAAGCTAAAAGTGGAGATGTAAAAATCTGGTCTCTTTAATTTCTGACTTTGATTTTTATAGTTCTATTTTTGTATATTTTTCAGTCCAAGCCTTATGCATTTGACCGCGTGTTCCAGTCACACACATCACAGGAGCAAGTATATAATGACTGTGCAAAAAAGATTGTCAAAGGTAAGACGAGACTTCTTAATTAATGAATCGCAATGGGGTTGTTGGGCATAATGTAATTCATCTCGTATTTCCACCTAACATGCGTTTGAGGTACTAATTAAAATGCAGACAGGAAGATATTTATATAGTTCAGGTTAAAGAATGACATTGGTTCTTAAATCTCTGGCGTTCTTCAGGCTTCATCCCCCCGCCCCCCGTCTGTTCTATTTTGATTATTGTACTGAAAATCTTGTGAATGTGGTGTGGGCTGAAGAATTGAACAGGTAGTAAGACAGATTGGCCTTCTGTGCCTATATCGGCTGAAAGTATAGGTATGCAAGGTCTAGGGCTACTTTGCTACATCTGGATATATCTGCTTATGGGACTTTGATATTGGCAACACATATAATTGTAAGATGTCTTTAGTCTTCCCAGCTGTGAACATTGTATTGTGAGGAGCAAGTATAAGTTCAGGCTCTTTACTAGTTACCTTGTTCTGGAGCTTTAGATAGGGCAATAGCTGATTCCCACCATCTGCTCGTTCCTGCTACCTGTGCATTTGATACCCTGAATTTATACAACTGCTTATTAGCTGTTGACATTGCATCTGTCTCAAGAGACAGTGGAGTGCATTTCCGGGGATGAAGTCAAACCACTGGAAAATTGCAGCGCCTGCTGTGGCTGCAGAGACCAGTATCTCGTAACTGCTGCCTACTGTGTTGTTTTTGCTGTATTAGAAGCACTGAAGTGACCTCTCTGGGACACAAGCCTGGGCAGTGTTTATGGGGGTCCAGAACTGCATAAACAGCAAGACCCACCCCCTTTTTGGCCTTGCTGATGTGGTCCAGAGGAAAGCAGAACAATACATTTGGCACCAGTTTGGCTGCAGGAGTGGTCAAAAGGAGGTGTGCAATACGCCATCCAACTGTCTTTGGGACTCCACTCTGGAGTTGTGTAGGGTTTACTCCTTAGCCTTTTCTTCTCCTAAAGATGTCCCACAAGACAGCAGGTACAGAATTTTCCTCTGGGTTTACACCTGAAGCCTTTCTCATGAATCAGTATAGCTGCAAGCCTATTAGCTGTAGTTGACAGGGAATTGCATGCACTAGCGGAGATGTAGTGGAGTTGTCCAAATCTGCCCAGCATGGAAACCATGCGGCTGCCTCAGGGGAACATCCCCTTGCCCAACTGCAAAATGCAGTGGGCTGCCAAAGGAGGGATGGAATTCTGTCCCTCTTTCAGCCTCATGCTATGGGACTTGTTTACAAGGCTTCACCAGATGCAAGGTTACTTTATGGCATGCTGCATACTAAGTACTTGTTAGCAAAATTTGTTCAAATACTTTTGGAAGATAGTATCTGTTTCAGGGTGGTTCACATGAGTTGTGGGTATATCATTAGTATGCATTTTCTTTCACCCTAGATGTACTTGAGGGATACAATGGTACAATATTTGCTTATGGGCAAACATCATCTGGGAAAACTCACACTATGGAGGTAAGATATTGTGGTCATGCGTACTTGGGACTCATTTCTCTAAACATATCTAAACCCTGTTTCCATATTCAGGAAGTAAAGCCTCCAGGTGCGGGGAGAAAATCAAAGTTAGCTGACAAGTTCTGCTATATGTGATATATTTTAAAATGGAAGACTTTTCTACAATAAAAGCTTTTTTTAAATTAATGCAAAAAATGTGTAGAGCTAGCAGAGTATAACACAGATGTCATTGGCTTATATACATATATACAAGATAACATAAGTCCTAAGTATACTCCAACAATTATCTCTCCGGCATCAGCCTTGTGCTTATTGCCATTGATAACAAATTGGCTACAATGACACATGGGGATTTTTTTCTCCCAACAAGTATTTAGCGTACTGAGCTGGTGTCAGGGCAGTAAAGTAAGTATCATTTGCTGATTAGTTTTATCATAAAAATCACTTTCTGGTTGTTAAAAGACAACCTAGGAGAGGAGGATAGCGTAAGTACCTCAAAACAGTTCAGAAGGCAACACATTAAATGTGGCCTGAGTCAGCAGCTTAGGATAGTTGACTGCTCATTTTAGGAACTTACAAAAAGAATGATAACTGCAAATCAGTTTATTCCAATATATGGTCTGTCTCACCCAAGGTTTAGCATATTACCTAATGTATTTTTGGATATAACTTAACTCAATAGAACTTACTCCTGAGTAAACATACTTGGGATTGGGCTGTAAGTCCTATTGCAGTGTGTGATTTAACAGTTGTTTTCTCCTCACAGTTGAAATCTTTGGAACATACTTAATTAAATTTGTTTGGATTATTTATTTATTTCATAAGAATATCTACTCTGCTTGATTGTGAAAAACCTCAAAGTGGTTTCATGCTTATATGTTAGACAATTAATTTGTTATAAAGGCATTTCCTAAAGGCTTTCTGGTTAGTGTTCTAAAAATCTGTAACGTATGTGGTCTTTGTTTTCTCTTTCTTTCTTTCTTTTTAAATCTAGGGGAAGCTACATGATGTGGATGGAATGGGGATTATTCCAAGGATTGTGCAAGATATTTTTAATTATATTTATTCCATGGATGAGAATTTGGAGTTTCATATTAAGGTAAGTTTGTTTTTAAATTATACATATGTCAAATTCAAGACAACAGAATTCTAAGTATTCTAAGAGATACACAATTTCCATCTGGTCTGGAGAGCCCAAGACAGTTTAGGTTGAAAGTATGACTCTCAAATGATTTAGACTATAATTAACCAAAGACAGAGCTGTTCCACCAGGCCTTTGGTCAGGGCACAGCCTGACTCCCTCCTTTGGCAATCTTCACAGGACTTCAGCCTAATGGTTGCCATCATTTTGAGTTGAATTAATTTTAATGAAATGATTTTAGAATGTTGTATTATTTTATTGTTGTTAGCCGCCCTGAGCCCGGCTTCGGCTGGGGAGGGCGGGATATAAATAAAATTTATTATTATTATTATTTATTATTATTAAAGTATAATAAACCACTAAAAACATCCTAAAATATCACAAACCATCGCTGATTCACTATTTAAAAGAATTAGTTTAATAAGACTGAATGGTACAATAATTTCTATATTATGTAGTATTATGTGTCAGCACTTTCTAAAATTTATTTTCTTTCAAAATCTAGTATGGAATAGAACATTGTAGTTTGCTAGAAAAGCTCTTTCAAAGGTTGTGCAAAATGAAATAGATTATAGTTGGGGATCTGTGATTAAGGCATATTGTTTGGGTATGGTAGGTAGGGCACAAATAGTCATTACTTGTGGGATTAAAACAGATCATTTTCACAGATGTTTGGGCATGGTTGATCATCAACATTATAGGCTTTCATAGTATTCATTTAGATATAAATACTTAAAATTCTGCAAAGTGCCATTGTGTTGAATGGTATTTCTTCAGCTGCAAGTATGAAGCTTTGTATCTTAGTTATATTTGGGGCTGTTAGTGATCTCTTTAGACACATCACTAGACTTATATGTTAACTGTATGACGTGTGCAAATGTTATTCAGAGATATAATGCCTGATAGTTTACTATAGAGATATTTACAGATCCTTTCTATGGTATTGGTGTACTAGTTTTCAGTTACAACAATTCTCAAAGTGGTTCACAAGAATAACATCAGATCTCTAAATGGATTGCATTGCCCTCCCAATGATAGATCATTAATATAAGTTGCTGTGGACTTTGGATTGGGCAGTGGTTACTATCCTTCCCCCCCTTATATTTTTTCAGGTGTCATATTTTGAAATTTATTTGGATAAAATAAGGGACCTTTTGGATGGTGAGTACATTTCTTTTCATTTGAGGGAGAATAGGAGCAGTTTGAGTTGCAAGCAAGGTGTAATGAAACTTGGATCTTCTTCTGAACCAAAAGTTTGAATGGGAAGCATAATCAGTTGGATTTCTGTTCCAGCTGTATGTACACAAAAACAGATTTAAGTGTGCAACGGAGGATAAGAACCAGAATAATGAAGGCACTAATTTGAGGGAGTTTTTGAGGATTAAGAAAGACTTAAGAGTCTTTCTTAAGATGGGCCCACAAAGCAAATGAAACGTGAAGACAAAAGGGTAGAATAATTAGAGGATATAAATTAAGGAAATAATACTTCAGGCTGTAAACCAGAAGGAAGTTATTCTGTCCACGATTTCTGGCAGATTGCCTAGAGGCTAAGTATTATTGGGATATTAGATGTATATTGTACAGTGATAAATATAGAGGACTGGCTGTGGAAGATAATGGTATAGTAAAATTAATTTTAGTAAATAGCAGTTTATTTTATGCCTCTTGGATGTTACATAAGTATATAGCATCTGTATTGGTTTAGTAATTATTCAAATTTCTGAAAATATTGCTTGAAGGCCTTTTATAGCTTACTGTTGCAACCCTTATGCAGGACACAGTTGTAAGTTTTATAATGTTTATAATGGGTCAGAACCTTTCTAACATTACAGGTGGTTTATGTCTGGTTTAAAAGGTGTTCAGCAGACAGAAGTGTTCAGAATTATACATCTCACCCAGGGTTACTAGTTTTTGTTTAGTGCAAGGAACTATCTGTAATTTAATATAAATTAAATTTGTTATCTATTAAACTGTGTTAGAGTATTAATGTTGTACAAGCACACACTTGGGTGAAATTATTTTACCATATATACATATATATAACTTTATTTTTGATGATTAACCAGAAAATAGAACTTGGTGTTGTCATAGAAAGCTCAATAATAACAGCTTAAAAGGTTGCAGTAGTGCAGAAGGCAAATTCAGAATGGAAAAGTATTAGAAAGCAGACTATGTGTAAATGACGGATACAATGCTATCATAAAAATCCATGATGCAATCATATTTTCAGTAGGACAGTTCTGGTCACCTCATGTCAAAAAGCAGTGGTGAACTTTGGGCTTTTTTGAGCGATGTCCTGTGCAATACCAAAATTTGGCACCATCCCTCGCCTTCTGTCTTGTGTCATTGTTGCAGCGCCCCCTGTGGCGCACTCTCAGCTCAGCGCCCAGTGCGGACAAACCAATCACACTCCCCTGCGTCTGCAGAAAGGCTCGTTGTGTGGAATCTATACCTCTATGGAATGTCTGCCTTGAAAGGAAAGACTAAAAACTTCCTGGGTTAGCTGGGGGGGAGGGGGGAGCTAAGGAACAACAAAGTCTAGACAGTGATAAAATCCAAGGAGAATGTAAATGGATAAATGTTGCTGCATAACAGTAGAAGTTAAGAATTGCCAAGTGGAGCTGGCTGGCAATAGGTTTGTTACAGATAAAAGGAATTATTACTTCACGTGACTCAATTGCCCTATGACATTATTTCCACAGTACATAGTGATGACCGCTTAGCCTGGTTTAAAACAGGCCTATGCAAATTCATGGTCAATCAACAGCTGTTAACGAGGATTGCTAATTGAGACCTCCAGGTTGCAAGGAAGTGCTTGCTGAGTATCACTGCTGAGGAATAATGGGAGATGGCCGTTGTGATCATTCTATATTTGTGAGCTTTCTGCGGTTAAAAGAACACCGGAATAGCAAGTTTTATTTATTTGTTCATTCTGTAGCTTCTGACGAGGGTAACTCTCAATGCTTTTTTTTCTTTCAGTCTCTAAGACCAATCTTTCTGTGCATGAGGACAAAAACAGAGTACCTTATGTGAAGGTGAGTATAAAGACTACACAAGTATGTTGGCCTCCTTTACAAATCTTGTATATGTTATTTACCTTATGTTTATGTTTTCACAGGGCTGCACTGAACGTTTTGTATGTAGTCCAGATGAAGTTATGGATACTATAGATGAAGGAAAATCAAATAGACATGTAGCAGTTACAAGTAAGTTGTTTACTTTGTAAGAATTTTTTTTTTTTTTAAAGAGCGTCTCATGTTATCCTATTAACAAATTGCCAGTTCTTGTTCTGGGCATATAACTATAAAATTGTAAGTACATACAATATCAGTGAACTGGGTATTCAGTTTGCTTCAAATGGTTCCTTTCCCCCTTGGTGTTCTTCCTTCCGAAGTGTGTTCAGTTCTTCCAATTGCTTGGCAAGGCAGGAAATCCTGTGACTTCAGGGGAAGCTGTAACTCTTCTCTTCCTGTTGGAGCTTCTGTTCACTTCCTGCCTTTGCTCAGAATGCCTAATTGAACCCCTGTCTTCAGGATCCTTTTCACATATCTTTGGCATGTGCCAATTCTAATTTTTCAATGATTTTCCCTTCTTCATTTTCTTCAGTGCCTTTCTTCAGATATTAACATTTTTTAAAAAAATCTTTAATCCAAACTTTGAGTTTTCCTCCTCCATTTAGTGCTTATTCACTGTTTTCCTCTAGACCTCTTTTCTACTTCCCCCCAACCCCAGTTGCTATGGCCAACAGAAGGGAACAACTAAATGGGCCAACAGTGAATGGACAAAACCTGTGCAGACTGTCTGTAATGTACAGCAGCACTCAGCGATTGCGTCAGCATTGGCCCTGCCTCCACTTTTAGTAGCACAATCAGCCTCCATGGAATACTCAGAGCCCTCAAGTGACCATGGACTGAGACAAAATTCCCCAGCTGATGAGAGGGCTTTATGTTTTCATCAAGTTGCTTGGGGATGAAAGTATACTGGCAATGATAGTTTCAAAATCCAGTCTCCGCATCTTGCTTATAGGCTCTTTCTTTCCTGGCTGGTGATTGCCATTCTATCAATAAATTAAGAGAACTTGGAAAGAAGCTTTTGAGGGGAGGGGTGCCTCTTAGCAGGGAAAGAAGGGGACTTTGACTCTATTGTACTCCTTTTGACCTGTGGCCAGCATCTCAGGTGGCAAGCCATGTGACCTAAAAATGAAAAGACCTTGCAAGTCAAATGTGGCACCTGGATGGAGAAAATGCTGGTGTGTGCTGGATGTGGACATACATGTTCTACAGTAAATTATCACTGGTTTAATTTTCTGTCTAGAGCAACTATTCTGTCAACAATTGTTGAAAATTCATGGTCCAAGACAGGAAAGAGCTTGGAGCACCTTTGGATAGCAGCTTGGAGATAGCAGCTATGTTTCACACTTCTTCTGAAGCCCAGTTCCTTTTTTTACTGTCATAAGGATTAATCAGTGTGGCTGTATAAAAGCAACTTCATAATTTCATGTACTAGGCAGATCACTGCTGACTAATTCCATGTGGACATGTAGTTTGTTGCTATAGGTTTAACAATTGGCTTCTTCCCCTTTGATTATTAAGCACTTGTAATGCACAAACAGGTGAGGTTTGTTGCCAGAATGCATACTTACACAACTCAAATTTCGTTACAGACATGAATGAGCATAGCTCTCGAAGCCATAGCATCTTTCTCATTAATGTAAAGCAAGAAAATACTCAAACAGAACAGAAATTGAGTGGAAAGCTTTACCTTGTAGACTTGGCAGGTAGTGAAAAGGTAATAATACATTTATATTTTGAAGCTGATTGAACTGAGTATGTAATTGAAATAAATTGTGTTCCCAGTTTCAGTATTTGATCTTACTACACGCCCTAGTTTTCTACTGCTTCCGGAGTAAGGTGGTCATATTGAATTGGATTCAGGCTAAATTAGTTCCCTTTGAAATCAACGAGACTCAAGTTCAGCTAACTTAATATTCTTCCAGGTAAAATGTAAATATATTTACATCCCTTTACCAGTTTGTGAAGGCAAGTCATTTTTGCTTGACATCTGGGAAGTATTGTGTTTTCCATCTATTCCTTTTACAACAGATTATTTAGAATTGTGTAATGCCTTGGTAGCTATAATAAATGAACTTCCATTATCAACCATGAAAGTTGAGGAATACAGTGATAAATCCAGAGAATCTATACCAGTGAAAATGCAGAAGGAGCAGTATTGGTGATCTATTCACATTTATATTGAACAAGAGAGTGAGTGTAATTGATTGTCATCTTGCAGTTCCTATTTCCCTCTGCAGATTGTTTAGTAGTTGAGTCCTATAGTCATAATAATTTAACAGGGACCTTAGCAGCTGCAGCTATTTCATGTGGAG
The DNA here is from genome assembly GCF_964188305.1 of Podarcis bocagei. Lineage (NCBI taxonomy): Eukaryota > Metazoa > Chordata > Lepidosauria > Squamata > Lacertidae > Podarcis > Podarcis bocagei. The sequence goes on along the minus strand of NC_138137.1, from coordinate 42,578,654 downwards.
ACTACATATTATATTCTTACATGGGTTCAATAGTATAAATTAAAATGTCTGCAAGAGTCTGACAATTGCTTTCACTTACAAGAATGCTGGCACTCAGGGATTTTTTTTTTTTTACAATTTCATGAAAATCCATTTATTGTCTTGAACAAATTGCACAAGATTTGAAACCTTATTTAATTTAATCTACTAATTTTTCTATCATTTGGAATGCATAAAAGCTTGGCAGGGGGAGGAGGCTGAGGGGTTTCAGTGGGAAGGGGGTATAAGGAAGTCCATTACATAGTGTGGAGGCTTCTTTGAACCAAGGCAGGGGGTTGTAAAATTTATTTGTTTAAACTTTCTTACAACTGCCTACATTATTGCAGGTTAGTAAAACTGGAGCGGAAGGTGCTGTGCTAGATGAAGCTAAGAACATCAACAAGTCTTTATCGGCTCTTGGAAATGTAATTTCTGCTTTAGCTGAAAACAGTGTAAGTGTATTTCTATTCTGAAAACATTTGATGAAATTACTCATCGGGATGAGCACAGTGCATATCTGAAGAAGTTTAGCAGATTAAGTGTTCAGTGATGTTGTAGTTGTTAAATACACAGCAGCATTTATGTGACATGGGCCACATTTGCATGTAATGCTAGGCCATGGTTTAGCACTAAGCAGAAGTGCCTGAATGAGTCTGAGCAGTGTCGGACTTGGACACTTCCTCCTCCCCTTTGTCCCTTGAAGAAGGCCATAAGGAGGACTTAGCAAAGTTAAGTTTCACTTTTATGGCATTTGAACCATAGATCCTAGTTTCAAAAGTTATGGTTAGTTTAGTAAGCCAGCCTTAGAACCTATGGTTTGAAGTTGGCTTGAAATGAAACCAGGGTTTGTTTTAAACCCGGACCTCTGGCCTGAATTTAAAACTAAACTAGGACCCTTTAAAAGTGAAGCTAAACTCTGATGTTCCACTTTCACAGGGCTTTGAAGAAAAGTGTGTAAGTTCAATGTTTCACTCAAGTAGGCTTGTCCACATAGTGCCAAACCATGGTTTAGTATTACGGGCGAATCAACCATATGTATACTGTATTGACCAAAAATATGTTATATAGAAGTTCAGGCTTTCTTGGTTAATGAACATAAAAATATTAGGTACTGCTTTAGCTTTACAAAGCAAAATGCATATGTAGAAACTTAGTTCATAAAATAGTTCAATAAATCACATTAAGGCCATCTTCCTTTCTTTTTTGTTATTTGCAGAATTATGTTCCATATCGTGATAGTAAAATGACCAGAATCCTTCAAGATTCATTAGGTGGCAACTGTAGAACCACAATTGTTATTTGCTGCTCTCCATCATCTTATAATGAATCTGAAACAAAATCTACCCTGTTGTTTGGTCAAAGGTGAGTAATGAGGTTAAAACTAACTTCTAGAGCACAGTCCAAAGTGCGAACCCATGGAAACAAACTGTAGACTTCCCACAAAGTTCTAGTAAGCTGTTGTTCATAATGATTGTCCATGTGCATGCTATATACATTCACACATCAATTTATTTGTATGCTGCCTTTCCATATGCTCAAGGTGGCTTACAGTGTGAAAAAATACATAACTACAAACATAACAAAGGTAGCCATAAATAATAAAACATCAAAAAGTGCACAACCAAATTGAACCATTTCCACATAAATAAAAATATCTAAAATAAAGATACAAAAAACAAACATCAGCAACCCATCCCCCACAATCCCCCCCCCCCAATACAACACCCCAGCCCAATAATCTGTTCAGCAGCCTCAGCTTTTGTAGCTGAAGTCAGGGGCCCTCCCTCCCAGTCCAAGTGTAAAAGGCCAGCAGGTCTTCCACAGCCAATATGCTATTGAAAGCAAGCAATGCTTTGCTTAATATAAGTCACTATAGAGCTCTACAAATGGACTGATGATGTGCTTTCTGGAATATATTATTGGAGATTGATGCATTATTGCCCTGCAGAGTCATTGTTGACATTGTTTGATTTGCTGAGTTGGTGTCTGGACTCATTAATGGTCTGGATGAGTCAACAAACTGCTGTTCAGATTGGGACACTTAGTGGACAGTTCCTCTGTTCAGATGGGTGAAATGTATCATGTTCAAGATGGGGTTACGATCTTCTAGAAGGAGCAGATGTGCAGTTTGGATACAACACTGTCTTTGCAGGCACAAGTGGCTTCAGTGGCATGGAGTGCCTTCTAATTCTGATCGTCTCTTACTCTTATATTGACAGTGATAGCATGACTTCAGTTGTCTATGCTTTGGTAACCTCCAGGTTGGACTTCTGCAGTTCATTGTTTGTGGAACTGTCCTTAAAGATGGCTTTGAGACTACAGCCAGCGCAAAAAGGCATGTCTGCTAGATTTGTAACTGAAGCAAGAAGATGGGAACATATAACACTAGTTCTGGCCTGACTGCATTGGTTGCCAATTCGTTTCCAGGCACAGAACAAAATGCTGGCTTTGACCTTTAACTTAAGCCTTATATAGTTAAAGGCCATTATGCCTATACAGCCACCTCTCTGCATATGAACCTGCCTGGGCCCTGAGATCATTTGATGCCTTCTCTGTGTGCTACCTCTAAAGCAGGTCCGGAGGGTGACTATGAAAGAGTGAGTCTTCTCTGTAGTATGGGGAAGGAATAGGCATTCTTTGTTTATGGGGCAGGAATTCCAGGGGGCCTGCTTGGTGTCAAACCTGTCATCATTATGGTACCAGGCAAAAATGTTTTTGCTTCCCCTGGAATTTGGGCAGCACCAATGATAGTATTATTATTCAACTTTTGCTTGATTGTAAATTGCTTCAGAATGTTTTTAGTGGGAAACAATACATTACCCCAAACCTAACCTTAAGCTTATTAACAGCTGCAATCTTACTCTTATCTGCAGATAAGTTATAGTTGCAGATAACATTTAAGGTTAATGTTTCCTGCTGTATGACTGCCTTGTGCTTCTGTCTCTGCTTGAATCACATGCAAAATGAACTTGGTGTCTAAATGGTTTTTTCTAAGGAAAGAAAATATAGCAGCTGTATCTGAAATTGTGGGTGGGTGGAATATGGATGATAGTTTAATTTCTTAGAAAAGGTCTTTAGGCTGTAGATCAAAGTTTAAATATTCTATACAGTGGTGCCCCGCAAGACGAATGCCTCGCAAGACGGATAACCCGCTAGACGAAAGGGTTTTCCATTTTTGAGCTGCTTCACAAGACGAATTTCCCTATGGGCTTGTTTCGCAAGACGTTTTCGTCTTGCGAGTGTTCCGATTTTTTTCCGCTCCCCCCCCCCTTTTCTAAGCTGCTAATAGCCTTTTAGCCGCTAAGCCTTTAATAGCCGCTAAGCCGCTAATAGCGCTAAGCCGCTAATAGGGTTGCTTCGCAAGACGAAAAAACCGCTAGACGAAGAGACTCGCGGAACGGATTATTTTCGTCTTGCGAGGCACCACTGTACAGAAAAAAATTAATTACCTTGTGAGCTGACTAGTAACCCTGTATTCAGTTAGCATGGCTAACATGTACTTTACCTTTATAGAGCCAAAACTATCAAGAACACAGTGTGTGTCAATGTAGAACTAACTGCAGAACAATGGAAGAAAAAATATGAAAGGGAAAAGGAGAGAAACAAGACACTTCGCAACACAATACAGTGGCTTGAGAATGAGCTGAATAGATGGCGTAATGGTGAGTTATGTCACAGATCTTCACAGCCATGTTAGCTATACATTATTATAATGTGTGGCAGTAAATTCCACTTTTGGTCACCGTACAGCAAATTAATCTAAAGTCTTGATCGCAAAGCTGGAAAAATCCCAGACCTGTGGGAACTGGAATACTGCAAGATTTCCCCCCAGCTTAGTGTTGAGGCTAAATGTTCTTGTGACAATTGATCAGTTTAAAGATCTTTTACATTAAGGACCAAGTTCTAATAACTTTGTATTTCAAAAACTGCATTATTTGTTGGGCTACTCTTGAGATTGGAACAGAAGCTGCATCTGGGGCAGAACGTGGTGACTTGGTTGCTTGTGGAGACAAAATACTGTCAGCATACAACACTTTGGCTCGAGGGGACTGTTTTGGCTTGATTTGCACTGGCTGTCATGTGACTCTGCTACCAGGACAAGTTTAAGGTTCTGGTACTAACATGTGTCTCTTGCACATTCCAAACTCCCCAGAAGCCCACTCCACAGTGTGGAGCTATTCTATGGCTGCTCCTGTTCCATAGAATAGCAATTCTGTCAAGGTACAACAGGTGTCCACTATCTGTACTTTCCCAAAACAGCCAAAGACATTTTTGTTACAACAGGCATACTAGGTTGTGGCTATGAGTATCTATTTTGTATCGTATTAGCTTTGTATCTGCTACTTTTTGCTGTTTTTATTGTACACTGCTTTGATACAATTAGGTAGACTAGTGTTTAATAAAATCATCATATCTATTGATAATATCAGAGTTGCAGTATTCAACCCAGTGGACTCGTATTTTGTGTCCAAATGTACACAATTTTCAATGAAATTCTCATGCTACCTAAGGTGACCTAATGTTGACTTAGTTTGCAAAGATATTTCAGACAAGAGTGATGATGCATTTGGTAATTTTGTTTTAAAGGAGAGACTGTGCCTGTTGATGAGCAGTTTGACAAAGAAAAGGCTAACTTGGAAGCATTTGCAGTGGATAAGGATATTACTGTTACTAATGAAACTCCAACTGCTACTGTTGGAGTGATTGGAAACTTTACTGATGCTGAAAGGAGAAAGTGTGAGGAAGAAATAGCTAAATTATACAAACAGCTAGATGACAAGGTATGTCTTTAAATTTTAATGTACTTTAAACTAAGAACTGCCATACTTTATCAGAAATCAAATTGTTTCATTCAATGTAATTGAGCAGATAGCTATTTCTCTTTGTCAAGAGTAAATTGCCAGCCTAAGATCTGAAATTGATAGTGCAATCCTGTATATGTCTACTTAGCAATAAGCCCTATTGAGTTCAGAGGGATTTGCTGCCAGGCACTGTATTTAGGATTGTAACCTAACTGTATTTTAGCACTTCGTTGCTAAGCATGATCATGTAGAGGGATTGTGAAAATCATGCTAAGGATACAATAAGTTGGCTTAAAAAAATACAGTGGCTAAAAGTTAATGAATTGAAAATAATTTTGTCCTCCTTATGGAAAAGTTTTTACCCTCCCAGGTTATTTTGGCTATACCCAATCTTTTGGGCACATACAGTGGCATTCTTGACTCCTGTGGTTTTCTGTTGGTTACAAAACAAAACTTCCATGCCATATCAATCAGTTCAGATTGAAAAGGGGATTGCCATTTGGCACGAGGAGATGCCAAATGCCAAAGACCTCTTGTGCTGAATTATTCACAAAGTGTTTTGGATCTTGACTGTTCTCTCTAAATTTTGTGGCAGGATCAACCCATAACAATCTGTGACACTTTTACTGAATTCTAGAGTGAGCACATTTTTCTTTCTTTAAAAATTCAGGATGAAGAAATCAATCAGCAGAGCCAATTGGTAGAAAAGCTAAAAACACAGATGTTGGATCAGGAAGAGGTGAGCTTTGATCTTTTAGTTAATTGTGCATATTGCAAGAATACAGAGCAAAAAAGTGCAGTGTATATAATTCATTGCTCTTAGGAATAATACTGTTACTGAAATACAAAAAAGTAACTGCTACACTTCAGAAAGGTATGCCATCCTGAGATTAGGCTACTGATTTTAAAAGGGATTCTGTTATTCTGTATAGTGTCTTCAGGGGCATCACTGTCAGTCACAAAATATCAGAGCCTTCCAGGATTTAAAGGAGTAGTCAGTGTCCTTATTGAATTTTGGTGTACGCTGCTTAGTTACAGCCTAAAGGAAATGTGGTGTTTGCTTACCATATTTATGTGCTGCCTGATCACCAAAGCTTTCTATGTGGCCTGCAATAACAGTTAAGAACACAAATGCAAAAATAAAAAGCACTAAATATTCACAGCTGTTAAAACTCCAGAAGTATCCAAGGGGTCTATAAATCATTAAGAGATTGAGAAGTCTGGGAAAATCTAAAGCTCATCACCTGATGCTGGAAAGACCACACAGGAAAGATGGCTGGGGGTCTAATGGTGAAAATGCCGTTCTCTATCAGCCACCTGCTGCACCTCATTTGGGGATCTTTTGAGGACCTTTAGAAGGGCCTCAAAAGTTACAGGTAGGCATAGGTGGGGCTCAACAACAACAAAATTATAAATATCAGAAGCAGCTAATTACATAAAGATTTCTAAATGAGCAAATTGTGATGATTTTTACAGTCTAGGAAACAACTGCTTAAAAAAACACAAGTAACATAACCTTTTGTGTGTAGCTTCTAGCATCTACCAGGCGGGACCAAGACAATATGCAAGCTGAACTAAATCGGCTTCAAGCTGAAAACGATGCCTCTAAGGAGGAGGTAAAAGAAGTTCTCCAAGCCCTTGAGGAGCTGGCTGTCAACTATGATCAAAAGTCTCAGGAAGTGGAAGACAAGGCAAAAGAATATGAGATGCTTAGTGAGGAGCTGAATCAGAAATCGGTAAGAAACCACCTTTTTTTGTTGCCGGTCCAAATGGTTTTACAGCTATTAATGAACTGAAACTCTTTTCTCATTGGGCTTTTAAAAAGATAATTACATGCCATATTCTCAATGTTCAAGTTACAATAAAGGATATCCTGACTAAATATCAGGAAGAACTTTCTGACAGTAAAAGCTGCTACACAATGGCTCCCATGACAGGTAGTGGACTCTCCTGCCTTTTTAAACAAAGGTTTGGATGCCCATCTGCCATGGATGATCTAGTTGAGGTTCCTGCATTACAGGGGGTTGGACTATATGACCTTTTGGATTCCTTCCAACTGTACAATTGTATGATTCTATATTCATACGCCATTATATTCTGACATGATTTTAACACAATTTGATTAAAAAATTGAAGGTTAACAACTGTAAACAAACATGTACATTTCAAGGTTTGTCATCCTATCTTGAGATCCCCATGTGGTTGGCTCAATGTAAACGTGTATAACACAGTGGACTTGCTCTGTCTTGTCTGATTTCCATTCCCTAGCTGTGAAACACACCATAGTATCTGCATCTACCTAGGGCAGCATCAGGAGTAAGTTAGACTCCAACTTCTATCAGCCCCAGCCAGCATGGCCAGTGGTCAGGGATGTTGGAAGTTGTAGTTCAGCAACATTTAGATGACCACAGATTCCCATTTCTGTCCTAGAAGGTTATTGACACTACTACTTATAACACTACAATTTGGAAAGCATGTATTTGTAGAAAAGGTCACTCCTTTTGGTTAAGGATATGCATTCTTCAACTTCTACTGATGTTCTTGAGATTGACAGATATCTTGGTTGACTCTGGTTATTTAAATTGTTTTCTGGTTAAGCATACACATATTCTTATTATTACTGGCATATGTTATTTATTTGATCCACACTTCTCTCACTCCAGGTAACTTTAGCTAGTATAGATACAGAACTTCAGAAACTTAAAGAAATGACCAATCACCAGAAAAAACGAGCAACAGAAATGATGGCATCTCTTCTAAAAGATCTTGCAGAAATAGGAATTGCTGTGGGAAATAATGATGTGAAGGTAAGATGAGCTATATTATATTCTCCTGAGATTATTTTTTTAAAAAAATGTTATATAGGTAAATTAAGCATGTGCTTCCTTGTCCCTTCTGTACCATTCAAGCATTTAAAACAACCGTGACAGTGTCCGTGAGTGTTTGTTGTGTAGCTGGTGCTTACAATTAATAAAGAATGGCTGTCTTGGGCTCCTCTTCTGTAAAATTGTACTGACTTTGATTAATTTGCAAGCAAATATTTGAAGCAGGGTATTTGGGAAAGATTGGGTGGGTGGGTGGGTGGGTGGGAGATTTGCTTGCTTGCTTAGTTGTGGCAGCAGCAGTTTCTTTGAACCAGACTCCTCACAGGAACAGATTCCTGGAAGCATATAACTCAACTGCTGAGGGAGCTGCACTGGTTGCTGACTTGCTACTTGGTCTGCTTCAGGGTTCATGAACCCTTAAATAATTTGGCCCAAAGTACATTGAGGGTCATTAAAAACCTGATTGGGCACTTCTGGTGGTTCTCCACACCCCATAGAGACTAAGCATTTAGTGTGTGGCAGGCCGTGCCCTGTGGAGCTCACTGCCTATAGAAGTTTGGCAAGAACTGCTCCTGCCTTTTCTGTTTATACAGACCTTCACGATACGCAAAAATAGTGCACATTTGTTGTGATGAGGGGTGTCATTTTGTCACAATCCTAGTTTAAAGCAGATCTTTCTACAAATAAGTCATCTGGCATGCACATAGATCTAGTTGCTAAATAATATATTGAACTGTGAATGTGTCACATGATTTTCTAATATTAAAAATGTTTTGAACTAAAAACTTGTTCCTTCTCAGCAACCAGAAGGAACTGGCATGATAGATGAGGAATTCACAGTTGCAAGGCTCTACATCAGTAAAATGAAATCTGAAGTGAAAACTATGGTAAAACGGTGTAAGCAGTTAGAAAGTACACAGACGGAGAGCAATAAGAAAATGGAAGAAAATGAAAAAGAACTAGCGGCCTGTCAGCTCCGTATCTCACAGGTAAATGAAATGGTTTGGCTCTGACAGTTAATGTCATTTTTGCTTCTTTATTCCAATCTTAGCTATGTGTTTTATAAGTAAGTAAAAGTGCACTTCTTAAATTATAATCATCACAAGTGGAACCTATAACAAAATGTACTGTTGTGAAGTGTTGTTGTTCAGAAGTTCAGCTGCTCCGTTCCATTCCCCCTTCCCTTTTCCCCTTCAGCAGTCAGTCCTCATGGAGCTATTTTTGAGGTTTTCCTAAACATTTTTTTGTACTTCTGCAAGCCCCAAATCTCCTGATACCTCCCTCTTGTGTGTGAGTTATCCCACTTTAGTTGCCGAAACAATGACTGTCACAGCCTCAACACTGGAAATAATAGGAATTGTTTTTTGCTTGACCAATAAGCATTAGAGTGAACTGATTAATATAAGCAGTTCACTTTGCTTTCATATATTTTCTACAATATGCATGACTAATTTGGGCTACAACATTTCAACAGCTTTTCAGGATGAATTTTGAAATTTATATCTAGTGACCGGATGCTTATAGGTACTAGTTTTCCATCTTGGATGCAAAGGTTTGCTGATATAGTGGGTCTCATGCTTCGTATACAAAGGCAAGAGCTATATCAGATGCAAACTACTTACAACACATGCAGTCAACATCAAAACCACTGGTCAACTTCAAAAGGCAGCTAGAAGTCAACTGTGTCAGGAACTGGCTTTCATATTTTGGGCAATGTATAGGATTTTGCCACCATGTCAGCCCACATCATGTAAAGAACATTTACTCTTGAAGCTTTTAATATTGAAGCAAGCTAGTTGTACCTTAAATGTTAGTTGAGATAGAGAAATTGATCAAACTTTATTATTTTGGAGAATTAAATGACTGCAGCTTGTGATATGCAGTTCCATATATAGTACTTCAGTATATGCTTCTACAGATATATATCCTAGTCTTGCCATGTAACTGTGAAGTTTACAAGCTGATTAAGTTTATTTTCACATGTAGCTTCTATAATTTCAATTCTTGTTTTCACCCTGAAAGCATGAAGCCAAGATCAAGTCACTTACAGAGTACCTTCAGAATGTGGAACAGAAGAAAAGACAGCTTGAAGAGTCTGTGGATTCGCTTAATGATGAGCTAGTCGAACTTCGAGCACAAGGTATTAATTGCTTTACTATATGCTTAATGTTTAAGGAGCATGAACTGTGAACTGGTCTTCAGCAAGCTGTTTGTCTCACACTTCTGTAATATGGGGAAGATACTAAGAAATATGCTGTGTATGTAAGGATTAAATGTACCTGTGAAATGTTTTGATCACTTATGAAAAGGGTTCTGTAAAAACGTTACATTGCTAAGTTATACTTGAGAGCTCCCTAGAGGCATCAACTTGGCCATAATTGGAATTGGGATACCTGACAAGATAGGTCACTGGTCTGATCCTGTACAGTTGTTATGTTCTTCTGTAAGGTGCATAATATTTTAGGTGTGGCATGCTATGGTCTTGCAACAGTCTGAGGTTGTGAATCCAGTAAATTTGTCTGTGTCCTCTAACTAAATGCTCTTTTCTTCACTAGAAAAAGTTCATGAAATGGAGAAGGAACATCTAAACAAGGTTCAAACAGCAAATGAAGTCAAGGCAAGTAAACTTCGGATATGTTTTAATCAATAATTCAAAAGTAGTTTCTTCAAAAATGCAGTCACTTATGATGATGTAACATCAAAATATTTGGTTCTTTAGCAAGCTGTTGAGCAGCAGATTCAAAGTCACCGTGAGACTCATCAGAAGCAGATTAGCAGCCTCAGAGATGAGGTTGAGGCGAAGGAGAAACTAATTACTGAACTGCAAGAGTAAGTTTTGCAACTACTGCATGTGTCTTTGTGGGAGGGCAGAGAACAGCTTTTTCAAAAATAAACTTCTAAAGGTGCAGTCCTTACTATGTGTATTCAGAAGTAAATTGAATTCAGATTGACTTTCTCTCAGATAAATGGGTTTAGGATTGCAACCTAAGTCTTATAAATGTGTTATTCACTTTCATTTATTTACATAAAAATCCAGCTTGTGTTCAGGCATGCAGTGTACCTCAGCAAGAATAGAAATATCCTTATTTTATGTAACTGTAAGCCTTGGTTCATGGCTCATTTTGCACCTTTCTTTCCTAATGAGATAGGAGCTTAATGTTAGTGCCAAAAATGTAAAATTCATTCCAGTATTGACATAGTGTTTTTAGAAAGGCTTTATTTTTAGGGTTTCTAAATTTGGCTATCAGTTATAGAATTGTTTGTCAATTCTAATGGTACACTGTGGGTTCCAACAGAATTTTTAATCTGATCCCATCCCAGTCTAATGTGCATGTTTTGGCAACTAATAATATGTCACAAGATTGAAGTGCTGGTTTTGTGGAAATCTCTCACATCATAATTACATGTTTTTTATTCTGTGTTAGTCAAAATCAGAAGATGATGCTTGAGCAGGAACGGCTCAGAATTGAACATGATAAACTGAAAGCTACCGATCAAGATAAAAGCAGGAAACTGCATGAACTAACGTAAGTAAGAACAATAATGTGGACAATCTGGTTGGTCAAATCAAACGTTGATGTGTGGACACAGTGTATTCATTCTGGCATACTGTTTTGAGCAGAAAGGTTCCATAATTTTTGCCTATGTAATTTACCTATGAATGAACATTAGCAACTTTTAGAAAGGTATTTTAAAAAAATAAAAGCTAATTAGGAAGTCTGATGCGACCCTGTATAGGAGTTCCCAACGACTGTAATAGCATCTGTTCTCAAAAATCAAGAGCTGTTAGATGCAGATTTGGATCTTAGATCAATATTTACTGAAATGAAATTGGAAGGATAGGATGGTCTAAAGTTTTAAATACGGACATGCTTGAAGCATAGAGGCTATATAAGTTGTATAATGCAATATCTGTCTTTCAAAATCCCATTAATCTTAGTATATAGACAGTTTATAGTATGCATTTGCAACATTCTGTATTTAGAAGTTTCTTTTCATAGTTTTCCCCTGTCCTGTGTAAAGATAGATGTAATATTGTGTTTGATGAGCTCAGCATATTAATAAATTATATATAAAGAGTTAGAGGAAGGAAGTGAAAGAGGCACATCTAATATTTACTCTCCACTTCCATGTTTATAAAGTGACCAAGAAGGTTAATTCCATTTCAGCCACTTTCACATGCTTTGCTCAGCATTTGAAGCATTCCCAAAACTAAAATAAAAGTTCATTTCCCCAATAAGCCTTCTTCCTCCTGAGCCAACAGGTTAGTTGGCTTTTACAAATGTACTCTTTGTTTGAAGGATAATTGGTCAGACAGTTTTTAATCACATTACAAATATTTTTCATCTTACACGTATATCTTACTTACACAATCACAACTTTGCACAGTTTGGGGGAGAAATAAATAAATGGGGAGCTGAGGAAACGCACTCTCCATTTATTTATTTATTTATTTACACACACTTGTGCAAAGCTGTGATTGTGGGTTTATCTGGCTCTTGGAAAGTGGCACAAGGGCTTTGGCAGCATCCTAGATCCCTCCTACCTCTTTGCAAAGATGGGCAAGCACTTCCTAGGCTTTGAGAAGGAGGTGATTTCTCTGGCAAGGCCCTCATGCCTCTTTCCTGAAGCCAATCAAGCAGCCCTCCATCGTGTGTGTGTGTGTGTGTGTGTGTGTGTGTGATTCAGGGGTTCTGGGTTTTACATGGTTTTGCATATATTCGTGGACCCCCAGAACTGAACCCTCACATAAGATGCAAGTTGCCTGCCTGTTACATTGTGCATTATCAACACCACATGTTAAAATACAGTGGGTATACAGTGGTACCTCGCAAGACGAACGCCTCGCAAGACGGAAAACCCGCTAGACGAAAGGGTTTTCTGTTTTGGAGGCGCTTCGCAAGACGAATTTCCCTATGGGCTTGCTTCGCAAGACGACAGCCCATAGGGAAATATCCGGGACAGCGGGGAAGCGCAGCGCGTCTTCCCCACTGTCCTCGGACCTCCTCTGAAGCCGGGCGGTGGGGCGGGAACGCCTCCTCCCGCCGCCGCCGGGCTTCGGAACGATGCTCCAAAGCCGGGCGGCGGGGAGGGAACACCCGCCCCCGCCGCCGGGCTTCGGAACGGTGCTCCAAAGCCGGGCGGCGGGGAGGGAACACCTTCTGAAGGCGGGCGGGGGGGCGAAAGTCTTTGCTCCCCCCTGCCTGCCTGTCCCGGAGGGCTTTTGAAGGCAGGCGGGGGGAGCAAAGACTTTCGCCCCCGCCCGCCTTCAGAAGAGGTCCAGGACCTCTTCTGAAGGCGGGCGGGGGGCGAAAGTCTTTGTCCCCCCTGCCTGCCTTCCCAGGGGCTTTTAAATCGCCCCGGACAGCGGAGAAGTCCTCCGCTGTCCCGGGGCGATTTTAAAATGCCGCCCGCCAGCATTTTAAGATCGCCCGGACAGGGGAGAAGTCCTCCGCTGTCCCGGGGTTTTTTAAAATGCTGGGGGTGGGAAGAAAAGCCCTTGTCCCCCCCCCCCCAGCCTTCAGAAGAGGTCCGGGGACAGACTGTCCCCGGACCTGGTCTGAAGGCGGTTTCCCTAGGAACGCATTAATTGATTTTCAATGCATTCCTATGGGAAACCGTGCATCACAAGACAAAAAACTCGCAAGACGAAGAGACTTGCAGAACGAATTAATTTCGTCTTGCGAGGCACCACTGTACTCTGTTCCTCTTTTGATTGTGGCCTCCAAATTATTGAGACTTACTTCAACCCAGCACTTCTGGGCTTCAGAATGTGGGCAGAGATTGTTTGTCCAATTGAAGTTTTATTTTATAGTTCTGTTTTTAAAAGTGGAAGCAGCTGTCTATGTGTGATGTTTCATCCTTCTTAGATGCTTTGAACTATTCTACTTAGGGCTAGATACGGGAAGAATAGTAGGTAATACATTTTTGTTCACTTTAGGGTTATGCAAGATAGGCGAGAACAAGCAAGGCAAGACTTGAAAGGCTTAGAAGAGACTGTGGTAAGCTAAATATTCAGAAAGTATCTTTCAGATTCTTGAATTTATCACCTAAAAATGCTACAGTTTGCCATCTTTCTGTTCCTAGGCAAAAGAACTTCAGACCTTGCACAATCTTAGGAAACTCTTCGTTCAAGATTTGGCTACCAGAGTTAAGAAGGTAATGCCCAGTTCTTCATTTTAGAAACTATTGCTATTTTTTGTGCTAATTCCTTGGGGATCGAAACTCAGATTGCCTATCTTATCTCCATAGAGTGCAGAGATTGACTCAGATGACACAGGGGGCAGTGCTGCCCAGAAACAGAAAATTTCCTTTCTTGAGAATAATCTTGAACAGCTCACAAAAGTCCACAAACAGGTAAACTGAAATATATTCTTATATCTGATCTATTTCCATGGCTTTATAAAAGCTTATCCATGCTGTACATACTGAAGTTCTTTGGCTCACAAGTTTTATCTCTTAAAGTTGCCACACGTTGCCCTATTCAAGTAAACGTGCTACTGAGTAAAAATCAAGAACTCTTTGGCCAAATTTAACTACCTTGATTGCCATGCTTTCTTTCATATGACTTGCCAACATCCTACTACATCTAATCATGCAGTAGAAGAGAGAAGAGGGCTAAAAAAGGTAAAGGACCCTTGACAGTTAAGTCCAGTCGCAAATGACTCTGGGGTTGCGGCGCTCATGTTGCTTTACTGGCCGAGGGAGCCGACGTTTGTTCGCAGACAGTTTTTCCGGGTCATGTGGGCAGCATGACTTAGCCGCTTCTAGCAAAACCAGAGCAGCGCACTGAAACGTCTTTTACCTTCCCGCCGGAGCAGTACCTATTTATCTACTTGCACTTAGACATGCTTTCGAACTGCTAGGTTGGCAGGAGCTGGGACTGAGCAACGGGAGTTCACCCCGTCGCGGGGATTCAAACCGCCAACCTTCCGATCGGCAAGCCCTAGGCTCAGTGGTTTTAGACCACAGCGCCACTTGCGTCCCTAGAGAATCCCAAGGAAACATTGCAGCAATTAGTTGCACCCATGCCTCTCAAGGAGGCTATTACTATGGAAAATTTAGGTAGGGGTTAGCTCTGAGAAAATATTTTATTTTTATTCTGGATACTTTAACTTTACCTGGAATTCTTTGTTAGTTAAAGTGCTGTTCAAAGTAACTATGGAGTAAAAGGATTTGCAAAGGCTTTAATTCCCGCAGTCCAGATTTAACATAGCTCTATATGAAACATATATTTCTACGCACAGCTGGTACGTGATAATGCAGATCTTCGCTGTGAGCTTCCGAAACTGGAGAAACGACTTAGAGCTACAGCTGAGCGAGTTAAAGCTTTGGAGTCAGCGCTAAAGGAAGCCAAAGAGAATGCATCTCGTGATCGCAAGCGTTACCAACAGGAAGTAGATCGTATTAAGGAAGCTGTGAGGTCAAAGAACATGATCAGAAAGGCACATTCTGCGCAGATTGGTTAGTAGATAAAATGGGAGCATTAACAGTGCTAGTTTGGTCCTGAATTCAATTATTGATCCCTTGTTCTTGGTTCACTTAGTGCTACACCTGGATCTTAGAATGTAGGTAGATCACTTGCATATCCATAAATTCTATTGATTTGTCCATTGACCAGATTATCTGAAGTTGTTACTTGTATAGTCTAGAAATTAGGACATTAGTTGCTTGAAGTAGTACAATTTAGGATTTAGATACTTCTGGAGTGCAAGTACATGTTACAACGAAACTTTCACAAGCTTAATATGTGAGGGTTGTTGATCCTGTTAGTATTGCATACTATAATAAGTTTTGTTATAGTTATGTATATGCATATTCCACCTTTCAGAATAGAAATATTTCTACAGGTAAAATCAAAATACTTTAATCAAATCACTATGGAGCATTATAAAAAAAACAAATCAGGATGGTTACTACAGGACATAAAATTTGTAACTTGTATTCTTGCACAGTTATGGAATGGGTATGATAGTTTCAGAATTTCATCGTGGTTGGGTGTTTGTTATAGGTGCAAGAAATATTTATAGATCTAGGGTGGAATTCAGCATTATTATGAGCGTTCTATCCATGCAGACATGCAGCTTGCCAGCCAGGTTAATTCGCCACTCCTTCCCCAGTGTATTGTTTTAAAGGTTCTTCTGACCCCTCTGAGCCAATTGCAGGGGCACACAGTGGGAGGAGAGGGGTGGGAAAGTCCCATTGAGCAAGCAGGTATCCTTGCACAGGGCTTCTCCTGAAAGGGCGCGTTAGGTGATTCCTGCCCAGAGAACCCATTTTTTTAAGAAAACTTGCTTAGAAGGCAGTATAGTAAATATTAGTAACAATAAAGAGTTGCAAAATCTTTGGCTCCTTAAAAGTGTTAACGAATTCATTGGCAAAAACTTACACTGATTTAAGTCTGCTTGGTCAGATGTATGAAATAACCATGATGCACAAATGTTTGTACGATAATAACTTTTTTGGTCATTAAGTTACTACAAGACGATAAGTTTGCAGCAAAAACAACAAACATGCATATTCCTTTGGAAATAAAATAACAATGACGTATCAATAAACCAGCACAGCTGAATTGTTTAAAAACTTGACTTGGCTTTACCTTTAACATTTGCATTTGTTTCATGCAGCTAAACCTATTCGCCCTGGACAGCATCCAGCAGCTTCTCCAACTCATCCAAGTGCAATTCGTGGGGGAGGTGCTTTTACTCAAAACAGCCAGCCAGTGGCCCTACGTGGAGGTGGAGCGCGGCAGGAGAAGGCATGAATTTACATTATCAAGGTTGGCAGTTAACTATTCCATTTAATATCCTGTCTTCAGTTTAAAATGTTTGGTAGTTTCAAGGAAAATAGGGAATATGATTGTTTAAATACAGTACAGTGGTACCTCGCAAGACGAATGCCTCGCAAGACAAAAAACTCGCTAGACGAAAGGTTTTTCCGTTTTCGATTTGCCTCGCAAGACGAATTTCCCTATGGGCTTGTTTCGCAAGACGAAAACGTCTCACGACTTTGTTTCCTTTGTCTAAAAACAAAGACATGTTTTGTTTATAAAGTTAATTTATTTTCCCTTCAATTTTTGAACTGCTCTTTACAGTATGTGTGACTTTAAAGAGCAGTTAATAAACTGTTGTTGTACCAAATTTGGCTTTGTTTGGACTTTTTTTGACCATAGGAACGCATTAATTGATTTTCAATGCATTCCTATGGGATTTCGTGATTCGCAAGATGAAAAATTCGTTAGACGACAAAACTTGCGGAACGAATTAATTTCGTCTTGCGGGGCACCACTGTACAGTGGTACCCCGCAAGACGAATGCCTCGCAAGACGGAAAACCCACAAGAAGAAAGGGTTTTCTGTTTTGGAGGCGCTTCCCAAGACGAATTTCCCTATGGGCTTGCTTCGCAAGACGAAAGCCCATAGGGAAATCTCCGGGGACCTCTTTTAAATGCTGGCGGTGGGGAGCAAAGCCTTTCCCCCCCTCCGGCCTTCAGAAGAGGTCCAGGAAGGCCGGCGGGGGCCGAAAGGCTTTGCTCCCCACCGCCAGCATTTTAAAAGCAGTCCGGGATAGCAGGGAAGTGCTTCCCGCTATCGCAGACGGCTTTTGAAGGCAGGCGTGGGGGAGCAAAGACTTTCGCCCCCCGCCCGCCTTCAGAAGAGGTCCTGGACCTCTTCTGAAGGCGGGCGGGGGGCGAAAGTCTTTGCTCCCCCCTGCCTGCCTTCCCGGGAGAGCGGAGAAAGGCAGCGCCTTTCTCCGCTGTCCCGGACGGCTTTTGAAGGCAGGGGGGGGAAGACTTTCGCCCCCCGCCCGCCTTCAGAAGAGGTCCAGAACCCTTCGCTGCCGACCCCCAGCATTTTAAAAGCCCCCGGGGCAGCGGAGACTTCTCTGCTGTCCCGGGCGATCTTAAAATGCTGGCGGGCGGCAGCGAAGCTTTCGCTGCCACCCACCAGCATTTTAAAATCGCCCCGGGACAGCGGGGGCTTTTAAAATGCTGGCGGGCGGCAGCAAAGCCCTCCTGTCCCCGGAGCTTGCGGGGCGGGAGGTGGGGAGAACGGCTTTTCTTCCCACCGCCAGCCTTCAGAACAGCCTTCTGAAGGCTGGCGGTGGGAAGAAAAGCCCTTGTCCCCCCCCCCAGCCTTCAGAAGAGGTCGGGGGACAGACTGTCCCCGGACCTGGTCTGAAGGCGGTTTCCCTAGGAACGCATTAATTGATTTTCAATGCATTCCTATGGGAAACCGTGCATCGCAAGACGAAAAACTCGCAAGAAGAAAAAACTTGCGGAACGAATTAATTTCGTCTTGCGAGGCACCACTGTATTGGATAAGAGTGCAGGTCCATATGAGTATTTGTGATTAGGGGCAACTTCAGTTGAACAAGTACGCTGTGTGAAACTACCGTATTTTTCACTCCATAAGACACACTTTTTTCCTCCTAAAAGTAAGGGGAAATGTCTGTGTGTTTTATGGAGCCAGTTCGTGGTCCCTGGAGCCGAATTGCCCAGGGGTGAAAAGCAGGTTGTGCTTTTTCTTCTTTTTTTTAGAAAGAGGGAATGGGGTGTTGAAACGAAGCCACTGAGCAGCTGATCGGCAAGCGATCGGGATTAAGATAAGGCTGTGGGTAAAGGAGGCTGCGGGGGGGGGGGGAGGTAAAGACAGCAAACTTTCAAGGAGAGGAGACAGGAATACTAAAACAAGCAATGAGAAGAGAAATTAGAAAAGGAGGAGCAAACAACTGCTCCAGCTAAGGAAAAGACACTAAGGCAAACAAGAGGGAAGGGGGGTGTTGAAACGAAGCCGCTGAGTAGTTGATTGGCAAGCGATCAGGAGGGAGATAAGGGACGCTAGCTATAAAGGAGGCTGCCTGGGAGTGGGGAGGTAAAAGCGCATGGATCCTCAGGATTTTTGCATTGGGTCACCCCAAATTCACCATCAGATCACATAGCATGTCCATGGCTATAGACTGCACCCAAAAAATCACGCATCCACTGTTTTGTGGGACCGCAATGGCGCAAAAATGTGGTTACAAAGCACGGATCCACATAGATCCTCTGGATTTTTGCATTGGGTCACCCCAGACTCACCGTCAAATCACATATCATGTATGTGGCCACAGCATGAACTACAAAAATCATACATCCACTGTTTCGTTCAGAATATTTTTTTTCTTGTTTTCCTCCTCTTAACAAGTAGATGTGTCTTATGGTCAGGTGTGGTGCGTCTTATGGAGCGTAAAATACAGTAATTAGTTCAGACACAGATAGGTTCCAGAATAGCTTACCATGTTCCACACATTGCCCCCCCCCCCCAGTTTGCCGTACCACAACTAAACAGCATTTGCAGTTGCCTGTCTGACCAGGATGGCTTTCAGTAAGTTATAAGGAAAGTTAATGATAAGAGAGGAATACTTTAATTCAGTATTACTGGGGTAAATCCAGTTCAGCTGCCTCCAAATTAAAGTACATAAACTGAGGAACAAGCTAAAGAAAGACCAGAATTCATGGGTTTTAAGGAAGACAGAGTTGAGATTGGAAGATTAATTGCAAAAGAAATTGCAAAGAGTAAGACGTAAAGGTAGTGATAAATATAAGGAGTTGATTTAAAATGATTGCTAAACAAGTAGCATTTAGAAAAACATTGATACCTTAATTCTGTATTAGATCTGGTACAGCATCTTCTACTGAAATTGTGGCACAAACTTAAATGGTGACTAGTTTTCAGTGAGTAAATGTAGATGAAAACAATTGTGTAAATCTCACAATTTTTAGAGTAAAATAAAATTATGAACATTTGTTTCTTTGGCTGTTTCTAGATGCTGAAAGCTACACAGCATGAAGAGGATTGGATATTGCGCAATGAGAGTCATTCCGTGACAGTGACGTCTATCTGTCTCTCCCTGGGGATTGTAGGATTATTTTTTTGAAAATTGTATAAACTTATACTGGTCTGTACAGCTCTCCTCATTCTACAAATTTGGCTAATTGACTCCAAACAAAACTAGGAAAAACTTTCTTCTTGGGAAATTGACGTGTAACTTAAAACGTAGCTCTTTTCATTACCTGATCTGTCTTTCACGTCTTAAATTTAGTCTGCACTGTGCCAAGTTGAATGTATGTTAAGCAACATCTTAGTTAAAATTTCCTAGCTTAATTTATGTATATTTAATGGTCTTAGGGATTGTGGAACAATGTTGAAGTAAAGTTTTAATTTTACCACTTTTAATAACACTACTTGACCCACTCTTGAATTAGAGCAGCACTGTACATTAAGTTTGCCTGGATGGCTGTATAGAGCATAAGACTAAAATTATGTGTACAGTTTGCAATTACTGAGGTGTGCTTATGACGACTGCCCTTAGGCACTGAAGTCTCTCAAAAAAACGTGGATTGAAAATTTTCCTTTTTTGACGAGGCTGCTTAACTGTTTGATTAAATCTGTTATCAGGTTAATGAGTTAATACTGTATAACAAGTAGTAAATGTAAGTTTACATGGAAAGACTTTGGCAATGACTTTTCATCTGTCCTGTTCCTGATTATACCCAGAATAGTGTGATGAGGTGAAAACATTCTGCTTCATCTTGATAAGCCTGTTAATTGGTCACCAGAACTGGATAAATTTGGTTAACTTTTCCAGTGAGAAATTGGGGCACTGTAGAACCCCTTGTATTATCAGTGCATCATATTTCATTCAAACCACAAATTTGACTTTAAGAGAATGAATTGATTGAATAAGTGGAACCAAGTGAATAAAGGGGGGAAAGAAAGTGCATAAAATGGCCAGAAATGTAGGATGGATATGGAAATTGTGCTACACTGAAACTGTACTGTAACTTATTTGTAAATCTAGAGTTCTGTAAATGTGTTTTTCTCTAACAATCCTGTTGGACATCATTATCATCATCATTACTTTTGCAAAGTTTTGAGACCAAGTTTAAAGTTTTGTCCCGCAAAAAGCACTTGAAACGACATGCCACAAAATTCAAAAGAACACCTTTGACAAGGAAGTTACTGTTTAATATTGTCCAAAGGCTTTGAAAGGTTTTCTCATTACAGTCACTTGACTGGTAGGAAGTGAAAGAAAATGCTTTCCAACAGTTGAGAGATTTTGAATAACTGCTTTTCCAGAGTAAGTTGATGCCAGTTTTATATTATACTGAAGTACATTCACAGGCACTTGCCGGGGGCGGAGTAGGTTTTCTGTAGAACTTTATGACTACCTTTTGTACAAATTGAAATATTTGTATTAAGACGGAGCCTAGTAATAGAAAAATTGACTGACCCCCCCCCCAATACCTTAAGTTCTGATTAGTGTCTTTTTTAATGCATTTATTTTAGAGACGGGGGTTTTCTTTTCTTTTTTAATCAGCCAGACCCTTGTTAGTTTGGAATTGTCATAAGATAAACCTCTTTCTTTTGTGCTTGAATTAAACACTCCAAACTGAAAAGATGAAATAAGAGGGGACTTGTATAAAGGGAAAATGGTGGAGAAGGAATCTCTGTTAAGTGCTTGAAGTTGTGTTTTCAGTTGCATTGGCCTATGTCAGTTTCTCAACTATAGCCGTACAATTTCAGTCTGGATTCGGTTTACACAGTTCAATCTGGTTTCCTGGCAGTTACGCAAATGAAGCAGGATATTTTCTCATGGCTGTTTACGTTAGTTTCATTCCTGTAAGTAATGTATCACGGGTTTTGGTGCTGACATGGCTGTGTAATTAAACAGTTAAATAAACTGTAACTAGCATGTAGCTCAACATGTACATCCTTTTTATACCTAAGCTTTTTTATTTTAACCTTTTATGAAGTTTACCAAGAACTGCAACTTAAACTTTCAAAAGGACTCCTATGTTCTTTGGCTCTCCTATGGTAGGTTGCATGGACAGGACAATTTTTTGGTTTTGTAAATTTAGAATCTGCAATCCGCAATAGAATTTTAAATGTGTTACTGTTCCAATTTACAGTTCTTGAATTTTTATTCCTCTAGGCTATTTTTTTAAAAATGGCTTAGCACAGGAATTGAATGACACATGAAAGAAGACTATTTATTCATGGAGATAAACTAAATTATTTGCATAACATTACTGATTAACTACTTTAAATTAGACCTGAAATGACAAGAGTCTGCCTGTGGCAAGGATCTGCCACTGAATAAACAGTTATGTATTCTCAGTGCATGAGAATGCATTTAAGAATAACTGGTTTGGAGAAGATGCCATATAGTTTTAACTACCTGCATGCTGTAAATGTTTTTGTGTTTAAATAAAGAAAATCTTTGAATTTTAGTGAACTTCATTGAGACCTATATAACCTTTTAAGGTCGTAGCCATCAGATGATGACGTTTTTTCTACCTATGTATCTCCATATATTGTACTGAGGTTCTATACTGAGCATGAGCATTTTGGAAGGGGGCTTCATCAGTCAGCTCACAATTTTCCCATTAAAGGCCAGTTTATAAACTATGGGTTTTTCCCCATTGGAAGAAGGACTCAACCTTAGATGTCTGTGTATACCATTTCAACATGGATACATCCCACCCTTGCAAGCTGCCTGGGTAATAATGTATTGCATGGATACTTCATATTGATACATGTATTCTGTTGTGTATGCAGGGATGTCAACCTGAAACTCAGTCCTTGTCCCTTCCATGTGCATGCCCAGATCATGCGTGAACCAGCTGGGGAAGTGAAGTCCTACATTCTTAATCTCATCTTGCCAGTGTAATAGTTGCATTTAAATATCCTTCATTTTTATAATTAAAAAGTCAGCCTCAGGCCTGATTAAGACCTTACACAAGTCAGCCTAGATAGCTTTGTCAGAATAGCTTGAAGGGGAGTAATGTAGATTGCTGTAGAAGCAGCGCGCTTTTGGCTGGCTTTGGTGTCCTACTTTTTTTACTTAGGAAAGCTGACTTCCACACCAAGAAAAAACTTATGCTTTGTTTGCTAGTCAACCTGTACATTTTAGTGTGTACCCTTCTTCCAAGTGTATCCAAATGTGTTTAAACCTCATTTCCAGATAATGTGGTAGAACTGATGGCTTACATCTTAACCAACTGGCTGGGTGAACAGAAATGAATTCATCTAAAAATATTCGCCACTAGGGGGTGCAACAATCACTTCTATTAACAGTCTGGAAATCTTTGAGCCTAATTTACTGAAAAGCAGGAAGGTGAGGAATGGCAGCATAAATGTTGCTTTCTACTTCAGTGTGAAGAGAAACCGGCCTGAAGACATGCATTTTATAATGTGCAAATGGTCAGAGATCAGATGCTTCAGGAATCTTTTGGTGTCTTACACTCAGAGCTGGCCATTTGCGCATCACAAGGACAGGTCTGCAATTGTTCTTTGCTCCTTGCAAAGTAAGGTGCGAGGTGATTTTTTGCAGTCACTTCTATTCTAGGGTTTCATTTTCTTAATTTTAGGTTCAAAAAAGGAGGGGTCATCTTGTTCATGGAAAAATACGGTAAATTTTGTTTCACTGTGATTAAAAAGTGTAGTTTTGCTAACAGTTTGGATTTCCGAAGCAATTTGGACTTTAAAAAAAATGCAGATAATGGGTCCACAAAAAGCTGAAGTATTTCCCTTCCAAGGTTGCCAAAAGAAGAAAATGCTGGGGAGAGGGAGAATTGTTTCTATTGGAGGGAATTATATCACCAGGGCTATTCAATCACAGCACCCCAGCCCTGCTACCTTTTGTATTTTGCATGCTGATTGCAGCATCTGGGCTTGACGAGACAGATGACCCTCACCTGTTCCAAGCCTCCTCCAGCTGAGGAATCTCACACCACCTCCCAGAGCTAGTGAGCTCCACCTAGCCAGCTAGAGAGATACCTCCTGGAGCATCACTTCTGCTGCTCCCTACGCCTCAGAGCCTGCTGTGTTTGTGGATAGAGGGGCCCCTCTGACTCTGCTGATGGGGTCTGCTGCTCTGGTTCCTGTGCATTTACCCCCGTCCTCTGTCACCCTGTGAGTACTTCCTTCCCCATCAACTGCTTTGCCCAGTGTGTCCCAGTCATGTTTACAACCCCCGCTAGGATCTTCCGTCGACCTGGAGTGATTTACCATATTTTTCTGTGTATAAGACGATGCTTTTTGCTATAAAAATTTGGCAAAAATTGGGTGTCATCTTATACATGGATAGTGAATGCAGAGGGGGAACATGTGATTAATGGCAGCAGCAAGCAGGCGATTGGTAGCTGTGGCAAGGCCACCTGGCGATTGGCTGTGGCAGTTGGGCAGATGATTGGCGGCTGTGGCAAGTGGGTGGGAGGGCTATTGCTGGCGGTTAGCAGGCAGACAATTGGCTGTGGCAAGCGATCGGCAGTAGCGGGCAGGTGGGCGAGTGTTTGCCAGAAGTGACCTCCCCCCCCCCCAAGCTAAACAATTTCTTAATTTTGGGTTTAAAAAAATAAGGGTCTTATACATGGGGGCATCTTATACACAGAAAAATACGGTAGGTAAAATCAATAACAAAAGGCTAGTCCCTACCCACAGTTTTATAGTCTAGATCAGTGTTTCCCAACCGGTGTTCCGCGGCACACGAGTGTGCCGTGAGACATCGGCTGGTGTGCCGCGAGATGCCTGGAGGGAGGCGGGCGAGTCGGGCGGCGAGAGGCGGGGCGGCGGCGGCGAGGAGAGGCCGCGCCTCCTGCTGCTGCCTGGCGCTCCTCCTCGCAGCCGGCAGCGCTGCCTGGGCGCCTCCGTGCGACTCTGCCTCGCTGGGTTTGGTCTCCCAGCAGAGACGGGTCACACGCGCACCTCCCTCCCTCCCTCAGCCTGCGCGGAGGGAGAGCCAGAGAGAGGCATCGCTCCTGCGCGGCGGGAGAGGGAGCAGCCGGAGCGATGCCCCAAACGAAGGCATGGGACCGGAGGGGAAATCCTCTCCGAGGAGGATTGAGCGCAGCTGAGAGAAGCCTTTCGAGGAGCTGCCGTGTCCCCTGGAAACCCCCTTCCCAGCTCTGCCTGCCTGCCTGCCCAAAGCTTGGAGGTTCCCCGGCAAGGGGGAGGGGAAAAACTTTCACTTTTGTGCGTCCCTCCCGGCGTGACGCTGCGCGCTGACGTCACGGGGCGGGGCTTTAATGGTGGTGTGCCGCGAGATTTTTTTTCAGTAAACAGGTGTGCCGTTGCCCAAAAACGTTTGGGAAACACTGGTCTAGATTAGAACATACCACACAAAAGGAAATTGGGATGAGAAGGGAAAAGAAAAACGAGCAAACTCAGGCAGCCATTATTGAAGTTATGTATTTCTTATATTGACCAGTTCAAACTGAGACAGTTGAAGGATTGTAGGAGCCCAAGAGAGCTAGTCTTTTAGCAGAGCTAATGAAATTTCCCTAAGATCCGTATTGTACATGTTAGCCAAAGTGCCTCAAGAGGCATCTGGCATGTTTTATTGATTATAATAACTTATCTGGAAGCAGGTCTTTGTAACCATAGAAACAGAATTTTCTTTAATGCTGGCAGCATCTTTGGGGAAAGTAGCCAAAGAAGGAGCAAGCTGATTAAATTATTTAAGAACTAAAAAGCATTTCTTTCGTGGCCGCCTCTCTTCTAATTGGAGACGGTAAATAATGGATGGGAACAAAACACTGAGCCTTGCAAACTGCTAAACTTTCTCCAAAAGACCTTGAAAGTCCCTCAGTTGTGCTAGATCTTTAGAATACTATCTCTAGGCTACAGCTGAAGCCTGTAGTCAAGGTGAACAGAGGTGTCCAGTTCCCTTCCCTTTTGGGATACGGCTGCAGTACCCGTAATAATAGCATGGCAGATAAGAAAAAAAAGCAGCTGAGGCTTTTCCTGGCATGCTAATGCTATGGCAGGGAAAAGTTTGAGATGCTCAATTCTCCCCAACCGCTTAAAGAGTTTTTATTACAAGCATTCTATAGATTTTATTAGATCAATAAGTTTGAGGTGCTCTTGCTGTGCTGGTCAAATGTGGCTGTGGGGAAAATTAGTTGCTGCAGCAGTTTAAATTCTAATCATGTCAAGTCTGCTGTAGTTGAATCTGCTGTCCTTTGGAAGGAACCCTACAACCTCTACTCTCTCAGAAGCCACTGCCGCATCGGGGGCGGAATTGCAGGCCCAAACACCTTTCTTTAACTATAGGTAAGGTAGAGGGATCCCTGACCATTAGGTCCAGTCATGGCCAACTCGGGGGTTGCAGCACTCATCTCGCTTTATTGGCCGAGGGAGCCGGCGTACAGCTTCCGGGTCGTGTGGCCAACATGACTAAGCCGCTTCTGGTGAACCAGAGCAGCGCACGGAAACGCCGTTTACCTTCCCGCCAGAGCGGTACCTATTTATCTACTCGCACCGGCGTGCTTTCAAACTGCTAGGTTGGCAGGAGCAGGGACCGAGCAATGGGAGCTCACCCCGTCACAGGGATTTGAACCGCTGACCTTCTGATCTGCAAGTCCTAGGCTCTGTGGTTTAACCCACAACGCCACCCACGTCCCACAACCTCTACTCTCTCAGAAGCCACTGCCGCATCGGGGGCGGAATTGCAGGCCCAAACACCTTGCTTTAACTATAGCTGGTGTGAAATGCTGTATCTAATGAACACAATGCCTTTCTTCCACGCCTGTTGTGGTGTGTAAACTTAATACTCTGGGTTGTTTCTAATGCAATCATCCTATTAGTGCAATGACTTTGGCCTGCAGAATGGGATGTCTTCTTCCTCTCCATCTCCATGTGACTTCCCATATGCTCTGGAGGAATGAAGGAACCCTTGAGCAGATTTGGGGGGAGGCAGACACTTGGGGACAGGAGAGCAAGTCCCATTGTGCAAGCAGAATATGTTGCTCTAATGGGACGGCTCTGTTGGATATCGCCCTCTGATTCTGCCAACCGCTGACTTTGCTTCTACTGTGGGTCTCGTTCAGAGACGGATGCCAAAACTGAACAAAAATGTGTGTCAATTAAGTAGCAGCTGTTCTGCTTGCTTCATATTGGAAATTGGCACTTGTGACCAAAAGGAAGCATAACACAACTTGCAGGGCAGTGCTGTCTAATATTTTATTCATTTAGCATTCTTGTATCCCAGTCTTAATTAAAATGCAGTGGGCCTGCCACTTATACAGAGGTTCTGTTATGTTGGGGGGGAGGGGTTCCTATGCAAATACAAAATTGTTCAAAGTCAGGAACCCCAGAACTGTCCCCCCACCCCAGTGGAGGGCTGCTTACCAGAGTCTGGGAAGGTTGTGGGAGGGCTCTGGGAACTGCAACCTTCCCAGACCCCCAGTAAGCAAGGCAGTGCCTTCCTTGCCGGCTTCTAGGACACTCACAGAGCCCTTGCACCTCTTTCCTAGAGGCTGGTAAGGAAGGCGCCCCTGGGCTTTTGAAAAGGTGGTGCAAGGGGTCTGGGACGCTGCCAGATGAAATGATTAGAACATTGAATTCCACCGCAAATATGTCAGTGCATATTGATGTCTTAGGAAAATGTTCAGTCAATATTCCTGCTATTTGGAAAACTCTTACTAAGTGGACATTCTAAATAAATGTATTGTACTTCAAACCATGGGAATACACACACACCCCAGATTGCTGATACATCCCATTGTGTGTGGATGGTACTGTTTTGGCCATATGAGTACTGGCACGCCGAGAACTTACATATATAAATATATTTGTGTCAGCCATTGCATTTTTGTTTGCTGAAACATTGGGATGTGCTAGTTTCTGCACAAAGATGGCAGGTCACATGTTTTTTCTTGCTCTGCATTGAGGAGTTTACACTACATCGTCAATGCATAGCAAACATCATTTCCAGACACAACTAGCGTGACACATTTCAGCTGCTTGTTAGTTTCAGGCTTTCTGTATCTCGCCGCATTGATCTCTCTCTCTCTATGTGTGGTTAAATGACAAAATCAAATGAGCCACTGTGCCCTGCATGGTGACTGAAGGCCAGTCCTGCTGCCCCAACAGCATCACCCCTTGAAGGGAATGAGCACAATGGAATATAGTGGAACAGCCACTCAAGCATGTTAATCTTTGCATCAGGTCACTGAATGGAAACAAGGCAAGCATTGTTCCTCTAGGGGACAAGAGGAGCTTGGAGAGAAATGCAAGGAATAAAGATCAAAACCAAATCATGCCCACTTGGGAAAGGTGGCAGAAAGGAAAATAGCATGCATTTTTCTGTGTGGTTTTTTTAAATATAAAAAATCATCCTGAGGGTTGTACAGCTCTTGCACTACAGTACTGGAATGTATTACTGGAGCGCATAAAAAGCCATTTGTTGATATTTTCTGTGTACCCATTTGCAGAAGTGAGCAGCTGCTCATCAATGCCTCTTGGCATTGTCTGGAGGAATTAGCTATGCGCTAATTCACACTACTAAGGAGTTAACAATTAACTGCATGGCTGCTGCTTTACTACTAATTCACCATGTGCAAGTTTAGGGCTGCGGCACATTGGAACATGTGGTGTGTAGCTCAGTGAACTAGCATTCAGTGCAATATTGATTATGAACTTGAGGCTCCATGTATTAAGGGGTATGATTTGCTTCCTTGATTTTCTGTCTGACACAGTGGCACCAGCCTAGGGTGGGTCTGCATATGTGTGCATTTTTAAAAATGCTAATAGAGATGATGGTCAGAATAACCTTTAATTGCTACTGTGAGAGATTAGATAAAGAAAGTACTTTGACCCAGTATTGCTAGTTCAGCTACCTTGTAGGCAGGATCTTTCTCCCACATCAATATGCTGAAATTGATAGTACACTCCTATGTATATCTGCTCATAAGTTGACTGTGTATAAGACTGTGACCTACGTGACTTAAATATGTGAAAAATGCAACTTCTGCACTTTCATTGTAAAGTATTCTAATTTTCAAGGTACATTTCCAAAAGAAGTATGATGGAAGGTGTGAGTAGGGTGTTGGAAGGAGGTGATGTTTATTGTTAGAAAAGGAAAAGAACAACAAAAGTTGGTGTGCATTGTTCCAAAAAGCCCAGAATATGCTTTCTTCTATGCATGTGCTGTTAAATCAGTAATATTTTGGTTGGGAAACCTTAACACATGTCCACAAATTATTCTAATGTAGGGCTGGCTAATCTCTGGTCCTCTTAATGTTGCTGAACTCCAGCTCCCACCAGCCCCCAGACAGCATAGATAATGGTCAAGGATGAAGTGCCTTTAACTGCGCAAAACTTAGGACATCTGACCATAGACTTGTGGCAACTAAAATATAATGGTCACCTATATGCACGACACTTTCCTGTCTTAAAATCAACACAAGGAGACGCCAACAGAAGTGGAAGGAGGCAGGAGTAAAAGGGGCAGAAGTATGTAATTATTTCAGCTTACGGATAGCCTGTTGTAACTAAGCCAAAGGATGTTGCCTTGTGCCAGAAGCTTTCACAAAAACGCATCTCTTGATTCATGGGTAGGCAAACTAAGGCCCTGGGGCCGGATCCGGCCCAATCGCCTTCTAAATCCAGCCCACGGACAGTTGGGGAATCAGCGTCTTTTTACATGAGTAGAATGTGTCCTTTTATTTAAAATGCATCTCTGGGTTATTTGTGGAGCATAGAAATTTGTTTATTTCTCCCCAAAAAAATAGTCCTCCCCCCCCCCAAGGTCTGAGGGACAGTGGACTGCTGAAAAAGTTTGCAGACCCCCCTGACTTGATTTGTAAGCACAGCCATGCAAAACTAAAACAAACCATAGCAGCCAAATATCTGGTCTTACCCATTTTTTAAAAAACTTTCATAGTTTGTGTTATATCCCTGTGGGGTCAGATTGTTAATATTATTTATTAAATTTGTATATACTTGCAGGTCTCAGAGTTTGGTGATGATTCTGCAAGGTAGATTGACATTTTTCATTGAATTGGCTAGGTAATCTTAAACCCTCTGAGTGTAAAGCACATTCTTTGTAAACTTAAACCAAAAAAACCCCCACATTGGGCTGGATCAAACCAAGTTGCACTGAGGCAGTGGCGTAGCGTGGGTTGTCAGCACCCGGGGCAAGGCAAGTAATTTGCGCCCCCTAACCCGTGGATTTGCGCCCCCTAACCCATGGATTTGCGCCCCCTAACCCCCAGATGTTGCGCCCGGTGCGGCCGGCCCCCCCTGCACCCCCCACGCTACGCCACTGCACTGAGGTCCCATTGAAGTCATTGTGAAACATTTGCTGTGTGACTAACCCTCTGCTGGACTCTTAGAATTGTAGAGTTGGAAGTGCTCTGAATTTAAAAATGACATAGATAGTATGAAAATTGCTTAACTACAAATAAGTGTGCTTGTAATAGGTGCTTTGATGTACCTGGTTTCAGCAGACAAAGGATGAACACGCAGTAAAATTGGAAGCGTACTCTTGCCCTGAAATTTTTGCCTTGCGCTTAATTTATATTGTATTTTAAAATCCCACCACATGGGGGAGCAGTTCATCAGTAACAAGATCTGACCAGCTTGGCAGGGAGTGGAATGTCCTGCTATTGGCTTATTCTGTGCTGCGCAAGACTGCAGTTCTGCAGACTCTTGAAATTCTACTTCAGCTTTGCACTGGATTGCCATATCCTGTTGATTCTCTGTTGCATGTAATGATGAATACTTTGTGCTCATTGACTATATAGCCACATCTTGAACTACTAGGGACCAACTTGCAATCAGTCTTTAAAACCAGCAAAACTAGCATTCAAAACATAAAATTGAAAAGTGCACATTTGATTTAATAGATTCCTATGTTCCTGTGTGTGGTGATTCAATAGCCTGTGAATATGAGTTTGTGACAGGGACGCGGGTGGTGTTGTGGTCTAAACCACAGAGCCTAGGGCTTGCCAATCAGAAGGTTGGCGGTTCAAATCCTCGCTACAGGGTGAGCTCCCATTGCTCGGTCCCAGCTCCTGCCCACCTAGCAGTTCGAAAGCACATCAAGTGCAAGTAGATAAATAGGTAGCGCTCCGGCGGGAAGGTAAACGGTGTTTCCGTGTGCTGCTCTGGTTTGCCAGAAGCGGCTTAGTCATGCTGGCCATGTGACCCGGAAGCTGTACGAGGACTCCCTTGGCCAGTAAAGCGAGATGAGCGCTGCAACCCCAGACTTGTCCGCGGCTGGACCTCACAGTCAGGGGTCCCTTTACCTTTAAGGGGGCTGTGAATAAGTGTCTGGACAAGAGGCCTGTGTGTGACAAGGGGGAAGAAGAAGAAGAAGAAGAAGAAGAAGAAGAAGAAGAAGAAGAAGAAGAAGAAGAAGAAGAAGAAGAAGAAGAGTAGTAGTAGTAGTAGTAGTAGTAGTAGTTTTGGATTTGATATCCCACTTTATCATTACCCAATGGAGCCTAAAAGCGGCTAACGTTCTCCTTTCCCTTCCTCCCCCACAACAAACACTCTGTGAGGTGAGTGGGGCTGAGAGACTTCAGAGAAGTGTGACTGGCCCAAGGTCACCCAGCAGCTGCATGTGGAGGAGCGGAGACACAAACCCGGTTCACCAGATTACGAGTCTACCGCTCTTAACCACTACACCACACTACCTCTCCCACTACACTGGGAAAGTGTTTGGGCAGCCTATACATACTTTATTTAGGAAGGCTAGTGATTTTGTCTTCTCAACTGTCTATAGATAAGTGAAGGAATGCATACTAGGAAAATTAAGACAGATGAATGGATAAAACTTTGTTGACAATGGAGCACTGAGGGAATACCTTCTGAGTGCCAACATGAAAATAGAGATTTAAAGGCCAGAGCATCTCAATCCTGCATGCTTGTGGACCTCTCCTGCCTCTGTGCCTACACAAGCACGAATGATATTTTCTGTGAAGTTCATTATTATTTGTTTGCTCAGGGGCATGAAAAAAATTGCAACCCTCTTTACATATTTAGATCTGTTTTTCCTTCACAGATAGCGATCTCAAGGGGAAAGATGGTTGTGATGGTTGCAGCAAGCTAAATGCCACGTGGCTTTTGCCTAGGTAGGGTGTTTTTTAACACAATGCAAACATTGTTCTAAGAATGCCCAATTAGGGTACTTTCTGCTTGAGTGGGGTTTTGAGGTTTCCTGCATCAAAGCCCAACATCCTTCTCTGTTGCACTGCACTAAATGCCTTCCATAGTGGTCGTTTTCAATCACTTACACCCACCTGTTGCTGTACTAGATGCCATACAAAAGCTAGGAAACGTTGCCCTACCTGCAGACGTAGAATTTAGTAAATACAACACACAAGGAAAAGCAGTTTGGGGAAGGGGGAAGAAAGGAGAGTATGCAAAAATAAATAAATAAATAAATAAAAATCAAATGCATGATAGTATGGCTGCAGTGTTTCCAAAGGAACATGCTGCTGTAAAATTTGGCTGACTCAGCAATCACTGTATCCTACCCTTTTTGCAGCACAACTTGCAGGATAAGGTCACTAGGTTACACAGACACAGCTATAGCTGGTCAAAGATATGTGCTTAGTGTTCCTTTAGCCACAAAAATAAAAAGTTCATTAGGTAGCACTTGGGGACACATAATTCTTAGTTTTTATACTGGTTTTTGTGTGTATACAGTATATGTTATCTCAGTAATCCTTCTAACAACCTTTTAAGATAGACCAGTGTGCTAACTAACAGTTCATCCTTGAATATATGGCACACCCATGCCTCTATATTTTTCTTTACTTTGCAGAAAGAGAGACTCTCTTTTGAGGCTGAGTGAGAGAGAGTGGCTTGTCTGGTACATTCATGTCTGAGCTTAAATTTGAGTCATGGACTTCACAGCTGACAGCTCACACGGTGCTACACGACCCTAAGATGTTTACTCAAAAACATCCCATTGCATTGAATGGAAATGCTCTCAAAGAAGCATGTTTAGGCTTACAGCCATGCAGTGCAACCATCACCATACCTACTGAGTTCAGTGGCATTTACTCCTGTGTAAGTGGGTTAGGACTGCAGCCTTAGTTGTCGCTCTGCATCTGCTCATGTACTTGGTACCATTTTTCATATCCGTCAACCTCTCATTGCTGTTCCCTCAAGTTCTGCTACGTAACTGGAGAATATGCACAGTTCAGATATACATACACCTAGTCTCAATGCAGCCTTTTTGCTGGACAGATTCAGGTTATATGTGATTTTATTGTCCAAAAAGAAAAAAATGGAAAGGAGATAAATGCAGATTAGAGAACACAATTTCTATTTTAGCATAAATCCATAGTTATTTAGATGTCCCGTTTCTCCCTCTCTCTGCCTTCCTCATATTTGTTCCACACAGTCTCAGATAATGTGTAGCTCAAATGAGGTTACCCTTGACCATTTCACAGCTGCACAAAAGTTGAGTAAGAGGTTACACAAAAGGAAAGGAAAACTGAAGGGGAGAGTTCATCTTGGTTTAAAATAGTTTCAGGCAAGAATGCTAGTGCTCTCTCATTGTGACCGGGCGATGCAGATTGTGCCTCAGGTGGCAGATTGTGGGGTGCCATCATCAATTAGGAAACTGTCAATTCCTTAATTTATTTTCATCATCTGGATTTTCCTCCTCTGGCACAAAAAGGCATTGGTTTATAAGTCCTTGAGAGTCCTAAAGACAAGTTGCAGTAAGCTATCTAATCAGGATGTTGATGGTTCCCAAGGTGTTATCTGTGGGCACAGCCTAAACCACTGTTGTCTCCCCCAGAGCAGCAAGAGCACTCGTATGCTATAAGATTTTTCCCCCATGGCAAAGGCTTGTGCATATTCCAGGGCAGGCACCTTTGCAAGCCTTTCTACATCATCCCTTCCCACTCATGACGAAGCTGTGTACAGGCCCAGGGACAAAAGGGAAGTAATTTTAATTGCACAAGGGATCACAAGGAACTCCAGGGAATGGGGCAATTATTTTCACAAGCTTTTTGAGTCAGGGAGGTGCATGTGCTTTTGACAGATGGCATGGCTGTGATTCATAAGGAATGCTCTCTTGCCCTCTGGTGCAATGTCCATCCAAAACAAATGCACCTGACAGTGGGATTGTTCTCTGGATCTGCTCACTGTCACAATGTGCATACTTGTCATCCTTTGTACAGCAAAACTGGGCTGTGTTGTAAGAGCTGGGCTGGCCTATAGGATTGTTTTGCTTTGCTTTACTGTACCTTGACATATAAAAGTGCTGATACTTCTTTTCTACTTGGCTGTTTCTCAACTATTCTGGAGGCTTGACCACTTTGCTAGGTCTGGGATCCAGCATCGGGACTCCAGTGCCTTCATCGCCTTCCACCAAGGAATGAGCCTGTTTTCTGCTTGGGGGGTACTCTGCAGCCTGATTGGCATAGGTGGCATGTATGGGGTGGGCAACGGACTTGTGTATTGGGGTGCCACGTCCTTTAAAAACTGATTCGATCTCCAATTCTATTAATTAGCTTCAAGCCTCTTTTTATTTATGTCCCGTTTTGTCTACAGGGCTCTGATCACATACATTGTCTTTGTCTTTGTCATCATTATTGCTGTCTTCTTTCAGTAATTACCTCAAGTGCTTTAAATGAGACACCCTTGATGCCTCCCATCCAGGTGCCTTCTCTACTTAGGCACAGGTTCAGTCATTGAAGGGAAACCATACTTCCTCATGGGGTTTGGTAAGTGATGATTAACTTCAAAGCATGAGCATTTTGCTGTTACTCTTCAAACATGTATTTATTTACATGCCCCTTTTTCAACAGTGAACTGTGGCCAAAGCGGCTTACAATAAACATTCAAGATACAGAGCTTGATGATGGAGGAGAGTCGATATACAAATCAGTAAAACCAAAATGACAAAAAACACACACCCAAACCCCACAAATTTAGCAAATGTAGAATAAATTCAGTGTCGTAAAGGGAACCAGACTTCAATACAAAGCAAAGCAAAAGTTAACCAACAGTGAAGTACCAGATTCTGGTATGACTGCCCTCCAAGGAGCCTCAGTCACCTGGCTCAGTTCAGCAGTTCAGCAGGCTAGATGGCATTCAGCTGACTCTCACAAGGCTGCTGCAGGGGATGATGACAGCAGCAGAAAGGAAATGCTGGGGACGGCAGTGATGGGAAGGCCTCTTCGCCTGCCACTGGGAAATTCCACCTGCTGGGGCAGGTCTTACTGCACAAGGTCGTCTCACTAGGTTGGGTGACATACAGCAAGCACCTACATCTCTCCCCCAGAGGAGACCAGCAGCACCAAAAGGGAAATGTCCTTGGAGGGCTATGATGGTAAGTCCTCTTCCCCAGCCACCTAGCATTGCGCGTGCTTTGAGTACAAGAGGCTTCAGCCTTAAATCCCTGGCTGTATCTTCAAGTATGACTGAGAGAATCCTTGCCTTTGGAAAGAGCCACTGACCGTTAGTGTCAACATTACTGAGCTAGATGGACCAATGGCAAGGCAGATTCCTATGTTTCTGTGTGTGTTGTTTCAATAGCATGTGAATATGTGTTTGTGAGAAATCCAGCTCATTCATTTCTAAGCTCTTGTCCCTGTTTTCCATTCCCTGTTGTGTCTAAGCAATGTTCTTAACCTTCCCTTTGGCCAGGGGCATAGGAGCCAAGGCTTGAGGTCCCTTTGCACACACCCCACCATTAAAATATTTGGGGGGGGCCGCTCCCCAAGTTTATGGGCATTGACATTAAAATTATGTGCATGCACCATGTCTTGTGATTGAACATGTGGAGTGAGGCTTACCTGCCGCCCATATTTTATTCAAGTTGGCCACCTCTGGCCAGGGTAGGGAACCTTAGGCCTAGAAGCCAGGTGTGGCCCTCTGGGCCCCTCTCCGGGCCATTCTCTAACTGACCTTGCTTTGCTTGCTTAAGGGTTTTTGCCTGTCTGGATTGTGTCCTTGAACTCTGATGATGTCTCTAGCTTGCCTGCATATTAGACAAGAAAGGGCTGTGAATATGTGCAGCCTCCTGTGCAAAGGTAAAATTAACATTTGTTGCACCCTCCCCACTGGCATGTGGTCCTCAGAAGGTTGTGCAGAATGCAATGTGGACCTCCATCCGAAAAGGTCCCTCCTGTCTTAGGCAAGGCAGCTGCCCTTTAGTCCAACAATCCTTGCGTTCTCCATATCAAAACTAGGGGCTGAGAAATCCCCCTTAGCTACTCAAAGTGATGAGTTTTGATGGTCCCAAGTCACCTTCAGCTGTACACTTGCTGGTTTGCTGAAAGAGGGAATTAGGTGATTAGAATTACAATGCCGGCATGGAATTGTTCACCGGGGTATTTCTGAGTTCATTGAGGGAGCGAACTATTTAGAAGAGTCTACTATAGCAACGCGTTATCTGTGTATTGCTACATGTATTATAACTGCCTCATAATTTCATCTGATAGCGGCTGCTTCCTGTATTCCTGAGCATTAGTAAAATAAATTTTAACAAATTGCTGGCAAAAATCCAGCTCGGGTGTGTTCTACCATTTGGAAATTGCCGCAAGCAGCTATTGACCTACAGTCTAGCACTAGACTGGTGTGCAGTAAATGCCACTCAATAATTCCACTGCCTGGCTAATTCCAGGGGATCATGACTTGCCTGCTTCTGAAAGGCTCGTGGTTGATGAAGAAGTCTGAACTGGCCCTGTGGTGTCTTTGCGCTCTGGTTTCGTTCCAAACTCTTAGATGGGATAACAAGAACCTCCTGGGCACAGCTGCTTGTCATTCTTCTCATATTTGACTGAAGCTCTGTTGGCACATTTCTGGTTCATCGGCTCAAGAAAGTCATGTGTCTTGTCTTTGTGGTCCATGTTTAATGGGGGCAGGTATTCCACTCTGGGGAAGGACACGAGGATGCGTCACAGGGCCTGCTTTAAACACCCCAAGCTAGCCACTGCTTTTGGAGGACCCTGCCCAGTGTTGAAGTAAGATTCAGCAGCTGATGGGGCTGATTTTTATATGTGGCTCTGCGGAGGGGAACATCTTGAACGTTGCCTCAGGCAGCCACAAGTCTTGGCCCAGCCCTGGTGCAAGAACAGGGCTCTTCTGTAGAGAATATGGGGGAGGGGCTAATTGATAGCATACTATTGCAGTCCTGCTGTTGATGTTTTGTTGCGTTCTTCATTGTTGTGAGTGTTTTTAGAGGGGAGGGGGACTTTGCATTTGCGTTGGTTTTACTATGAATTGAGAGCCAGCTCGTGTGTGGATCTTAAGATGAAAGAGTGGGATAGAATTGTTTTAAATAATGACAGTCCAAAGGGTGTACATTTGTTCTCTTATGGGTATAATACAGAAACAGGAAGAAAGGCTAAAGGACAGAAAAGACATGGATCTCACCTTGCAAATCTGCAGATAAGGCTGGCAAAATGCTAAAACCACAAGCCACTTGGTAGAGGAAGCAAAACATGACATCTCCTCACAATGTGATTCTCATTCAGCCCCAAGTCATATAAATGCTTGTGTGTCCCTTTATAATCCTTGGCTACAGGGCGGCTTCAGTCCTCAAAACCTGATGTCAGAGCCTCTAACAAACCAGTTGTGCTAACAGCTGCAAGATTTGAGACCATGGTGAGGAGCACATTAAATCCCTTTTTAATAAGCTCCTTATTAAAGTGCAAACTTATTACTTATTCTTTCTGATGTAATGGATGTTTTATTCCTAGTGGATTTTGCAACCAGCCCTAGCAACACTTATGTTTTTGCTCTCTTGTGCTTTTTTTTTTTTGTGGACTGGGTCAGAGGGGTTTTGTTTATTTTTCCTTCTTATTATTTTTGCCTCTGAACAAAAAATGCGCAAGCACTTATCTCATTGCCTTGTTTTCCTTCCTTGAGATCAGAAGAAAGTTATCTCATTTATGCATGTGCCCAGGGCCTTGGAATTAAAAAGAAGTTTTTGTTGTCTCTGAGAGAGCTGCCATCATCCATTTCCAGGGTTATTCAATAAGTGTGTGGATATATTAATCCCCCACAGGCATACACTGAAGCATCCAAGACATGGGCCTCATTATTTCTTCCACCATTATCATCCCCCTGGATTTGCTTTCAGGCCTGGCTTCCCAGAATGCAAAACTGGAACAGACTTTTTTCTTTTACCCAGAGGGATATTGCAAGAGATGAATACAGTATATTGAATACTGTCAGTTGTTTGGTTACTATTGCATACAGTTTGAGTGGAATGGCTTCATGTAGAGTTTTTAACCACAGTATTCTTTGACCTTTGGAGTGTACCTACAGCACAGGACTTTTTTGAGCAGCCTGAGCCCTGAACTCTAGAGGGTCTTCTAAATTTGATCACTCGGAACCTTGATCCTTGCAGTATTTTAATACATAATTTATTTTCAGTATTGTGTCTTGTGGTGTATGTGTGCAAATGAAGGGTTTGCTACTGCACCTTTTATAAATCGCAATCTAATATTTTAGATAGAGTCGTACCTTGGATCCCGAACGCCTTGTAAGTCAGAACGTTTTGGCTCCTAGAAGTGAGTGTTCCGGTTTGCAAACATTCTCTGGAACCCGAATGTCCGACACGACTTCCGCAGCTTCCGATTGGCTGCAGGAGCTGGCACGCCTTGGTTTCTAAATGTTTTGGAATTCGAACAGACTTATGAGGTAACATTGTACTGCTTTATAGTCCCTGGTGTTTATCTGAGTGGACACATGTGCATCATAACATCTTTGGGTATTGTTCCATATTTTAAAAAACACACTTTAATGGTTCCAAATATTTTTGTGTCCGATGGCTAAAGATGTCTCCTGCAACCTGCACTGGAGATGCCCTGCATTTTTAGATCCTATTTATTCTGCTTAGCATGTATCACAAAGCCCATCACTCACTTATAATTAATTCTGCCTGGAGATAATTTTAAGCCAAGGTTTAGAGGTAGCGCAGGGATACACTTCTTTATATAGCCTCTGTACCTTAAGGAATGTGTTATAGATAGCATGAGGAGCGACCGGGGGATTGTCCTACACAGTAACTAGGGCAGGGAGATTGCTGGGTTGCATCCTTTTCTGTTCGTGGCCTATAAAGCTGTGAGGAAGGAAGAATGTCCTCCCCATCTCAGGTCTGTAAATAAAAAAACTCAGTAGAAGGTATGCTGCCATAGATTAATAGAGACGCAGAGCTGTAGAGCTGAAAGGGCTGATGGAGGTCAACTAGACCAACCCCCTGCAATGCAGGAATCTTTTTTGCCCAACGTGAGACTCAAACCCACAACCCTGAGATTAAGAGTCTCGTGCTGTACTATCCCAGCTGGACAACAGTAATCAAAGTCTCCCTCTCATTATTCGATTGATCACTTAGATTGTTTTAAATGGAGCTGACAATTTTTTTATTGTCTCTGAAAAAGCAGTTGGTTGACTGGTTGCTTTTGGTCTGTTTAATAAGACTGACATGGATTTTATTTGCTGTGGAAATAAAATTGCAACTCCACCCACTGCTTCCCTGACGCTCTCTGATGGCTTGGTACCTGGAGTAGAAGCAGGAGAGACCACAACACGTGACGAACCTTCAGAAGAGGCATTTGAGCGTTGTGGGAATGACTGGTGGGCGGACTTTCCAGATGAGTGTCTTCATGTGAAGTAAAGGCACAGTTATTACCTCCATGTTCCAGGGAATCCAATTCTTTGCTCTCAAGCTGAAATCCTTTCTCTGTGGGAAAACGCAGCCCCCATTGCTTCCTCCTCTCACATCTGCTTAAGTTTGGGGAGTTAATTGTTCCTGGGAATGGATCGTAACTCAGACAAGACGTTTTGTGGTTCAGTCCTTGACATCTCCAGTTAAAAGGGGCCAGGTAACAGCAGGTGATGTGAAAGACCTCTTCCCAAGAACTGCCACCTGTTAGTCCAGTAAGGATATGTGTGGACATCCGTATGTGGATGCACTGAACCACACTGTGTGAATGGGCCATATTATATGCATGTGGTGGTGCTTTGCTGGTTGCCATCTACTGCTTCACCTCCTACTTCTGTTTGCTATTGGCCAAGAGTACAACCTAGCCATTTTGCTGCCATCAGCCCAAACAAAAGGATACAGCCTGTCTGTTTCCACAGCCACAGTTCTATCACCTCCAGACAATTTTCTAGGGTTCTAGGGAAATTCCCCCTTTTAAGCACACTGGGAAATTCCCAAATAATTACATCAAAACTCCCATTTTAGCTATACTCCCACTCTGTGGCTGGCATAGCCTAATGGTTAACGCCACCACAAGTGTCCAATTAAGAATGCCACATGGGTGTGTGTCTTGTGCTGTTGTAGCACAGTGGAGAACCAGGTCCTCCCATCCGGACACCGTTCTCCCCAGTGAATAGAAATAGAAGCGTTGGAAGGAAACAAAATTCTTACGATGCATCAAGTCCGATTTCTCTTAATAAATATCTTTCCCCACCCTTTTCTGTTTCTCATGGAGATTAAAAATAAATGGTGATGTTCCAAGGACTTTCACACATAAGAGCCAGATAATGAGAGCAGATGTTCAGGGTAAACAATCTGGGAACATGGCTTTTGAAAGGGCCGTTTGTCCTTTTCCTTTGCTTTATGGACTGTGAACCTGCAACTGGAGAGTGTGAAGAACAGATAGGACCTGAAACTATGTTCTTGGGCGAGACTCTAAAATGTGTGGAAGGCACTACAAATTTCATAAGAGAACAACACATTCCCTTGGAACGGAACCTGGCAGGACTAGTTTGAGCACTCATTGATTTATTTAATTCAGAGTTTTAGTATTTTGGCAACATTGCTGCCAAGTCAGATGTTCATATGCCTGAACCCTGAGAAGGTTGCCTGGGCGAGGGTGTTCAACTGTGCCCACATTTTGCTGGTACAGTGTTGCATATCCAAGTCCTGTATTGAATATCTGAGTTTTGTGGGGGTGAGCAACCTCCAGGTGTTGGGTTCTCTGGCCAGTGGTCAGGGATTGACAGGGTTCGTCATCCAGCAAGATCTGGAGGGGTTCTCCATCCCTGCCTGACAGGATACTGGATTGCATGCTGAGCACTTGCTGAAAACAGCAACATGGATCTGAGCTGCTTCTGCTTCTCATCCTCTGGAGTAAGTTCTCAGCTTGAGAGGCAAACATCTCATTTCTCTGCTACAAAATCTGTTTGTTCTCTAGCACTCTCAGAAGGGTACTTACTTTGGCACTGCAGTGATTTGCAGATTTGCAAATATAATCTAAATATTGATATATTTTAAGGATTTGTGGAAGCAAACCTCGGTTCTCCATTACCTGGGGTTCTAGTAACAAACAGTTGATAATCCTCTCTTGTTTCAGATCAGAAATGTTCATTCTTCAGAATTCCTAATGTTTATCCATCCAAAAAGCAGATGGTCAAGTATATGACAGCCCTAGAGATGCTGGAGAAAATGACTGTCCCTGCCTTCACTTGAGCTCACATAGTCACACTCCTAGACTGAACAATCATGGCCAAGGCAGATGAACCAGGAAGTCCACCCTTCTCCAAGGACTGTTTTCTCCTCATGCTCCCTTCTCAGCTTGGCCTCATCCTCACACTTACAACTGGGTACCATCCATGAAAGATAGTGAAGTGGGTGGGTGAGTGGGTGGAGAGAGCCATGCTTGAACAAGCAATGAGATAGTACTTTGGAATGTGGCGAGGCTTTTTTAAAATATATATATATATTTTTAATGGCACCGTAGTTTTTGAGGAGCTTCCTCCACAAAGCCGTTTACAATCTCCA
Organism: Podarcis bocagei; assembly: GCF_964188305.1. Classification (NCBI taxonomy): domain Eukaryota; kingdom Metazoa; phylum Chordata; class Lepidosauria; order Squamata; family Lacertidae; genus Podarcis; species Podarcis bocagei. Next base: position 42,537,473 of record NC_138137.1, on the reverse strand, counting down.
ATAAAAATCAGCTCCACCTAAAGTAGAAAAGACAGCGCAACTAAACAATTAGCCAGCATTAAAGGTGGTGGATAGAAATAGAATGTTAAACACACAACAAAAACACCATTAAGGCGTTAAAAAAACAAGAATTAAAAGGGCAGAAATGAAAAGAAGCTGATTTGGGAGAAATGGATAGTTTTCAAGAAACATCACACACATAACAATGTTGGGGCTTCACGTCTGAGGAAACAGAATCCCAGAGAAAGTTAAAGGCTCATGCGCGAGTTTCAGCACACTTTGCCAAAGGGGCATTGTGTTGTGCTAGCAGCCTGTGAAAACATTTTACGGCAATCCACCTAATAGGATTGGAGCAGAGGAAACTGCCTTCCTATGTTTTACTCTGCATGGCAGCAGTTCTCTCTGGGGTTTCAGGCAGGGTACTTTCCCAGCCGTCCCTCAAGATGCCAGGAACTAGATGTGTGACTTCTCTCATGTAAAGCTTCCGTCTACCACAGAGCTACAGTCATTCTCCAAGTGAATCAGCATCTAACCCCAGTGGCATATCTGGTTGCAACAGTGCCTGTCTTGACATTGCCAACCAGAGAGGAGGCTTTTGGTAGGCAAGTGATATTACCTTCTTTTGACTGGAGAAAGGATTGAGTGTGGTTGCATTATTTCAACACCACCACCACCACCATGATGCATGAAAAGCTGATGGTCTTACAAGAGATGTCTTTTCACAGCTGGATGTTGAATACATCCAGCAACTTGTTTTGTCTTGTTCGTTGTTCTCTGTCCCTACAGAAATAGCTGTGTCTCCTTTCCTTTTCCCAACTGGCAAGTTATAATTACCAACCCTACAAGGTGGTAACTCTGGTGGCGGCTGTGTGTGAATGCAATAACCCCCCTTTAAGGAGGCAAATTAACAGTGGCATTGTGTCTGGAGGGTTATGCCAGTGTGCCTCTAGGCAAAATGAGTTTGCAGGCTGTTTTTGTTTTGCTTTTACAAACCAGCTATATTTCTCAAACTTACGTTTGTTTTGGGCAGTTTCACAATGCTTCCTTCACTTACATAATTTGGGTAAAAGATCATTGGGGGGGGGGAGAAATATTTTCTGCCTTCCAGCCTTATTAAATTACAATGTGCCATGATGAGAAAGCAAGGAGTGACCCCATCACTCTGGAAAAATGGGTGTTTTTGTGAGTCACTCACAGTCCCGCAGGACACATATATTTTTCTGTTTATATAGCAGAAGAAATCGGCCGCCAATCCTCTTCCTTGCAAAATGAGTCTCTGCATGCACTTTTCTGTTGGGTTCCAGTCATGTGACTTTGTGAAGAGCGACTCACATAACTGGAATCCAACGAAAGGTGCACTCACAGGCTATGCAGTCTGCTGTATTTGTATTTTGAAACCTGGGTGACAAGAAAGAAGACATGCATTCATTCTGTTTACTGCTTGAGATCTATGACTTGACTTCCAGGAATCTTGAAATTATTATGTGGTAGTTGACCTTGTCTTTCCGGCAGATGGCAATAAGTCATAATGGATGAGCAGGACAAATGGAATGTTCTAGTCATGGTGCAGTCGGGTAGGGTGTGGACATTGTAATGAAAAAAGGAGCTGCCACTGTTGTAATAGGGGGAGCTACCATCCAAGAGAAACCGAGATACGGAAACAATAAATAAATGATTGTGAAAACGATTAGAGCCATGCATGTACCAAGGAAGGAAGGAATGCATAATTCATCAATCGTCCTCTTGATGGGATTTAGAGTAGGCAGGTTTCTCACCATCTTGTCGGCTTTTAAAGATGAAGTAAGATGAACATTGTGCTTTTCCAAATTATTTGCAGGGTATCTAGAGAATCTGAAAAATATGATCTGTGCTAATGTTCTTGTTAGGGTAGGCTTGTTGTGGTTTGGAGGCCATCTTTTGGGGTTTGGGGACAGTCAGGTTGAGAATTGCCAATGCAGGAGAATTAGGAAAGCAGACCTGGAGTATGTTTTACTTAAATTTCACTTGTACAATACTGCTATATTTTTTTTTAATGGACTTCCCGATTGTAGGACAATTATTGCAAAATGCATTGGACATTTAAAGCAGAGAAATACTGTTGTTAAGGGCAGCCTGTTCTCTTATCAATAGACATTTGTGACATAACAACATCTGCATTGTTGTTTGAGAGAGAATAACTCTTTTATTTTGCATTAACTGGTCTTCAGGTTTTCCTCTAACTCTGACCACAGTTATGAGCTTGATTCAGATCACAGCCACAGCAACACTCCAGCCAACAGGATAGTCCTGTTTTCCAGGTTCTGTTCAAATGGGGATTTGAATTTAAGTCTCCAGGTCTTAGTAGTCCAACTCTCTCACATTTATTTAGGCTGCAACAGTTAGCTATATACATAATATAAATGTATATATCATTTTGTTTTTTGTTGCACATTTTAAAAAAAATTAGGTTGAAATCCTATACAAGTTTACCTGTAACTCCAACTGGACTTTGAATAAGACATGTAGAGCATCTCATCGTTTGACTGTTTATATGCCACCCAATAACAGATGCTTTCTAGGCTGCAAAATTCAGGCTCCCAACCCCATGGTGGTTGAATAGCTGGAATTTATTTTTTTGGGGGGGAGAGGGGTGTTAGCAGAAGATGTTCAAGATGGGGTGGCAAACTAGAAGTTCTTCTGTGTGTCACAACCATGCCATGGCTTATCACACTTGGCTTTTTGCATGATTTTATTAAAACATACCCCCAAAAGCCATTCTGCTAGGATGTGGTTTACTGGCTTTCATACAGGAAACACATTTCATGTCTTATATACAACCCAAACCTGCAGGCCAGGCACACCAGGTGCACAAGATTAAGGCTGCCATCTATTCTCCATATTTCTGGACAGCGGACCTTTGCGCATTAAGAGCATGATAACATCATTAAGTAAAACAACAGCTGGATTCTGGTAGATCCTGTACAGAAGTGACGGTAAGCTTGATCCAGGAACAGGGATATGAATGCCTTGTCCATGGTACCCCATGAACCAGTTGCCCACAGAGCTTCCTGTTTATTGCTCAGATTGTCTGGAGCTGGGCTGCTAAACTCTCTCTCTCTCTCTCTCTCTCTCAATATTTTGCATTTTGAGAATTTTGCTTGTCTGTTTGACTTGATCCAAAGTGGAATAATTTTTCATTCCGAAATGTTGATACTTCGGTTTTTTCTATCTGAAAGCATTCTTGCAGTGAATCTTACCTATTGTTAGACCTGGCCCTTATCAAGTTGGTAGTGGGGTGGAGCAGGCCAAAGGCAGAGGAGGAGTGTTAAGGTGGCCTGTTGCTGACAAAGGCATGAGAAGAATTACCCAGTTGCTCGGAGCAGCAAGCAAGTTTTTGTAGGAGTTGAGGAAAACATGCTAGAACATAAGAAGAGCCTTCTGGATCAGGTCTGTGTCCCATCTAATCCAGCCCCCCGTTCTCCCAGGGGCCACCCAGATACCTGTGGGAAACCCACAAGCAGCAGGACCCATTTACCAGAGCACTCTTCCCTCCTGTGGTTTACAGCTGTGAAGGCAGAACATTACCACCTGCATTGGCTTACTTATAGCGACCATGTGCCCTACCTCACAGAGAACAGTCCTCAGCTTGAAAGGATGCGTAGTGCAAGTCTAGTTTAAAGTCAAAGAAACACCATGAGGTGGGGAGGAGACTCAGTGTTGTCCATCTAATAATAAATAATAATAATAAATTTTATTTATACCTCGCCCTCCCCAGCCAAGACCAGGCTCAGGGCGGCTAACATCAGATATAAAAACAATTGATTGAGATACAACTTAAAAACAAGATTAAAAGACAACATTAAAATGCGGCCTCATTTCAGTAGGAACTCAAATCAAAAACTTTGGGGGGGATGAAAACGTCAAGTCTTCACCAAGGCCAACTATCCAGGCTGGTCCTACGTGGGCCAGAAAAAAGCCAGGGAAGTCTCCAAATAGGAGTTCCAGTTAGCTGGAACTACAGTTAGCTGCCAGACAACACGGCTCTCTCACTGAGAGAAGGCAGGTGAATAGGTATCGACAGAAAGGTGCAGCAGTGGCATCCTGATTGGGGCTATGGGCCTTGCCTGTTTCCTGACCGTGCTGACACCTGAAACCTGGCCTGCTCACACAACTGTGGTCCCTCACATTTTCAGAGCTACTTCATTGGCCTCAATGCATTTTTCACACCAGGTCCAGCCAACACCCTGTTTGACATTCTATATTTTGTATCACCCCTTTTAGAACACAATTTTAAGCATAAGTATCTCAAGCGTTTCACTGCAGACTCTCTCGTTCGTTCCCTAATGGGATTATTAGGCATGTCCTTCTAAACAGAATAAGCAAACACGGAACACTAAGCTGAAAAATGCATTGTGGCCAAAGAACAGACGGACAGAAGTCCTTCCACGTCTATGTTTTTAAAGGAAAGTACACACAGGTGGGGCACTCGCAGCTGCATATTCCTCTGACAGGAACACTACGCAAGCCAGCAAGCAGACCTTTGTTTTGTTTTGATATGTGAGAAATGTACGCGACACCCTGCAATCACAGAAAAAGATTCTGGTCAGAATGTTCAGCCAGCTGTGTGGCCTAGTGGGAATGGATATTCGCAGGGGCCTCTGCAATATTACGAAAGCTCCAGTCTGGCACCGCCGCTTCGTATTTTCTAGTTTAAGAATGGATGCTAAGGCAACAACAATGAAAATCCAGCTCAGCTGGATACATTTTTAACAAGTGCCTTTGTTTAGCAGCCAACCCAATCTGCACATGTTGATCCTCTCTTTTGCTTTGGCTGCCTTGCCTCTAATATCATCATTTCAGATATCCAACCATTCTGATTTTTTTAACATATGTTTAAAACCACGGGATCCCAGGCTGCTTCAGCATACTCAAAGCTCTTATTTCACCTGTGTTGGACAGTTGGAGGTCCAGTCCTTTTGAGTAACCTGCCGGTGCACACCCTACAAATTAAATGCGATAATGAAACAAGGAGATGCACTACAGATTGAATAATCTGTAAATATTAGTTTTGCCCATCTTTCCAAGCTTTAAATACGCTTTGCAACATTTCTGCATTAAGTTGTGTTTTTCACTTTTAAAAAAGTTCACATGGAATTTGCATTTGCTTTCATGAGCATTTCTCCTGATATCTGCATTTCTGTATGCTATTCTGACTAATGTATAAATTTGTGCAAGCAAATTCCCCGAATATAATGTAGCTTTTGTATATTATTCTCACGAGTAGCTGCATGCTTGTACGCACTTTTTTAGCTGGAGAACTGTGTTACAAAATGTGCAGAAGTGCAAATTTTGAAGGACAGCTATGCTATGTTTTGGTTCACTTATTGTGCGAATTCGGCAAGTGCACATTATAACACGAACCAGATAAATGTTTCCCCCTATAAGGAGCACAATCCAGTATCTCTAGTGTCTATCATCCTGCTGTCCGTGAGTGATAAGGACTTGCTGCGTGACTGGAGAGAACCACACGGCACAACACCCACACGTCCCTCTGAACATTTCACTCTGAATAAAATTTCTGTTGCTGAAGGAATACTGTTAACCTCCATACTTCCTAAATAAGCATTTTCTCCAAGTGTTAAAAGCAGGGACCACCTGTTTCTTGTTTCAAATATTGGAAAGAGAACCTGATTATTTGCACAAGTGACCAAGCAGAAGCACAAAGAAACCTAACAGAGAAAAAAGTGGCCCGATAAATTATACATCAGAGGTATGATAACTAGAATGAATTATGCATCAGAGCAATGATAAATAGGACTCCTGCAGAGGATCCACTCATTTGTGCTGTTCCACGTGTACAAACATCACATAGTGAACAACTTATACTGCGCAGCTGTAGCAAATCTAAGGCTGGGGGCCAGACTCCCAACCCCAGAGCAAAGAAATGTGGGGGTCAGAGAGTTGTCTGCACCCCCGCCTTGCATTCAGTCAGCAGTATCCAACAACATTGCTGCCCTGGAGCCCCAGGAAAGCCAGATCACAGCAGGACTAGAAACAGGGCTATGCCTGTCCATTGATCAGCTCACAAATGGATGGCATTAATAGTCTGAAGAAGCAAACCCTTAAGGCTGAAGCTCAATTTAATATGAAGTCAGCTTCATCAAATTAAAGCTGTTTATCTTCAGTGCTTCTTTAGCTAAGGCAATGTGCTGTCCTGGTGTTGGTCTCAGAACAGCGAAAAGCATAACTAAGAGACTCCGTTCATTCTCAGTTTCGTTGTAATCCTTAGAATTAAGCACAGCAGGCAACTCAGGTTTTTATATAGTCGTCTTTGGTAATTCAGTGTTCTGTTGTTTCTGCAGTTTGATCATGATAAAAGCTGTTTTCTTTATGTTAGCAAAATAGTGTTTCTCTATCATCTGCTCGCCAAGTGACCTAAATCCCCTCTCCCTTTAGACATTTTTCTTTTTTAAAAGGCTATTTGGATAGACTAAGGTCTTTCTCAGATCGTTCAGGAAAAGCTCAACCCCAACAAAACTAGGATGGGGAAGGAAGCATAATGATGTCAACCTTTGAAGGGCAATTCTCCTCCTCCTCGATTTGTTCCAGGATAAGTCTTTCCCATTGCCTTGTTTTGACTACAGAGCTCAACATTTGTACATGTTTTCAATTCCCATCAACTTCAGTGGAACTTAGAAGGGCTACAAGTGAACTGAGGCTGATGACCTCAAGTTAAACCAGTGGCACTGGGCTGGCTGGTTTAACAGCTTTCCCTGTTCGATACATAGGAGAGAGAGAGGGGTAAAGGAACAGACCAAGACGCATAGCTATATAATATCTAGCATCCATATATAGGAGTAGCTAAAATAGTGCTCTCCAGATGATGCTGGACTTCAGGTCCCATCAGCACCGATCATCATGGCCAAGGATGATGGGAATTGTAGTCCAACATCTGAAGGGCACCATGTTGGCTGGCCCAGCACTAGGTGCAGGGCCTTCCTGCAGTGGCCTCTTCTCTGTGGAATGCCCTCTCTTATCAAGCCCATATGGCTACCTCCTTCTTGGCTAAAACATTTGCATCCTGTCAAACCCTTTTGGTGCAATGTCAGTTCTTCTTGCATATTGCATTGGCTGTCTGGCAGGCTCAACTTGAATGCTGCTTTTGAACTCCTAAAACAGGGATGGGGAACCTATGGTCCTCTGTGGTTGGACTACTACCATCCTTGATCATTGGTTGTGCTGACTGGGGTTGATGGGAGTTGTAGTCCAACAATATCTGGAGGTCCATGTGTTCCCCTCTCCTCAACAGCTTGGGACCTGGTTAATTCTAGGGCTATCTGTGTCCGTAGATTCCTGCTTGCCAGTTAAAACTGTTGTAGGCACACCTGCTTGCGGTCTTGCCTTAAGTGACATCGTACTGCTGTGTCCAAGGCAGTCTTTCCAGTGAGCTTGTTGAATTCCCTCCCCTTGGAATGAAATCTGACCCCTTGTCATTTGACATGTAGACATTTACTGAAAACTACTATTGTTTTGGGAAGCTTTGGGTGCTTGACTTTTTGCTATAATTTGCTTTCTACCTGCTGCTGTCTTAAACTCTCTGTTTGTCATTCATACTTCAATGTTGCTGTTTTTTATTTTTAAAAAAGGTTGTAAATCATTTTGTCTGCCCATGACAGAAAAGCAGGGTAAAATAATACCTCAAAATTCAAAAGCAAAACTTGTGGTGCTTATTCTGCTTCTTTTGTGATTTGATAAAACATTTTCTTCTTCTTGCATTTTATAGACTGCAGTTTACAGCATAACCCTAAGCATATTTACTCAGAAGTAAATCCTGCCATGTCCAGTGGGGTTTACCCCCCAATAAATGTGCACAGGACTGTAGCCTTACATTGCAATCCTACACTGTAGCATTTGCTCCCGTGTAACTGAGTATATTATGACCACAGCCTTAATTATTTGGGTTTTAAATGGTTCTTATTGTTGTAAGCAGCTGGTGGTAATGAGTTTGGCCTGAATCTGCTGCTTCTTATGGAGAGGCTGTCTTATTCTTCACACTACATCACTTTGGAGGGTGGGGCGGGGAGTAAAACTAATTCCAAAAATGTTCTCTTGGTTGTGCAATCTCTTGAGTAAGCAGAAATGCATGAGGACTGCTGTAGAACTCACCTACTGTAGCACTTTGTGAACTCCTGTGCAGGCGGCTGTGTAAGAATTTGCAAAACACCATTGCTGGCTCTATTCCTTCTGCTCACTGTTATTTAGATCCAAACTAGGATGCCCTACTTCACAGAGGATGCCCTGTAAAGGATGCTATTAGGAGGGCTCTCTGGCCCAACTCTGGTTTAAGCTAAACAACCATCAGTACGGAGAGCAGGGAGAGGGCCAGTGTCAGACTTCTGTTGGCCCTTGGCACAGTGCTGCCAATGGCATTTCTTATGACAGTATTGTAACAAATAAATAGTTCCTAGCAGTGCTTTTTTGTGGGGGTACTGAAGGGTATGCAGTACCAGCACCTTAAAAAAAATTAAAGTATGGCACTTTCAAAGGCAGAATTGATGTCTGGGGGTGGGGGATTTCCAAAAGGTTGCACTTTCTCCTGGATCAATCGAAAAATCGTGTTTTGGGGTGTTTTTGTAAAAAGAAGCTCAATATATTTGGGGTCTTTCTATAAAAAGCTTAACAACTTTTGGGGTATTTTGGTTTTTACTTTTTGAAATATGGCAACCCTAGTACTGATATCTCCCCCCCCCCTTTTTTTTTTAAGAGCACTGGTTCTTAGGAAAGTGCTGAAGTGTCTCAGATGTTGTGTTCTGCTGTTCCCGGAACATAACACAGAGAAGAAAACTAGGTTCCCCAAGTGAAAGAGGCACTGGTTCTTAGGAAAGTGGCACTGGTTCTTAAGAAAGTGCTGAAGTGTCTCAGATGTTGTGTTCTGCTGTCCCTGGAACATAACACAGAGAAGAAAACTAGGTTCCCCAAGTGAAAGAGGCCTTGCTTCCTGTTCATTCATTGTTCAGGCTAATAATGTTTGCAAGGTTTGCTGTTTACTGTGCTGATTCAGCACAGAAGGGTTGGGATCTCTAATACTGTACAAACAAAATAATCATACCCTGCACTTCTGTGTCATTTTCCCTTTTAGAATTCCAAAGAACTTATGTAAATAATGTCAAGCCCTGCGAATGAAGAAGGGGGGGGGGAAACCAGTTCAACAAGAGTCAGCAACAAAAATCACTTTGATTAGTCCAAGAGATGAGAACAACAGAGGCTGCTGGAGATTTGTAAGGTAATGTTTTGTGAATAAAGGGAATGTTGGGCTTACGCATAAAACAAAGTTCATTAGCAATCCACGTAACAGTGTCTTAGCAAGAAGCTCTAGAAGCCCACCAAGTGCTTTTCGGATTTTAATTTAACCAGAAGAGAATTTCACAATTTACAGTTTTGAAGGGCTTCTCCTCCTGTGCTTCATCATCAGACATGCTTTCACTCTAGCTTAGTGCATACTGGCACACCTAGGTACTTATTAACCATCTATTTGCAGTGGGTGGAAGCTGCCATATCCACATCGAACTTCATGCAGACATAACAAGCATGTGCATTCATAACCTATCCAACATACTTAGCAAACTGAATTTTAATTATAGTATGAGGCATTGGAGCTGTCCTGTAGGGTCAAACTAAGGGAGATTTAGTGCATTCGCATCACAATCCTATACATGTCCATTGAGAAGTAAGTCCCACAGAGTGCAACTTAGATGACTCCCCCACTGAGAGTGGTTATGGGATTGCAGGCTGCATAGGCAGTTTTAGGGTAGCACAGCCAGTGTGGCCACACTGCAGGGGGCACCACAACAATGCTGTAGAACAGAATATGGGAGGTGTTGGCAGGGAGGACGAATTTAAGCGTTGCACAGGGCGCTGCTGAAATTTGAGAGCCCGAAGTCCTCCATTGCAGCCTGTTCTCTGTTCTCTCTTTCAAAGAGCCATTTAAATAAGTGAAGAAGAAGAAGAAGAAGAGCTTGGATTTGATATCCCGCTTTATAACTACCCGAAGGAGTCTCAAAGCGGCTAACATTCTCCTTTCCCTTCCTCCCCCACAACAAACACTCTGTGAGGTGAGTGGGGCTGAGAGACTTCAGAGAAGTGTGACTGGCCCAAGGTCACCCAGCAGCTGCATGTGGAGGAGCGGGGAAGCGAACCCGGTTTACCAGATTATGAGACTACCGCTCTTAACCACTACACCACACTGGCTTTGACCATCTCCCACAACAGATTACCCACCAAATGGTGTGTGTGTGTGTGTGTGTGTGTGTGTGTGTGTGTGTGTGTGTGTGCGCAGTAAAGTTGTGCTAGTTGTTGTTCATTTCTGTCTGCTCAAATTCATGGTCTGTTTGGTAGGGCAGAGTTTGTCCATTATTTACTTGCCATCTATCTGTTTTATGTTCAAATATTAAACAGACAAAAGCTAGAAAAGCAAATAAAACAGCCGCTTGGTGGTCCCTTCATTAGTTGATGGCATGAGCTGTCTGTCGTGGGGAAGAGCCTTGTCTCGGAGGTGGAACATCTGTTTTGCATGCAAAAGGTCCCTGTTTCAACCCTCAGCATCTTCAGGCAGGGCTGGGAGAAAACCCTGCTTCAAATCCTGGAGAGCTGCTGCCCAATAGTGTAAATAAGGCTGAGCGAGACGGACCAATTGTCTGACTCAGTATAAGGCCGCCTCCTATGTTCCTATTCCCTGACATTTGTGTTTCCTGTTTTCCTTATAGCACCATCGTAACAGAACCTGGTCTCAGAAGGAAGCTACAAGGAAGAAGCATCACAGAACGGTAGGGCCCACTCCATTTTGATTCTGGGTCTTGTGACGTTGGCCAAACCGGTGCCTAAAAACATACACAAAGCATACAATTTCTTTTTGGCAAAAAAGAAGCAGCATTAAGTGATTGTTCACTGCAGCAGGTGATGGGAAGCTGTTGAAAACTTTCTGCTAGAAATCATGGGAGTGTGCCCATCTAACCAGAAATGTTTTCCTCGTGCTGTTACAATTGAGCTCCGAGGAGGCGGCATTTGTATTGTTTTATGTGTGGAGGTGGCAAAAGTATTGCTATAAAAGAGGTGAGTAGGAAGGAGCTGACAAGGAACTGAACTAAGGAACAGAGCGGAGAGGCGTTTTGCCTGGAGATGCTTGCATGTCAGGCTTACGAGATGGCTTTTAAGAAATAATGACAAAAGCTGAAATCCTAGGCAACTTACTTTGGGAACAAGTTCCTCTGAATTCGGTGGCCCGTGAGTGTGCTTGGACTGGGAAGCCCTGGGCTCAAATCCCTGCTCAGACGTGGGTTTACCGGATGACCTTGCACCAGGTCGCAATGAGGATCAACCTGAGTCTTTCTTATTAGGAAAAAATCACAAGGAAAACAATGGTGACTAGAATTAGTAAGCAGTATGTTACCCTTAGTTACCGAACATTGATTCAGTTTCTGGCTTTCTGGATAATGAGGTGTTCAACTCATATCACTTGTTTCATATAACGCTCACTGGCTCAAAGGGACTTGCTTCTGATATTTTACAGGATTGCATCATGCATCACCGGTTCACTCATTTTATTGAGTGTGTTTGTGTGGTATTTATTGGTTTAAAGACATACAATTAAAGCTCTATAAATACATTTGTGGTTTTATTGCTTGTTTCCTTGATTTGTGAGCTCCTCTGAGAGTCTTTTTGGCTGAAGAGTGTGGTAAACAGGCTTTAAGTAAGTAACTAATCCAATTATTTCTCTGGGACGCGAATGGAATGGTTGTCACAAATTATGCAACTGTTGTCTAAAACACAGTGAAGTACATTGTGTACAGTACATACTATGGAAAACCCCTGTTCTTTAAGGACTGTGCGGTCACTTAAGAATCGTTTAATTGATAGGTATTTGACCACCAGCTCCAGAATGAGTTTCACAGATGTTGCTTACAAAGATAGATAATAGAATTCATTTTAAGGCCAAGATTATTTAACATAACTGATTCAGTTTCTTTCCCAAATCTTAATACCAGTTCAGGCACAAACTATGCAAAATCAGTTTGTTTGGCAATCCCTAGGAAGAAAAGAAGAAGTAAATAATAATAATAATAATAATTAAAAACCCACCTTTCTGCTCACCACAAAAAGTGGAAACTATCGGAAGAAAAAGAGATTTATCACTTGCTGCTGCTGCCTCAACTCATTGCTAGTTCATGACAACATACCATTTGGCCGCTGATGGTTGCATGCATGTAGCAGCAGATATCATCTTGATGACGAAGGGCCAACCCTACCCACAAGCTGCTGTTTCTTTCTTCTGTTCCTCATCCTGCTATTAGACTCAATGGATTGAACTCCACTTGCAAGGCTGTACCTTGAAACCTACTTTGAGACAGGCAATTGGGAGTTCTTCCAGAAAAAGAAAAAGTAAGAAAGGAAACCCTCTGAACTATAAGCCTGCCTGCAACAATATCCGGGCTACAGTGCATGAAAGCTTCTGTCACAATAAATCTTTGTTGGTCCTCTGAGCCCTTCTGCTCTGAGTCTTCCTTGAATATGCACTGCTCCTGCTTCTGAATATGCATCTTGGCTACCGGCTCTGAGATTACCCTGGCCCTTTGTGTTTAGGTTCTAGTACTGAGAAGACCACTACATGAACCTCAGTTCTTGCTTTCAGCCCAAGGTTGAAATCTTAAGACATCCCTTACAAATACAGTCATACCTTGGTTCGCCTTGCGAGTCGAATGCTTTGGCTCCCAAATGCCGCAAACCCGGAAGTGAGTGTTCCAGTTTGCGAACGTTCTTTGGAACCCCTAACGTCCGACGTGGCTTCTGATTGACTGAGCTTCCTGCAGCCAATCAGAAGCCGCGCCTTGGTTTCTGAATGTTTTGGAAGTCGAATGGACTTCTGGAACGGATTCCGTTTGACTTCCGAGGTACCACTAGAACAACATGAAGATACAAAAAAGAGAGAAGGGAAGCAAACCACCAAAATAGAGATTACCCTTTCTGGACATTATGGGTGATATCCAGAGTTAGTCATGCTCAAAATAAACCATTGATTTTATATGGGTCTGCTCTGAATAGAACTATATTTGGATATCACCCTATGTTTTTGAGAAGGAAAGCAGGTCATTTGAAAGTTAACTGAAAGGAAAGTCATTAAAAAATTCTCTAAAGATATCCCTGTGGGCCTGCTACTGCACTCTTGCATATGGATCTTTATAGCCTTAAAAATTTATATCCTTAAAAAACCACCTTTCTCTTATACAGCACTTTTCATCCCAAAGGGCTTTAGATTTAATTTAGGCATCAGCAGTGGGAGTTGCATAAATGGTTTGAGGGCATTAAATGGCTGGGTGTAGACACCTGAATCATTGCCTTTTGTTAAGGAACAGCCAGCACTGAGGAATTAACTTGACAGCCATCCTTCACTTGCTAAATTATTTTATTGGGCTGTTTCCAGGAAAGGCCAGGAAGTTAGAAGCTTATGTATTATACCATGTCGGTGGGTTAAGAGAATATACTTCTCACCAGAACAGCACTGGAAGAAGATAGCCTGCTTTTCTAGAGGAAACGTTAATGTGATGAGAAGTTCTCCTAGGCATAGAATTAACATAGAATCATAGAGTTGTAGTGTTGGAAGGGACCATGAGGGTCACATAGGCCATGCATGGGCCAAACCACATTGCCATTGCCCCACAGGAGGATTTGCCCAGATACTTGGTCTCTCTCTTGGAAGTCTGCGCAACTCACTAAATGCACTGACTTATATGGGCAGGGCCTCAGATGCATAGGTAAATGTTTCAGAGTACTTGATAATAATAATAATACCCTCAACAACCTCCTCAGAACGATATGAGGAGGCTGGGGAATTCTTGTTCTCTGAAAGTACTCTGAAACCTTTACATGGGCATCTAAGGTCCTCCCCATATCTTTTGGTGTACAGTATTTAGCAACAGTATGCCAATCGTTCCTCTATAATGTGCCAGTTCCCACAAACCTTTGCTCATGTTGACATGAGAGTTCCAACAGGCATGTGTCAGAGGCAAGCCTGCGGCAAGCTGGTTCTTGTGCTGCTTCACCGCTTACCTATTGCCATTCAGTACGATGAGTAAACTTTTTGTACCCTGTTGTGCACGCAGAGTATCAACCCTGACGGTTGCTTTCAGCATGCACCCAGCTGTGGTGTGTGTCCCAGCCTTCGTAGCTTGTGTATAAAGGAGGATCCAATAAATAAAATATCTTGCTGGGATAGCTCAGTCGGTAGAGCATGAGACTCTTGATTTCAGGGTTGTGGGTTCAAGCCCCATGCTGGGCAAAATATTCCTGCATTGTAGGGGGTTGGACTAAATGACCTTTGTGGTCCCTTCCAACTATACAGTTCTATGATTCTAATAGGTTTTGTAGTTGATCTTTCTTCTTACCACTCACTTATCTACCTGGCACTGCAGAGACCATCTAAAATGATAGAGGCACCACTTTTTGTAAGAAATTAATAAGGAAGGTTGCTCCTAAACAGGAGTTTTATACTTGGAAATGCATCCAGTTTCAAGAAGCTTGTTGCAATAAAATGTTTCTTACCAAAGATTCTGTTCATCTCCTCTTTAACTTTCCCAGGGAAAACCTAACCATACTTCATAGTGTTAAGCACAAGGAAAGGCATCTAATTTAGACCAGGGATGTTCAGCTTCAGTTCCCATCAGTCCTAGCCAGCATGGCCAATGGCCAGAGATTATGAAAGTTGTATTATTATTATTATTATTATTATTATTATTATTATTATTATTATTATTATTAAAATTTGTATACTGCCTTTCATCCATAGAGCTCAGGGCAGTTCATAGCAGCTGGAGGGACACAAGTTCCTTATTATTGATATAAATTAATATGCCTGCCTTACAAATACTGTACTTCTGCATATGACATGACAACGTTTATTGTCTATCTTCCCAGACATGTCCTGTCTTACTCCATTCAGGAAACCAAACCAGACAGCATTCAATAAGCTGAGTAAACTGCTGTTTGCAATAAATGGTAACCCCTTTGGGAGCAAATAGCAGCAGGGGTGGCAGTTTTCAGTGGGAAACTACCTTGAAGCCCTGATCCAGATTAGGCCACATCAAGAACCCTATGCTTGCTTCTCTTTCAAAATAAAAGTGGCAACATTAAGCATACTTAAAAACAACAACAAGGATGATTACTGTAAGGTGTGGTTTGGCCCCTACTGTGAGAAACAGGAGGCCAGCCAAGTGTATGTGGAATGAAATTATTTTTGTTTAACTTGTGCTCACTGCAGAATTCAGTTCACATCATTGATAATATTGGAAAGACTGCATACAAAGAACATGAGCTGCAAAATACAGTTAATTAAGAAATTAATTTTTTAAAAAAATTCTTGGTCAGCTGTTATTTCGCATTTGCAGAGAAAACCTGCTCATGCTTAGGATCCCCAACCCCCAAACTGAGTGATTGTTCTTCCCATCTTTCCATATATTTTCTCCTCTTGGCTGTTTTGCCTGACCCAGCTGTCGCCCTCCTTGGACTCCCTGCCTGTTTTCTTCCTTACTTTATTAGTGATCATGAGCAATTAAGATGTTAATGCTGTTATTTGAGGTATGATGAGATTAATGGAGCACGCACAGTTCAACCCTTTCAATTTAATTGCTGTAACTATCTGAAAGCTTTTGCACTTATCTTGCTATCCATTTTCTTAACTCCCACATTTTAAACGTTCAGCAAGATATTAGGTTTTTTCCCCCAGCTGTGTGGCCTAGCCTACAAAAGGACATCAATAAAAGATTAAGCAAACAAAATATGTGATATGGCTCAAAAAACATACATTTTGCAGGATTTGTCTGGTCTGTCAGGCAGGCATTAGACATATGTGAGCTGAGACAAAAGGCTAGCAAAATATCATCACGCGTATTCCTTTCTGTCTGGCAGCATTTAAAATTTAAAAACACATTTAGCTGACCACATTCAGAAGGTTTCATTTGAATGATCATGAGAACTGAAATAATTGACATCCTAATGGTGTCTACTCGGGTTACATATGCTTCAGGTTACATACGCTTCAGGTTACAGACTCCGCTAACCCAGAAATAGTACCTCGGGTTAAGAACTTTGCTTCAGGATGAGAACACAAATCGCGCTTTGGTGGTGTGGCAGCAGCAGGAGGCCCCATTAGCTAAAGTGGTGCTTCAGGTTAAGAACAGTTTCAGGTTAAGGACGGACCTCCGGAACGAATTAAGTACGTAACCAGAGGTACCACTGTAAGTCCTGTTGAACTGAATAGGGTTTAGTCATGGGTAAGTGGGGTTAGGGTTGCAGCGGAAGTCATAGTCACATGGTTTAATTTAATGCAAGTTACTTTCTCAACCTTGAAGTTCATATCCAAATTGCTCTTGACCCTCAGCTGTCTACCCCAAGGCTAGCCAGGCTCTCTGTAACATCAGAGCTACTAAGTTCCTCAACCTTGACCCTCCAGATGTTTTGAGACTACAATTGCCATCATCCCTGACCACTGGTCCTGCTAGCTAGGAATTATGGGAGTTGTAGGCCAAAAACATCTGGAGGGCCGAGGTTGAGGAAGCCTGCTCTAAGGCAATGTCATAGACTGGTTGGATGCAGAGGAGTGGTGGGAGACAAACCAGCTAGGGAACCCCCAGGGGAAGAAGTCTCAGAGCTGGGGGATTGGTGGTGGGACGATGGTGCGTGGCCAGAGGGAGAAGAGGGAGCAGGCTGGGAGGAGGAAGAAGTGTCAGAAGCTAAAGAGGTAACAGGGGTTAGTGAGAAGGACGGGGCTGTGGCAGAGAGCAGTTCAGGCTCAGAGGCAGGAGATGAGTCTGGAGAGGAGGGGGGCCAAGAGGCAACAAGGAGGCAGCCTAGGGAGTCTTCCCCTCACCCTGGTCTTCCAAAACATGCAGAGATATGAAGCGGGTGGAGCAAAGAGAGGGGAAGGACCTGGGGAGGAGCCTTAGAGAGCAGTGGGAAGGACCTTCAGTCCTCGAAACTGCCTCCTTGGGGCAACACCTACTGGGAAGAGTTGCTGTGCTCACTAGGCCTGTGGTGTTTTGGGTTTTTTGAATGAAGAGTTAACTTCACTGACACTGGTGTTTTCATTGCTGACCTACTACTGACTCCAGATCCTGACAGGCAGACAGAGGGAAAGTTACACCTTTGCCTGAAATGCATCACTGTGACATCATAGCAGTTCAGCCACTCACAGTGGGGCAAAGCAACCATAGGGCTATAAATATAAGGGCTATAAATGAATAAGGGATTGTATTTTGGAGCAGGCTTAATGAATTATTTTTTTAAAATTATGCAACTCAAGTACTTGAAAAACAGATGAACCAATTTATTTATATCTTCATCAGCAAGTTTTGCAGTTCAAAGCAGTTTCCTCTTCCCTAAAGGGAAGATATAGGGGATAAAGAAGAACATCTGTTCCTTTCTGCCCACATTAATTATAGTATGCAAATACCCCAATGTGTGTGTCCAAGGACTTGTGCTCATACAGTGGGGCGTCTGCAACTTCTGACTACAGCTCCTCATACTGCCTTAGGCTTCTCCCTTCAGTTTCCAGGAATGGTTTCTTGTTCTTATACATTTCATTTCTATACTGGATAGAGTAGGGCAGATGTACTCAAATTGTAATCCGTGGACCATTGTTAATCCATAAGCTCCACTCAGGTTGTGGAAAGGTTCAACTCCATGGAAAGGTTATGGAACATGTAATAATTATTATTGCACTTATTATTAATTCTGATGATAATGATGATGATAAATTTATTATTTATACCCCACCCATCAGGCTGGGTTTCGCCAGCCACTCTGGGTGGCTTCCAACAAAATATAAAAGTTACAAAAATACATCAAACATTAAAAACTTCCCTAAACAGGGCTGCCTTCAGGTGTTTTTCTAAAAGTCAGATAGTTGTTTATTTCCTTGACATCTGATGGGAGGGCGCTCCACAGGGCGGGCACCACTACTGAGAAGGCCCTCTGCCTGGTTCCCTGTAACTTCACTTCTCGCAGTGAGGGAACTGCCAGAAGGCCCTCAGCTGACCTATGGGGGTGGAGACGCTCCTTCGGGTATATGATGGAGAATGAGACTCTCTTTACCAGGGCTGGATTATCAAAGCAGAATAATGCCCTGCATTAAAGCTTGTGGTTTTCATAATGAGACTAGAATTCACAGTGATCCAGGCAGTGAAGAAAAAAACCCAAAGCATGTGCCTTGATTTGTAGAATCAAGAAAAGGGGGGGGGGGATTTAAGTGGTCATTAAGTGGTCTGCTGAGATCCCCAGCTCATTAAATGGTCTGCTGAGATCCCCAGCAATTTTCAAATGGTCTGCAGGGGGAAACAGTTTAAGAACTGCTGGCAAAGGGATCTACTGTGATAAGAGAATGGGCCTCAGAAGCTCTAGGTCAGGGGTGGAGACTCTGTGGTCCTCCATACATTGTTGGGCTTCAACTCAGGGCCAGCCAATGGCCAGGAATAATGGAAATTGTGTTCCAGTAACATCTAGAGGGCCATAGGTTCCCAACCCATGCTCTGTTGATGTGCTGATGTCCTTTGGATCCTGCCCACTGCTTGTTCAAGTGTGGCCGGTGCTCCACAACCTTTGAAATCCTGCCTACACACATTTAGTGTAATGGAAACACTTAGGTCTGGAACAAGATTGCAGCCACAGGCTACCTAACTGCTGTGCTGGCCTGTAAATACAGTTTCAGTTCTTAATACACTTAATCAAGTTTATTAATTCTAGAGAAGATAAGAAATCTTAAGTTAATATAATTTATTATCTCATAAGGAACATGACCTAAGGCTGCAATCCTAACTCTATTTACCCCAAACCCCATTGAATTCAAGAGGACTTACTTAGTAGACCCAGATTGGATTGTACTATAATTTTTCCTTTTAGTGTACCATGTTATCTGAAAAGCAGCACAGTATGAATATTTAACTGCTCCAACATGAATATGCAGTGAATGCAATGCAAGATTACCTCTGCTTCTGTGGATCTATATGGACAGTAATTAAAATTTAACTAAGATAATGGTGTTTCGGAGCTCTATAATTTTGGTTTAGCGTTGAACCTGAAACCACTCAGTGGTTTCTTTTGGTTCCTACCCAAAACCACGACGCATAGTTCTATCCTCTTTCACTTCCTATGTCAAAAACTATTATTGATTTTTCTCCGCTCAAAAGAGGAGCAGACACTACACACCAGTGTCAAATATACTGGGCTGTGGTATTACGCAGTGTCACCACATTACATATTCTAAATGCACATACAACATTCATACCACACAATTTACAACATTCATACCACACAATTTACTTACGGAAATACAAGCAGAAGCTTAGATGCTTGAGAAGGCATTGGCCTTCTTCAGACATAATGATAAAATTATTATTTGTTGTTATGAGGACGAGCCTAGGGCTTTTGTGCTCAGTGTACCCCTCCTCCTCTTGTGTGGCCACAAGGAGATCAAAAGCTCTCACTTCTGTTTTTAACTAATGTCTGAACCTAGACAAACTCTAGTTATTCTAGTATGATTTACAGAAGCAAGCTAACTTCAAACTGTGGCTTATGAAGCTGACTTGTTTCTATAAAGCACGGCTGAAATCAGCCACTCACTCTTTAGGGTTCAGATGTAACGCTAAACTGTGGCTGATTGAAATCACAACTGAAACTTCCTCATAGGTTTCAGTTACAGATAGGTAGCCGTGTTGGTCTGCCATAGTCAAAATAAAAAAATTCCTTCCAGTAGCACCTTAAAGACCAACTAAGTTAGTTCTTGGTATGAGCTTTCGTGTGTATGCACACTTCTTCAGATACACTGAAAAAGAAGTTGCCAGATCCTTCTATATAGTGAGAAGGTGGGGAGGGGTATTACTCAGAAGGGTGGTGGGAATGGGAGATTGGCAGATAGCTGAGATGAGCCTGTTGACGACTCTACTCTACTCACCTCATAGGTGTGCTGGAAGAGGAGGGAGGAGCGCATAATGATAAACACACATAATGCTCATAATGATAAATCATTGTTTATTGCAGGGTTAGGGAACCTGTGGTCCTGCAGGTGTTATTAGGCTGCAGTCCCCTAAGTCCATGATCGATCAGAGATGAACGGATGGAGGCAGGGTGCAGTGAAAGCTAGGCAGATCTGTATTTTTCTGTTGCAACAGAATTCCAAGGAGGCAAGAGAGACCCTGAACCAAGAAGAAACATCTCTCTTAAGGGTTTGCATTTTGGCATGGAGAAGGACATCCCCTCTACAAACAGTCAGAAATTACATCACACATAAGGTGGGGTTACTGTGGCTCAGGCAGGCCAAGGTGGGATATTCCTGAGGATTTAGCAAGTTTCACATAGTTCCAGACACAGTTTACACAAAACATTAGCATTTGATAAGACAATCAGAATGCTGGTCATCCCTCAATGCAGAGCATTTGGGCAAACATTGGCAATTAATACAAAAGAGGTTCATAGATAGGAGAGAAATGCCTTCAGAAACTTCCCCTGAATTGCTATCTGCCTACCTGTTCTCAGGCAAGGGGGATTAAGGAGGCAGAGGAAATATTTATAGTCTTTAGAAGAGCCAAGATGGCTTTTGGATTGCTCACCTGTACTATTGTAGTCATAATAATAATAATAATAATAAATTTTATTTATATCCCGCCCTCCCCAGCTGAGCCGGGCTCAGGGCGGCTAACAACAATCAAATAAACAATCAAATAATGACACATTCTAAAAAAATTTCATTATAAAAATTAGTTAAAATCACATTGGTGGCAACCGATTAAACAAAATTCTGTGCAGGTTGCCAGAGGAGGGGGTCAGGCTGCGCCCTGACTAAAGGCCTGGCGGAACAACTCTGTCTTGCAGGCCCTGCGGAAAGATGTCAAGTCCCGCAGGGCCCTGGTCTCTTGTGTCAGAGCATTCCACCAGGTTGGAGCTGCAGCCGAGAAGGCCCTGGCTCTAGTTGAGGCCAGCCTAACCTCTCTGAGGCCTGGGACCTTGAGGGTGTTATTATTTGTAGACCGTAGGTTTCTCTGTGGGGCATACCAGGAGAGGCGGTCCCGTAGGTACGAGGGTCCTAGGCCGTATAGGGCTTTAAAGGTTAAAACCAGCACCTTAAACCTGATCCTGTACTCCACCAGGAGCCAGTGCAGCTGGTATAGCACCGGATGAATGTGATCCCGCAGCGAAGACCCCGTAAGGAGTCTCGCTGCGGCATTCTGCACCCGCTGGAGTTTCTGGGTCAGTCTCAAGGGCAGCCCCACGTAGAGCGAGTTACAATAATCCAGTCTGGAGGTGACCGTCGCATGGATCACAGTGGCTAGGTCAGGGCGAGAGAGATAAGGGGCCAACTGCTTAGCTTGGCGGAGATGGAAAAATGCCGCCTTTGTTATAGCTGTAATCTGCGCCTCCATAGAGAGGGAGGTATCGAAGATTACACCCAAACTCTTAACAGACGGTGCTGGCACTAATTGCACCCCCGCAAGAGATGGGAGTTGCCCCCTCGATCCCATATCGTCCCGCCCCAGCCAGAGGACCTCTGTCTTCGAAGGATTTAACTTCAACCGGCTCCCACGTAACCATCCAGCCACAGCTTCCAGACATCTGGTCAGTGTGTCTGGGGCCGAGTTAGGATGGCCATCCATCAAGAGATAGAGTTGGGTGTCATCAGCATACTGATGGCAACCCAGCCCAAAACTCCGGACAAGCTGGGCGAGGGGGCGCATAAAGATGTTAAAAAGCATCGGGGAGAGAATCGCACCCTGAGGCACTCCACACACCAAGGAGTGACGCGATGACAATTCCCCCCCAAGCGCCACCCTCTGTCCCCGATCAGAGAGAAACGAGCGCAGCCATTGAAGGACTGTGCCCTGGATCCCCACGTCGGCAAGGCGGTGGTCCAGGAGTTCGTGATCGACCATGTCAAAGGCTGCTGACAGATCTAGAAGAATCAGCAGCCCCGACCCGCCTCGATCCAGCTGCCTGCGGAGATCATCTGTTAGGGCGACCAGAGCCGTCTCGGTCCCATGACCAGCACGGAAGCCGGACTGGAATGGATCCAAAGCAGATGTTTCATCCAGAAACCTACCAAGCTGTTCAGCAACCGCTCTCTCAATCACCTTACCCAGGAATGGAAGATTCGAGACCGGGCGGTAATTGGATAGATCTAAGGGATCTAACGATGTTTTCTTTAAGAGCGGACGCACCACCGCCTCCTTCAGGTCCCCTGGGAATATCCCGGTGCCAAGGGACAAATTGATGATATCCCCCAGGGGGGCCCGCACCTCGTCTGGACACGCTCTAATCAGCCATGACGGGCACGGGTCAAGAGGACAGGTGGTGGGCTTTCCAGCTTGGAGGAATCTGTCCACATCGGCTGGAGATATCCGGTCAAAGTGGTCCAATACTGGACCCGAGGACAGTCGAGGGGCCTCCAGTTCCTTTATTGTATCCAAATTGGCAGGGAGGTCATGGCGGAGCAACAGGACCTTCTCCGCAAAAAAGCTCGCAAATGCCTCACAGCTGTGTGTCAGATTGTTATTTAAATTTGGCTGTCCTTCAACGGACGTTAGAGACCGAATTATGCTAAATAATTGCGCCGGGCGAGAGCTAGCGGATGCAATGGAGGCCGAGAAGTAAGACTTCTTAGCGGCCTTCACTGCCATCTCATAGGTTTTCATAAAAACCCTATAAGATGTTCTTGAGGCTCCGTCACGGGCACCCCGCCATACTCGCTCTAGCCGTCTGAGGTCCCGCTTCATTTTCCGAAGCTCCTCGGTAAACCAGGGGGCCCGGTTTCTGCGGGGTCGCAGAGGGCGCTTAGGTGCGATCTCATCGATGGCTGCCAGGAGCTGGGTATTCCAGCCCTCAACAAGCTCAGTCAATGAGTCGCCAGGGGGAGCAAGGTCCCGCAAGGCCTGACGGAATCTATCAGGGTCCATCAGCCTCCGCGGGCGAGCCCAAATTGGCTCGCCACCTAAGCGGGGTGGGGGTGGAAAATCAATCCTGGCTTTCAGTGCGTAGTGATCAGACCATGGCACCTTCATCGAGGGAGACATGATCACATCTATACCGGCGCCAAAGATCAAATCCAGCGTGTGGCCTGCTTGATGTGTGGGGCCCGAAACAAACTGGGAGAGCCCTAGTGTCGCCATGGAAGACACCAGGTCCAGAGCCTGTGAGGAGGGAGTGGCATCAGCATGGATGTTGAAGTCCCCCAGTACCAATAGGTTGGGGAACTCCAAGGCCCAGCCGGCCACCGCCTCCAACAGGCCTGACAGGGTGGCTGCTGGTGCGCTAGGTGGCCGGTACACCAGCCAGACAGCCAAGCTCACCTCGGAGCCCCACACTAGGCCAACACATTCAATGCCGGGGATCGATGGCGATGGCAGAGCCCTGAAAGAACAATCTTCTCGGATTAATAATGCCACCCCTCCCCCCCGGCCCACAGTCCGCGACTGGTGGAGGACGGAGAAACCTGGGGGCGCCATCTCTCGTAAGGTAACAGTTTCCCCTTCGCGCACCCAGGTCTCCGTCACACCAGCCAGGTCAACCCCCTGCGAGGTGAAGAAGTCTCGCAGGGTGGCGGTTTTTTTGCCTATAGACCTGGCATTGCACAACACCAGTGACGGAGGTGAGTAATCCTTGCTCACCCTACCTTCGTCCCTCGGGATGGGGCGCAGATTGGAAGGGGTACGAGCATATCCATATCTCGATCCCTTCGCCTATGACATCTGCCCCCACCGCCATACCTCCCTCGCCCCACTACGGTAGCAATCCCAAGCCTCAAACCAACCTCCATTTACAGAATAGAAACAAGTCAAATCAAAGCAATTGTACCAACACAACAAATCCCTACCCCACTCAATAGCCAACCCCAAACCAAACTAAAACAGAACAAAATAGAAATACATCAATAAAAACCACCGTTCATGGTGGGACAACAAAGTAAAAAATAAAAACCCCTATAAAACATTTTAAAATATATAAAAACATATTAAGCATTTGCCGCGGCAACATCAGTGTCCTTAAAACAGTAGCGGTGGCGAGTGTGGGCCCCGCCCCCTAGGCCTGGAAGAGTGTGCCTACAGGAGGGAGCGGCCTTCCTCAACCCCCACGGTGGAGCCGCAGCAATGGTGTCCCAGTGCCTCGTGCGGCCTCTTAAGCTGTGGCAGTGGTGAGTCAGTCTGGCCCCGCCCCCTGGGCCTGGTGGAATCAGCCTGAGGAGGGAGCGGCCTTCCCAACTCACAGTACAGCAGCAGCAGTGGTGTTCCGGTGCCTCGTGCGGCCTCTTAAGCTGTGGCAGTGGTGAGTCAGTCTGGCCCCGCCCCCTGGGCCTGGTGGAATCAGCCTGAGGAGGGAGCGGCCTTCCCAACTCACAGTGCAGCAGCAGCAGTGGTGTTCCGGTGCCTCGTGCGGCCTCTTAAGCTGTGGCAGTGGTGAGTCAGTCTGGCCCCGCCCCCTGGGCCTGGTGGAATCAGCCTGAGGAGGGAGCGGCCTTCCCAACTCACAGTGCAGCAGCAGCAGTGGTGTTCCGGTGCCTCGTGCGGCCTCTTAAGCTGTGGCAGTGGTGAGTCAGTCTGGCCCCGCCCCCTGGGCCTGGTGGAATCAGCCTGAGGAGGGAGCGGCCTTCCCAACTCACAGTGCAGCAGCAGCAGTGGTGTTCCGGTGCCTCGTGCGGCCTCTTAAGCTGTGGCAGTGGTGAGTCAGTCTGGCCCCGCCCCCTGGGCCTGGTGGGATCAGCCTGAGGAGGGAGCGGCCTTCCCAACTCACAGTACAGCAGCAGCAGTGGTGTTCCGGTGCCTCGTGCGGCCTCTTAAGCTGTGGCAGTGGTGAGTCAGTCTGGCCCCGCCCCCTGGGCCTGGTGGAATCAGCCTGAGGAGGGAGCGGCCTTCCCAACTCACAGTGCAGCAGCAGCAGTGGTGTTCCGGTGCCTCGTGCGGCCTCTTAAGCTGTGGCAGTGGTGAGTCAGTCTGGCCCCGCCCCCTGGGCCTGGTGGGATCAGCCTGAGGAGGGAGCGGCCTTCCCAACTCACAGTGCAGCAGCAGCAGTGGTGTTCCGGTGCCTCGTGCGGCCTCTTAAGCTGTGGCAGTGGTGAGTCAGTCTGGCCCCGCCCCCTGGGCCTGGTGGAATCAGCCTGAGGAGGGAGCGGCCTTCCCAACTCACAGTGCAGCAGCAGCAGTGGTGTTCCGGTGCCTCGTGCGGCCTCTTAAGCTGTGGCAGTGGTGAGTCAGTCTGGCCCCGCCCCCTGGGCCTGGTGGAATCAGCCTGAGGAGGGAGCGGCCTTCCCAACTCACAGTACAGCAGCAGCAGTCATGTGATTTATATACTTATGTATGTGTGTTTACCTTGTGCAATTATCAACATTTATTCTGTATTTGAGACCTTAGAATTCCTATAACAATATCATCACTGATCCTGGCTGGACACTTTAAGAAACAGGGTATTGAACTAGATTAATCTCTGACATGATCGAGTAGGGTTCTTCTTACGTTCCCAACATGAACACTCATCACCAAATTACAATTTCCAATGTTTTTATTGTAGTGAGAAGCAATAAGAAGCTGATACAAAATGGATACAAATGTGCAATGAATATGTAAGGGCAGCAATACAGTGGTACCTCGGGTTACATACGCTTCCGGTTACAGACTCTGCTAACCCACAAATAGTGCTTCAGGTTAAGAACTTTGCTTCAGGATGAGAACAGAAATCGTGCTTCCGCGGTGCGGCGGCAGCAGGAGGCCCCATTAGCTAAAGTGGTGCTTCAGGTTAAGAACAGTTTCAGGTTAAGAACAGACCTCCGGAACGAATTAAGTACTTAACCCGAGGTACCACTGTAGTGGGAAACCGCATCTAGGATCATTCAGAGCAACAGTGTTGATTCAGATCATGAATAATAATAATTTTATTATTATTATTTGTATCCCGCCCTCCCCGGTGAAAGCTGGGCTCAGAGCGGCTAACAACAAGTAAAAATAGCACAGTGTACATAAAATCACACAGTCAATTAATTAAAATACAGGCGGGAATGCGGGAAGCAAGAGAAAATAGATGACAATAAAAATATAGAAGTGGGCGAGAGTGGCGTTGTGTGATGTAGAGTTTCAAAACAATGAAAATATAAAGGCATTCTTAACTTCATAACAGTATGACTTGTTCTGTGTGTTTCAAGGCAAAGAGAAATAAAGGTTGTACTTGAAATGCCTGAAGGCTTCTTTATGCAATCTGGATACTTTTGAAGAATGTCAGCAACAAGTCTTGGTTCTTAGCCATTTCATTGAGGAATAAGTGTTCATGCAAACAATAGTAGGCCTGTTATCTCTGATGGGTGGGTGGAGTCAATGTTTTCACAGATAAAGGCAGAGACCTGCGAATGACCCAAGACACTCAGTAAAGGGCTGGTGCTGAAATTTGTGGATTCCCTTGTTCATGTAGGCAGCAGTTAGCATATCAAGACTGAAATAATTTGAATTCTGATTAGGAAAACATTAAATTTATTAGCAGAGCCCTTGTGTGTGTACATGTATGGATATACCGTAACCATAAATATATATATGTATTCAGTATTAGAGTGGTGCATCTCTGATGATAGCTGAAGTCATTTTCCAAAATGATATTCCTCTTTCGCTTTGCTGTTCAGCAAAGGATGCCTATAATTAATCAGTGTGCTGCTTGGCCAGCTGTACTGTAGGATTAGGAGCATATTGGAAGAATATAGGGTTATTTTAGGGCTAGGCTACAGACTTCTTTGGACTGCAGCAGAATTTCAGAATGCTGGTGGCAGATCACATCTTTGAATGTTCTCCCACATTAAAAAAGAAAAAGAAACCCACCCAGCACATTAAATGAACAAACATTGCCTAAGCTAATACCAGGCTTGCTAGTCTGAGGATGCATACAAACATGATACCCTATTGTAAAGGTAAAGGGACCCCTGACCATTAGGTCCAGTTGCAGATGACTCTGGGGTTGCGCCGCTCATCCCGCTTTATTGGCTGAGGGAGCCGGCGTACAGCTTCCGGGTCATGTGGTCAGCATGACTAAGCCGCTTCTGGCAAACCAGAGCAGCGCATGGAAATGCCGTTTACCTTCCCGCCGGAGCGGTACCTATTTATCTACTTGCACTTTGACATGCTTTCAAACTGCTAGGTGGGCAGGAGCAGGGACCGAGCAACGGGAGCTCACCCCGTCGCGGGGATTCAAACCGCTGACCTTTTGATCAGCAAGCCCTAGGCTCTGTGGTTTAACCCACAATGCCACCTGCATCCTTGTAGGCATAGACAAACTCAGCCCTCTGGATGTTTTAGGCCTACAACTCCCATGATCCCTAGCTAACAGGACCAGTGGTGGGGGATGATGGGAATTGTAGTCCCAAAACATCTGGAGGGCCGAACCTGCCTATGCCTGCCTTATTGTATTCTCAGTGGTATAGTCCAGGAAGGCGGACACTATGTGATTCTTTGGGGTGGAGTGAAGATTGTGTGCGTGTGTAAGCAGGGAAGAGAACTCGTACCAAAGAAAAACAATGCATTCTGAAGAATCCTGGTAAATCCAGCAACTTTTGTATGGATCGAGTAATTAAATATTTTGTTCCACTTTCTGCTTTTCCTGTGACTTACCGTATTTTTTGCTCTATAAGACTCACTTTTTCCCTCCTAAAAAGTAAGGGGAAATGTGTGTGTGTTTTATGGAGCGAATGCAGGCTGCGCAGCTATCCCAGAAGCCAGAACAGCAAGAGGGAACACTGCTTTCACTGGGCAGCAATCCCTCTTGCTGATCTGGCTTCTGGGATTCAGATTTTTTCCCCCCTTGTTTTCCTTCTCCAAAAACTAGGTGCGTCTTATGGTCTGGTGCATCTTATAGAGTGAAAAATACGGTAAATGTCTGAATATTGGCTCCCAATCAGAAGACCTAAGTTATCTTGCAAAGGGAAAAGATACTTTGAAGCATCTTAAGCAGGGGTTGGCTTAAAAGGTGCAATACGTTACCTTTGTTCAGACATGTAATCAAAGGCAATACTGTATAAGCTAAAAGCTGAAATAATTATGAATGCCTGCTAAACTGGAAGAAAATTTAAATAATTTAAAATCCAGTTATGGGTATGTGCCATTTTTTCCAGCTGAATGCGGGGTTTTTTTAAAAATTACATAAGTATAAGTTAAATTGCATAGAGAACATTTTAAAATAAGGTGATTTTAGTATTTTGCCTTTTGTGACATCCAGATATATTGCATTAAGGTTTGTTCATTTTTTTCTGCATTTTGACAATGTGACATCCTTTTATATATATATATATAAAGGATGATGGAAGTAATTATATTCTCACATGGTTTGTGATGTTTAGGTTTGAGGAAATATATATATTTATATAAAATGGACAAATCTAGATTGTGTCTATGATGCACACCAGCTGCTATCATAGAAAACAGAATGAACTCCCACTAACTTAAGTGGGACTTGCAGAAAATGTGCTTAGGGTCAGGCTACATTGGTAGTGCTGTCCTCCCAAGTCATAACCACTGATGTAACATTCCTTGGGAATTGTGAAGAGGTCATTATGGATGTGTGTGTGTGTGGAAAGAGTGGTTTTAAATGGCCTTCAACTGTGGTGGGATGCTGGGTGCTGAAGAGCTGAGTCTTAAGTTAATTTGTTAGAGCAGGGAATGTGAGTAGGAGGGAATTTAATGAAAAAGAGAGAGGAGGAGGTGAATAGAAGGGAATGTTAGCATTTTAGACATCGGAGTCATGGCAGACTTGCATGCAAGGATGAAGGAGACTGCTTTTCACATTTCTGCTGTCAGGGATATTCTGTTCCTCAAAACTGGAGCTGTCTTCACATACCCTTCACAACTTCCTGCCTCTGTTCCTCAACAATAGCAGAAAGGCATATGTGAAGAGTAGGGGGGTGATATTTTAGCAATGTAGATTGCAACACCCGACTACAGATAAGAAAAATGAAAGGAGAATGAACAAACTAGGGAACTGACTCTTATGCAATTGACCATATATAAAACCTGCGGACCAAGGTTACACAATATCTAGTTTCCTGAAAATATTACTTGACCACAACATATTCAGTGCCATGCTGGCAGAGAAATAAGTCCGGCCCCACTTTACAGACACACCCTGTTAGTGATGATGACCATGAGCGTGCTATAATTGTTCACAGTACTTTATGGAGAGATAAGCAATATGAGATAGGTCCCTGGTCCTAAAGGGAGGACAATCTAGCGGTGAAATAACAGAGGAGAAAGTTGCTTCAAACTGAGTTGCCCCCTGGTTCATCTAGCTCAGTATTGTCTACACAGACTGGCAGCAGCTGTCCAAGATTCAAACTTGGAGAGTCTTTCCAAACCCTACCTGGATAAGGCATGGAACCTGGGTTGTTTCGCATGCACAGCCTGTTCATCTATCACTGAGTGACCCATACACAGTGAAAGAAACTCTGGGCACATTTTGCTGCACATGCATATGTAAGCCTTGGTAACAGGAATGAGCATTAAGAAGATAAGCTACAATACATGTTGGGGGTTGTGTTGGCAATGTCTGGGGGCATTGGCACAATAAGCTGGGGAATAATATTTTATTTAGTCATTTATTTTATAAATCTGTCTGATCCTTCATTATAAACATTTCCAGGCTAGCTAACAATACTGGATAAAACTGAAACAACCATAAAACCACAAAAGAATAAAATATTCAATGGATTTCTGGCATTAAAACCATATTGTCAAATGTTAAAAGGCCTGGGTAAATAAATAAGTGCTGAAAGGACAATGCAATTCAAAAGCTGTTTAAATCCACGCCTTTTCATTTAAGCTGCTTTTGTCTCATTTAACTCTGGGTGCATTCGTATCTACCCTCTTGCTCAGCTGTAATCCAGCAGAAACAATAGCAGTAAAATACTAAATTTTGGAAGATGGAAAGACGCGCCAATGGGGACAAATGATTTACAACACAGTGAGTTGGTGGTGAGAATACAAAACAGACTTTGTTTACAGCTGACATTGTTGATGCAGTAAACTACTGTTATTTGAGAGGAAAGTTGTCAATGTGCCATTACTGGGTCCTTACCAGCTTGAATGAAACATGAACAGTTTAAGCACCTTGAGGCCCACAGAATGTAGACTACACCCAGAAGCAATGCATGGCATATAGCTGAACGTACAGTGGGAAGCTAAAATGCTGGAGAACCATGTTGGTCGTTCCTAGTGTATTTCAGACTTCTATTTTGGATTTTCTATGAGAACTGGATTACAAAGTTGGAGTAAAAAATTGGTACCTATTGACACCAAGCAATGATTGCACTAGAAAAGGAAGACAGCGACTGTGTGACATAGCATTCCATCTGGGAATACTGCTTTCCCTTACCACAATTCTTTCTCCTCTCTGTTGATGCAGAATCTATTATGAATGACCTATTTCCTCTCTCTGCATTCAGGCTTGCTTCTTAGAGGTCATAAAGCTGCTTATTGCCTATAGGTGAAGACACATATGGCGGAATGCTCCACCATGTAAAAAATGTCTCCTCACATAGATGCAACATATTTGCCCCATCTATATATAGCATTGGAGGAAAAACAGCACTAGAAATTATTCATATGAGAATCTTCCAAACACTTCCTCCTATTTGCTTTATAGTAAAACACAACAGAGGAAAAATAATTGCTTCCTGAATACCATGAGAATAATCCTTGTGGAAATTGTTCAGTTTGGTTGTGCATTTTTTCATGTTTCATTTATTGTTCATGATTACTTTTGTTATGTTGTAGTTAAGTACTTTTTCATGTTGCAAGCTGCCTTGAGCATGGTTTGAATTGTGGGAAGGTAGCATACAAATAAAATTATGTATGTATATTGAAAATGCACAAAATCACAGCAATTATCAGTAATAATGGCAAATCCAAAAGTTTCTATCTTAGCTATTGTTAACAATGATTATAATCTTCAAGTATACGATTATATTGAAATATTGGAGATATCATTTTAGGCTGCAATCTTAAATACACCTATTTGGAATGAGCACAGTTGTATTTACCTTTGAGTAAACATGCATATGATGGTTATTAGGTAAAGGTAAAGGTACCCCTGCCCGTACGGGCCAGTCGTGTCCGACTCTAGGGTTGTGCGCTCATCTCACTTAAGAGGCCGGGAGCCAGCGCTGTCCGAAGACACCTCTGGGTCACGTGGCCAACGTGACGAAGCTGCTCTGGTGAGCCAGCACCAGCGCAGCACACGGAAACGCCGTTTACCTTCCCGCTATAAAGCGGTACCTATTTATCTACTTGCACTTGGAGGTGCTTTCGAACTGCTAGGTGGGCAGGAGCTGGGACCGAAAGACAGGAGCTCACCCCACCGCGGGGATTCAAACCGCCGACCATGCGATCGGCAAGTCCTAGGCACTGAGGTTTTACCCACAGCGCCACCCGTGTCCCCTCATGATGGTTATTACATCGTTATTATTTATTAAATTTATTAGTTGCTTTGTCTAGGCAGGGCAACCCAAAACAACTTACAACCAGCTATGCAGTTCACCAAGAAACAATGGCTAGAAAGACACAACTCTGCAGGGAAAAGGTGCGTTGAAACAGCGAAAATAACACAACAAAATGCATTGCATGAGGGGGGAAATGGATTGCAAAGTGTGAACATTACCGAAAACACCATTTAATTACCGTATTTTTTGCACCATAACACTCACTTTTTTCCTCCTAGAAAGTAAGGGGAAATGTCTGTGCGTGTTATGGAGCGAATGCCTGCGGGTGATGGGGGGGATCTGCTGCAGTCGTGAGCAGAGGATCCATGGTTCCCCTTCCTTCCCTCCTCCGTGGTTACAAAGCATGGATCCTCAGGATTTTTGCATTGGGCTACTCCAAACTCACTGTCAGATCACATGTCTGTGGCCACAGCATGAACCACAAAAATCATATATCCACTATTTAGTTTAGAATATTTTTTTTCTTGTTTTCCTCCTCTAAAAACTACGTGCGTGTTATGGTCTGGTGCGTGTTATAGAGTGAAAAATACGGTAGGTATCCCATTTCCAACCATCAAATTTGAGGTATTAAGCCATGAGATCCCAAACAAATGAGGCTTGTGTCTGTATTACTGACTTGGAGCTTGTGGTTTAACCTTGAGGCTATTAATGGTGCAGTACTACACGTGTATCCTCAGAAGTAAATCCGAGGGCAGGTAAAAAAAACACCCAGGCATTTAAAACCTAGCATAAATTGATTTTGGGACATCCTGCCTTTGCACCCTCAGGCTTTGATGTCAAAGCACTCCTAGTGACGCGTCAGGGTTTGCAATATCACTGCAGGAAGGTCTGTCGAGAAGCTTCTTCCATGCAGTTTCCCAGCCCTTCCCGCGAGGCAGCTGCGTCGAAGGCTGCGGCTAGCTTGGACATGCCCACAGCTTAAACTCTTGCATCCCAGGGCTTTTCTTTTTGTGTGTGTGTGCAAAAAAGAACCGGTCTCTCTCCCGCCCCCAAAACCTTTACTATTCCCCGGCTTCCAAGACGTCTCAAGACTTGCGCTCGCGGGCACTTTTCCTATAGTCCTCCTCCTGCTGCCCTTTAGCATTTTATCCGTATATTGATTGCAACGCACGTCTGTCGGATTTACACGCTTCCTTTAACCAACTGTTGCGGGGGTCGCTTCCATTCGCGCCCCACGGCCGCACACGCCGCCTTGAAATCTTTCCGTTTTGAGGATTAAGGTTCAATAAACGCATCCCTCTGCCTTCAAAAAAAAGTTTCTCCCTCCCTCTCCCCCTGCAACAGGTTTTGACACAGCTTAATCTCGGTCGAGATGCATAATATAATATATAATGTAATAATATAATAACAGACACATGCTTGTGGCGTGTTTCACATGAGCTTTATTTTTATTCCTTTTTTTGTTCTGTGGAACAAGCAGCCTGGGCAGAGAAAAGGGACGAGAGTGAGGTGGGGCGGGGGGAGAGCGGAATTCAAATGAACAACTGCAGGCGCCCTTCTCTCCCTCGCGCCCCCTCTTCCCGCCTCTTTTTCTCTTGTCACTCCAAGCCTCCCCTCCCAACGGCGCCGCTCCTTTCCACCTTTTGCCCCGCCTCCCCTCCCTTCCCCCGGCACGTGATGGGGGCCTCTGACGCCGGGCGGCGCGGTGCCCTGGAGCTGACACTCGGCGCGGAGCTGAGGCCGGGAGGGGGCGGGGCTCCTGGGCAGGCAGGCAGGCGGGCAGGAGGGAAGAAAGGAGCGAGCGAGGCGAAGCGGAAGGAGGAGGAAGAAGCAGCAACAGCGGCGGCGGGGATACCGCCTTGTAGTCGGAGCGACCTGGACCTCCGGTTTGGGTGAGTGGGCCGTTATTCGGGGGGGGGGGGAGCAGCGTGCTGTGCTGCGCCTGCCAGAAGTGCGTTGAAGTAGGTGCGTGTTTGGGGAGGGGGCGTTGCTGGCTTCACAGGGATTCTTCCCCCCCCCCCCACAACCGTTTTGTTTGCAAGGAAGAACGGAGAGACACGGTTTCCCTGTTTGTCCTTTGCCTCCCCCCCCCCACTGTTGCGCCTCTTGTTTAATTAAGCCGGAGCAACTCTTCTTCTTCTTCTTCCGCCGCCCCTTCCTCCTCCTCTCCCCCCCTCCCCCGCCTGCGCCCCCTATCAGAAAAGCGCCTTGTAGCCTCCGCCCCACCCCTAGGTGGAGCGTGGAAAGGTGTGCGGAGGGAGGAGGAGGAGGGACGGAGGGGAGCAAGCCCTTTAAGACACACTTTCGGCTACTCCGGTGGGGAAACGTGACAGCCGGAGTTTAAAGGGGAGCCGGTGGTGCGTCATGTGCACACGACCGTGTCAAGTCCTAATGCTGATAGACGTACTGCGTCGGGTTTCCTCCTCGCTACACTCCCCCGCCCCCCCCCGCTTGACCTTGGGGTGTTTTCATTCTGCGACATGAGCAGGATGGGATGGGGGGATGACTTGTTGGTTCCCTGTACAGTAATCACTTGGTAACTCTCGTGTGTATATATATGGGTGGGTTTGTAAGGGCAGGTGGGAGGAATGGCAACCCCACCTCTGTCCGCACTTGGGCCCAGTTTTAATTTGTAGTTCCCTGTGTCTTGACTGGTACAGCCTGATTTTGCAAATATATATGAATTCTAACTTTAAGTGTTTCGTTTACCCTCGGGAGTCAGGGCAGTTTCATGCCTGGAAGCATTCATGTTTGTGCAACTGATACACAGATCGATGCTATCTCTCTGTATTTTGCCTTGTGTCAAGCTGCCTGTGTGGAGAAGAGTCCTAAAGTGGTATATTTTGCTTCTGTAGTAAAAGCATAATTTGGTTATAAGTTATTTTGTGTTATGCATACACAATCTATATGATATTATTATTAATAACAATAACAACAATAATAAAAAATATAATAATAAATTTGTCAGGGTTGCCCAGGGCAACCAAAAGTGACTTACAACAGAGTCATACATACAACATACAGCTTGCAGATGTATGTATAGTTGACCAAATAATACAAACACATAGATACATTAAAGGAGAGTACATTGTGTAACTTCACTTCTCCAGTTAGGACAAATTATGAAGGAGGAGGATAGCTTAGTTACCAGCTTGAGCGGAAGTTCTGCATTCTCTCTTCCTTGCCAACTGTCTATACAGGCCTTAAAATGATTTGAGCCTTAGTTAGTATGAGTTAACCACAATGTATCAGTCACAGACTTTTCTAGCTATTTATAGTTTGCAATTGTAATCAGCACAATAACAAAAGAGTAGAGTAAGAGAGGCAAGTAACTGATATGATGTTATTCCCTCCCCCTTTTAATAAAAAAAAACACTTTGGGGAAATTGGCTTTTTAAAGCTGTTTGGCATGTAAGTACACTATGCATTCAGATTATGAGAAACTGAGTTTGTAATCAAGTTTCAAGAAAGGTACAGTTTGGCTTTTATTTTAAATACCATATTATTGGAGAGCCCATTGTCCTCAAATGTTCCCTAGTGTAGGTGCGCAAAAAGGAGCTGACCTTTTTTTGGTAATTGGTAACTACTGTCCATGGTTACAATCTCTCTATGTGTTTAAATCTTTAGGCTCATTTTGAAAGTATTTCATATAAAATTGAGTACAAATGAGTCATACCAGCTGTCAAGCAAAATTATTCTGATGAAATTTCAGCGTGTGAAATTGATTTCCCTCAGCAAATGTGAAGAGAATGTTGTTATGAAACTCATGGACTTGGCCTTGCATTGCGTGTTTGCTTTTCTGCCATGGTGACTAGAAATGTTTCTGTTACCCTTTCTCCAGATGACTGTGGTGTACTTTCTTCTTGTCAGAAATTTTGATCTTAAACATCAAGAATAATGCAAGCCTTCACATTCCTCTGGACAGAATTCTTGCCTGAAGTGAAACTTATAGGTTGCAGAAAAATTTGCATAAAAGACAAAACTGTTTATGCCAGGGGGTGTGCATTATGTTCTCTCAAGTGATAGGCATCCAGAAATTGTGGGCTTAATGAAAATGTGCTTAAATTAAAGCTTGCTGCTGAGATGCTGACAAGTAACAGCATAGGAGAAAACATCAATTGTGCAGAGGGCAGTTGGCTGGGTTTTATTTCATCTAGTCTTCAGTTGGTAAGAACCTATGACATGGGGATCTAAATGTCCTCCAATACGACTTCAATGACTAACTTTGTTTGTATCACAACATCATTAATGTGCTCCTTGCAGCTGTAGGGGATAATGTTTGCCAGCACAATAGTCTGCGGTAAGAACCAAATGACACTGAGAGAGCTTGTTTGTATTTTTGGTTACATAAATAGTAGCATAGTTTTTTCCCATTTTTGTTTGGACCGTGCTATGATTTTTTGATTCTGAGCTTCAGTTATTACACCGAGTGAAGCAAATTATAATTGGTTTTAAATAGTTTCCAGGATAGGAATTATACACAGATATGTTATGATGATTCTGTTATACTGCTTTCTAACTTTCTAAATGTTTTTTGTACTCCTTTTTTGTACAGTTACTGCTGCTTTGAAAGTAAGGTTGGGTTCTAGTACTAATTTCAGATCTTGCTCACCCTTTGTTGACTCACATTGGTTTAGTGAAGTGTGTGGGCTTTAATGTCATGCTACTTCACTTTTATTGCCTCCTACATTACATCCACTCTTTGAAAAGTGCAAATTTAGTGTATAATACAGTTTACCGTATCCACTGTTCTAATGCTTGCAGCACACCTACTCAGAACTGATCCCCTTTGGCTGCATTGGCACAGTGTTTATGAGCTGGTTGCAAGTTGTTGTGTTTTTTTTTTTTTAAAAAAAAGCAAAACATGATTAACATTAACTATGGGGTTTTTTTATTTGGACAAAACAAAAGTGAAGCAAACTCCTGACAGTGGGAGTGGTGGGGACTTGAGCTCAAGGCTTGCTTGTAGTTTGTTGTTGCTCAAGCACACATCAAACAGTGGTTTAACAAAAGGAGGAACCAATGTGGTGTGCTACAGATGCTTCAGAGTATAACTCTCATCATCCCTAACTGTTGGCTATACTAGCTGAGGCTGATGGGAACTGAACTACTTTAGCAGCCTCAGCTGGTTTTGCCAACAGTATGGATGTTTAGAGTTGTGGTTTAAAATATCTGTAGGGCACCACATTAACTACCCCTGGTTTAGCTTGATATACAAATGCAGCCATTAAGTTTGGATTGAAGCCTTAGTATTCTCATAATGCTAATGATGGATGCCACTTCATTTTTATTCTACCCCCTCACAAGTCTGGTTGTCTTTATCAACCATTGGCTACAGCAGGTGATGCTCATTTAAGTGCTTAAAAGGGGGGGGGGGGATGAGGCTTTTGAGAAATGGCATTTGAGAGATGGATTTTGTGAAATTAGAGCTGCTGCTCAACATTTGAACAGAATACAAATTTAAAAAACACTTTGGTTGGTAATTCCAGCATAAATAATTATTTGAGCTAGTTAGGTAGACGGATGTTATTCCCCAGTTGTAGTACTTCTATCTCTTGTGATGATTTATATAGGAAATTAAAGTGACAGGAAGAAATAATTTATAGAAGCAAAAACTGGATAAAACACTAATTATTGGTGGCAGTATTCTATAAAGTTACAGTCTTTCTCTTGTAGTTTTAATAGGGCACATATGTTTTATTCCTAGAGCTGACTTTTCTATTCCCTCTTCATTTACAAATTTTGGTCTCAGTCCAACAAGATCCTTAAGATGCACTACGCTGGAGCTGAAGAATTTCCTTTACTTCTCATGTATTTTCTTTCATTTGTTCTACATTACAATTGGCTTCTTAAACATGAAGATATTTTAAAGAAAACGTAAAGCGACTTATAGTTGCAAAAAGTTTTAAACAGTTGCATAGGCCTATTAGCATTAAAAGGTCTTCAAGAGACACCTGACACTGCCTGCGAAATCTCTGCTGGAAGAGTGTTCCATCAAAGGATGGGTTGTGCCACAAACTAGGCCCAAATGCAAGACCTGTGCTCCTTCACACTCCCTCCCTTATAGTCGCTTTTAGCTGTTTGTCGCTTTTCCCACCTTTTTAAGTATGTGTGATATAATCAGCTTTTAATTACTAGTTTTTACGCCTTACCTGTTTTAAGTCTTATGTGTTCTGTTTATCCGTATGTTTTATCTTATGCTGGTCAGTGACCGAACTAAAGTTTGATACTGATACTGATGCTGAGTGTTCCATAGCACAAGACTGAGATCACTAAATAGCAAACTTCTAGTTGAGGCCAGTTGGGCCTCTAACATGGATGATTAAGCTGGGATATAAGGGCCCAAGTGGTCCTTAATAAGATATGCAGATATCCACATTCAAATGTACATCTCTATTCTGGGAACAACAAATCCTTTGTGTCTAGCGCTGACTTGATGCGGTTCCCTTCTGTAAGCATGCAGAAAACCTTTGTCTACTTCTAATGGTGTTATTTCTGAACCAGTTCACTAAGAACTATGGGTACATAAATGACCTAGGAAGGATACTTTGGCTTGCATGCTCCCTTTCCTCACCTTGCATGTTGGAATTACTTCCTGGTTTGTGGCAAACCATAGTTGTTTGTTCCATCAGACTGGTTGTGTTTGCCATGCAAACCAAGTCTGGAAGCTAGGATGACACTTTGGTTTGCAATCTTGATTTTCAGGAGGGCAAGTGCAAGCCATATCTTGCCAGTTCAGATGACAGTACTAACTGGTTTATTTTAAACTGGGGAGGAAATGAATTACAGTGCATGAGAAGGATAAGGGAGTCTGTGAGCCCAAGTGTTCTTACAGTCTCATTTGCGTATAGTCAAACCATCTTTTGGAATTCAGTTGAAATAATTTCCTTCATTGTGAATTATCAGTGTCTGTTGCCTAATCAAGGATTAATCTTTGTTATTTTGTTTGAACAGAAACAACCCCCTTTAGATGTTAAATGTATAAGCTGGGGTTTTTTTTCCTAACCCTCTTTAAAGATTTAAGAAATTTAAGAGGAAAGAAACCCTACACCAAAATAAATATATGTAACAGCTGAAATATCTGCAATGTGACCTTGGCAAAGCTGTTTTATTAAAATGTGGGAAGCATGCTTAAAGAGTATACATTCTTATTAACAGTATCCTGACCTCTATGGTTCATAAGATTAGGTAACAGAACTTGAAGGGAACACTTTCCAAGATGTTTGGTAATGATTTGTGATTTATTAATTTGATGGCACTACAGAACTCAGGAGAAGTAATACTAAAGGGATATCTGAGCAGAATATGGGAGCCAAATTAAGCAAAAACATTCTTTTATTCCCCACAAGGTTTAATAATACCTGAACTAAATAAATCCTCTACGTAATCATAGGATTGTCTTGAACTAAAAAAAGACCTGATCCATTTTGCTAAGTAACTGAAACAATAGGCTTAGTAACAGGCAAAGAGCAAGAGCCGAACAGATATGAGGGTCCAGAAAAAGTTACTGTATTAATGTTTAATGTACTATCTATTCAACTTGTGGACAAAAAAACCCCTCTTGTATACCACTTTAGTAGAATATTTATGTATTAATTTCATGGAATAAGAGTGCAGTGATTCTCAAAAGAGTAATGTAGTAATGGAGACCTAGTAGCTCAAGAAAAATTGGTAAGTGGGTGTGATATTTCTGAAAATGGAAATTGTTATATTTTATTTATTCCACTTTTCAGGATACAAATCCTCTTGCAAATACAATCAGAATACATTAATAGAATTACAGTACAGGCAACTTCCCATTTGTGCGGGGTTGCATTTTGGGTCATTGCGCACATCAGCGGTCTCATGTAAGCCTGCCCCGTTCCACCCTCTTCTGGGGCTGAAAATGATGTGTGTGTCAGTGGTTGTGCATCAATTGAACATGCACAAAATGGTTGCCCCCTGTGAACAACATCAAAGCACACCTAGTCATCAGGATGGTCCCACTTAAAGTTGTAGTTAACATTTTTCATATGGTTATGCCTAGAAAGCACTTATATTTATGTACACTGCTATTCATCCATGATCAGAGTTTTCAGTACCCTTAATTTTTCTTAAAATGAATCCTAGGTTAATGTGTTGTAATGTACTAAAATATGTGGAGGTATTCAGTGTCTAAAGCACTGAATCTAGGGGAAACTCAGCCAGATGGTGGGGTATAAATAATAACATCATCATCATCATCATCATCATTATGATGATGATGATGATGATGATGATGAGTGGGACGGGGGTGTGGGACTCTGCTTCTTTTTCTTGATCTCTCTGTCGCTTTTGCTACCATTGACCATGGTATTCTCTTTGGCAAGCTCTGTGAAATAGGTATTGGGGGTGCTGTTGGACAGTGGTTCCTGTCCTCCCTGTAGGGTTGTATCTAGAGAGTAGCATTGGGAGACTGTATTTCAGCTATGGTGTATCTTAGTACAATCTTGTCTCGTTCTGTTTAATACTTGTATGCAGCCTCTGGATGTGGTCATTCAAAGTTTTTTTGGGGCGGAAAGGGTCATCAGTATGCTGACCCTTCTCTACAACATCAGCGCCAGGAGAGGATGTGCATGATCTGAACCATTGTCTGGATGCAGTGGAGAAATGGACCAGTAAATTGTGCTTGAACCATGGGAACATGGAGGCACTGTGGTTTGGTGGTTCCCATGTCTAGGCAGTTGGCTAGGGTTGGGGTTGTGCTCTTTGTCTCTTTGTGCTCTTTGTGCCTATAGCTAGTAAACCAGATGTAGCCATTCTTGGAAATCAGTAGTGTAGTCACAGTGATTTATGTATTGGCCACCTCAAGATTCCATTATTGCCGTGAGCTCTATGTTGGGCTATCTTTGGGCCTGGTCCAACAGTTCCAGTTGGTGCAAAATGGTGCAACAGCTGGACTGTTGATGAGGACCGATGATTGCCAGCAGATACCTGCAGTGATCAAAAGCATGCACTGACTCCCCATATGCTACTGGGCCAGGTTCAAGATCCTTGCATCTGCTTGGGTCTAGGATACCTTGGAGACTGGCCGCCAGATCCCTTATATCCCTGCCCAATCAATGAGGTCTTCGTGGGAGTCACTGTTAGTGGCCTCCCATGGCTCAGATGCATGGCTCATATCCACAAGAAGCTCCTTTCCCTGTTGAACGTACAGGGCTTCTGAATTTATTCCAGCATCAATTGAACATGCACAAAATGGTTGCCCCCTGTGAACAACATCAAAGCACACCTAGTCATCAGGATGGTCCCACTTAAAGTTGTAGTTAACATTTTTCATATGGTTATGCCTAGAAAGCACTTATATTTATGTACACTGCTATTCATCCATGATCAGAGTTTTCAGTACCCTTAATTTTTCTTAAAATGAATCCTAGGTTAATGTGTTGTAATGTACTAAAATATGTGGAGGTATTCAGTGTCTAAAGCACTGAATTTATTGGGATATAGCACAGCATACAAATAGCATTTTATTGAATTCCCTCAAACCTATATTTCAGTTTCAACTAATTCTGACAATTTGGAAAAACTCTTCAGATATTTACAGTATACTGCATGTGAAACTTAAAAAACAACAGCTTTTGTATGCCTAAATGTATGCCAATTAGGGAAGGGGAAACATTTCAGAAAGGTTTCTGGGGAAATTTCTAGTAATGGTCTGAGAGAAAAAACTTTGCGAAAGATTTGATTAGCCAGTTCATCCCAAATATGAGACTAGTCAATAAACAGCATGCAGCTGAAACTCCTTTGTGGTAATAACATTTTTTTTCCTTTAACAGGGGGAAAGAAAGACCATAATGTGGCTTACCTTTCACGTAGAAAGGTGAATACAGTTTCTTCCAAGAGATGGCCGACAAGAGTGGAAAGATTCTTTCAGGTCCATTATACATCGAAGTTGAATATGACTATGAATATGAAGCAAAAGACAAAAGGATTGTGATTAAACAAGGGGAGAGATACATTTTAGTGAAAAAGACGAATGATGACTGGTGGCAAGTCAAGAGGGATGAAAACTCAAAGCCATTCTATGTGCCAGCACAGTATGTGAAAGAAGTAACTCGCAAAGCACTAATGCCACCTATCAAGCAATTGGGTGGGCTGCCAAACAGCTCTTTAAAACTTATGCATGGGTTACAGAGGTCAACAGAAAATGTCAATAAGTCTCCGGAGCTTTCTAGTTTTGGGAAATCTTCTCCAGTCCAAGTGTCTAGCACAGTTCGGGATGCCAATCAGAATTTGGGACCAAACGTTAGCCCAGGTCAGAATTTTGGCCTGAGCTTGGACCTTTCCCAGAATAATGGGAAATTGAATGAATTTCAGTTCCCTAAAGTTTCCAATCAGAACAGAACATTCTCTGTGTCCCATTTTTCTTGTTCTGAATGTGTGGAGATAGAAAAGACCAGCTTTTCGCAAGAACAGTCCTGTGATTCTGCAGGAGAAGGCTCAGAGAAAATCCACCAGGATTCAGAATCTGGAGATGAACTCAGTAGCAGTTCCACAGAACAAGTACAGGTAAGATGAGATGCATCACAGTCAAATTTGAACTATTTTGTGTCTTAAAAAAAGGTATGAAGTAACAATTTAGCAAGAAGCTTGTTTATGTACACAAACTTTTTATACTAAATGTATAAGAACTAAGCTCACTCAGCTACTGTGTGTTAGAATAGTGAGAGAACACTTAATATTTCTCTGGTGACACCCACCTGGTGGTTTGTTTTTGTGCAGTTATCCATTGATTTGCCATTTTTCAGAAATTAACCCTTCTTTGAAGGGTTCATTAAGCATGAGAAGGATGATGGAAAGGATTGGATCAGTTTAGCCTGTTATGGTCAACATATGTAGCCTCTTGCAGAAGTTCTTATTAAATTGATAGAAAATTCAAATGGCCAATAGAGTGGAAAGCTTTTCATATTCTGTAGCGTATCTGGGTGATTAGTGCTTGACACTGGGTTAGACATGCCATTTTTATTCACAGAGGTTGTGGTAGTTCTTATCAGCTTATTTTTAGGAGTCCCTGAGCTGTACCACAACAACAACTGTAGTACAGATGCATTCAATGGATGCTAGCTGTTTCATGTCATCCTTGTTATTTTTTGATGTAGCAGCCATCAGTGATGATTGATACTCCTTGAGTTGATAATTACCTACGAGGGTTTAGATAAATTGATGTGCCCTGAACAGTGAACATAATCTTCATAGCACTTTTATGTTATTAATCCAAATTAGCTGACAACCACCACATGCACCACTTTCACATTTTTTTAAAAGAGTATTTATTTATTACTCACCCTTCACCCTAGGGTCCCAGAGCTGGTTACAACATTAAAAACACAATATTAATACAACTTAAAACCTCAAAAATAAGGGGTGTTCTCAAAATGTACCCCTCAAGTGTCAAAAGCCAGGGTAAAGAGATTAATCTTCAACATTGTGTAAACTTCATCTGTGTAATGAAGTTGAAAGATGTGCCTTTGTGGGGCGGCAGTTTCACAGCTTAGGGATGCCACAGAGAACGCAGTCTCCCAGGCTTCCACCCCCTGAACTTCCAAGGGTGGAGAAAGTACCAATAAGGCTCCCTCTTCCCATCTCAGGGGGTCTGTAGAGAAGGAGGTTGTGTTTTGGTTAGTTGGGGCCTGAGTCATTTAAGACTTTAAATCAGGGGTCAGCAAACTTTTTCAGGAGGGGGGCTGGTCCACTTTTCCTCAGACCTTGTGGGGGGCCAGACCCACCCTCTCCCGAAAGGACCCCCCTTGCCGCCACTCACTGAACAGCCACTGACGCTGCCTCGTCTTCTGCAGCATCGTCGCCGTCCTCAGCCTCGGCCAGGGGTCTGCGGGGTGCAGAGCCCATGCCGCTGGCCTGGGCAGTGGAGGCAGCCTCCCCGCCCAGCTCTTGGCCATATGCGGCTGCCTCAGTGGGAAGGAAGGGGCGTCACCCAGAGGCATCCGCGGCTATGGATTGGCTGCAGAAGCTTCCTGTAGCCAATCCGAAGCTAGTGTCGCCGCCCGCCCAGAGGCGTCCATGGCTTTGGATTGGCTGCAGGAGTTTTGTGCAGCCAATCCGAAATCGTGTCAGTGTTGCGGAAGTCAGTCCCCGCGGGGCTAGGCCTCCGCACCGTGCTGGTTTAGCGCGGGGACTGACCAAGCAGGCAGCAGGGTCCATGGGCCAGATTTACG
Source organism: Podarcis bocagei (assembly GCF_964188305.1). Taxonomy (NCBI): domain Eukaryota; kingdom Metazoa; phylum Chordata; class Lepidosauria; order Squamata; family Lacertidae; genus Podarcis; species Podarcis bocagei. The sequence continues at coordinate 42,493,817 of NC_138137.1, read as the reverse complement.
AGCCCGGTGGGCCACATCCAGCCCCTGGGCTGTAGTTTGCTGACCCCTGCTTTAAACACTAATGTGAGCACGTTGACTTGGGCCCAGAAACAAACTGGCAATGAGTGTAGCTATTTTAAAACGTTGAAACCTCAGACAGATTGAAGTTTCTGAATCACCTTCAAGGAAATCCCCACATAGAGTGCATTAAAGCAATCCATTCTGGAAGTTACCAAAGCATGGAACATAGTGACCAAGTTATCTCTATCCAAATGGGGTTGTAGCTGGTGAACCAGCTGGAGCTGAGAAAAGGCACTCCTAGTCACTGAAGGAGCCTGAGAATCCAGTGACAGTGTTGAATCCAGGAACATCCCCAATTGCTCTTATCAGCATTTTTTATTTTTTTAGTGACTTTGGCTGATGTTGGTATTTCCAAATAGAAGCACTAGGGAAACTGTATTGAACAAATTCGATGAAACTTATAATCAGAATGCAGGAGTTATACAGATGTCCTGGATGAAAACCACCAGCTCCCTGTGGACTGACCCAATGCAATTCAAGAAGACCTGTTATATGCAATACAGTATGTAACAAATGAAAAGTTCAAACAGGTCAAACAAAGTATGGCAAGCAGTTCTTCTTGAACAACACTCACTTGTAGAGCCAGTTTGCAGTCTGGATAAGGCTCTTGGACCTAATTTTACTACTGGGTACTCAGGTGTCAGCTATATATCCATGCTGCTTGGGGGTGGGGAAGCGTCTAGCCTCAGAATGCTCTCTCTCATTCTCACTAGGCAAGAAACAGATCTGTCACAGTCTTAGACAACAGTCTTAGAAATTTGAAACTGTAACATTACAAAATGGGTGTAATATTTTATCTAGGTATGATGCCCACAAGCTATGTTACTTTCAACATAGCTATGAGTGGTGAAAAGCTGTCATAGCAATTAGACATCAACATTATTTTAATAAGCAAGAAAGACACCCTATAGCCTGGTTCTTTGCCCTGCAGAATGTAGTAAACTATAAATATTGTAATAATGTGATTATTCAGTTTGTAACTTCAGCAAAGTACATTAAAATTATGATTGGGAGAGTTTAGGTTCAGGAAATCAAATTACACCAAAACTGGACTGAACCTCATCCCTGAGGAAAACCAGAACCATTAAATGAAAGTCTGTTGGAACTGAAAATGGAAAGAAAAATTCAGGCTAGTAGATCAGAATAAGAACAAGCAAACTTGTTTCCTCTAGATCAAGCAGATCTAGAGATTTAAATGCCTGCTAGATTTTACTGAACTACCCTCCTGCTTTTTTAAAATCTTTCAATAGTGACCATTGTTCGGCAGAAATCAGCTGGGTAGAAATTAAGGTCTTTGCAAGCTGTTCTTATGACTGTTTGTTGCCAGAACATGAAGTTCCAGGCTGCGTATGGTTACCTTGAAAACAAGTGTTAAGCTAAGTGAGTGTTAGCACTATACAGTGAATGTGAGATGTCAATTGTCTTTATGCCAGTTTATGTGGAGGCTGAAGAGCGTTCTTTCTTCATTGGATCCTACTTTTAACAGGGTTTGCTGTCTGTGTCTTGCACATTTTAAAGTCTGTATAAATGCATTTTATAAAAGAAGTTTGTGTTTGTTGTACACAAGAGAGTCTGTGCAACAGCTCATTGTGGGTTGTAGGAATGCATTCCAGTTTTCTTTGTTTGAACCTATGAGAAGCCTCCTATCAGTTTTACTGGGGGGGGATGGGATTGAATTTTCATTAAATAGGTTGTGCAGCAGGGCATATACATGCCTTCTGTCCCCGATTTTGCGTGATCTGTGTTAGATTCTCACTGTAAATGTAGAATACCCAATGGCACAAGCATACACAAGCTTCAATAAAAAAAATGATACTAGATTCAGTGTTTTCAAAAAGTGACTATGCTTCCTTTCTCCTCTTTTGGTGAATGGTAACACCACAGGATGTATTCTCATTTCACTCTGTTATGTGACCTTATGTTCCAATGGAACTGCTTTTATTGTGGCTGTCAGCAGCTATCTGTATTTCTGTGGGAAGGATGTGTATGGCCTGCCTTTGCTTACTTGCTGTTGTGACTGGTGGGATTAATTGCAACAGCCTTGTTTTCTCATTGTGGGCACAGTCGCTTTCCTTTGGTCTCAGTTCCACAGCTGCATAGGAGATCCCTAATAAACACTATGCATTTTGAAGACTTTTCTGCCACACAGACTCATCTGAACTTTGGCAAGATTATTTTCTTCATCAGTTCCCTATCTTCATATAGAAATTAAAAGTGACCAATGCTTGCTGTTGTTTTGAAAGCAAGAATTTTGCTGATTGTTGTTAATTGTCAAATTATTAAATAATCTAAATCTAGTTTGCATAACCATGAATTCATGTAACATGTACATTGAAGCAAGCAGTACTTAATTTGGGGAAGGAAGAGAGTGTGAGGTGACCGTTAGGCAGCTCCTTATTTGAATATACAGTATATATAACCAATGTTAAATCTCTGTAGGACAAATTTTGGTTTATCTGGCCTGTTGTTGTGGATAGGACTCTCACAATAATGCAGTCAGCTTCCTGCCTTCTTGCCTCACGCCTATCATGTTTGGTGAAAGCCAGTTGGGGGAAGGGTGCTGATTAGATAGGTCCAGGATGTGGTGAATGTGTCTTTACACGACAGAGTGGTGCATTCTGCTCTTAAACAGGTGTGAAAGTGTGTTCACTCCTGAAGAAGCCCACCCTGAATCCTATGGTTTATAACAACTACTGCCTGGTTGCAAATACCCCATTTTTGGGTAAGGGGATAGAGAGAGTTGTGGTTGTGCAGTTGCAGGAGTTCCTGGAGAATGCAGATTATCTAGATCCATATCAGTCTGGGTTTAGGTGCAGTTTGGGACTGAATCAGTATTGGCTGCCCTGATGAATGAACTATATTAAGAACTACATAACTTTTAGAAGACATCTGAAGGCAGCCTTGTATTGAGAAGTTTTTAATGTTTGATGCTTTATTATGTTTTATATATTCTGTAAGCCACCCAGTGTGGCTGGGGAAACTCAGCCAGATGGTGGGGTATAAATAATAACATCATCATCATCATCATCATCATCATCATTATTATGATGATGATGATGATGATGATGAGTGGGACGGGGGTGTGGGACTCTGCTTCTTTTTCTTGATCTCTCTGTCGCTTTTGCTACCATTGACCATGGTATTCTCTTTGGCAAGCTCTGTGAAATAGGTATTGGGGGTGCTGTTGGACAGTGGTTCCTGTCCTCCCTGTAGGGTTGTATCTAGAGAGTAGCATTGGGAGACTGTATTTCAGCTATGGTGTATCTTAGTACAATCTTGTCTCGTTTTGTTTAATACTTGTATGCAGCCTCTGGATGTGGTCATTCAAAGTTTTTTTGGGGCGGAAAGGGTCATCAGTATGCTGACCCTTCTCTACAACATCAGCGCCAGGAGAGGATGTGCATGATCTGAACCATTGTCTGGATGCAGTAGAGAAATGGACCAGTAAATTGTGCTTGAACCATGGGAACATGGAGGCACTGTGGTTTGGTGGTTCCCATGTCTAGGCAGTTGGCTAGGGTTGGGGTTGTGCTCTTTGTCTCTTTGTGCTCTTTGTGCCTATAGCTAGTAAACCAGATGTAGCCATTCTTGGAAATCAGTAGTGTAGTCACAGTGATTTATGTATTGGCCACCTCAAGATTCCATTATTGCCATGAGCTCTATGTTGGGCTATCTTTGGGCCTGGTCCAACAGTTCCAGTTGGTGCAAAATGGTGCAACAGCTGGACTGTTGATGAGGACCGATGATTGCCAGCAGATACCTGCAGTGATCAAAAGCATGCACTGACTCCCCATATGCTACTGGGCCAGGTTCAAGATCCTTGCATCTGCTTGGGTCTAGGATACCTTGGAGACTGGCCGCCAGATCCCTTATATCCCTGCCCAATCAATGAGGTCTTCGTGGGAGTCACTGTTAGTGGCCTCCCATGGCTCAGATGCATGGCTCATATCCACAAGAAGCTCCTTTCCCTGTTGAACGTACAGGGCTTCTGAATTTATTCCAGCAAGCTTTTTAATTGAATTCTGATTTTATACCGTTTTACTCATTTTTAGGTTTATTGTATTGGGTCTCCTGTACATTACTAAGAGACAACCGTAATTAAGTGGTATATACATTGTTGAAATAAATAAAAAATTATAACACAATAGGTAACAATGAAATTCTTTCTTCAACCTGCAGTGCATGAGGGGAAATGAGCTTCTGGACATGCTTCGTGCCAGAGGATGGACTTTTGGATTTGTGGCCACCTGTCCTTATCAGTAGGGATGGTGCAGAGATCTTAAGAGGGAACTCTGGGCACTGTTGCACACGGAATGCTCTAGTCTCCCTTTTAAAACATGTGCTTGCTTTGAGTAGAACTGTTATGGTGACATATGCTCATTAACTTTTAAAATCTGTGTGAAGGTGCTCAGTGTAATCTTCGTATGTTGTGTACAGGAAGTTCATGTCTGATTTAAATGCTTCCCATACTTTGTATCTAATGTATCATTTAAAGAGAAGTTGCTATAAGTAGCAAGTTGGGTTAATAATTACAAATATAGGCACTGACCTATTTGCAAAGATTGCTCTGTCTTTCATCCTCTTTACTAATTGACTATTGCATAAACTGAAGCACTAGAGGGATTATCACTAGGCTGTGTCTTGCTTTGATGAATCTTGTGTAGTAATGATCTTGCAAACAGACTCTCTCCTACCACTGCAGGTGTACCTTGAAAATATGCACCTTGCAAAAATCTGTAACACTGCAAACACACACCCGTAAGACATATTTAAATATCTCTTTTGAATGACTGTCTCCCTCAAGTTCATATTAAGTGTATTTAAAATGTGTCTTTTGTCAACATGGCTGATCCCACACCCCCAAGCAGGCCTCTGGTGGTGGTGAATTTTCTTTATATGCCATCTTTCCTTCCAATCAGGAGCAAAGGGTGGTATACAGCGTCAGTAAAATACAATCAAGTCAAGAACACCACACTTTAAAAACCTCCCTACATGCAACAGAACTTGACATAAAACAACACTAGCATATTTCAACAGCTGGCTCCCCAGGGCATTTATCTCCTTAAAGCCCAGGTTGACTGTGTCTTTAGTTGACCCCTAAAGGCCACCAGTGAGGGCAACAAACATGCTGCTTCAGGGACAGGGAGGGCTCCCTAATTCCTGGACCAGAGAACCCCATATTCACAGGACCTCCATCTTATTCAGCTTTAGTTTATTGGCCTGCACCAAACCATCATTCCCTCTGGACACTGGTCCCCTACCTGCACAACCTCTTCAGATGGGATGGGGGGTAGAGCTAATTGTCATCTACATACTAATAGCACTGTGCTCTAAATCCCCAGATGACAGCTCCCAGTGGTTTCATATAAATCAAGAATAGGGAACTTATGGCCCTCCTGATGTTGTTGGACTCCACCTCCCATCAGCTCCAACCAGCATGGCCAAAGGTCCAGGATGATGAGAGTTATGCATCAACATTTGCAGGGCCTCAGGTTTTTCATCCCTCATACAGATTTTAAATGTCGCTTTTGGTGGTGGTGGTGGGTTGGACAGGATAGAACCCTGTTGTTGTTTAGTCGTTTAGTCGTGTCCGACTCTTCATGACCCCATGGACCAGAGCACGCCAGGCACTCCTGTCTTCTACTGCCTCCCGCAGCTTGGTCAGACTCATGTTTGTAGCTTCGAGAACACTGTCCAACCATCTCGTCCTCTGTCGTCCCCTTCTCCTTGTGCCCTCAATCTTCCCCAACATCAGGGTCTTTTCCAGGGAGTCTTCTCTTCTCATGAGGTGGCCAAAGTATTGGAGCCTCAGCTTCACGATCTGTCCTTCCAGTGAGCACTCGGGGCTAATTTCCTTAAGAATGGATGCGTTTGATCTTCTTGCAGTCTATGGGACTCTCAAGAGTCTCCTCCAGCACCATAATTCAAAAGCATCAATTCTTCAGCGATCAGCCTTCTTTATGGTCCAGCTCTCACTTCCATACATCACTACTGGGAAAACCATGGCTTTAACGATACAGACCTTTGTTGGCAAGGTGATGTCTCTGCTTTTTAAGATGCTGTCTAGGTTTGCCACCGCCTTTCTCCCAAGGAGCAGGCGTCTTTTAATTTTGATAGAACCCTACAGGAACATAAAGACACATCTAGTCCAGCATCCTCTTCTGACAGTGACCAATGAGATCCCATCAGAAGCCAGCCCACAAGTAGGAAATGAGTGCACTAGCACAGTGTTTCCCAACCACTGTTCCGCGGCACACTAGTGTGCCGCGAGATGTTGCCTGGTGTGCCACGAGATGTTGCCTGGAGGGAGGCAGGCGAGTCGGGCGGCGAGAGGCGGGGCGGCGGCGGCGAGGAGAGGCCGCCCAGCGCGGGGCTCTCGCCGTCTGCCTGCCTGGCTGCCTGCGAGCTCGGCGGGCAGCGCCTCTGTCCGCAGCGCCCGCCCCTGCCAAAGCTCACCCAGCCAAGCAGCGCTCTCCTTCCTGCCTCGCTTTGCTGCCTCCTCCCCCCCACCCCCAAAGCTTGGAGGTTCCCCGGCAAGGGGGAGGGAAAAAAATTGAAACTTATACTTTCGTGCGTCCCTCCCGGCGTGACGCTGCGCGCTGACGTCACGGGGCTGTAATGGTGGTGTGCCTCGAGATTTTTTTCATCAAACAAGTGTGCCTTTGCCCAAAAAAGGTTGGGAAACACTGCACTAGCATACTCGCCACCTGTGTTTCCCAGCAAGCAGTATACAGAGGAATACTGCCTCCCATAGCAATGGTAGAACACAGGCGTCATGCCTAGTCCTATCCTTCGTGAATTTGTCTAACCTTTGAAAGCCTTCAGGGTTGGTAGGCATCACTGCATTTTGTAGGAGCAAATTCAAGAGTTCTTTTTATATACTTCCTTTTGTCTGTCCTCAATCTTCCAACATTCAGCTTAATTTGATGGCTACAGGTTCTAGTAGCGTAAGAGGAGAAAAATGTCTTTCTCTCTGCATAATCGTACACAGCCTGTATCATATCTCCTTTTACCTTTCTTAATGGCCCTCAAAGGGTATTGACCTATTATGATAAACAGTATATTTTTGCTCTTATATCACTTGCTGGATAAACTCCTTCCTATATTTGAAATTTGTGCTATGAGTGAACAAGATTGCTAATTATGTTCAAACCTGTTGATGCTAATATATGGCTTTGAGGAACTGAGTTGAGCACCATCCTTTATCTTGTACCAAGTGGCAGATGGTAGTCCCTTTCTGTCACAAATAATATTATGCATCAGAATGATGGATTTGAAAGCATAGAGATTTCATATCTCATTACTTATCCTTGATTCTCAGTTGCTATCTTTATTCTTTGTTCCATTTTATTAATCTGGCATTTTTGTTCTTCTACAAAAGGAAAGAAAATAAAATTAAACAAGATGGAGGGGGAGGGGATGGAGAGAAGACACTCCATTTGGTTGCAACCAAAACTAAATGGGAGTGAAGTTCTCTGGCTAAATCTAGCTTAAAATTGTTTTTTAATGAACAAAATGTTAACTTGATTCTACATGAAAGAACTGTTTTATATGCATAATGACTCATAGGTTGCTTTTGAAGGTTCAACTGGAATTCAGGCTAGATAAAAGTCTGTCCACCAATATGTCTTGTATGTTTCTGAATCTATTAGTTTTAGTTAGTAGTCAAATTCTTAAGAAACACATTTAGATTTGCAGATTAAAATTTATTTGATGTAGTCATGGCATCATTTGATACCTTGCAAGAAGAGTGGGGGAAACTGGATCTGGTCAGCAGGTCAAATCCTTATCTCCACACACTTATGCTGGACAGGTAGGTGGGACTGTGCACCTGTCAATCACCTGATGTCACAGTGCTTTCAGATGACCTGCTTTTGACCACATGGTTTGAAATCAAACCGCGTCAGCAAAAATGTGTGTGCAGGGCTTCCCAAAGCCCAACAATCATCAGCTGATAATTGGCACTTGGGATGTGATGTGCAAGGTGCTTTACATGCACCGTTGATCAGTGGTTCTTGCAAAGTCCCTTTTGTGCAAGCTCTGCCTTTACACCAGATATGACATTAGGTGTAGGACATGTGGGTGTGGCTTGGATGAATCAGCTTCATGGGCCAAATGAACTAAATCAGTCCCTCAGGGCTGGAAATGCCCCGTCTCTGCCTCACAGCAGCATAAAGAACTAAGACTCTTAATTCTTCTGTAGGCTATCATTCATTCTCATTAGTAGATGACTTGAATCTCATTTAGTTTTCTGTTGTGTGACACAAATTTTAAGCTAGGATAAATATGCGCTTAGGAAAGCAGCTAATACATGTTAACTAACTCACTGAAGTTAAGCTGTGGGAAATGAGGAAGGGGATTTCTTTAATTTTTTGCTGGGAACAGCTGTGTGAACTATGGTTTAATGGAAACAAGCTGGTGCACATTGCAAGCCTTGACATGTATATATCATAGAATCTTGGAATTGTAGAGTAGAGTTGGAAGGGACCATGAAGATCATCTAGTACAGCCCATATATATGGTGCTATTTTAAAAAAAGGGAAGAAAAGAAAAGAAAAAAGATTGTATCCCAAGATAAATCTCAAGTGTTAAGTGAAGCACAAACCATTTTTGTGTGAACTTGTTAGTGAGTGTAATTAGAGGCATTGCTTTCCTAGTATAAGTATATTATCAATGTAGGCATCCCTGTTTCCTAAATGTTTTGCGTGTAATTTCTTATAGTGTTGAGTAATTTCTTATCTGGTTGAGCTAACCTGAGAGAGAGTAAAAGCAGTGTGGTTTACAAAGCTTTTTCAAGAAAAGAGTGGTTTGAGATGGGCTTTCTTATATTGGGGTGCATTGCATGGTTCCCCCCGATGCCAGACTTAAATGTGTGTTACATTTTCTATTCAGACCTTCTTCCAAGGAGCTTATCTAGCTTCTGTGTGAGAGGTAATGCTAAAGGAGTATGACTTCACCATGTGTGATAGTTACCCTTATACAATTTGCCCTTATACAATAGTTTACTAGGTACCCTAACCATTTTAGACTCTATTTGTTGGTTAGAATATGGTAGCCCATACATGCTTTGTTGCAGACAGCGAAACCTTGGGAGCTTATGAAAACAGAATCTGTTTGATTTCAGTTGCTTTAAGTGGCCAAATATGATATTGAGGCTAGAGGTGCATTGCAAATTGCTGACATCCACAGATTACTTTTATTGTGGCTAGCCAGACAACATGATCGTGGCGCCTTTAAGACACTGAACACTGAAAGCTTCTCTTGGTATCACTGTTATTAAAACACTTTATCAAAGGTGGCCTGTTGATTTTATGTAAGAGTCCAAGGAGCAGACTTCTTGAACTTTGGCTTTCTACATGCTAAACAGATTATTTCTACTTTATTCATGGTGGATTGCTTCTGCTGCGTATGCTCTCTGTAGGCAGCATTTGTTGTTTTCTGTATTCAGAAGAATATTTTGGCTCAACAATAAGCAAATGAAGAATGAAGATGTGGCAACACTAGACATGCAAAGCATTCAAGTAAGTCTGTGGACTAAGTTTTCTTTTTTTAAACTTCCTGTTCTGGCTCAGCAGGTTGGTGAAATGGAGGTTTTTATATGTGCACATGTGGAATTAGTATTAACCATGGTATTAACCATCTGCATTAATGTAAAAATGTTTTGCTAATACCTTAAGGAGAATGGCAAGAGGTGGTCCTGTACGTATTACAATAATATTTGAGATACTGACGTAACTTTGCCTACATTTGAGGAGTTAACAAGTGTGTGAAATAACCAAGAGACACACGGAGTAATTACTGAGAAAAGCCACCCCAACTTTTTCTTCTAAAGGACACACAGATATTTTGGCTCTTTGTAGTTTACATTATTTTAAGAGAAAGAAGGCAAAATACTAATGTTAAGAACTGTTACATTTTTATAGTTGTATAAAATGTCATAAGCAAATGGTAAATTGTGCCTCTTTGTTCTTTTGTACTGGGTTCATTGGTATCCCGCTATCACTTCCAGCATTGGCATGTTTTTTGTCCAATGTAGTCAGCCCTTTTCCTATCTAAATAGCTATTGTGGTGTCATTAGAATTTCTGTTGTTTGCATACTTTATATCTGGCAGATTACTTTTCTTTTGGCCTTTTCATAATGTGTTAATAGTTTTCCTCAGTATTACTCAGTGCTGTGATAGGGTGGCCTTCAACTCTTTTTGAAGCATTATAAACAATTTGCCAATTCCTTCGTTCATTTCCATTGATGGTGGTCTGGGCGTTGTGTGTTAAGCGAGTTTGGGAATTGTAGCTTCTCAGAAATAGGAAGTGTGGAAGGAGACGAGAAACAAGCCAGAATGCATAATTCAGGCTTCAAATAAACACTGAAGACAAGAACAGTAATAAGTTACTGGAAGTGGCAGATAACCCCTCTAATGCCGGAATCTGATTTAGGCATAGCTTGGTTGAATAAGCAGTTGATTTGTGGACAGAGTACAGTTAAAAAATGTACATAGGAAAACCATCTAGTGATAAATGACATTTACAAAAATAAAAGTAAAGAAATGCCATACTGCTTCATCTGATGCATTCTTTTAGCCTTATATAGTTCAGTTTAGCCATTTCAGCATATTCCGGCATTTTCCTAATCCATTCATCTGTCTCTGGTTGTTTTTTTTTTATCGTTTGCAATACTTTGCAAAGAATAATCAGGCAGCTGTTAGCATGTGACTGAATAGTTCTGAATGTTCTCCTTTTAACGTATATATCAATAGTAATAGTGGATCTAGGCTTAGATATTTTAGTATTTTTACCGTATTTTTCGCACTATAGGACGCACTTTTTCCCCTCCAAAAATGAAGGGGAAATGTGTGTGCGTCCTATGGTGCGAATGCAGGCTTTTGCTGAAGCCTGGAGAGCGAGAGGGGTCCGTGCGCACCGACCCCTCTCGCTCTCCAGGCTTCAGGAAGCTATCCCAAGTCTTGCAAGCCCGGCGGGATGTACCGCGGGCTCGCAAGGCTTGCGGGCAGCAGCCTGCACCCAAAAGCTGGGGACAGCGGGGAGGCGCAGAGCCGCCACCCCGCTTTCCCCCGACCTGATCGGGAGGCTGGGGGAGGGAGAAGCAAGCCTGCTTCTCCCCCCCACCAGCCCCACAACCTCCAGATCAGGTCGTGGAAAAGCGGGATGGCGGCGCTCCGCTATCCCGCTTTTCCCCGACCTGATCGGGAGGCTGGGGGAGGGAGAAGCAAGCCTGCTTCTCCCCCCCACCAGCCCCACAACCTCCAGATCAGGTCGTGGAAAAGCGGGATGGCGGCGCTCCGCTATCCCGCTTTTCCCCGACCTGATCGGGAGGCTGGGGGAGGGAGAAGCAAGCCTGCTTCTCCCCCCCACCAGCCCCACAACCTCCAGATCAGGTCGTGGAAAAGCGGGATGGCGGCGCTCCGCTATCCCGCTTTTCCCCGACCTGATCGGGAGGCTGGGGGAGGGAGAAGCAAGCCTGCTTCTCCCCCCCACCAGCCCCACAACCTCCAGATCAGGTCGTGGAAAAGCGGGATGGCGGCGCTCCGCTATCCCGCTTTTCCCCGACCTGATCGGGAGGCTGGGGGAGGGAGAAGCAAGCCTGCTTCTCCCCCCCACCAGCCCCACAACCTCCAGATCAGGTCGTGGAAAAGCGGGATGGCGGCGCTCCGCTATCCCGCTTTTCCCCGACCTGATCGGGAGGCTGGCGGGGGGAGAAGCAAGCCTGCTTCTCCCCCCCCACATCCCCACAACCTCCAGATCAGGTCGGGGAAAAGCGGGATGGCGGCGCTCCGCTATCCCGCTTTCCCCCGACCTGATCGGGAGGCTGGGGGAGGGAGAAGCAAGCCTGCTTCTCCCCCCCACCAGCCCCACAACCTCCAGATCAGGTCGTGGAAAAGCGGGATGGCGGCGCTCCGCCATCCCGCTTTTCCCCGACCTGATCGGGAGGCTGGGGGAGGGAGAAGCAAGCCTGCTTCTCCCCCCCACCAGCCCCACAACCTCCAGATCAGGTCGTGGAAAAGCGGGATGGCGGCGCTCCGCTATCCCGCTTTCCCCCGACCTGATCGGGAGGCTGGGGGAGGGAGAAGCAAGCCTGCTTCTCCCCCCCACCAGCCCCACAACCTCCAGATCAGGTCGTGGAAAAGCGGGATGGCGGCGCTCCGCTATCCCGCTTTTCCCCGACCTGATCGGGAGGCTGGGGGAGGGAGAAGCAAGCCTGCTTCTCCCCCCCACCAGCCCCACAACCTCCAGATCAGGTCGGGGGAAAGCGGGATGGCGGCGCTCCGCTATCCCGCTTTTCCCCGACCTGATCGGGAGGCTGGGGGAGGGAGAAGCAAGCCTGCTTCTCCCCCCCACCAGCCCCACAACCTCCAGATCAGGTCGGGGGAAAGCGGGATGGCGGCGCTCCGCTATCCCGCTTTTCCCCGACCTGATCGGGAGGCTGGGGGAGGGAGAAGCAAGCCTGCTTCTCCCCCCCACCATCCCCACAACCTCCCGGCTTCAGGAGAGCCCCACCGCCAGCCCCACAAGCTCGGGGGACAGCGGGAGAGGCGCAGCGCGCCATCCCGCTGTCTCCCGACATGGTTTGGAGGCTGGCGGAAGGCTTCCTCCTCCCCCAGCCCCGCAAGTTCCCAGAGCGATGCCAAAGCATGGCTCTGGGTCCCGTTCTGGGGGTGGGGGAAGCTCGGGCTTCCCCGCCCCAGCCCCGCGCCTGGCGGGGGGGGGGATAAATTTTTTTTGCCTTTATTTCCCCCCCCCAATCTAGGTGCGTCCTATGGACCGGTGCGTCCAATAGTCCGAAAAATACGGTAAATAATTGTATTTGTTTTATTGCAGAACTAATTTGTGGCAAACCATGAATTTCTATATTTTGCTTGCGTTGTTGGGAATGAGCAGACAAAGATTATTGCCATTGTGTTGCAGCTATGCTGATATAAATGAAATCCATGTTCTTGCTGCCGAACACAAATCAATTAGATTAGTCCTCTGTAGGTAAGATAAAGGGCATATGAAGGAGGGGAACCTAGATTAAATGGAACATTTTTTTAAAGAACAGACTAGGTTGATAAAAAGCTTTATAACCAGGTCTGGTTTATATCTGATTTTGTATTCCTTTAAAATGTTTACAGATGTTTTAAGACACCATAATTTTGTTTGTTTTTAAATAGAAATAGCATAGTTTAAGATGAAAAAATGTATTTAAAATTTAGACTCATATTCCCGTTATTCCTCTTTTTGTTTTGTTTTGTTACAGTGGTACTATTTTCATCTTAAAAACAAACCCAAAATCTGCCTTTTGAGATGTGGCATCATTAATGCAAACAACAGGCAATGCCCCCTATTATTATAGGCTTTTTCGCCCTTTGTTACTCTAGGGTACACCATGTTATGAGTTACCAGAATCAACCACTGTGGGGGACCTGTTTGATCTTACTCACCCATATTATATTAACAGAGTATCTGAGCTCTAAACTTAGTTTCCAAATGAAGGATATTTATGACTTTGCCTGCCAATCGAAGATGGATATTTGTTCTCCATCTCATGCCAAAGCCTTAATCTACTCTGTAACTACTAGCTCATGCTTCTGGAAAGGTTGGGCATGTAGGTTTGCTGTAGACTTAATAATTGGTCTATTTACATGTGGTTAGATTGAGCGACCCTGTTTCTTATTTGGGGATTCCTTTCCATTTAGCTTCAGAACTAAGTAGTTTGCAGTGCTTGAAAAAAATGCACCAGTTGCAAATTTATAAAAATTAGGGGGAAATGCTTGAGTGAAAGCAGGGAAGTACAGAACCCCACAGTGTGTTTTCAAACTATGATTATGAGACTGAATTCTATCTGCAGCCTGGATATGGTCTGAAGGCATATGAGACTACCATATTGTTGAAGCTAAGCAGGTGTGAGGTATGTTTGGATGGGTAGAGCACTTGGAAACCACACATAAACTGCTTGGTAGAATAAAAATGTAGTTAAAATATTTAGTCATATAACTACACAGATTGTCCCCAGATTGTTGCATGGCTTAGAATTAGCTGGACTATGCAGTTGCTAGTAACTCCTTGCCTTCACCCAAAACTCTGCATTTGCCGTGGAATTTTGGGAAAGTGCTGCTTCTCTGATTCCAAAACTCAGCAGTATGGCTGTAGAAATTTCACCTCCCTTATATTTGGGGACCAGGGACTTCTTTCAGCTAACTGGTGATACATGTTCCTCATGTACAGATTCTGTAGGAAAGACACATTCAGTTTGAATGCTAGAGGAATACCATGGGATGAGTCCGCAGAAAGCAAATTCCACAGTATTTCTATAGCATTTAAAGGACACTAGTTGTATATCACTGTGGGTATGACTGAACCAAAGTTTAGTAGATAGCAGGTCCTTTGTCTTCAGTAGGAAAATTAATTGTGTGATTAACATCTTGGCTAGATTAGAGCTGTTGTTTTGATGGCTGTAGGAAGCATTTAAATTCACTTTTGTTTTGAATTACAAAATAGGAAACTTGATTTCAATGAATGATCTATCTATCTTTTCTCTTACTGAGTCACTAATACTTTTAAAATGAGTCAAATCTAGCTTAAGTTGCAAGAGTAGCTATGCTTCTAGTTTTTGTAAATTTCCCTTTTCTGGTAAACCTAAGCATTATTTTATGTTCCATCTTTTGATTCAGCCACTTCCGGACCTGGCCCAGGAGGTGGGGTTGTGGGCTTCACACCCACCCCACGTGAGCGGGGGCTGGTTTCAGCCCCGGCGAGAGCAGGGGAATCCTGGCCGCGTTGTCCACCCAGCCAGCCAATCGGTTGGCTGAGGGGGGCGTGGCCTGCCCTATTTAGGGCTGGCGTGGCCGGGGCTCGCCGTCTTTTGCCGGCTAGCCCCCACGTTTTCCCACCCTCCCTCCCTTTAGGTAGGTTTCTGACATTGCTATGGACTTCGGTCTGTCGCCGCAAGGGGCATGGTAGGAATTTTTCCCAATTGGCAATTTGCAGCCATTTGGTTTTTCGCCTACCTCGTAGCAACTCGTCACAACTCCTCGGCATTGGCGGTTAGGCATTGGTAAGAAGGGGTTTAGAGGATGTGGGGGGGGGGAGGAACGCCATCACCTCCCCCCAGAGAACGAAGGGTGGTCCGGTAAAGGACTCCGGGGGGCGTGGCCCTGTCTGAAGCCTATGGAGGTGTGGGCCTAAAGCACGCCCCCGAGCGGTGACCCAGGGGAGCTCCTAGTTGACGTGCCTCAGCAGGAGACTCCCCCACTATGGTGTTAACCCTTCCCCTGTCTCCAGCAAATGGTCTGGAGCCGGATAGTCGATAGGACCAATGCCTAAGCCAATGCCTCTCATTCCTGAATTCAATAAAGTTGTGGCCTAATTCGCCCATTTTAACCTTAAATTCTTGTGTCTGATGTCTTTATTTATCCTTGGTGGGGGGCAGGAACTCGCCACGCAACATCTTTTTTGGCTGCCCTCTGTGACATTTGACACCCCCCTGTAGCCTTCTGAAAGTTGGTTAAGTGAGGCTTTGGGAAGGAGGAATAAGGGCCCTGACTTGGCCATAGAGTTCTCCTGCCGTCTTCCAGAGCCTAGTTAGTGCTTTTCCTGCTTTGCGAAGGAAGTGAGAGGGCTCAAGGACCCTGCCAGAGCCCCACCCCTCCTTCTCAAAGCCCTATACCTCACTTAGCTGGGTTTGGGAAGGCAGCATGAGAGTAGGAAGGGGGATGTCAAATTTTGGCCTCCCTTTCCTCCCTGGTGCAACAAGACTCATGCGTTCCATGTCAAAGTACAGCTCATGCGTTCCATGTCAAAGTACTCTTGCAGCCCACTTGGTAAGAAAAGTTGGATCGCCCTGCATCCCTTCAGCAATGCTTGATCTGTTTGTATTATTATACAGTTTGTGCACGCACATGTGATTTAAAAATGAATTTTAGGACAATCATTCAAGAACGCGGGGATTAATAGCTTTAGGATTCAAAACTAAAGATCAGTTCAGGGAAAAGCGGGAGTCTTAATAGGTAATTATAATCTTTAGAAAACCTAAAGCTGTATTTATTTTTAAAAAGACTTTAGAATACCGTTGTGTCTACATTACATATCAGTCTACCTGAGATAAGTTACCTGAATAGATACATTTGAGGATTTTTTTTGAGCTGTATTTTCCACATAGTAAACATTTCTGTACATTTTCTATAAAGCGTAATATATTCATGTTTTGTTCGCAGATAAGCTACAACTGTTTCATGTGCTTTTACAAACTCGGTGAATGCAAAAACTTGCAAGTTAAAAGTTAAGGTATAGGGATTTTATTACTGTGCATAACAGATACTATTTAGAATTTGAATGCTAGAAAACACCGTAGTTCCCAGCCTCACAATGTGTACGTTGTGCAAACTAGTGCAGCTCAAACTTTGCACTGGTGGGAAGCTTAGGTCCTCTTTTTGTTGAGGCTTAGTAATGGCTGCTGTTATCGAAAGCACAGTTCTGTTTAGCAAACCCTGCAGGAGGGGCACTTCAGGCCCACTTTAATAACTGCAGGGCTGTAAATGTTGGGGCAAACGGCCAAGTTCTTCATGTCCCTCTGTGTAATTCAATCAGAATTTTAAAAAGCACAAGTTCTATACTTAAGTTTGGTTATTTTTGTAGGGAATGTGTAATTAGTAGAAATAATGAGTGGTGAAGGGAGGAGGTTGCTATTCTCGTGAAAACAAAGGATTTGGGTAATGAAACCTATTAACGTGCCTAAAAGTTGATACATAGATTCTGATAGTCTTTTTACAGGTTGGTACAGTATGCTGCTGAGTAACCGCTGTAGTTTAGTAGTGTTTCAAGTAATCCATCATCAGGCAACACAATAGCCTGTGCAGGACTGCCCAATGCATTTTGCTGCTGGAGGTACAGCAGCACATAGCAGGTGCCTTTCTTCCAGCAATCAAAGTGCATAGCATGCGTCTGATTACAAGTAGTGGGGAATCACAGGTGGGGAGAGGGCTGTTGTGCTCATCTCCAGCTTGTGAGTTCACATTATCATCATTTTTTATTTGTATACCGTCTTTCTATCTTACAATACTCAAGGCGGTTTACAAGCTGAAGAAACAAAAAATGTACAACTTATAACAATCTAATGCAATACAAAAATGTGATAATAAAACAAAGCTTAAAATAAGCAACCTACATCAAAAAGTAACATTCAACAATTATTAGAATAGTACAAAATAATATCAACATATAAAAGTTAAATAGAAATCCACTCAACAGTTTCAATAAATAATTTCTAAACTATAATCAATAAAACAATGGCAAGCCACAGTACATAAAATAATACAATACAAATTGAGAAGCAGAGACTAGAGGGTGGGGCAAGGCAGGTGGAAAGAGGCCTTGCCTGATGAAGTCTCTCCCCTCACTGTTCTTCCTCCAGGCACAGCTTCCTTAGGAGGAGTTCGCACAGGGATCTGGTGAGAACAGGGTGCCGGCCTAGATGAGCCTTTGGTCTGAACCAGCAGGGCTTTTCTCAAATGTTTATGTTACCCAAGATCAGCCAAGTTCTTATGGCACTTGAGGGAAAACATTCCACACGCATTTTCCTCCCTCCCTCCCTGGCAGTGAAAATACAACAATAATACATGCAATAAAGAACAGTTTGCTACTTTTTCATGATACACCAGCCATGTGAGGTGGTGGCCTCTTTTCTGCCTAATAGGGCTTATCTAAGTACCTTTATACTAAATTTGCAACTAGAAATATTGGCAATGAAGTTTCAAAAGCAAAACTGCTCCTTTCCCCTTATGGGGTATCCAAGAGCCCCTATAGAGTCCTTAAGTTGGTTCTCTGTCAGCAGGAGAAAATAACAGGCCAACCAGAGAATACTGAGAAGCAAAGCAGCTGTTAAGCCTGATCTTCATTAAACTGTTGCAACAGGGTGCTCACTCACCACACGCAGGAGGAAGGAGGAACCCAGAACAATGGTGTGCAAGCCCTTATATAGACTTTTGAAATTGCCTACCCTGTAGCTCAAGACCACCCCCCAAAACATCATACATACATCACAGAAGGAGGTGGTCTACAACAGAAACCCTGTCTGCCAGGATACCTGACAATGGCCAGTGATTGCTTTACTTGGGCAGCCCAGCCATTCTTTTGTGATGGTAAATACTTTAATTCCTAAATCCAGGTCACAGGCTCAACCTATTCATACACAAAGGTGCCCTAAAGACAAGTAAGCAAAAGACAATGGAGAGGCTTTCCCATTTCCTTCCTCCTTGCAGAGAAACATTTGAGGTCAATTTGGGAGAGTCAAAATGGTTTCAGGATTGTACAATTTCAGACACGTAGTTTATATACTTATGTATGTGTTTGCCTTGTAAATTTATGAACATTTAATTTACACATTTGAGACCTTAAATTCTTGTAACACCTCTGTGGTGCTTTAGCACCCAACAACTCCTGAACAACTAACTGTAAATCATTTGCTGCCTTTTCCTAAAGAAGTCCAAAGGAAGATATAAACTGTAGACTTCAAGCAGGATGATCACTGACAAAATTTTGGACATGAAACTGTCAGCTTTCAGCAAACCACCAGAATTACTGTTTGTGAAGCTTAAGAATTCGCTACTAAGATCTGTTCTGTCTCCAGTATTTTCCTCATTTCATTACTTTGCTGAAGGGCACTGGCGGAGGAAGAGGGGTTCAGGGGGAGTGCACTGCCCCCGGCAGCGCGATCCCGGTGGGGTGCCATCGCGGCTGTCCCCCACCTGCGCTGGGTGCCATGCCCCCAGGATGCATGCCAGCCACGCCCCCGCCTGCTCTTCACACCCCGCCCGCCCCCCCCCCCCGGTGCCAGAGCATGAAGCTCCACCACTGCTGAAGGGTCAAAACTTTAAAGGTCTTTGATGACTAAAAAGGCACTAGCAAGTAATTTCCCACTACAGTGGTACCTCAGGTTACATATGCTTCAGGTTACAGACTCCGCTAACTCAGAAATAGTACCTCGGGTTAAGAACTTTGCTTCAGGATGAGAACAGAAATCGTGCTCCAGCGGTGCGGTAGCAGCGGGAGGCCCCATTAGCTAAAGTGGTGCTTCAGGTTAAGGACAGTTTCAGGTTAAGAACGGACCTCCAAAAAGAATTAAGTTCTTAACCCGAGGTACCACTGTAATGCTTCCTTTAGGGAAGTAACTAGTACTTTTTATTTTTTATTTTTTGCTGAAATAATAGATCAGATCAATTGGATGGGGAAATATCCTTAAGGCTGGAATGTGTATTTGGATATTTTTCTGCAACACATTTGAATGCTGACGTTTTTCAATTGCAATTTGCTACTTGATAGTATGCAGAGATCCCATGCATTTTCAGTGAGAGTTTGTATTTTGTAAGCCCTTTAATGAGTTGCCGTGCTGCCTTATTATCCTATTACAGTTTTTAAATGAGAATGTTCTCCAAAGAGTTGCTGTTCTAGCTGATCCTCTGAATGCTGAGTATGGTTTTATAACTGAGCCATGTGAATGTGTGTGAATGTTAAGGTACCCAATAATTGCTTTGTCAGCTGTAAACTATTCTTGCCATCTCAGCTATGGGGCACTGTTGGTTGAGGCATTTCCTTTCTGATGAGGGCTAAAGGATCGATGATGCACAGCATTTTATTATTAGTAAAGTAACTTTACACTAAGGCAGTGTTTCCCAACCTTTTTTGGGCAAAGGCACACTTGTTTCATGAAAAAAATCTCGAGGCACACCACCATTACAGCCCCGTGACGTCAGCGAGCAGCGTCACGCCGGGAGGGACATGAATTGCTAGCAAATTACATAATCACCTCCTTGAGGGCTGGCTCATCTTCTCCGAAGGCAGAACCCCATTAATTAACAGGACAGACTCACACCATAGCCAAGACGAGGGGGGAAAACCTCAGTCATGCACAGTCATGCACATGTGGGGGCTAAATGAGGACGAAGACCGGGCAGAGAGCAGGGTTCAAATCACCCCACCTGGCCAGGATAATCCCTGGGTGCTCCCTTGGGCCACTTGCCTGACCCACCTCGCAGGGCTGTTGTTGCGAGGATAACACGGGGAGAACCATGCGCGCCCCCGGGAGCTCCTTGGAGGAGAAAGCGGGCGATGAATGCAATGCACGAAATATATGAGAGGCGACCAGGTTTTGCAGGTGAGGGGCCCCCGCCAGCCTCCGCTTCCAACACCCGGCGCAACGACGCCGAAGTTTCCCCCCGGGCTCGGCTCGGGGAGCAGTGCTGCTCCCCCCGGCTCCCCTTCGCCCTCCCAGCTCTCTCTGCCGCCCACTGGGGACCCCCCTCACCTGCTAAGTCCGGAGCGCCGGTGGAAGTTGCATGCATGCATGCAGGGCGCCGCGTTGCCATTGCATTGCACTGCACTCCATGCAACGCCTGCACGCATGCATTGCCTTGCACGCCCGCCAAGGGGTCGCCCCGCGGTCCGATGCGTCCCCTCCGGCGCGGATACAGCATTGCAAAAATAACCCCCCCCCCGACGCAGCCCTACCGGGGGGGCAGCCTCCGCCTCCGCCTCCGCGGGGATCCCCGGGCTCCATCCTGCCGCCCGATCTCCGCGGGGGCGCAGGCAGGCTGCGCGGGGTCTGCGCGGAAGAGCCCCTGCCCGCCCGGCCGCCACCGCTGCGCTCATTCCATGGCCGGGAGAAGAGCACTTCAAACAAAACGCCCGGCCCGCCAGGCCACGCTGGGAAACGTAGTTCGCACACCCCGCGCGGGCGCGGAGCCCAAGGGCGAGGGGACTACGGATCCCGGCAGCCCCCGCGCCGGGGACGGAGGGGGAGAGGCCGGGTGCAGGGATGGAGGGACGGGTGGGCGAGCGAGTGAGTGAGTGGCAGCTGCCAAGCCTTGGCCGAGAGTCAGGAAGGGCCTCCCCGGAGGAGGAGGAGGGAGGCGCAGAGCGGGAGGGAGGGAGGGAACCCCAGGGGTCATCTAGTGACGGCGCCCCAATCGAAAATTTGACTTAAAAAAAAAAATCTTTCGAATTTTTTAATTTTTCCCGCGGCACACCAGGCAACATCTCGCGGCACACTAGTGTGCCGCGGAACAGTGGTTGGGAAACACTGCACTAAGGTCTCACAAGATGTTTGCTTATATCTGTTTGTTTTAAATGATAAAATACAAAGTGACTCATTTTAGCAAATCCGATGACGTGGTTCCGTAAAATACTGCTGCTGAGGAAGCTAGTGACTTTAAATTAGAGGTCTAGATAGCTGTGATTAGTTTGTTTGCCTATTTTTCATACTTATAGCCCACCCTTCTCTAAGTGCCCCCAGGGCAGCTTACAAAAAGCAACACAATTAAAGTAAATTTAATGTAGATACAAATAAAAATAAAACCACAAAAATAACCCTTAGATGAGTGGTCAGGGGTTTCACACAACCACCTTTAATTACCCTTACATTTCTTGGCTAATTAGACTAAATGATCCTTAGTCTTCACTGTATATATTTGATCCACTGACCTTTATATTTTACAGTAGGGGTGGGGAACCAATTTAACAATTGAGCACACATAAGTGTAACATCATTTATTATAGAATGTATGGAATTACTAGTTTGGCATCAAGTATAGCAACACCTTCAGTTCTGTACAGAATTGAACCTGGAACTGTCTGCATGTACAGCATCATCTCTACTAGTGAGTTATGATAATTTCACCCTGTGACTAGAGTCTTCAAAAAAGGCTGGAGTCAAGTGCTATTGGGGCAGCAAGATGCTAAACACAAACTAGGAGAAACCCACTTAGTCTCTTGCTTGCAATGTCTTCATGGCTGGACACATCATGCCCAGAGGGAGAGGGAGAATGTTGCTAGAATGGTTTCTATTTGGGAGGCATTTTAATTAGATTAAAGTCTTAATTGGCTGATGCTTGCAGCTTAGCATAATGCATATGAAATATTTTAAATCATGCATATTGGCTTGTGTTTAAAAGATGAACCAGACATTAGTCTTAATATGTTTCTCATGATACTGCCTTCTCCATTAGGATGAGAAAAGTTGTGCACACAAATCAAATAAAGTATTTTTTGTAGAAATTGAAGCAGGTCTTGAAATTCATTGAGCTATCCTACTGTGAGTAAGGCTAGGAGCTGCTCTTTCAGAGGTTTCACACTGGAAGAGGTGATGGGAAGTTTTGCTTCTGCACATGAGTCTGGCAAACCGCTCTAAGCTGAAACATTCCTTCCTCACTCACCCTAGAATGTTTAGTTCACATTGAGTTCATGAAACATCGTACCCGGACCTGTTCTTAATGCATGGTTGACCACATCTACGGAATGCGATATTTATGTTCTTTTAAGTTTTGCTATATCAATCACTAGTAATAGTTTAACAAGGAGGTTTTCATACCTGTCCAATTCTGTGTTCCCTTTCCCAACCTTTAATCTATTGATGATTAATGCCTATATGCAACCCTTGCATTGTATTTGTATTAACCAATCAGCAACAAGCACATATGTGGCAATGCTGTAATATTCAATAAAAGGGACTGCCCGAGACATGCTCGAGAGATGCCTCCCATATGACACTTGTCATTCGTCTGTCGTTTATTTCAACCCAACAAAGAGGAGGCTCCACTTCCTTCTGAGCGTTTGGTGACTGTAGGGAGTACTTGGCTCCTGTCAGGCTTTCCTTAAACCTCTGGATACGGTAGTGCAAGATTTTCTTACTTTGAAACATCTTACCCTAAGAAGTTTAAGCAAAAATATAGTAAGTATTCCTGTGACTTTGTTTGTATTGGTTGAAATGGGACCAAGATGCAAGGATTTGCTTTCTCCTACTCACTTCTTTTTGTTTGTTTTTGTTTTCATGGATAGATATGATTGGGGTTTCTTTCTACTTACCGTATTTTTCGCTCTATAACACGCACCCGACCATAACACACACGTAGTTTTTAGAGGAGGAAAACCCGTAGGCATGCCACCCGTAGGCATTTCCTCCATAACACGCACAGACATTTCCCCTTACTTTCTAGGAGGAAAAAAGTGAGTGTTATGGTGCAAAAAATACGGTACTTTAGTCTGGGAGGTTTGCTTTATAACCTGGATCACACATTGCCTTTAGCCATAGTTAAAATAAACTTAACTTGGATTCCACTGATAGATTTGTTTTTCTGTTTTTTGGTCAAACTATGGCTTGTTTCCTGGCAGGACCAAGGGAGGGGTGAAACACCTGCGACTTCCAGTAGTATGCACCAGAACACTGTTAGTAACATTAAATAATTAAATTATGTTCATTAATTGTAGAAAAGCGCTATAAAATGCATTTTTAAATCACGTTAAACCAAAGTTATTTAGGTATAGTTTAATATGATGTGTAAACTGGGCTATTGTTTCAGTTTCTCAAAGGACAGAATAGAAATAAATCTATTCAGGTTTGGTTCATCTTTTGCTAGAATAGAAGATTGAGGTAAAGCTAACTAGGTTAAACTGGTTTTGGTTCGTTAGCTCTACATCACTAAATATCATCGTGTGTGTGTGTGTGTGTGTGTGTGTGTGTGTGTGTGTGTGTGTGTAACTTCCGTGTTTTGTGTAGCATTATGTGAAGGAATGAAGCACCACAGGAGAACTGGCCCCATATTGCTCAGGAGTACATGGGGTATTAAGTGGTCCAGGTTTGCTAAGAAATGCTTTACAGATATTTCAAACATCTACTGGGGTCCACAGCAACACCATTGGCCCAGAAGGGCTAAAAAAAACCCCTCAAACGAAAATTATTTAAAGCACATGGAGTGTATAAAATAGGTGGTTTGAAAAGCAATTAACGGAATTAGTGTTCAGTTAATATACAGGCATTGGGCTCCACAGTGACATCTAGTGGGCAGTCTCTTGCTTGTTAAGAGTTTTTAAAGAAATAGCAAATTTGAAGTGTTTTACTTGCTGTATCATTAGCAAGCTTTTCAACATGCACAGCCTAATTTAAATAAATCAGATCCAAGTATTAGGAAAAGTTTTGCTCAGTGAATGGTTTGTTAGAACCTGAATCTACAGAGTAGTTAAACCTACATTGGTGCAGATCCCATCAATAACCTGGATGGATGCCACTGGGAATCCAATTTAAGAGTAAGATATGAGTATAATAATCAAAACATAGAAGTTGAGTGTTCTTACGATTGATGAAATGTTTTCAGGATACCCTAGGTAGTATTTCAGAATTCAGAAGTACCAGATGACTTTGTGGACTTGATGGAGCTGAAAATATGTTGTTCCTTCTTAATGGGACTTACTGTAGTGACTGAGACAGAGCGGTGTAAATAAGAGTGGACGTACAAATTAGTGTGGGATACATTTGGAAATGGCTATTGGACATAATGGTTAATAAATGAATCTTGCTGTTAAGAATTGGGGCATTCCAGTTACTAGTGCTAAAGACAAATAGGACATTTCCTCTCTCAGAAACCCTTCTGTATAATTAAATGTCCTGTGGATATTATATTTCCCTGTTGATATTAGCATGGCATAGTATCTTTTTCAAAGAACGAGCAAATATACTAGTTTGTTAATGCAGTACAACCCTATGCATATTTACTCAGCACTTACTCCCACTGAGTTCAATGGGACTTAACCCCTGATAGATGTGTGTAGAATTGCCACCTAAAAGATAAAGCAATAGAGATTATAATTTGATTAGCCTAAAGACACACTCACTTTTATGGTGTGTTTTTTTTTATTTAGAACCAAGAATAAACTTCAGCTGTGCTAATTTCAGTGCTCAGAAGTTGTGCTCTATCATTGAACACGCCTAACATCTGCATACATGGAAATTGTGATTGCACAGTTCAAGGGACATTGTGCTGAAGAGAGGGATCTGTGGTAAAGGTTAAGATAAAATATCCAGTTAACCACATCCCTGGCTGTTATGGTTGCTGCCTCTTGGGTGCGTCCTTATGCAACCCCTAATCTACCTGCTATAAAACTTACATAAAACGATTAAGCTGAAATGAATAACTTGACATATTAAATCGGCATCCCATGCTGGCCTAATATTGACCACTAATATAAAACATGCACAAAACAGACTCTGACTTTGGTAGAAATGGAACTGCTTTACAGATCATGGGTTTATGCAATTGCACTGCCTTGGTGTGGAGTAAATATGCAACACTGTTTCCCCTGCAAGTATTAACCGAAAACAAATATCTGTGAGTGACAGATAAGCAAAATCTCACACCACTGGTAGGAACTAAAACCCCCTACTTCTGATAGCTTGTGGTTCTGGGGATTCATTTATAATAAAGTGATGAGTCATGTACAAACTCCAAGAGCATCATTAACCAGCACCATGCAAAGTTCATTCTGTGGGTTGCAGCTTTTGTTGCACTGGATATTCCTTGGTACAGTGGATTTAGGTGTGCCTAAGTTTAGATTGGCTATCTACTAACTTGTAGAGTACAGCTGATGAAATGGACAGGGTTTTTTTATAGCATATTATTCACATTTTCATAGAACCTTCTATGATCGTGCTTGGTTTATTATGCTTCAGTTTTGCCTGAAAAAGAAGGATGTTGATTCCTGTATGTTTTGAATTCTTGGGATATACAGTGATAGAATCTGCTTTAATTTTTGAGGGTAGGTGGGAGAATTCTTCCTGTGCAACCTGTGGAGGTTTTTGAGCCTTTATAGAGAACTATTCCCTGTATTATATTTGTCTTTGCCATGTTTTTTAAACCCTTGACTTCGACTCCTGAATTTGAATTTGTGACCTTTGGATGAAGAATGATGGAGAATTTTTTTTATGTCATTGCTTGGCTATTCACTGTACATGTGTACAGTCATACCCCATGTTGCGGACGCTTCAGGTTACGTGTTTTCGGGTTATGGACCACGGGAAACCCAGAAACCAGAATGGGTTACTTCTGGGTTTTGGCGCATGTGTAGAAGTGCTAAATTGCTCTTTGCGCATGTGCAGAAGTGCCGAGTCGTGCCAGTGCCTGCACAAATGCGGCGCTTCGGGATGCAAACGCTGCAGGTTGCGGACGTGCCTCCGTCACGGATTACATCCGCAACCTGAGGTTCCACTGTATAAAGTTATAATCCTTTCTGGTTCAATTTCTGCTATGACAAGTCTTCTAGAACCCCCCCCCCCCATAATTCATGTAGCATCAAAGGCTAGCGGTGTTAGCCCTAGTGCTCTAGGCTAAGCTGTTGCATTCCATTTTTTCTCTTGTCCAAGACTTCAGCTCAAAGCAGACCAATTCAGGACGATGTGGGCATCTTCAGAGCATGCCATGGAGCACCCAGCCCCTTCCAGTTAACTTTTTTGAAATTGAGTGACTAGTTTTTTTTGTTTTGTTTGTTTGTTTGATTGATTAATTGGAGGGGCATTTCCTTTGAGGTGGGGAACGGTTGCCTTTTTCATGGTTGTCAGTTTTGGGATGTGTGTACAAGAGTGCTGCATGTTGTTTTGAAGACACCGTTCTGAGCATTGGCTGGTTTTTCTTCTGTGAAATGGATATTTTGTAGATCTCCGAATAATGCCCCTGCACTCCAAAGGGTTGAAGGCCTCTGTCCAACACTATTTGTTTTAGATATAGTGTATGTACTGCCCTTGGAACCTTTGGGTTGAAGTGAAGAATGCAGATTTAACTAATTTAACTAAATCTCAGCCTCTTTAAATCCATTGGTTACCTTTTTCTTTTTTAGCAGCTCCAGTTTATTTGGCTGTTAAGTGTTGTAAAAATGTCTTGTGATGAGATATTCTTCGGAGTTTAACACATATTCTGATCTACACATTTTGCTGCAATGCTCTCAATGTTACTATCATAATATTTTAAGTAAAATGCAATTTCTTTTGTTGCAGCCAATCACACCACCAAGCCAAGGAAGGCCAGATTCACCAGTTTATGCTAATTTACAAGAACTGAAAATATCTCAGTCTGCACTCCCACCTTTACCTACAAGCCCTCCAATCCAAATTAATGGGGAATGGGAGACCCACAAAGATACTACAGGACGCTGTTACTATTACAACAAAGGAACACAAGAGAGAACCTGGAAACCCCCACGTTTCACTCGGGATCCAAGCATAAGTAAAGCAGACTCTGTGAATCAAGTAGATCAAGAGGTAAGTTTAATTGATGCTAACAGCACCCAGCAATGATGGACAAACTTCAGTTAAAGAAACCCAACCAACCAGTGGTTTTAATTTTCCCACCTCAGTTATGGAATTATTCATTGAGTTTTTGTTTTAGTTTATTGAGGAGGATATCAGAGCCAAGTCTAATCAAATGGTCCTTGCTTAAAAGTCATGCAACAGAAGCGCTTGACCCTATTTCCCCCCCTTTAGGGAGCATCCCATCCTAGCCTGCAATGGTGACACATGTTTTCTCAGACCTTGTTCACATGTTGTGGGAAGCAAATTATGGCTGACTGGAACTGCATGAATGTGTGGGGTCCCAGTGAGGAGCTCCTATCTGAGCTAAGCCAAAGTTTGTCTTAGTATGTCATCAGGAGAGAGAGGTTAATCTCTCTTCTCACCAACCACCATCTTGTCCACAGCTCCTGGTTAGCAAGGAAAGAACTGAACCATTAGATTTGGTTTGGATGACACACTCGGCAAAACCTTAGATTAGCTTTTCGCAAGAGAGGACTTAAAAAGACCCAAGAGGATCAAAGCAACTGGAATCTCTTCTGTGGGAGCACTCATGTTTGCACAGTCCCAGTTAGTTATAGTTTGGCTTGCAGTGATGTGTAAACGAAACCATAATGTAGTAAGAGCAGGGGAAAACCCTTCCCAGTTTTATTGATGGTTACATCTTTGACATGTTATTACTGCAAGAGCTTCTTGGTTTCATTCTCCATGGTCACTATGACTTTGAATTAGCTTCTTATGTCTAGTAGTATGTGTGGGTCTTCACCAGATACTCTAAAAGCAATTTTTAGTGTTGTGACTGATGTGTCTTAACATTAGCAGAAAGAACAGAAGGCCTTAATTCTAATGAAATGTGTCTGTGTGTCCAGTCAATGTTTATGGGCTTGTTGGCAGGGGAAATATTGACAAGCATATGGAAAGCAAAAGGGAAGAGGTGGAACTGAGAAAAAAGATCTGTTAATAGCTTGAGGGGAGGGGGAATGTAAAAAGTATATTTATTGTCTAGAGCATTATTACTTTTGTGTGTATCCATGTGTGTGATACTTTTTCTTGCGCTTGTTTTAAGGTGGCATACACTTGCCCTCCCCAGTTTTATTGACTGACATTTCTGCCTCTTCATTGTTTGTTGGGTTGGATTACTGGTATGTCATCTGATAATTTTAAAATAATTAAGCATTTTTAGTTTTGTTACCTTAGATTTAACAACATTAACTGATATCTTAAACCTAAGTTAACAAAATAAAGTTATTGAGGGTCTTTAATAAGAGATGTGAGTCTCCTTGAATTAGATTTTATGTATTCATCACATGTTTTTGGGGTGCCCAGAACATCTTTCAAAATGTTTCAGGGTTCAACTGGATTTTTTTAAAAAAAACCTAAAATTGAGAATAAATCATAACCATTTCACTAAGTATCTGATTTTTTCTCTCTGAAATGCCATACTGGATATAGATTTTTTAAAATTAAAATGTATTTATATGCTGCTTTTATATAATTGTGCTCAAAGTGGCTCACAGAGTGAAGACATAATCAATATTTGTATACAACAAATGTACGAATTTGTAAACATTTCATAAATTGACATTTATGTATACATTAGCTATAGTTAACAAACAAAAGTTTTTTCCTAAATGTATCAATTATTTTGAAATTTAGAACAATTATCATAAAACAAATACTTTTAGTTATCAAACCTTACATTAATTCATATAACTAAAAATATAAAACAGCAAAATGCATAAATATCAAAATATTAAGCTTTTAAATAAATTACGTTCATCTATCAAAGCAGCAGCATTTCACTAAGTCAGCAGAAATTCCAGGTACATTAAATTCAGTTAAGATAAGAGTAGTAGAACACTTGATATTCTTCAGAGGTTCAGTAGTATGAAATTTTGAGGGCTTTCTTGATTTTTTACAGTATTGTTAAATGAATGTCCTGCTTATAGTGGTTGCTCTTCATATTTCAATTTCACTTGAAATTTTGATTGTGCCATAAGTAAAAGGTAAGGGGACCCCTGACCGGTAGGTCCAGTTGAGGAAGACTCTGGGGTTGTGGCGCTCATCTCGCTTTACTGGCCGAGGGAGCCTGCGTTTTGTCCGCAGACAGCTTCCGGGTCATGTGGCCAGCATGACTAAGCCGCTTCTGGCAAACTAGAGCAGTGCATTGAAACTCTATTTACCTTCCCACTGGAGTGGTACCTATTTATCTACTTGCACTTGACCTGTTCTCAAACTGCTAGGTTGGCAGGAGTGCCATATGTAGATCTAGATAAAAATAGGGATATATATTCAGGCCTATTCCCAATGCTCCCCAGTGTAGAATTTTCCTTTTTCACAGCTTCTGCATACTGTGTTAACTTCTTCATAGCTACCCAGTATGACACCAAGGTCTTATTCTTGTCAGTCACTGGCAATTCAGATCCTATTAGCATATATGTGAAATTACGATTCTTTTTGTCCCAATGTGCCTATTTTCCATTTGCTATTTTACTTCTTGGTCACTCAG
This sequence comes from Podarcis bocagei, assembly GCF_964188305.1. Taxonomy (NCBI): domain Eukaryota; kingdom Metazoa; phylum Chordata; class Lepidosauria; order Squamata; family Lacertidae; genus Podarcis; species Podarcis bocagei. The sequence goes on along the minus strand of NC_138137.1, from coordinate 42,464,154 downwards.
TTTAAATGTATCTTTTTGGAGTTCCCAGCAAACACTTTTTGTTTTAACCTCTTCTATCAGTTGGGTATCATCATAAGAACAGCCCTGCTGACCAACAACCCATCTAGTCATGCGTCTCACAGTGGCCAACCAGATCCCTATCACCTGGCAGGTTGACGACCTCACTACACATCCCTAACACTAGATAATTTATGAACAAGTTAAAAAGCACAGGTCCAAACACAGAACCCTGGGGCACTGCACTTACTATCCCTCTGGTGGGAGAACTGTCCCATTTCTGCTTGCTGAGCAGTGAACATTCGCAGGGAAAAATTGATAGGAAGACAGAATGATAAATATTAAATGTTTATGGATCACACTTTTCATAAAAATACTACATACATGCATAATTTTATTTGTATGTTGCCTTCCCACAGCTCAAACCATGTTCAAGGCGGCTTACAACATTAAAAGAACGCATAACTATGACATTTAAAAAATATACAACCAAACTGAACAATTTCCACATAAATCACAGGGTCTAAAATAAATATATAATAAACCAACAGCAATAACCCCACCAAACAATACCCCAGCCCAAGGGTATATCCCCAACATATGGTATACAATGTACAAAATTAGAGTAACTTTGATAAAAGCTTGTTGGGGGAAAGAAATTCGTTTCAAAGGACTTTCTGAGTAATGGATTCAATAGATGTCTGAAAGTAGGCAAGGGTTATTCCTCCCAAGCCTCTACTGGCAGGGAGTTACACAGGTCTCAGGACCTGCCACAGGAAAGACTCAGTCCTTCGTAAAGGCCAATTGAACCTCATAGGTGTGAGGAACCCACCAGAAGTTCCCTATCAGAGGATCTCAATTATTAAGCTGGAACATAAGGAATCAAGCAGTACTTGGGGGGCTTAAAGCGCTCTGGGCCAAAGTTGCTTAGGGGTTTGTGAGTTAACACAAGCACATTTGTCCCTGACCCAGTAGTGATTGGCAGGCAGTGCAGTTCTCTCAACAAGTTGCCAGTAACCTGCAGGCTGGTTGTTGCACTGTGCCCAAGCTGGAGCTTCCAGATTAGATACTCCCATCCACTGCCTATTACCTGTAAGTGCCCACCTGCAACCACATTCTCATCAGAGCTCATAGTATGCTTCAATCTCTGTGGATCTTCTTTGTTTGCCTCAGACTTCAGTAGGACGTGTATTGTTCCTCTAATGTAATCTCAGCTAAAATTATTCTTTTTCAACTTTGAAATGCCCAAAAGGCATGTGAGTCTCACCTGACTAATCTCTTCCAAAAACTTTCTGTTCAGTAATAACCTGACCTTTTCCCTTGGAAGTAGATTGTATTTCACTTTCTGCCTCTTAATTCATTTTTCATTTAAAGTTTTGACTTCTAATCAAGTTCTAACCTCTTCTAGAATTTGACCTAATATAAATTCTCAATACTTCTGTATGTTTGACCATTTATAGACTCTTTCATCACAAGAAAACTCCAACAGTTCTTGTAACAGCCAGTCAGATAGTCAGTATGGTTCTCCTCCCAAAGGGTGGTCAGAAGAGTTGGATGAACATGGCCAAACGCTATATACCAGTGACTATACTAAGGAAAAGGTACACACTTTTCTTCATCACGTATATTCTAAGCTAGTAGAAATTTAGTAAGTAAGAACTCATATAGGTGTGATTTTGTCATTGGTGGTGGAAAAGTATTGCTTAGTGACAGTTTCTTCCCACTCCCTTGAACATTTTTGTTTTTTGCTCATTTCTAGGCGCTTTTTTGTTTGGTCTCTAAGAAACTGCTCTTATATATTAGGACTGTACTGTGTTTAGCTTCTACTTTTCCTGCAAAAAAAAAATGTTTAGAAATGTCATTCTACAGTCTTATATGTACTCTGTAGGTTTCTTATGTTGGATAGCAAATTTTTAAAGTTTTGAATATGTATTACCAACCTGGAGTCATGTTTGGCAAGTTATAAAGTTCAGTTAATTTTCTTATCTGTGGACTGCATAATATCTCATTATCAACAGCTGCTTTCCCTCCCTACTGTGTTATAGGTTTGTTTAACAAAAAGTAACTCTAAAAATGATGCTTGAAGGAGATGCAATTCTCCCCTTCATGCTGGAATAAACAGATTACTATCCTATTAATGTCATCTATAAAATTCAATATTTGAATTATGAGAAGCATAATGTTTAAAACTTCGGAGATTTCTGTATTAAATCATCATCGAAAACAACCATGTGCCAGGTCACACTAGCCACAAGGCAAGGCAAACTACACTCACTATCTCCTCCTACAAAAGAGAGGAAAATGGCGACACACTCTGTCTCCAGAACCAAGGTCTCTTGCTCTGAAAGTGGAGAGTCTTGGGGACGGGGCTGTGCCATGTGCTGCCTCCAGAATAGAGCTCTATACTGCTGTTGTCGCCTTGGACAGATACTGGCTGTTTTGACTGATCCCCATTTTTTGTCCCCCTCTAGCAGTGTGAGTAGAAAAGAGAGCAAAAGCAAAATCTAGTTCCAGTGTGTGTTCCATTCTATTCAGACTCAGCAGACATTGTTCCTGCTTTTCATTCTGTTCCCCACCTCCCAAAATACTGTGAGAACAAGCTGTGCTGCATTTGAATGATGGATATATCTGAAGAGCTATGTGAGAGACTGAGTTCTGAGATACTGCTTAGATCAGGGACTCCTGTGGATTTCCCTCTTTCCTTTCCTCCAAAGCCTTGTTCTGTTTAGATGCAGTGTGTTCAGTGGGGGGGGGGGGCGGTTGTTGTTGTTTGCTTGGTTATAACTATTCAGGTAGTGGAGAATTGCCTTCAGTTATAATAGTTGGGCATTTAGCCTACGGTAAACTGTTCTTCCACTAAAAAGAATGAAATGTACATCCAAATTTCCTTTACTATGTTAAGCAAGATTAAGTTTTCCTAGTACTATATGATAGTCATGAGTCACAACGCTGCACCTAAAAACACCATTACAGACAATAAGACTTCTAAATCAATGCACTTAGGATCATATCCTTTGGAAAACTATTGTTAATTGTATGTCCTAATGTGGTGTGTGTGTGTGTGTGTGTGTGTGTGTGAGACAGAGAGAATGAATTTTACTTTACTTTAACTTCAGTGAAGAACTTGGTCCTCTGTTGAATTGCATACCTTGTGGAGCTCTTCTTGATTGCGGAAGCATTCCACTTGACTCTTGGGAGTATGGGAATGCCTTGTGTTACAACAAGAATATGTAGAAGCTAGACAGTTATGCCTTTGTGGACAAGTGGGTGATTTTTTTTATTTTGGTGTACTGCTTAGTGCCTCCTGATTTCTGGTATTCTCCTGAAGGAGGTTAGGCTCAGTAAAACTTGGTATGATTTTGTTCTTTTCATGTTCTTAAGAAAAAGTGTCTATTCAGGATTGTGTAACACGGCTAGTTATGCCTTTAACTGTGAGTTGTTCTGAAGCATGCACTCCTTAAAATGCTTGTTACCTTAAAATGCTGTGGGATAGGGGTTCTAGTAAAAAAAAAAAAAATACTATGGAAAAATAAAGTTAGCCCACCTCATATAGAGTTCTTGCCTAAGGCAGAAGATTTTCACATGCAAAATAACTCTATTTTGAATAAAATAACAATATGGCTCTTTTTAGAATGTCTTCAAAAATGGAGCTGCTATAGTTGACAGTAGGGAGAAGAACCAGTTTTATGTTGTAAAAAAGCTGCTGTTCTTATTTAGAAACCATGGGACTTAAATGTGTATAAAGCAGAATTTTAAATCATTACAATTATTATTTCTTACAATATAAATTAATTGTGACAACATAATACTGTGTACTATACATTTATTATAGTTCCAGGTATGTGACCAAAAATGCTTTGAACGGACAGCCATATTTCAGGAATACTCTAGTTCTGGGCTTCCTGGACTAAGCAGGGGGTTGGGCTGAATGGCCTTTTAACACCCCCTCCCTATTCCCGGGTGTGATTCCACGGGTCTTTATAACCAGCTCTGGCTATATAAAAACAGAGGTTTTCTGTCTGTGTGTTTGGAGGGGGCTCAGAATCTGAAGTATTTCTGTTCTCCCATTTGACATATTTATATATTAAAGATCTGGGGTTTTTTGTATTAAGTGTTTTATTAACTTTTGTTTCTGTAGTGGATAAAGCATGTTGATGAACAAGGTCGGCCATACTACTACAATGCAGATGGATCCCGGTCAGAATGGGCACTGCCAAAAGTGAGTAACCAAAGGAAAACAATGTTTCCAGCTTCCATCAAAAGCTGTATCTTGCTGCAATTCATCCCAAAACACATGGTTTTTTATATCTCTGGAATAGGTGTTGATGTGTACTCTGCTATTTGGCAATCCTCTTGAAACCGATTTTGCAAAAAACAAAAATCCTGTTGGGCCTCCCCCAGAACTTAGGCACGCCCACATTCAGTAAGGATATCCCCAGACATAGTGGGAACCCAAGATTTTTAAGAATTTTTTAAAAAAGTATTATTCCCCACCTCCCTTCCAGGTCCACTGAGGACTGAACATGTTTGCTAACATTAAGTTAGTTGAGAAAGAAAACCAGAAGGGAGGGTGAAAATGGAACTGACGGGAAGCTGCGAGTGAACTGGAAGATGGGGCTGAAGCAGCCCAGGAGATTTCCAGGCCCTGCTGATCAGCTGGCAGGAGAGGCTATAGCTGAGAGAGAATGCAAGGAACACACATGGGGCGAGGAGGAGGAGAGTGGGAGGTAGATGGTTGTATCTCAGCATCTGTTCCTTGGCTGCATTTCCCTTCATTTCTCTCCTCTCTTTCCCCCTCCAAGAGATTGTGAAAGAAGATTGAGAAAGTGTCAGTTAGAGGCAATCATTTCAATGATTGGGTGGGTCACTTCCTAGTTCACAATGGGAAACTATTTTTAAATGTCTCCAAGGACAGAAGTGAAAGTCACCCATAGAAATCCAAGACTTAATGTGGCAGGAATTTGACACCTGCTTATCTGCCCCCCCCACAAGGTAGTAGCTAGAAGGAGAGTCACTGCTCTTTGTAACTCATTGCTTATTTTGTGTGAAATATTTTTCTTTCTTTCTTTTAAACAAACTTGCTAATGCACCTCGTTGTTTGCAAATTGCCTGTTAGGAAGGGCAGTTGCTGGGAGAGTGTAGTTCATGACTGTCCTGCAGTGCAGTTAACTGAATACTGCAAATTAGTCTCTGATTGGCTTGTAACAGTCCTGTAGTTTTTTCTAGAGGCATTCCAGGTTGAGCTGATACTGTGAAAGCAACTCACAACAACCCTGCAGTATTTCCCCATTGCTTTTATACCCGAGTTGGAGATTGAGCTGAGAGTAGTATACAACAAGACTGCAGTGCTTATTATTAGAGAGAGGTGGTTGTACTCTGAACTTTGGGCAGCTGTGCAATGTAGTCCACTGTTAATACCACAGGCCAAAGCTGTGCATTGGCTGGCCAGGGCAAATTCAGCACTCATATGCATGTTGAAGCCACATGCTCTACTGATGTGCATGTGCACTGGTTGAACATCAGTTATTGATGCTTTTTAAAACGTCACATGAAATAAGATCCAAGTTAGAACAGGGAGTTTGGGCTTTGATGCTAACCTTTTTCCAACCCTTTCAGCTGCACCCTCAGGTGACACGAATACACTGTAACATTTTGTTGAAGAGTCCCAGTTATTATTTGTAATCTCTCCCCCCACCTGCACACATAAGTGGACAAACACCTTGAAATAAGGCCATTGACTCTATAAAGAGCTGCTTTTCAGCAAAACCATAAGCAAAGGGAACAGTCATACGGTATCCCATACAGTAAGCTGTCTTAAATTATAAAAGGTAAAGGGACCCCTGACCATTAGGTCCAGTTGTGGCCGACCCTTGGGTTGCAATGCTCATCTCGCTTTATTGGCTGAGGGAGCCGACGTACAGCTTCCGGGTCATGTGGCCAGCATGACTAAGCCGCTTCTGGCGAACCAGAGCAGTGCATGGAAAATAGGAATTGGCAAATGTGCTTATGGATTCATTGAGATGTTGGGAGAATTGTGTTTCCTTTGCCTCTGTGATCCTAGAGGTGATGAAGCTGACTCCTTCTTAAATGAAGTTAAAAGATTTGGAACTTCGGAGCATGCATACTCTCTTCTCACATTTTCCCAGCATATTGATGCATCCATAATTACAGTGCAGGAAGGTCTGTTTTAGAAGAACATCATGGGGACGTGAGAATGTTAATTTGAAGAACATTGAGTGGCAAAGCTGTTCCAAATTTAAGAAAAGGCATGAGAGAGGTCTCTGACAGACAAAAGAATGCAGGAAACAATTGAAAACTTTAGGCTTTATATGCCATTGTTTTCAAAATATGGCCCCAAATACTTCAAGGCATTGGATATGTCTGCTTTCAGAGTTTGTGCTTCAATCCTTTGCCATTAAAATATTTGACATCAATGTGCATAGCAGTTTGCAAGGCCAGGCCTTTCCACTGGAAGCCTTGTACAGCGTAGACCATGTTCTAGGCCAGATTTTTTTTTTCCAGCCCTATAATTGCAGAACAGTTACATCTTGTTTTTAGAAGATGAGCTTAGATTTTGGTGTGTTTTACTGATATGTGTATTGAGGATACAATTTGGCTCAATTTTGATATGATTGTATAGTTTTATCATTAGCAAAAGGCTGGAATTTCACGCATGTAAGCATAGTTGGTCATAAGTCAAACCATTTTGTTAAATATCTGGTTTTGGGGAAAGAGGCACAATGTTTAAATTTTGTAGAATAACACTTTAAGTTATTTAGTTACACTCCATCTCTAGGTATCTCCTATCATTCAGAACTGTTTATATTCAGACATGGAACTAAACCATGCTCCTCCAGTCCATTTTCTAGGTCCATATCCCAGTCTTTTACCTCTTCACATGCATCTTTGGTTCATTGGTTTTGATTCTGTCCAAAATGCTGAATATGAGCTTTGGAAATAAATATGTGTCACTCTGGGAAGCTTACCCTGGGCTGCCTAACAGCAGACACCATGCAACAGGTTCAACCTCAGTGTTGGCCAAAGAGCTCTTCATTTCTGAAAAGCATATTGGTCATTTTTGTGCAGAGCTTCCTTGTATTGTGACGAAATATTGTCATGCTACTGCACTTGGGACTACTAGGATCGATGCCACTTGTTGTGTAGGTGATGAGAGTCAGTCAGTCAGTCAGTCAAGTTTATTGCTTAGAGCCAAAGGCTGCTGCAATGTATGCAACATCGTTCAATAAAATATATACTAGTTTGATACAAAAACTTGAAACATTTACTTTATCAAAACATAACCTAATCTGCACAAAGCTATAGAAACTCCTTAATATACAAATTGAAACATTAGACAATAAAATTTATAAGCTAAAATCACCACGGGGCCACTAATATATTCCTCAATCTTTATTACGGTCCAGAGACCCAACAAATCGTTACAAAGCAATGCACAATTCATACAGCCTACCTCCAGGTTAATCAAGCATTTTGTTCAAAACATAGGGATCACTGGTTCTTGCAACCACCGATAAAAACTTTGCCACTGCTAATATTCTAGTATTTGTCCGGTCTGCCAATAGGAACCTGACATAGTGATCCTCTGATTTTCCTGGGAAAGGTACCAGCAAGGGTAATATCAGTTCAGCCCTGGCTTGCTCATATTTTGCACAGTGCAGCAAAATATGTTTTATGGAATCAATGTCTTCAGCACACGAGCAAAGTCTGTCCTGGTAGGGAACTCCTCTCAACCTGCCATCCAACACTGCAGAAGGAAAGATGTTTAGTCTGGCTTTGGTGAAAAGCCTTCGATAATTTGGTTCTGTCAGGTTTTTAATGTAAGGTGTTAACTTAAAGACATGCCCATACACTAATATATTAAAAAATGAGACTCAATATATATAGGGGCTGATTTTCTTTGACAAACTGCTGTGTGTGTGTGTGTGTGTGTGTGTGTGTGTGTGTGTGTTTGTGTTTAAGTGATACAGGACTGGATTTTTCACTTAATGATACTGGCAGATCTTAATTTGGATATTTTTTCTGACATTTGTGGCGCTCTTCTTAATGCCTATAGCTTCCTTGAATTCAGTACTAGGTTTGGGGAACTCAAAATTCTTCATCAGGCTCTACAACTAACTCACTGAGGTATGATACACATAAGCTAGATATCTCTGTCTTCCCTGTTATGTCCTTTCACCTTATCCTAGACAAGGCAGACGGAGAGGAATAAGGAATGAACCAAGTTCTTTGTTTCTAGCCTGAGATGAGAGCCAGAAGGAATACTCAGCATGCAACGTAGCTGCCAACTTTAGTCTGCAACCAAATGTACTGGATCAATTAATGCAAGAAAAACACTTAAGTGATTTGATTGGGGAAGGGGTGGAAATCAGTTATGCCACATACATCTAGGATTATTATCCATTTCCCCCTCATGCTAATTTACAGACAGCCTTGACTATTTTTATCTGCTTATTAATAACAGAGATGAATGCTAGGGAAGGTTCCAGGAATATCAATACTGTCACATTCTGTGCTATCTGCATTGGAATGAGAACACTTCTAATGTTAATTCTGATACTTTGTATTTGTTTGTTACCAGTGGATTTGGGAATGAATTTGGAAAATTAAGAGTCAAGGAATAGCAGAAAAATCTTCATGCACCTTTGTAGAAATGTTGGAACAGCAATCCATTATTTTACATGGAAGTGCCGTGTAATATTTTAGATTTAGTAAACAAATTTTTATCATAGTGGTACCTCAAGAATGGTACTCTGGAGGGAAAGGGTTTATAGAGGGGCTTGGCTTGTACCACAGTAGGATTATGTTGACCTATGATACCAGCCTAATGGAATTGGACTAAAATGGCTCTGAATAGACTGGAAAATAATCTGTAAGCCATGGTATCAACTTTTTCTGCTGTATAAAATATCAGCTGCCACTCCTGTCTTTTACTATTTGTAGCATCAGGAAAGCCTGCTATAAAAGAGCCTTCCTATTTTTGTAAAACTGTACTCCAAAACATATGAGTTGCATAGTTATTCAATTCATATATTGCCTACTTGGACCAATGTAACTAAGCCCAGTATGACACTAGTGTCTTTCTGTGGGGCCTTACTACAGATTTGATTAATTGATTGGGTAAGTATTGCATGGGCAGGAGGCATCTTTTGTGTGTACTGTAGGCTCATATACGATCTACCTTCTGCAGCCATTCACAGCAGAGGGAGAGGATTAGCTGAGGGGGAAAACGAAGGGAAATTCAAACCCCACCTACCGCAGACAGGTGAGTCACGGGTGCTTACCCCATGATTTATGCAATGCCAAAAACAGAGACATCTGTAAAATAATAGCCCTCCCCCTTGCAATTCTTAATCTGGCTACTTTATCAGAAAACTACAGAATAAAAATAGGCTTCACCTTTCTTATTCACCTTCCTACAAACAAAAACATAGCATATGACTCCCAAGAGTAATTTCATTTGTTAATTTTGACTAAGATAGCTATTCTATAACATTGTGTGCGCATCTTTCCTCACATGACTGGTTCTGTTTCCTCCACTCCCCCACTCCAACTCCTTAACCAAAAGTTTTTAGGCATGAATAACAGTGTAAGTGGCATTGCATGGGTTGAATTAATTCACAGACTGTTACTACCCATTTCAGCATGATTTGGAATCCATACGGACACATGGGGTATCTCTTATCGCCTAAGCAAATTGATTGTAACTGGCAAAGCAAGACCAGTAATATTACTGTGTCAGTTCATAGTAAACATATACTGTTTCATACATAGCCTCAGCAATCCTTAAAACAGTCCTGTAAAAAAACCAAAACCAGTTCTTTAAAATACTGTTCCCACATTACAGACTGAAGGCTGGAATTGAGAGGTGGTGACTTGCTTAAGACCATCTAGTGAATTCATGGCTCAACTCAGATGAATTGGAGCCTCCCACTTTACTATACTATGATACACCTTCTGTGTTGACGCATCACTGGGGTTTTGTATTTGAAATACTTCCTTGACAGTCAAACCTTCTAATTGCATCCATCCTGTCAGTTGCTGCTCTCTAGCACATGCCAATGTTCCCTTAAGAGTGGCAGTGCCATCATATCATCTCCATCCCTTCCAGTTTGGCACCTGTTCAGATAATTGGACTTGCGCATCTTGACAAAATATAGTCTTCATGTAGTTCAGTTACCTTACTTAGTATTCTACATTATGTATTATTTTAGGGTGTGTGCTGTTGAAGTAACAAGGTTTTTTTAAAAAAAAACACACAAAAAGCTCAGCTGTCCCAGTTTTACTGCTTCTCAAAGCAGACAGGTTTTATATTATAAAAACCTATAAGCAGGCATGCTCTGTCTGTGTAGAGATAGCACTTGACCATTAAACCAAAGACTTAAGGCAATCTTCACTTCTGATCACTACAAATGAGGACAAAACTGGTATATTTAGAAACATGGGATTACTCTGCGGCAACTTCACCCATCCAAACTCATAGAAGTTGACAATGAAACTGTACTTTTAAAATGGGCAGAAAACTCCACCGTACATTGAGCAGAAAAGAGCTTTGAAAATGTACCTGCAATTGAGAAGATGAAGGTTTCCAAAGAGCCCTCATTTAGTTCTGGGGTTCCCTCTGGTTTCTTTTCCAGTTGCTTTCTTTTTGTGAAGGTGGAACTGCTCAGCATGTAGCAGCTGTAGTGTAACCCCTCGCCCTCCCAAAGTAACCAGGCCGTATGAGTAGTCTGGATATATTCTGGGATGTGGTCTCTGTTGCCTTATTTCAGAAACTTTATGTGCCTGTTCTGTTCATGAGGTTGAGAGGAATAGGTAGCTCTCTTTCTCTTCTGTATTGTTTCATCCTTTCATAATGTTAATGGGTTGGATCTCAAGTTCCCATAAGTGGAAATTCACTCACATGCTGCTGCTGCTCCTGCGTGAAGAAGGGGGAAGGAATAAATTTTTGCTGATTCTTCCTGTTTTGGAGCATTGTGGGACCTTCCAAAACTACCTTCCAACCCAGTCTATTTCAGTGTAGTGAATAGTGGTACTTCTCTAGAGATTTTTCAGAAAATTATTTGAGAGAACTGTAAATTCTATGCAGTTTTACTTAGAAAGGATGCTTTAGGAAAAACATGAGTGTGTCTGGATTGATTTTTGCAGTAGTGTTGCTGGGTATTAATAAAAGATTTTGCCTGAAGTTATGCCACAGGGGAGAGTCCTCCAATCAAAGAATTCAAGAGAAGAAATGGTTGAGAGCGAAAATAAAGTTAAAATTCATATAACTCTGAGAGGGCATTTTCATTTGTGGCACTTAAACTATGGAATAGTGTTTTCCTCCTCCCTGAATAGCTTGGTCCCCTCTTTGCCTGCTTCAAATTCTTTTTTGTTATTATTATCTTCATCCAAAGATCACAGGACTGTTCACAACATGAAAGTGCAAAATGAGAACACAAAATACATAACAAAAACAAACCAATAACTCTCCTCCCTCCAACACATTTTAAAGGACATAGAATGTTAATCAGCCAAAGCCAAAGAGAAAGAGAAACATTCCACAAATAGGGAGCCACTGCAGAAAAGGCCCATTCTTGTGTTGCCATCCTCTGGACCTCTCTTAGAGGAGGCACACAAAGATGATGATGATGATCACAGGCTCTTGATTATTTAAACAGGCACTTAAAACCATTTTATAATGACAGCATTTTTAAAAAGTCAGAGCCTATGATTATATGGATTTTAGTTTGCTGTCTCTGGACATTATTAATATCATTTTTTACACTCTTTGTTTTGCTGTTAGGATCAATATAATGTATATATATTTTTATTTTATAAGAAACGTAGTGTATATCTTATCATAAAAAGGTGGGTTATAATTGCTAACTTAATAAATGTAATACTTTCCAGTAACATGCAAGTTAACATAGAAAACCTCAATTGATTCTAATTTCTCTAATGTGCATGTAAAAAAAAATAACTGATTGTTCTCCGGCCAAATATGGGAGTGTTTTCAGCATTTTCAGCTTGCCTTGCCTTTCTCTGCACAGATTTAATGGCAAAGAAACCTCCCTTCACAATTTAGAATTCTGTTTATATAGCATTCTAATACAGATTTGAGTTTTCCCATGTGTGTAGTTGTGCATTCAAAATAACAACATCCCCACACAAGAGAGAGGATCAGCAGGCTTGGGCTATGTGTGTGTGCACCCTGGAGGTTTGCAAAATACATACAGACACACAAAATCTGAAAGGAAAACTCCAAGGGAACAAAACCCCTAAGGGAGAAAGTGGCTTATGAATGCCCCGGGAGATATAGTTCACCTTTAATACTGCAGCTCAGACTCTTAGGAGCACTGGTTCTCAAACTTTTTTTCTCTGGGCCACACCTTCTTAATAAAAATTTGCTCATAGCACGCCAATTTTTTAAATTGATAAATACACTGGAAAACAAAAAGAAACAACTCTCAGCAGTGCTTGATTTTGAAAAACTATCCATATTCTGCAAATTAAAATATTATTTTTATACTAATACTATGCTTCTTCCTCTTCTTTCTTTGGCAATCACTCGTAGCCGAGTAAGATGGTCTTCCATAAACATGGTTTTAAAAGTGAGTCTGTAAGTGACTGTGGAGGCCAGTTCTGGATCCACATGTCCTTCCACAGTGGGGATGTAGGTTTCCAGGCAGGAGTTGATCACTGTGAGGGTTTGCCAAGTGTGCCTTCCTCTTAGCGCGTTTCTCCCCTTCATCCTGAGTTTGAGCATCTTCAAAACCCATGACGCCTTTTGGTAAAGGCTGTTCTCCAATTAAAGTGCTTGCAGGCCAGTGTTTCCTAGTTGCTCTACTATGCTATGCTATGCTATGCTGAAATGTTTAAATGTTTTTTTGATTGTCCTTGAATCTTCCTGCCACTCTTGCTGTCCTCTGCTGTAGTATAGTTCACTGTTATATGTTGGGATCTTGTGCTGAGAGAGTAACTTCCAGTAGCCCTATACATTAGTTCACTTTTAAAACAGTGGTACCTTGGGTTACAAACACTTCGGGTTACAGACTCCGCTAATCCGAAAGTAGTACCTTGGGTTAATAACTTTACCTCAGGAATGAGAACAGAAATCGTGCCAGCAGTGGAAGGCCCCATTAGCTAAAGTGGTACCTCAGGTTAAGGACGGTTTCAGGTTAAGAATGGACCTCCGGAACGAATTAAGTTCATAACCACAGGTACCACTGTATTGAACAATTGTGGCAGTGGGGGCGAGGTTACATAAATCCCCTCCTCACTTCTTCCCAGGTCAAATTAAATACTTAATTGCATGGAAAATCATCATGTTCCATTGGTTTATCAGTGTTTCTCAAACTTGGTTCCCCAGACTACAACTTCCACAATCCCTAGCTAGAAGGACCAGTGTTCACGGATGATAGGAGTTGTAGTCCAGCAACAGCTGGGGAACCAAGTTTTAGAAATACTGATTTAGACTGAGACCAGTTTAGGGTTGCCATATTTTGAAGAGGGGAAAAAAAAGGACGCTATGACGACTCTCATTTTAAATACCCCTATTATATGTAGGCTATAGAAGCTGTGATATGTTGCTGAGGGGGGCAGGTGAAGAGGAAAGCAAGTCTTAAACTACTGGTTAATATCTGTGTCTCATCCAGAAATTATAGCCAGAGACATTTTGGCAAATATAAAAAATCCACCCAGACAGAAATTTTACCCCTGAAAAAGAGGACACATGGCAACTCTAACAGTTGCACTTTTTAAATGTTCAAAAACCTTTAATACATTGGGTTACATTCAGTGAAGTCATCCTGACAACAGACATATTGAGACTAGTTGTCATGGCTGCCTTAAGTCCATTGATTTCATTGGATTTACTCTGACGTAAGACTTCCTTGGATGCAACCTGTAGCATGTGAAGTAAGACCCAAGTTACTCCTTTCTTTGAGGCTAGCTTTGTTTTTGTTTTTTGTGATAATTTTTATTCATTAGATAACAACAACAGACTGAGCGAGACACCCTAACATACAAAAGAGTTAGGAAGGTGGCTGGGCACAGAAGAAGAGAAGGGGAAGAGAGTTAGGGAGGGAAGGGAATTCTGTTTAAATTGCTGCATTACTCTTTGTTAGATTACGTTGCGATTTTAGGTTTCTGCCCTGAAATTGCTTCTTCCAAATCATCCCTTCAACTAAGTTGCTTAAACAGGGTGGTTTATTGAGGCTTATTCCACTAATTTAGATATGTTTATATACAAGGGGTGTGCAACTTAGTCACCAGTTAAGGGCCATATCTGAAATTTATATTAGCTAAAGGACTGCACCATGCATGTTTAAAGGGCATTGAATGAATGTAATTGTACATAAGTAAATGGCAGGTGTCTCCTACAGCTGCACAGGAGAAACTGCACTACTTGCTGCTACTTAAGCTACTACCTTCAAATATGAAAAGCTGCTAGGCCTTGATGTAGACGTAGCAATTGCTAAAGTTGGTTGACTGGCTTCCTTGCTTCCAGTTTTTCATTTTTTAACTATCAGGCTAATTTTTCTTTGTAGCTATTTCCCTTCCTGTAAAGTTGCTTCCTTTAAAATTAAACTTGTGTACATGAAGACTTGAATAGAGTCCATAGTGGGTGGGATATATAAGGGCCTCATGTGTCTCCATCCTTGGTTCTGCATGGCTTTATCCCCGGCATGCCTTGACACAGTGCTTTGGGTTTAGATTCCCTTTGGCATGCATTATGAATACCTTTTGCTGAATATTCAGGTAGCTGGTTGGAAATCCTTCATATCTTGATGCGAGTGGGGCTATTACACTCCAGAGCCCTTATTCAGTAGAATAATTTCAGGACTAAAAGCTGTGGCATGCTGCAATGCCCCAGGCCCCTAGGCAAACTTCTGTTGACTATTTCAGAGGAAAGAGATGACACATGGCGGGAAGTGTAGCCTTTCTCTTTGCAGGTTTGTATATGTGAATGCAGCTAAGAGTGGATTGCACGTGCTTCACCTGCCTTTGTTTTAGTACAATACATTTACAGTGTATGGATTTCCTTCTGCTTTCTTTTTTAATAGTTTAATGCTTCACCACAGCAGCAAAGGGAGATTATTAAAAGCAGGAGTCTGGACAGGAGGCTACAGGAACCAATAGTTTTAACAAAATGGAGGCACAGCTCGATTGTGTTGGACACTAATGACAAGGTAGGAATGTCCTAAAGAACATACTGGAGTCTGATCAGTTGTTGTGTATTATTTATAATGTGTATTTTTTATTTTACTGTACACTAAAAAAGAAAAGAAAAACACTGGTGCAAAATGGTTAGGTTGATCCCTGTAAGTTACATACAGTGCAATCCTATAAGTTGTCTACTCAGAAGTAAGTTGCACTGATTACTCCCAGATAAGTGGGTGTAGGGCTGCACTCTTAGCCTGACTAATTGTGTTTTCAGCAAAATAATTATTGTACCGTTATGTTTGCTTTCTTACATTAATGTAGATTGTTTACTTCGTGTTAGATTCAGAAAAACCATTTATTTCAAATGTGCTCTTATTAAAGCAAACTTTGCTATGACAGGCTGTACTTGTTTTCTCCTAAAGAAGTCAGTGGTACAGAACCTGCCTTGTACCCCTGATAATGGAGTTGCTAGCTTTTGGAATTGGGCCCCTACCTCCGCTGTCTTCCCAGCAGCAGTTTTAATGTTTTGCCCTGAGTTCAGTGGCCTGATTTTTTTGAAGTCATGCAAAGTCATAGTTAAGCAGGAGCTGGAAAGAGGCTCAAGTGAGCCTCAGGTTTGTGTGGTTTTCCCTTCCCTCTGCTGCTCCTACTACCAGGAACAGTAGTTCAGCACTGTTTATTTTCAATTCCCCCAAAGCTTGTCTCATTGTATGCAGCCCTGGCTTATGATTTAATAATCAAGTCTGGACAGCTTCAAAACAAAGTCAATTTCAGACCATGAGTTATGAAATCGGCATGTTAAATTAACCTGAGTTTGTTATACATCATGATATTTGGTTTGCATGCAGTGGCAAGCCAATATTCAAGGAAAATAAAAGTAAACACAGTCTACCTCCTGGCCATATGGAAGGAGTGGGGAGGGGCAAGGTTTCCTAAGGCTAATTCCAGCTTGTGCATGATGCACTAAACCATGGTTTGGTGTACATGGCCACCAACTGCAACATTTTTATTTGGTTAGAGATAATTTATATGCTGCTTTCGTATCTGAAAAAAAACACATCTCAAGTCACAGTCTATGTAACATCAAGATTACAAACAATAAAAAAAAATTTCAGACAAAGCAATGGGAGCAAGGATGACCAAACAGTAAAGCAACAGACACCAATGCAAAGCAGCAGATCTTGCCTGTCCCTCTGGTTCTGCAGCTATATGAAAAAGTATGTTTTGGAACTGTCTCCTGCAACTGAAGTAGTGAAGAGGCCAGATATGTTTCTCTAGGGAGAGGGTTGCATAATGTGGAACCCACTAATGAGAGACAATTGTGTTAAAGCAGTGGTGGCCAAATTTGGCCCTCTAGCTGTTTTTGGACTACAACTCCCATCATCCCTAGCTAACAGGACCAGTGGTCAGGAATAATGAGAATTAGCTGGAGGGCCAAGTTTGGCCACCACTGTGTTACAGTCTCCCACAGTACCACTACTGCATGTGTGAGAGAGAATGTAAGTGGTGCAAAGTCTCCAAAGATGGCCATTGGGCAGAATCATATGGGAACAGGAGGTCCTTGAGATATCCTAGCAGAAGACAATAAGGGCATCAAAGCTCGGGAGGGACGACGACCGTGAGAGTCTTTTGGGTTGTGGCCCCCTGTTTGTGCTCTCTCCAGTGAAGCCTGCTTGACACTGGCATAAACAACTCTTCTTCCAGTCTGTTCTGTTGGATGTTTAAATTGGTTTGCTTTGTTGTAGTTATGGTATGTGTCTCTATTGTGGGGGGTTTGGGCAGTGGTATTGCTTTTAGAATTGTATCGGAAAAATGATTTTTTTGCTGCTATCCCTGTACTGGATGTTTTTATACTGTAGGTTTCCTCAAGACAATTTTTAGTAGAAGGAATCTAAGAAACAGAATATGCAAAGATGAATCTGGCCAAAGATGGCAAGGGGTTTGAGTAAAAAAAGAAAAGGAACTGGCAACAAAATGTTGCATCCTGGAGATCACATGTTCACAGCCATGCCCTCCTCTGATCTGGGTTTCCATTCCACCCTTGACCCCAAGTCAAGTTAGCATTCTGTGGTTAGTGACTGCACAAGGGCAGTTCTTGGGGTCCTTCTCTCAGGGTTTTCCTACCTGGCTTCTTGTACATTTCTGCCCTGTCTTCTGTTTGTGTATGGGTGGTGCCATTTTGGCTACATAAGTGTTGGTGCTTATGTCTTAAAATCAGAAATACAGGGAATTGCCTTTTAATGCCCAAGTTTACAAATCTTTTCAGTACTAAAGAAACTGAACAAGAGTTTTGGATGGAGATAGGTATGAATTTCAGGAACATTTAACCTGTCCTCAAGCATAAAGAGAATTTCTCTTGGTAACATAGTTGCCAACAACACAGGAAAAGAAACTTCACTACAAAGCAGTTCTTTCTGTATCAGCTATCCCTGCAGGAATTGTATTCTGCTTTTTAACAAAGAATGATCATTGGCCTGCCTTCAGGAAACATGTCTCCACTTTCTTTCTAACCTCCTTAATATTTCAAGTTAGCAGATTTTTTTTGGGGGGGTGTGTGGAATGCATAATTTATGCATAATTCAAAAGCTTGACACTCTCCAAGGATGCAAATCAGTTCTGATTAGATGACATTGGAATATACATTATTTTATTATGTTCAAGATAACAGACTCTATGAAGCAATAATGATATATTAAAATAGTTCTTGTATTTTTACAGTTGCCAACTAATTCTTCTGATCCTCTCTTGCCTAATCCTGTGTATTTGTTCCCAACACACCATGAGCAAGTTAGTATCTGACATATGATTTATCTATAGATAGTATTGGTAGATAATTAAATTTGTGCAAGGAAAAAACTGTACTAGAAAAATTAATGAAAGGAACGACTGCTTTAATTTGAACATAACTCATTGTCATTCCAGTATCTCAGTATCAGACACATTTTCTGTTATGTCCAAATTCTGTAAAGCTTAAGGAGATTCTACTTTATTTCTGTGTTATAAATATTTCAATACATCTTTATTCCTTAGGATTCTCCGGTTGCTTCAAAGACCGCTTTTCCTGAGAATGAGTATTCTCCTTCCTCACCAAAGCATCAAGCCACAGTCAGTATAAATATTGTCATACACAGATTGTTGAGCTCACTAGTCTGAGGCAAATCCATGGTTGTTAATGTATGCAGAACATTGTTACACATCACATAGTGGATCATTCTGTGTCAGGAAAGAGATTGAAGCCACTTCTTGTGTTGGGCCTTCTCAATGTAATCAACTTCAGCGGCTTCTAGAGCAGTATTTAGAAGATGCATATCTTCTGTTGACTTGTAAGATATACAGGATTTAGTCATTGTTCAACCAGGCAGCTTCATAAGAACACTGTGTAAATAGATCAGCAGAAAATGGAGGTAGTGGTGTTATCCAGTCCTTCTTAAAGGAGGCATTTTGTCCTTTTTTAAAGCAGCCTTGTTGGCCCCTCACAACATTAATAAACACAATACTGCTTTTCCATATTGCAGTCACTGGCGATCTACTTTTTATCCTGTGACCCAGTTAGATAACATCAGTCACTAGCAGTTCCTCACACCTTGATAGGGAAGTCTGCCTGATACTTTTGAGATCTGTGTTACATAGGAAGAGTGTATAGCTTGAGTTCTTACAGCCGAGTCTTAAAAAATGCCCTTGTACACTATTATTTTAGATCAGGCCAGGGAACCTGTGACCCATCAACCCCAGCCAGCATGGCCAGTAGTCAGGGGTGGTCATCAGTGTTTACTTGAGATGGATAAAACAGACTCAGTAAAGCGTCTCAATGAATTTCTTGTTTTAAAAACTCACTCAGCATCTAAATCACATAGCATCTGATAAATAATAACAATTAGTTAAGGTGCAGATAATACCAGGTGTAGACAACTGCATTGCATTTCTGATGAATTTGGCAATCTGTTTTGTCAAGCAAACACAATTTTTAGGAGCACGCTGTTTACCACGAATAAACTGTGAAAACAGAAATGCTTCAGATATTGAGAATATATAGGTTTTGTTTTTAGGCTACAAATAATGAACAGATGTAAGCAGGTAGGTTACATCAGTTTAAAAAAATGTTGTGGCTTAGTAACATTAGTTAAAAATCTGGTTTAGCACATTTAAGGCTGCAATCCTATACCCACTTATCTTGGAGCAAGCCCCATTGAATTTAGTCATCTTACCTCTGAGTAGACACATATAGGATTGTGCTGTTAATGTTAAGTTCAAGGAACCATGTCTCTGCAGTTCAGGTGTCAGCTATTTAGCTCTTCTTGAAAGTAGTTGTGGAAGGAAAGAGATTATTTTCTAATTTAAAGGAATAACGAGCTGCTTTTAAAACTGATTTTCTGTTTGTTCTCTTCCCCAGGACCAAGAGAAGTATGGATTATTAAATGTGACAAAGATTACAGAAAATGGGAAAAAAGTTCGGCAAGTATCTCCAGCACACTCCTAAGTTTTGACGTTTAGGTATTTTAAATTTGGTCAGGCAAACATTCAATCATCAAAGCAATGTAAGGTTGCAAGTGGGTTACTTGTCAGCATATTTATATGCAAAGAAACCCTGTTTCAGTGAAACTTAAAGGAACTGATCAGCATTTTAAAGCCTTCAGCCACACTCACCACAAGGAACATGTTTAGGAAAGCAATTTTAAGTTTCTTCTGTCAGTATTACTTGGATTTTCTGGGGAAGTTTTCTGGAAGTGAGATAAATACAACATTTTTGCAGTGTTATTGGTTGAAGCCAATCTGTAGTGGCTCTCTTTGCAACTGTTAGGGTTCTAAACGGAGTATTTTAATGTAAGAGAATAAATAGAATAAGCCTGGCTACATATTGCACATACAACACACAAACGTGATGTAGTGTGTGCTGTAAGTTTGAGCTACTGTGGCTCAGGCCCATGCTGGTGGGTGGGGACAGATGGGCACACTGGCCCCAGGCTTTGGAGGGCACAGCTGGCCAGGGGCCCCTGCCAGGAACCGGCTGCCTTTTTGTTTGAATTTATAGCTTTATTCCCACCCCAGGCCTCATACAAGCTTTGTACAGACAAGCCAGATGTGACTAGTTAGTCTCAAAATAAAGGATTGCTTTTATGTAGCATTCCTGTTTCGGTGATTTCAGCAGGCCAAATTGGCCTTTTGTCAATAACAGCTATACCTGTAGACACGGTAATACAAAGGGTCATTTGTCAAGCACCACTGGGCAGTCTCAATTATTTGATCAATCTCCTTGACTCTGTACAATTGCCTACCTCTCCTACAGAAAAAACTGGATGTCATCATGGGCTGTATTGCAAGGTCCCTCGTTATTGTTTACCAAGACTCAAGGAGGTGGGACTAGCTGGGTAAGTACTGGAAAGTTACTGTATTTTCAGACTCCTCCCCCTCATCTCTACTGTTAATGCAACCATGTGGAGATAACCGTGCATTAATGCAGTACAAGCGATTGCAGGGTAGGGGCTAAAACGAGCAGCTCCACCTAGTGGAGAAGCTTTGTTCTGTATGAAGTGGCCCACACCCGTGGAACAAAGAAGTGACTCATTTAAACTGATGGAATTCAAAATGGGGATTTGTAAGCACTCCCAAGCCATCTAAAATGCCCATCTTTCCCAAGGTTGGTTAAGACAAAACACAAGTAGACCCCTTGTCCAGGCCACTAAACGTCAGTGGCCAACAGGGCCATGGTGGAGACAAGTGTTGCGGTGGGAATATAGGAATATAATATAGGCAACTCCCAATTCACGCAGGGGTTACGTTCCAAGGCATCATGTGTTTATGTGAAATTGTGTGTATTTGAAACAGCCTGCAAACCGCTGCCCCACTCCCTTTTGTGACTTTTGGGGTAACTTCTGAGTTTGGCGTGATGCACGTGTGCCCAGTTGCACACGTGTCGGACACACCGAAAACAGTCATTGCCTGTATGGGCAGGTTGTGCAATGTCTGGGGCAGGGAAGCCCTCTAAAAACAAATTGGCAATGTTTGTTTTTCCCTCCAGAAGTTTGGGGTCAACCAATCCAAGCCAGAGTTCACAGTGGATCTCAGGGGTGCATTTGTCGACTGGGCTTCTAAGGAGAAATCAAGCAAGAAGAATGTGATTGAGGTGACTGTTTTTGCCTAACTTTATTTTGGGTACTTAACATGACCATAGAAAAAAATGGGTAACGAGTTAAGCATTTTACAAAAAATATTTACGACAAACCTTTAGAAGTCTTATAACTTAGAAATGTGAATACTTAAGTGGCATATAAATGTCTTAAACTGTCGGGGTTTCTTAGAATAGATAGAGTATAATATAGTAATTGACCTAGTGGTCGGGTATTTTGGAGCAACACATAAAATACGTACTTTCATTCTAATGCCCAGATTTCTTTTTATTTTAAAGCTGAAAACACGGCAAGGAACTGAATTATTAATCCAGTCGGATAATGACATTTCTGTAAATGAATGGTTTAAAGTTCTTAATTTTGCTATCAGTAACCAGGTATGTACTTATGATGGTTTGCAGATGAAAGTTTATAATCTAAGTTATTGCTCTCCCCCACCACCATTCCATTTCTACCTCTTGCTTGACCGTTTGATGAAACAACTAACTAAACCACAATATAGGACCAAAGCAGCACTTGCTCTGGAATTTTGAGACACATCAGTGGATGAGGATTGTTTTTAATGTTAGAA
This sequence comes from Podarcis bocagei, assembly GCF_964188305.1. Lineage (NCBI taxonomy): Eukaryota > Metazoa > Chordata > Lepidosauria > Squamata > Lacertidae > Podarcis > Podarcis bocagei. Next base: position 42,442,296 of record NC_138137.1, on the reverse strand, counting down.
TGTTTTTAATGATTTGTTTTCCGCCCTGGGCTCCTTTGGGATGAAGGGTGGGAAAACTGAATAAGATGATGATAATAAAAATAAGCTAGTGAGATCATCATTATTATAGCCAATAGAGGAAAAATCATCACCTCAAATAACCACAGAACATATTTTTCGAAAACGAAAAAGATATTCTTGTAGTTCTAATTGAGGGTTGTGTCCAACTAATGTTTAAAGTACCTAAATTAGCCACTAATTAGCCACTAAAGTAAATTAGCCACTAAAGTAAAGTTTAGTTGACTGCAAACCACAATAAGAATATAATGATAAAAATATGTTCAAATGTTGAGATTAAAAAAGGAACATTATCTAGTTCATGGTTTATGTGGAATATGAACTAGACATTTCTAGCTTATGTCCTGAAGTATATACTGTGTGAGCTGAATTACAGCCAGGTCTTCAAGACTTGTTTGGACCATTTCTTTGTCCCTTGATACAGTATTTTGGAATTGAGAAGAGGCATGTGCAGATGTATGTGTTCCTGTACTGCAATTTCCAAAGGAATCCCTGCAGTAGTGTTTAGCATGTGGCGTTGATAAACTTGTGGCATTGCACCTAATGATCTTGTCACTTTCACTGCTGCATATACAGATGATTCTTGAGATACTCAAATGTCTACCAGTTTTGTCCCAAGTGGACAAATATGTCTTGTACAGATTTATTGGTGTTTCAGTTTTGCTTGGTCTGTTAAAGATTTGATTTAGCTACTGAAGAAAAGGACCTTCTTAAGCAGGAACCTGTTTTTGCACTTTCTGTAGGCTCTGAACTGCTATCGAGTGATGCATATATCTGTAGTTCCTTTTGTACCTTTGTTCTGAATCCCTCCTGAATTTCCAGGGTTAAAGATGATTTTTTCTCTGATTTACAAAGAGGAAATAGGTTAGGGTAGAGAGGGTTAGAACTGATTTATAGCTTTCTAACTAGAAAACTAGTTTCTATTTTCTTAGGGTTTTACATAGTAAATCTGTGGGGGCTCAGAGCAGCGAATGTGGACAGTTAACTATTTTGTTGATTGACTTACTCAAGAAGGAAAAGTGCTGGCTTTTGCAATCCTAGAAGGAATTTTAGAGTGGAGAATCATGGTGTTTCAGTATTAAGGTCAAACAATTAAGTTGCTTACTAATAAAATAACTGGCAGTTTGTTTGAAATGCTGCCCCAAACATCATGTTCCAGGTACGTACCTTTACTGGGACACTGCCAGTAGCTTTCCTAGTTTGCACAAGATTTGCCTGGCACTAACTGAATGATTCCATTAGCGTCAGACGTTTAGCCGAGAGAGTCAGTAGAGCTTTGTTAGGTTGACTTAACTGTATAGTTCTGATCTTTTGCTTGAGAAGACTTTTGCCAACAGGTGTTTCCAGAGTATGAAACCACCAAGACCAATTTTCAGTACATATTACACCGGTGTTGCATCTTTGTCATACTTTGTACAAACAAGAGTGATTAATTTGCTTGCAGCAGTGCCAATTCTGCTTGCAAAAGTGATTTACAGATACCATGTGGATAGGGAGTCCATTGGAAATCTATATTCCATTGGAAAATGAAAACTGCTTCAAAATAATTTTATCAGTTTCATGAAATCATGTGTTAGTAATTTTGAAATCATCCTAATGGTGTTCTATGAAGGATATCACACTTTAAAAAATAAAGAAAAGCTGTTAAACTTGGTAGCAACAAAGACATTGAATCCTTTTCTTATTCTCAATAGACAGTAGAGTCTGATGAGCCATTCGATGATGAGGTGCCGGATTCTCCTGGGGTGGAAAAACAGGACAAAGAAAAGGACCATAAAGAGTCAAAAAAACTTCGTTGTAAGTTTAAATTCAGAGTAAATGCCTATGCTTCACTCCAGCAGTAATGCCACCACTGGCCATCCTGCTGTTTGGTCAGGGGCATCACCAGCAGAGACCAACAGGGCTGGGCAGAAGATTTCTCTCTCTCAACTACGCCAGCTCCATGGCAGATTGGATTGCATTATAAATCAGTCACTTGAGTTGGCTTTGAGGCAGAGCACAGATCTAAGTTGAGCAAGTGAAGAGAAGAAATCATTCCCCCTCTCTGCCATAAATATTTGCAACTTGCCTAGTGGCTGCTCTTATAGTTGATATTCAGATCTGATATTATGTTGCAATTTCACCTTCAGCACAGGATATGTTTTATAAATTAGGACAAAATAGCTTAAAACACTCCAGTTTTTTTATATGCAGCTTGCTTGTTTTTCGTTTGCAGCAATAAAATTATCTGGCAGCATTGATGCTTCAGAACAGAAAAAGACCAAAACGAAACTGAAGAAATTTTTAACCCGCAGACCCACATTGCAAGCAGTCCGTGAAAAAGGCTATATCAAGGGTAAGCTTTTTGTTTTCAGTATTTGTAATAACCCTTGGCTAGCAGATTATTAATATCAATTTCTTATGTCTGAGTAGGATAGCTATTTCCTCAGGAAATAGCAGTGACCTTGGTTGCTTGCAGCATTAATTTTTTTAATCCTAGATAGCTGCACACTGAAGATCCATGTTGAGACTAAATTCAAAAGAATTTTTCAAGATAAAAATAAATGCTATATAGTCTTCCCAGTGAAGAGTCTTTGTAATCTCCCTGTCCACCCAGAAAGAAAACATAAAGCATGAAGTTCAGCACAAGCATGCTTTCCATTTTTTAGAGGAGTCCTCAACTTTAAAATATTTGGTGTTATATGGTTCTTGTTTCTGCTTCCACAGCTGGTTTTGCTGTTCTTCTTTCTGTATGTCTGGACAAAAAGAGACTACTTGCAGCATGGGGTTGTGATTGGGCTTACCTGGCGTGGCTTTCACTTATACATTCCTATGTGGAGGGAGAATATCTTCTCCCATTAGTTCCCACAAGGACTTTCTTTGTCCACTGTAGTCCTGGTAAAGAGTGAATAAAATAACAGACACCCAAGACAACCACAACACATCCTGTGACATAACACATTTGTTAGTCTTTGTTTTTACTGCAACAAAATAACATGGCTTCTCTTCTGGAAATCTTCCAGGAAAACAGAGATACAGCCAAAGCCTTATAGCCCTAAGAGGAAATAGCCAGCTTCTCAGTATTTCTTAGCTCTCGCCACCCCAAGGGTATCTTACGTCCCTAGGAAATACAGCCTTTGAAGTGTCCACATTAAAGACCAAAAACAGTATTATTCTGAGGATTACCCTTAACATATTTAAGCTGTCCTTGCAGCTCTAAGGCTCATTGGGTTGAGAGAAAATACTTTTCTCAAGACAACCCAGAATGTTGCACAGACAGTCCCTTTCTGTATCCATATATGGATCTGTATACAGATGTTTTCAGTAAGAAATGTAACACACTATCCCTCAAATCACACTTTTTCCTTTGCAGGGATGCAGTGTCAGGCTAGACTTGTCACTGAGCAGTGACAATCAGTTTGTCTTCCAGGTTGTGTGCTCTCACCCTGCCACTGGTGGTAGTGAGGACTGCTAGAAAGTTGGGCAAGTTTTCTGGTTCCACCGATTCTAAGGTCTCTTTCATTTCCTCCAATTCTGGTCAAACTCGTTCACTCAGGAGCAACTTCTGAACTGCATGCCATTCTCAGAGGATATAAGGGTTTTTTGAAACTGCTTTTCTCTGGAAATATTACAAGTCAGACCTATAATTGGTCTAAAGTTCAGAAGACGTCAGGGTCTGACTTAGGTCATTCTGTCATCTGTTGCCAAATAGGAGCACGTCTTTAATAAAAAAGGATTTTGCCCAGTCTTCTTGTGAAACTGTTTCACACAAAATTCCCTACAAAAAAAACCAAGTCCTTTCAAAAAACCTGGAATGAAGGAAGGGGGAGTCTTTCCACACAGAGGGGAGGTTATGTTCTTGAGTATGGGTCTTAAGTGCTGTGCCTCATTTTGTCTCTTTTCGCATGCCAACATTTCAGCTCACAAGCAGAAGGGAAAAGGTAGCAGATTTCTCATTCTGATCTATATGATGCTGCAGTGGAGCTTCAGGGATGTCATCTAGCTTCCAGCAAAGGGGAGAGATCAGCTGCCTATAAAAATAAGCTAGCTGCTCATTCTGGCTATATGCCTTCAGAGGCCCAGAGCATCACATTACAGTCTTTCACTAATTTAAGATGTGGAATTGAGGGAAGATGTATAGCAGTGGTGACCATCTTTTGTTGCTGGCTGTTTTCCTGCTTTGCATGGAAGCAGATAAGTTAAGCAGAGGAAACAGCACCTGGAGAGAAGGGGCCCTCTCTCTCCCCGCACCCCCCCCCAGGCTTAAGGGCCAGGGAGCAAACAAGTACAACCCCAAGTACCTTCTGAAAGGATGGCCCTTTTCTGCAAAATGAAATAACCTGCTAGAGTACAGTTCAAAAGGTGTCACAGTGGCTCAAGAATGGGCCATGTCAATATCTTGCTGCCTGCTAGCAAGACAAGGCTGGTTGGGAATCCCCTCCCCTCCAGTTGGTACTGTTCTTGTTGGAAGCCCTGTTCACTCTATACAGTTCTGAGAAGTTCAGCTCAATCACTTGTAAACTGCTTTCTTTCCCTGTTTTTCAGATCAAGTGTTTGGCTGCAATCTAAACAGCTTGTGTCAAAGAGAGAACAGCACTGTGCCAAAATTTGTGAAACTGTGTATTGAATATGTTGAAGAACATGGTAGGTAAAACTTTTTAATATTATTTTTTTTATAGTAACTGGTTAGAAGCTTAGTAAAAATTTCACATAGGACATGTGACTACTATAGACACATATCTGGGCATAATGTACACTCTGTGAACCATCAAAATTGTTTCTAAGCCCTTTTCCTCCTTAACTGCTGGAAATGACTTGCTTAGAAACTTCAGAATCTTTCCATTTTTAACTATTCCTATACAACTGTGTTTTAATGCTTTATAGTGCAGTCATGGCCTACTCAGAAGTATGTCCCCCTGAGTTTAATGAGAGTTACTTCCAGGTAAGCATGTAGGATTGCAGCCTGATTGTGTTCCTTCTGCTATTCCAAAAGGAGAGGCACAGTCTACAGCTTCAAAAAAGAAATGCAAGAGTATGTTGTAATAACAAGTTTGTTTAAATACCTTGTTGACCTCCAGAATAGCTCACTTTGCCACATAGATTTAATTTTAACAAGCAGACCGAACTTTTCAAAGCGTTAGCAGAAGCAAACTTCTCAGTCTATTTGAGTGCCGGCTGCTGCAGCAATGGAGAGGTCGAGGATGACGGACAGTGTACCCCACTCTTGATAGTTGCCTGCTACCACCATCTGTCCAGTTAAGCTTTGAAATGCTGGGCAAAATTACTAACTTCAAGAGACTCTAGGAAAAGCAACAACCCCAACACTAAAGGACAATTGGAAGCCCATTGTGATAGAACATAAGGAGGAGTTTGTCAGCAAATGCTGAATATTGTATAATTCTTCTTGTTTATGAAAATTGTATCACCTTTTTGAAGGAGAGTAATCATTTCTTTTTGTTGTTGTTGCATTTTATTAAAATAAATGTTGTTCAATCTAAACATATGAATTTACACCTATAAACCACTTACTGTACAAAACTTTAAAATTTGTTCTAGGATTGGATGTTGACGGGCTGTATAGAGTTAGTGGCAATCTTGCAGTAATACAGAAGTTGAGATTTGCTGTCAATCATGGTAAGTTGCTATACGTAACAATTAGTAGTTTGCAGTGTTAACACTAAATTTATTTAGTTCTTAGCATCTGTAAAGTACCAATACATCAACTAACAAATTATATTTTGTTTATGAAATACTGTATAAGTTTTTGGAGGAGGAAAACAAGGAAAAAAATATTCTGAATCCCAGAAGCCAGAACAGCAAGAGGGATCTGGCTTCTGGCATAGTCTCCGAAGCCTCTCCCGGGCAGTGGGATGAAGGCTCCCCCTGACCGGAAGAGGCTGTGCACGGCTAAGCTGCCTTCTGTCCCTTCCCACAAAAGCCAGCCAAGAGCAGCACACTCTTTAAAGGGAGTGTGGCTCTTGCGGGCTTTTCTACGCGGTGGGAAAAGGACAGCCTGTCTCTGATGGGCTGCCCTTCTCCCTCCTCGGGGGAAAAGCCCCCAAGACACGCTAGGCATGGCTCTTGGGGGCTTTTTTGGGAGGTGGGGGAAGGGACAGAGCGTGGGGCATCTCCAGCAAGAGCTGCGCAAAAGCCCCCAAGAGGCACACACACACTAGGCACGGCTCTTTAAAGAGCATGTGGCTTTTGCGGGAGATTTCCCCCACCTCCCGCAAGAGCTGTGCAAAGCCTCCGCAGGGCAGCGGGGAGCCTTCATCCTTGTGTGCTGCGGAGGCTTCACGGGCTATCCCAGAAGCTGTGCAGCGCTCCCTCTCCCTGTTCTGGCTTCGCCACGCAGCCTGCATTCACTCCATAAGACGCACACAACACTTTCCCTTTTTAGGAGGGAAAAAGTGTGTTATGTAGCGGAAAATATGGTAGGTTTTTAATCTTTAACATATGTGTGTGTGTGCATATACAGTCATACCTCAGGTTGCAAATGTGATCCGTGTGGGAGGCACGTTCACAACCTGCAGCATCTGCGCATGCATGTGATGCAATTTGGTGCTTCTGCATGAGCGCTGAAACCCGGAAGTAACCCGTTCCGGTACTTCTGGGTTTGGTGTGGTCCACAACCCGCAGTGTTTGTAACCCGAGGTATGACTCTGTGTGTGTGTGTACACACACACACACACACACACACACACACACACCTTCATACCTTGTTTGAACATTGTATTCTAGAATAAGAACTGTGATGGCTCATGTAGCTGAACACTCTAATACCATATCTGTTTCAGATGAAAAACTGGATTTGAACGACAGTAAATGGGAAGATATCCATGTGATTACAGGAGCTCTGAAAATGTTTTTTAGAGAACTGCCAGAACCACTATTCACTTACACTCATTTCAATGACTTTGTTAATGCAATCAGTAAGTATATGCTAAAGAAGCCTTCCACCCTAAGACAACTGTATAGCAACTTCAGAACTATGGCCATGTCAGACAGTTATACAAAAATAAGATACCGAGTTGCAAAATCAGGAAGCGCCCCCCCCATTCAAATTTCACCTTGGTCATGACCTCACTAGGATTGTGGCTTAAAGAAATCACAATCTGTTGGCCTCAGAACTTCATACTCATCTGCAGCGTTAGGATAATACTGATCTACTTTGCAGGCTATTGTTAGGATTGCAACACAATTATGTATGGGAAGTGCTCTGAACATTCCTTAAAGTTGGACTGCACACCTGTGGCTCTCCAGATGTTGGAATCCAGCTCTCATCAGTCTTAGCCAGCATAGGCAATGGTTGGGGAGGTGCTGTACAGCAAGACCTGGAGGGCTGAAGGTTAGCCATTCCTGCTGAAAGGAAACAACAGAAAGCACTTAAGTGGGTAGGTGCAGAGAAATGATGAAAATCAAATTCCTTTCCATTTTCAAAGTGAGGCAAATGGTCAAGCAGTGCACTATATTATGCAGAGCACATATCCAACAAAATGAATATGAAATTCAAACTGTGTGGATATGGCCCACTCTTTTTAAAATTCCTTTTGTTTATTTGAAACATTACTGAATATGATTTTCAATATAGTGAACAATTACACATGAACATGCACACACATTTAATTAAGCTATTTCACACATGTGGGTGAATCACTTCCTTATTTTCTTAGCTTTTGTAAACAGGGAGAAGTGTAAATATACACCTAAGAGGGACAGTTACTTTTTGTAGTGAACTGCCCATTCCCAGGTTAAGCCAAGTTCCACAGCATTAAGATGCTGTAGAAGTCTCAGGAGTCAATTCTGCAAGAGGCAAATACATTTTCTCTAGTTTTGTTGTTGTAGAATGGCTATGTTCACTATGGCCACTAGGTGGTAATATGCATTAGCTAATGTCCTTGCAATCAAACCATAAACAGTGAAAAGCAATGTGCTTAAAAGTTCTCTCTCCCCACTCTCCCTCTCCAGAACAAGAGCCTAGACAGCGTGTTCATGCTGTAAAAGAGCTGATTAAACAGTTGCCAAAGCCAAATCAAGATACCATGCAGGTGCTCTTCAAACATCTCAAGAGGTAAGTAGTGCATGGAAGAAAAATGTGGCTCGGTCTGTTTTTCACATCCACAAATGAAGAAACATGATGAAATCACGTTTCTATTTTGCTCTGGAGGTCACCTTGCCCAGCCAGTCCCAGCCCCCTTGTGCCTGCCTTCTAGAAAAACAAGTTCAAGCGTTGCTTTTTTAAACTCAGTTTTGTGTAAATTTGTGGTGGGAAAAAGGGGCCAGAGCTATAAAGGGGTTTAGCTGTCTGTGAGAGGTCTTGATGTGCATTGGTGCTGATATATGTGGCTGCATGCTTCCCCAGGGAGAAATAGAGACTGATCATGCTGCAAAGTTCCAGAAGGATACAAAAAGTATGCGCAGGCTTCATTCGTTTTGTAATCTGAGAAAGCATCCTGTGAATGTGACAATTGCTTAGTTGAAGCTGTTTGCACATATCAGTGTTTCTGGATTAGGATACCTGCATGCAGAATTTCATTAGGGAAGTTATTATGCTATCTGCCTTCTCGTTTGTGATATGAATTTGTGTTGGAAGTTCAGTGTTTGCTCTCTTTCCCCTCCTCTCTCTCAGAATTGTAGAAAATGGAGAGAAGAACCGAATGACCTATCAAAGCATAGCCATAGTCTTTGGTCCAACCCTGTTGAAGCCAGAGAAAGAGACTGGCAACATAGCCGTTCACACAGTGTATCAGAACCAGATTGTAGAATTAATCCTACTGGAATTGAACTCCATCTTTGGACGCTGAATTTCTCCGGTGAAACTGGCCTTAGTAGGAGAACAACTTGGTTTCGGCAGAAACTGCACCTCTTTTGTACATTTATGCATTTGTGGACCAAGCAGCAACTTGATGTTTTTTGCACTTTTGTGGGAGAGGGAAGAGTGTGTGATTTGTTTTACCTGGGCTTTTGTGGAACTATTAAAACTTATTTACAGTTCACTTAATGTTGTGAATGTTTCAAGGTTTAAACTGCGTAACTAGTACACACTGGATTCCACGGGGAGAGAAGCTAAGCCTCGATCTCAAACTGGATAACCTGGAATAGCGTTTTAATATTGATTTTTAATTTTGTTTTGGGGAATATAACCCCCATAAACTGACTTTGAAAACCTCCATGGGCATTTTTAGTGAATAATTACATTATATGCTTACGTGTTAAACCTTAAGATCATTCCTGTACCTTGTCCACAGGGTTTCTGCATTCCTATTTGACAGGCTTAAACAAATGCTAACAGTGGCCAGTGTAAATTCCTCACGTGAGGTTTGCTTTTTTATTGTTTGAACTTTGCACATATTCTTGCTGGCTCTCTTGAATGCACACTAGTATTACTTCACACACTGAACTGGTACACGTATCCTGCAGAGGATAAGCCATGGTCTGTGATGAACCAGAGCTTTCAACTAATAAAGTTCATTTTTTCAGGATATGTTTTGGGCTACACTTTACCTAAATAGTACCTAACAATCCTAACTGAAGGTTGATTTCCACACTGTACTGAATTATTGTCATGAACCTGTAGTAGTGAAATTGGATGTAAATACAGAATTAATTCCTAACAGTGGTTTTTTTTCTTTTAAAAAAATATCTATATACACTGTTGCATATAGTTTCAGAGTACCTCCTTGTCCTACATTTCTAATAATGTGTAGCTAAGTAACTGGTATTGTGATGCCTCGAATGGATGTCTGAGTTTCCACAGAGAAATGGGCTACTTGTGCACTTTTAAATGCTAATTACATCTGCATGCAAATAATTGTAATGCAAACGGTACTGGAAAAATACTGAGTGTGCTTGCTTACATGGTTAATGCACTACAAGCAGAGCCTCTGATTTATTTAATATGTACAGGAGCTACATTAGAGAAATGTATGACAAATTCTGACATCTATAAATAGCAGAAGCCTAGGCTTGAATAGATGGATGTTCGGATATAATGAAAATGCTAAATTTCAGGATTCCTTTTTACATTAATAATGTAGACTGATTTGTAAAATAGGTTTCAGATTTTGTTACAGGAGATGTGGTCTGCTGAAGATTTTTTTAAAATGTATTTTTCTAGACTAACCGCTGTATCTGACATTTGCTATGTGGGATCTGAATAAAGAAAATTGTTAGCTGTTTTGGAATTTGATGCTCCAGGTTTGGATGGTATTAGATTGAAGTGAAACTGTGTGTACAAGCTAGCATATCACCTGTTCGTTGGTAGCAATTGAATCAGGTACTGATTGTATTAAAATCTCTAAACAGCCTTTTGAAGTAAAAAGTACTCAAAAGTGACATGCAAACAAGAGTGAAACACATAAAACCACTAATTGACTTAATCTGAAAACTACTGCTGGTGTTTGATCCCTGTGAACACAGAGGGCCTGAAAGATTCTTAAATCTTACAGCCTGCTGTGAGCCAGAAAACCTACTTAGGGGAGGCATTCCAAAAGTGTGGCACCACTGCAGAAAAGACCCTGCTTAATACATTATGAACACAGAAGTTGAAGGAGTGAATTAATTTCTTAAAACATGCTGGAAGAAATCCCCTCAAGGCATTATAGGAAAGTAACAGCATTATACTTTCAGCTCTGAGTTAGCATGTGTAATATACATCACTCACCTTTTTGCCTTAAAACCGATCACAGTATTCTCCCCCAGCTGCAGCTTATTCTTCAGGGAAGTCCCTTGTCAAGCGAATGGCAGCAACTTATCTACAAGGTAACCAGATATGCATTACAGTAAATAATTATTGTCCTCCAGAAGAAATGTTGTTGCATCTGATGAAAGACATTTCTTGCAAATCACTTGGGCACTCAGGTGCAAGAGGGAAGTCAATGAAAATTCCTTTATGCAGTATCCTTTATGTACCCCCGTCCACAAATCAGCTGCCAGCTATCACTACCTGGATCTTTAGAATATAAGTGAACTAGTATCATCACAATTAAGATTGCCCTGTTACACACAAGTGAAATGGTGTGAAGCAGTGGTTAAAGTGCTACACCAGGACTGGGGTGATGGAAGTTCAGAATCCTACTCAGTTTCGAAGCTCAGTGGGTAGTTACGGCATAGACAATACCTCTTAGCCTAGCCTACCTTACAGGGTTGTTGTGAAGACAAAATGGGGGAGGAGAACCAAGGTCTGCCGACTGCACTGGCTGCCAATTAATTTCTGGGCCCAACTCAGTGGTTTACAAAGCCTTAAATAGCTCAAGACTGCAATACCACAAGGACCACCTCTTCCCATATGACCTGACTCAGACCCTGTAAACATAATCTGAGGTTCTCCTTCACATGCCCCCCCCCCCAGGAGAGGTTTCGAGGGCAGCAACACGAGAATGGGCCTTTTCTGAAGTGGCTTCTAACCTGTGGAATGCTCTCTCCAGAAAAGCTCAGTTGGCACCTTCGTTGCATATCTTTAGGCACCAGGCAAAAACCTTCCTCTTCACCCAGGCCTATCACCAGTTAAACAAATTACAACCTTTTAAACCAACCAGGGGTGTCCAAACTTTTTTCAAAGGGGGCCAGATTTGATGAAGTGAACATGCGTGAGGGCCGACCACTGCTGCAGGCTCCAGATTAAACCGACCAGCGGGCCAGATTAGGCCCCCGATACGGACTTTGGGCATGCCTGTTTTAAACTTGTGTGTGTTTGTTTTGTTTATTATTAAGTTATGTATTTTTGCATTTTTTATACTGTAAACCACTGGATGAAGGGTGGTATATAACTCAAATAATAATATTTAATTCCCTGAAGGAAAAGAGAGAAATAAATATAGTGAACATCTACACCACCTTTCTAGGTGGCGTGGTACAATTTGATGATTAATGGTCTTGAAAGCTGGTATTGGATATTTCAAAGAAACAAGAGTGGCATTCTACCTGTCCCTAAGCCAACATCATGGAACAGCCCTACTGAAGCAATTTGGCTCAGGTTTCAAGCCAGATGTTGATTCAGTGTTTATTAGTAGACTTGGATCTATTCAGCTATTGCACATGTCCAAAGTGATTTCAGGCCCATGGCTTTAGCCCTGATCTTCTCCAGTATGTTCAGGTCAAACACCTGCAACAGAGAAGCTGCTTATGCTTGGGTCAGCTTTCTGCATACTTTGGAATTCTGCTTGTGGGCAGAGTCCACACCAGAATCCCTGCTGCAGGCATTTGTCCTGATCCCATGGGAAGCGGGAAAGGGTTGTGTGACAGCAGGGTCTGAGGGTCTGAAGGTATGGTCCCACAGGCCCTGCGTGTTGCCTCTTCCTGGGAGTAATGGCTGAGCAGAGTCGCTCAAGGAATTTAGCGGCTGAACTTCTCCTGCTTGAAACCGGTCTTCTGCCAAGTGCTCAGTCACCTTGCCAAAAATAGTAAGTTACGGAATGGCTAGAAGGACCAAAGAGGAATGATAGATCAGAAGCTTTCTTTGTATTAGTGCCAGGTTCAATCACTGGGATTCCTGATTCATAGAATTGCAAAGTTAGAGGGGACCATAAGAGTCATCTAGTCCAACCCCCTGCAATGCAGGAATCATTTGCCCAACATGTCCTTGAACTCACCACCCTGAGATTAAGAGTCACACGTTCTACGAACTGAGCTATGTTCTCAGCAAAGCTGAAAAGACTCATGCTGGACTCTGGAGCCACTGCCAGACACTATAGAGTGGTACCTCGGGTTACATACGCTTCAGGTTACAGACTCCACTAACCCAGAAATAGTACCTCGGGTTAAGAACTTTGCTTCAGGATGAGAACAGAAATCGTGCTCCGGCGGCGCGGCAGCAGCAGGAGGCCCCATTAGCTAAAGTGGTGCTTCAGGTTAAGAACAGTTTCAGGTTAAGAACGGACCTCGGGAACGAATTAAGTACTTAACCCGAGGTACCACTGTAGATGGATTAGACCAGATGGGCCAATGCACTGACTTGGTAGTGTCACATGACATGTCCCACAACTTCCATGACAACAGTTTCCTGAATCTAAATGCTTAAAAAAAAATGTGTGTTGCAAACTGGTATATATCGTGGCAGGAATTAATTGTTTTCATCGGCATTGACAGGCCTTTACCATTTCTCAAAGGCTTTGTAAATTTTCGTTTTCTTTTTTAAAAAAATGAACAGAAAAGTTTATGATTTATTGCAGGGAGAAAACTTGCAAGTCCCACACTCAACTTAAAACACATTGGCACAAATGAGTGTTTTAAAATAACCGGAGTCAGGCATAATGTTTGCAATTAGCATATCAAAGCTGTCAGCTCTATCACATCGGGATCTATTGTCCTGAAGTGTGGCTGTGCTACACTGAGTTTTGCTAACTCAGGCATCGCTTTGTTGGAAATAGCTGCAGTGCTTTCCTTGGGGTGCTGGAAGGGAGGCCACCGATTAGTGACATTCAGAATACCTTGCATTTTGCAAATTATGTAACTTTGTTTAGTCACCATAGATTGTTATGGCGGGTTGGGAACAAGACTGAATTTGATGCTATTTTGACTCGGGGAAGAAATATATGTTTAATCCCTCACTTACGTTTGCTTTAAGCAATACAATCGCTTAAGATCTTTTATGTCACACTAACTCTTTACATGTTCCTTCATTTCACACCCTGGTAGGAGTACCAAAGACCTTTATACACATTCATTTTACGCCCTTGCCTGTATTGTGCCTCTGCAGATTCCTGATTCCCTAACAGTCGTTCATAAGGAGAGCAGGATAGAAGCTGCATGGTCAAGAGTTGCATTCAGTTTCCCAAAGCTAACTTCTTGGTTCTTATGGTTAAGCTTGAGCACAAATAGTAAGTCGTTTTTCTGTGACTACCCAGCTTTATGCCAAGGCAGAAAAGAGCAACAATCTGTTGCAATCACTAATTTATATGCCGTAAACTTTGGCTAGGAAAAGTTGGACGCAGTGCTCTGAAGAGGGCAGTTGCTGAATGTCTAATGAGGCATTCCAAAGCCACGCAAGAGAAAAAGAGACGCTCCCAGGAATCTTAATGAGCTCCCACAATTGCAACACTGTGTGGATGGAGCAGCTGCTGAGGCCGTTTTCTGCCGGATCAAGGCCTTACAAAACACCCTGTCCCAATAAGAATGGATTAAGTGAATATTTTCTACATTGCAATTTTGCTTAAAGGAAGCATTTGTAAAGCATTCCATTAGAAGGGGGTGGTGGTCTCTGTCTCAGCTCCCCTTTACCCCTCCAGAGAATAAGCTAGAATTCTGCATTTTGATTGATTTTATTGCTCAAAGAAATTTGATTTTTTAAAAAACCAACAACCAAAAAACTTGGCTTTGATCACCAGCTGCATTTTCCATTGCAGACAAATGATTATGCAACAATCCTTAAAAATGTGTTCTACAAAAGCAAGCGTTATGGCACATGTAGAACTGGCTGCCTCTAGCTTTTTTTATAATGGGTTGCAGAAAGTTTGTTAATCCATTTAAATCTTGCCCTTTAAATTTATTTACACAAAAGAAACATTTTCTCCAGGGGGGGGGCGGAATCAATCTTCTCCCTTCTGCTTCCAAATAACAGATATAACAAGTGACCACTACGAGGACAGCTGCTTAGAAGCCATCAACTTCCTGCAGGTTGTTTATTTTGACTTGCTACCGCAGGTGGAGCTTAGAGGCGGCAGACAGGAGGGGGGTCCACCTGCAGTTAATGCAGCAGACATCTCTTGAGCACCTTTTGAGTGCAATGAGATTTTTGTTTCAAGGCGCAGCAAACTCATGCAGATTTTAGGCAGAAGGAAGAGGGAACCCCAGCTGAAGTCTAAAAAGCTTTCTCTGTTTATCCACAAAGGGGAGGCCAAACAATGTACTATTTGTGCATAGGAGCCAACTCCTAGGGCCCAAGGTCCCTTTGCCCCTCCTAATAATATTTGCGGGGGCTACCTCCCAAGTTGATGGGCATTGCCATTCAAATGGGGGGGGGCATGTGTGCCACGTCTTGTGATCAATTATGTGGGGCGGGGCTTACCTGGCCCCTCCCCCAATATTTCATTCAAGTTGGCACCCCTGGTTTTGTGTAAATATTGAACAAGCCTATTTGCTATTGAGCTTAAGAAAGAAAGAAAGAAAGAAAGAAAGAAAGAAAGAAAGAAAGAAAGAACCCAGACAATGTGCACACATTCTTGCAAATGATCAGCTTGATAACGGATATAGTTTAGAGAAGGATAAACTTACCGTATTTTTCGCCCCATAGGACACACCTAGTTTTTTTTGGGGGGGGGAATAAAGAAAAAATATATATTTCCCCCCCCCCCAGCCGCAGGGCTGGCGCGGGGGAAGCCCGAGCTTCCCCCGACCCCAGCCCCAAGAACAGCCTGCTATCCGCAAGCCTAGGGAGCCCGGCGGGAAGTCTCCCCAGTCTCCCCAGGCTAGCGGAGAGCTGCGCGAAGCCCGGGCGTGCTCTTCAGCGCGCCCCAGGCTTCAGAATGCAGGCAGCTCTGCGCAACTCTTGGGAGACCGGCGCGACTTCGCGCCGGTCTCCCGAGGGTTGCACAGAGCTTCCTGAAGCCTGGAGAGCGAGAGGGGTCGATGCACACCGACCCCTCTCGCTCTCCAGGCTTCAGCGAAAGCCGGCATTTGCCCCATAGGACGCACACACATTTCCCCTTCATTTTTGGAGGGGAAAAAGTGCGTCCTATAGGGCAAAAAATACGGTATATAAGGGATATGATGAGCAGATTCCCAAACTAGTCTCAGTTTCACTCTCCCTTCATATTTAGGAGTACAAATAACCAGAAACTTCCAAAAGATAAACTAAGGAAAATCCCCCCAAATCACTAAACAGGTCTACACAGTCCATGCTTAAAGTGTGGAAGGAAAAAGTAGCCACTATTCCAACATGCAACACAAAACATCCAAACAAAAACATGGCAAGCCAAAGGCTTATATCACCAGACTTATTCAAAAACAACAACAACCATCCTGACACAAGAAACACAAGAAAACTAGGAGACACCCAAATACCCTGGCTAACACACTCCCAACTGCATGTCTTCTTAACAGCCCAGCAGTAAAAGCAGAAGCCACTAGGCCTTTGACCACCTTCAACCTACTTCCTAAAGTACAGAACTTTAATAAAAAATAAATAGAATAAAAATCTATAGCAGGACCTGGTGGTTATAAACACAATGAGCTGTTCTGTAAGCAGCTTAAGGCCCAACTGAGCCAGAGTCTGCCCACACACCATACATGTAGAACACATTTTCCTGTCCCCCCCCCCCCAAGAATCTTGAGAACTGGTTCGTTAAGGAGGCTGGGAGTTGCAGTTCTGTAAACTGCTGTTCCCAGGATTCTTTGGGACGTGTGTGCTTGAAAGGCGGACTGCTTATGCTTTTGGTTTCAATGGGAGAACGAAGCACCTTGGCCACAGTGGTGCAAAAGGAATTCAAAAGTATGTGAATCCATTGAGCTCAGCAGCACTTACTTCTCAGTAAACGTGCAGAGGATTGGGCTGTAAATCATGTTGCAGTTTCCAGTTCCAAACTATTTTTAGTTATCTTTTCCAGGACTTTGATACAGCTTTTGGCGCTTTCGCTCTCTCCAACTACTCATGTCATTCCTTTCCCCTTTTTGGTAAGCACAGATAGATTTTCCTGCATGTCTTCAGCCGCCCACCTGCTATTTTGCCTGCCCTGAAAGTCAGTGTGACTGGAGATTGTTTGTTTCCTTATTTGTACAATCTCCTCATTGAGAATGTCGGCAGGAATGTGCACTGCCTGGCAAGCGCCCCGAATTTGCTGCTTTGCCTGCAGACAGTGTAAAAAGGGCTTGAGCAAGTCCTGCAGTTGCCTTCTAATGAGCCTGAGCTGGAAACGAGAGACACTTAACTGATCACAAATGTACTTGGAACAACTCTCTCTTTCCTTATTTAAAATGACCAAAATGGCTCTCTTTTACTAAAGATGAATGGACAATCATTATCCTAATGCAATGCAAATTCATTTTATGCTAATTTACTATGTACCATCCATAAACCTGCTGTCAGTGTATCATACTCCTATACTTAATTTGAAGAGATGTATAATTTCATACACTAACAATTTGCTTAAAAAAGACTCCTCCATGCCAAGATCTTTGGTGAGGGGTGATCAATCAACCTAAAAACACTTGATAAAGGGGGGGGGGGCGAAACCACTCAATAAAATCAATAATGTCAAATACTTTATGTTCAAGCAGTAAGCAGCTGCAAGCATTAGTTTGCTAATTGTATTAACTGGAGATTTGATTGCATAAAGAGCCTATTCTTCCATTAGTAACAGAAAAATAAGAATATATACCCTTGTTATGGGCAAATAACTGTGGAGGGCCAGTAGCAATAAAACAAAATCTCTTACAATACAATCCTAGGCATGTGCACTCAGAAGTAAACCCCATTGAGCTCATCGAGACTCATCCTGTCGTAGTCTCATTGCTGAGCAACAACATGCAGAGCTCAGTGGAGTGGGAGGCCAGTCAACCGGAAGAGTCTGAGGTGTACTTACCTGGAGGCTGAGTCAGCTTATGAAGTCAGGTCCAGTCCTAGGGTTGAGTGAACAGCAATCCGCATGGTCAAACAGTCCAGAGGTCAGGTAATCCAATGATCAGTAGGTCAAGATGAGCAGGCAACAGCAAGGCAATACCAGGAACTACAAGCATTGTCTTCAGCATCTGGAAGCTCTGCTTAAGGCTGAAGGCAGCTGGTTCTCATCAGGGCCTTCTCCTCTGTGTCCTTGAAGGCTGATCAGCTGCAGGTGGAGGCACTCTGCCTTCTCCTCCTTCAGGCTGCTGTTCAGCAGGCGAAGCTGACTCCTAGCCCATGGCACATTCCTAGGAAAGTGCATATAGGATGGCAAACTGAATATCTAGTAATCTTAGGATAAGTTTAAAATTAGACTCTCACCTAAATAGCCTTTGGCTTCAGTCATAGATGATCCTAACAGATATTCATAGATTTCATTTTTAAAAAACCACCTCATATAGGTATAAAGATCTACCAAAGTTCCATCTAGTCTAACATCCTGTTCCCACAGTGGCCAACAAGACCTACACTGGAACCTCAAAAGCAAGCAAGGGCGCTGTAGACCTCTCAAGTGTTATCAAGAGGTATAGTCCTCCTTATCAAAATGGCTGACTGCATGTTATGCGCAAACTAGTATAACAGAACTGCAGGAATGTCTCATAAATTGAGAAAAGCAGCTTGTGTTGGGTATTTTAAACTAAGAAGCAGTGAGTGATTAACACTTTGGGCTCATCCACACTTTGCTTGTGCCATGCCTAGAATAGATGGGTCCGAGCAGCTTTCCGCTTGACCCACACTTTCTAGGCATGGTCTGAGTGGCTTCCCCCTTGCCCAGCTCCTTTCCAAGGGAAAACCTGCTCTTTAGCGATAGATCAGAACAAATGACAATTTGCGGAAAAACCCAAATTGCTGTTTGAATGCTAAGGAGCAGTTTTCTTTGGATGAAAGTAGCGGGACAAGAGGAAGTGTGGACAAACCCTTTGCCTGCCTGCCATTTTCTTGTTCCAAATCATGTTTTTTACATGGTTTTCCGTGGACTGATGTTTGCTCTGATTCGGTGGTAAAGAGTAGCTTTTCCAGGGAAAGAGCAACCAGTAAGAAAGGGAGGAGGATTTAAGCTGGATCCCAAGTCCACTCAGCTTGGTCATGTTGGCTGGCAGCCTGGAGTGAAACACTATTTTAAAGGCTTGCTTTCCCTCTGGTAGGCTTAGCTAGTGCAGCAGCGGCAGCCCTGCTTAACTTATGCCACTGTGTTTTCCACCCGCTTCTTGTGCATAGGCTTGCTCCTTATAACTATACACTGTTTTTCACTCAAGATTCTGCCTTCGCAAGTTGCTTCTCCTCTCTGTCTCTCTCAGTATCTGGGTTCTGCACATGCGTTTGTGCATAGAGCTTAGTTGGCTCCCAATTCACCCAGTACATTGTTCCAGGTCTCACTACACAAGAGTGAGGGCTGGTGCCCATTGAGACTACCAGGACAGAATACAGGGAGACCAACAGCAGATGGGGCCAGAGTCAATGACAGGCAGAGACTCACCTTGGCTGGTTGTAAGGAACAAGGAAAAAGGGTAAGTTCTGTTTTGACAGAATCCTAACTTTTAACTGCATTTCTGATGTACTAACTGCTGCTGCGGGACGTGGGTGGTGCTGTGGTCTAAACCACTGAACCTCTTGGGCTTGCCGATCAAAAGGCCAGTGGTTCGAATCCCTGCAATGAGGCGAGCTCCTGTTGCTCGGTCCCAGCTCCTGCCAACCTAGCAGTTTGAAAGCACGCCAGTGCAAGTAGATAAATAGGTACTGCTCTGGTGGGAAGGTAAACGGTGTTTTGGTGCACCGCTCTGGTTTCACCAGAAGCGGCTTAGTCATGCTGGTCACATGACCCGGAAAAACTGTCTGCAGACAAACGTCGGCTCCCTCGGCCAGTAAAGCGGGATGAGCGCCGCACCCCCAGAGTCATCTGCGACTGGACTTAACTGTCAGGGGTCCTTTACCTTACTTTTAACTGCTTCTGCAGAAGCTTCTCTACTGCTAGGAATTTTGCTTTTGAGCAGACAGCTGCATTCCTTTTTAAGGCACAGAAAACATCTGGTACCTACTAACTTTGTTTTTCATTAAAGCCAGTTGTTCCCAAGCAGTTTTAAAACCTCAACAAAGTAAGGAGATGTGATGTCCTCTGGCTATTAAAATTCAAGACTCTTCTGTGATTCAGAATTTCCACTACCGACAAACGTGATTTGACAGCATCTCACTTCACATGGGACCAGCTCCTCCCTTATTGTGCCTGCCTGATTTTGCAGGGCTGTTTAGTCCCAGTGTTTTCTTTCTACTCCTCTAGGGCAGTCTGTGGTGGAGTTCATTACGACAGCCCCCTTAGCAAGCCCCAAAATTCAGGCAGCTGCATTGATCCATTACACACAGAAACTTCAAAGAGCAACAGAACATAGCACCCTACCTAGTTTCTTAGATTCAGCATGACTGCAATCCTATGCATGGTTTTCCGGGACTGAGCTCCTTTGAACTCAGTGGTACTTACATCTAACTGCATAGGTTCAACTTGTAAAACACACTGAGCTTTTACAAAAGATCTTAGCCAGCTGAAATGAAACCTTTCAACTTTTAATTAGAAATGAAAACAATCTTGCAAATAAGCATCACCATGTAAACTGCTAACATGAAGTTAGACCTCCATGAAATAAAAGGGGGAAAAGTATCCTGTCTCTGCTTAATTATTTTCCTCCTAGCTTGCTGGCAGGTGTGGACGCCATCTGGCCCTCCAGATGTTGCTGAAATACAACTCCCACCAGCCTCAAGCATGGCCATGGATGGGAACTGTAGTTCAGAAACATCTGGAGGCTCAGAGAGTCCCCATCCCTGCTTTATGGCTCTGCTAATATGTCTCAAAGAAACTTGAAAGCCTCCTTATCACCTCATTCACTTGTCAAGGCAAGGAGATTCCTTCAAGTACCCTGGTGCTTCTGCAGATTATGTGATTGCTCTTGCTCTGAGAAAAGTCCCAGAGCTGCAATCCACTGTATCTCCTAAATCTGTATTTCCAAACCTTGTCTGCAGGGGGAAAGGGATGGCAGCAGAGATATTTTCTTGTTTAACTGAAAACACGCACAAGCTGAACACTGTTGTTTGCAAGTGTGTGATACTCTCCATTAATGGGGGTGCCCATATATTAAAAGAACTTTGAATATTTGCTGTTTCCTTCTACTGCAGTAAATGGTACTGTACTACAACATACAGAACATTTCTTACTACTACTACTACTACTACTACTAATAATAATAATAATAATAATAATAATTTCATATTTATACCCCGCCCATCTGGCTGGGTTTCCCCAGCCACTTTGGGCGGCTTATAGACTATATAAAACACAATGAAGCATCAAACATTAAAAGCTTCCCAATACAGGGCTGCCTTCAGATGTCTTCTATAAGTTGAATAGTTCTTTATCTCCTTGACATCTGAAGGGAGGGTGTTCCAAAGGGAGGGTGCCACTACTGAGAAGGCCCTCTGCCTAGTTCCCTGTAACTTCTCTTCTTGCAGTGAGGGAACCAGCAGAAGACTCTTGGAGGAAGGTACCTTTTTTCTGTGTAAAATAAATGTGGAATGCTCAGTTAACACATTCCCCCCCCCTATCATATGCTTATTGCTGGTGTGGAACCAGGACGATCTATTCTAGGGAATTGCATTTTTCTCATAAGGGAAGGAGTCTTCATCCCAGCTCAAGCCTTTTGCTTCCCCCAAAGGCTGCAAAACCTTTGCTAAGCTGTTATTCGCAGCATAATTATTCCCCTTTAATGCCTCGGAAACCTGAGATTCTTGATGACTTCGACTATGGAGACAGGGCCATTTTTCATGGGCTTTTTGAAATTTGCTGCAACAACTGAGTAGAGAGTCTCAGGGGAAACCCGGTGGGGGAATTTGGCAGTTGAGTTTCCTTGAAGTCATAGCGGGGATCCCTCAGGGCCTCTGAAACAATTGTTTAGGGGTTTGGTTCAGTGTGTTGCACATTTATTTTTAATAATAGTTATATACTGCTAACTCATGTAGATAATGCCCGAGCAAATATAAAATCACAGTAAATATATCAAAAATATAAATGTCACAACTGGCCAATCACATAAATTCCATCCAACTGAAAAGACCTGCCGACACAAGGAGGTTTTCAAAAGACATCTTAAAAATAAGAGCACCAGAAGGTAATAAAAGCTTGCTGGATCAGGCCAGTGACCCATCTAGTCCACCATCCTGTTCTCACAGTGTCCAGCCACATGCCTATGGGAAGTCCACCAGCAGGACCCGTGCACAAGAGCACTCTATCTACTTGTGGTTCCCCACAACTGGAATTCAGGGCCACGTTGCCTCTGACCATGGAGGTAAAATATAGCCGTTGTGACTAGAAGCCACTGAGAGCCTTATCCTCCATGAATTTGTCTAATCCTCTTTCAAAGCCGTCCAAGCTGGGCATCATCATCATCATCATCATCATTTGGGGGAATGAAATCCAGTTTAACCATGAGCTATGTGAAGAAGCATTCTCTGAAGTCACGCCAGGAAGAACTTTTGCTGATTTTCTGTAGCATCATTCAGGGCAGCACAGAATTGGAACCTGGGATTTGCCTTGGCACTATGAAACTAATGAAGCTTATGCTTCATGGCCCCTAATCCTGGAGGGGCCCCAGAAGTGACTTTAGTCCACATTGCTTAATTTTTGGGTGGTCAAGACCTGACTTGAGTCACACAATTCAAACCATTCTATGATGCATCATGCATGTATATAACATTTCCCTAATTTTAGCCCCCCCCCCCATAACTTGAAAACTATAAGGCACAGGAAATTTTTATTCATACCAGTGACTTTGACATGTGAAATAATCCAGTACAGCATTTTATTTTTTTCCCCAAAATCTCAGATGTAGTAGTTAATTCAAAAATAAATAAATTGTGATGATCTGTCATGGAACAACCCAATGAAGGAAATAACTGTGGTTACTCAGACCTCATTGCTGGTCACAAAGGGGGGCCCATAGCAGTTCAAGCTTCAGGCCCCCAAATGTAGGTCAACCACTGACTGTAGAAGGCTCATGACCAAAAAATGTATGCCGTGGTGCCTAGGAATTTCTCCATCCCACTGACCCCGTTTAAACCATTCTTCTTTCCCCAAAGGTGCTGAAAGATCCATCTTGGTGCTGATTCCTCTGAAGAGCCTTTGCTACCCCTGGTGACGAAGAAGCAGGGTAACACTGGAGAGCCCAGCGTGGGAGTAGTGTGACTAAGGATGGCAAATTAGGTTAACTGCTGAAGGAGGAAACCACAATTGCCCCTAAGGAAGCAATTCTTGCCATTTCTGAAAAGACAACCACTACCTCTCTCTCACCGCCACCGATAACACTCAAGAACGAACAGGATGTTGCTGTGCTTTGGAAATCGCTGCTCAGCTACAATGCATATGAAACTGCACCTAGGCTGCAGATTAGAAGGCTATTGATTTTATCCATCACTGTCCAGGGGGAGAGAATAAGGATGGTGCCGTTTTCACTGCAGGCGGAGGAGGAGGAGCGGAGGCCCACCTTTGCATTCAAATGAGCTGGTGACTCTGTGCCTGAGCTGCCAGGGCATGAATGCTAAGCAGCCTTGTTCCCGGTTCAATCTGCTCAGTGCCTAGCTAATAATTATTCTCTGGAGAAAACCCTACAGGAGACATTTATTCCTCCCTCCTCTCCTTCGCTCGCATCTCCCTGGTATTTATGCAAGATTAAGGAGCCTGGTTACGCTGTTACCTCTCTGATTGGTGCTCTATTTTAACCTCGCTTATAAGGCACTGGCCCAAGCCTTTTCCTGTAGACAAGAGCAAGAGGAGCCTTTCTTCCTCCCCACATTTCTCTCCACCTTTTGTATGAAAACGGCGGCATGGATTGGCTGCTCTCAGGATTGCCTCGTGGCAGGCAACCAATGAGGAGAGGCGGGGAGGATAAATGGTGCCAGACTCCCAGAGGTGCTGTGGCACTGTGTAATTATTGCTCCAGACAGCTGAAAGCAGCAGGGCTTCTTCTCTCTCCTGCTTCATTTCAGCCTGCCATGATTGCTGGCACAGAAAGATGCTGATTATAAGTAAACATTAATTATGCCCCTGCTATCATGCCGGTTGAAGTACAGTTATCTTAACAGAGAAACAATCCTATTGCTTGCCCTCCTTTTAAAAGCAGAAATATACTTCCCAAGCTGTGGGTTCAAGCTTCTAAGTGGTTTTCTTGTGCAAGGAACACAGGTTCTCCCGCACAGCTAGGGATGGAGAGCTGCCTGTTTTGTAGCTTGCCATGGGCAAGGAGGCTCCGAGACAAAACTTTGCTTTATTTTGGTGCTATGTGGCCCTCTCGGAGGTCCAGAAAGTCCTAGACTCCTTCCAGCTTTTGAGACCCCCCAGGCACAATAAGTGCACAAAAACAAAACAAGGCACCAAAGACAATAAAATGTTACAGTTCTCTAAGTATATATGATGAGCGTTTTGGATCAGGCTAATGGCCCATCTAGTCTAGCATCCTGTTCTCACAGTGGTTGCCCGTGGGAAACCTAGATTACCTATAAATCCCTTCAGCAATCTGTTCAGTGACATCTCCTCCATCATTACCAGATGCAACTTCATCCTCAAGAGTGAGGTACAAGCAAGGCCATCCCTGCCATTAGGCAAAGTGAGGCAGCTGTCTTAGGCGGCTGTTCCTGGGTAGCAGTGGTGAGGTTGGGAGGAAAGAGCTGTATGTGCCACATGGCCTAAGTCTTTTTGCTATCCTCAGGTGTGATGGAGGACAATGTCCCATCACCAGTGTTAAAGTAAGACTTTGGTTGGCTTCTGTAAGAGGAACTGTAGGGTTAGAGGAGCTGTCCTCTGCCTCAAGCGGCAAAATACTTTGAGCAGGCCCTGGGTATAAATGGCAAGATAAACTACATGAAGTCACATTCTGAGCTCCAGGAAGAATCAGGGTCTCAAAGTCCACACATTTTGCAGCCCATTTAGCAATCCTTGGGCTGGCTTGACCAGCTCCTCGTGTACTGAGGAGGGAAGGGATGACTGGTGTATGCAAATAAATAACAAAATGCCTGACTGCCCAGAAATATGCCAAAACTTCTTTTTATAGATGCCTGAACAAGATTCTCCTGAGTCAGGAAGGGGTTGGAATGCTAATGGTAAATCCCCCCCAAAGCTGAATTGACACACTCAGATGCATCTTCAGAGACAGCTGCTTGCTTCTTAAGGTGAAAAGGGCTTACGGTCTGTTTGGTGGAAATGCAACATTGGATCTCCTTAAAACTCTTGGCACTCTGCATCCCCCTCAAATTTCACGTCTCTCTTTAGGAGGCAACACAAAGGGCCTGTCAATGGCAAACTCCTGCACTAGCTCTGAGCAGGACCTGCTCAGCCCCAAGAAGGATCGAAGTTGATCTTTGTGCTTCACAAATGGCTTTTGCTAGGTCTTATTTTGGCAGCATGCCCGCCTGAGAATGCTTTACAAATTGCACCGTGTCTGTCTAAAACTGGCACTCTGTCTCGTTGATAGCGCCCACGTTACTGAAACTCTTATGGGACGCCTTATTAAACTGTGCCATGCTGAGGTTCATCCTTGCTTCACACCAGAATGTAATTTTGGAAAATTTTAATGCTCCCGCTTTCTCCAGATGTTGGACACCTTACATTATGGAATGCAGATGCTGCGGAAGCCAAATCAATTTTTTGCATGGCAATAACATTTCTGGAATGATAAAAGCTATGAACTTATGGGATTCTTCTGTTACAGGAATCCACTGGTGGGTTAAGGATAAGTTAAGGGGATAGCAGTCTACAAGGTGAGTTGGGGTTTCTCAGTGCTAGGAAGCCTGCTTTACACAGAGTAAAACCCCTGGTCCATTTGCTCTCTACTGTCTACACTGACAGGCAGTGCATGTCCCGGGTTTGCCACCCCTACTTAGATATGCCTAGATTTGAACCTGAGACTTTCTGCCTTGAAAGCATGTGCTCTATCAAATAAGCTTCCCCTAAAGCACGGCTGGGGAACCTATGGCCTACAAAATGTTGCTGGACTCCATATCCCTAATCACTTCTATCCATATGCCTGTAGACACTCCAAATAACTAATAGATTTGCAAGAAAGGACTTTCCCTTGCAGAAGCCATGCTGATTCTGCTTCAGTATGGCTTGTTCTCCTGTATGCTTTAACAATACTTTCCACCAGTTTTCCAGGGACAGACATTACACTAACAAGTCTGTTATTTCCTGGATTCTCCCCAGATTCATTTTTAAAAATTGGTGTTACATTGTCTACTTTCCAGTCTCCATACTCCTTCTTTCTCACTCTTCATCCTTCCATTTCTCCCCAAGGGTCAGACTACAGAGACTCTGAAGTGGTGACAGGGAATCAGTGGCTTTCCACATGGTTTTGGATTACAGCTCTATTGGCTGTGCTACCTGGGAATGATGGGAATTGGAGTCCAACAGCAACTGGAGAGCTGCAGGTTCCCCCATCCATTTCTAGAGAGAGATACACTTCATAAGACAAACAGA
Organism: Podarcis bocagei; assembly: GCF_964188305.1. Taxonomy (NCBI): domain Eukaryota; kingdom Metazoa; phylum Chordata; class Lepidosauria; order Squamata; family Lacertidae; genus Podarcis; species Podarcis bocagei. The sequence continues at coordinate 42,416,161 of NC_138137.1, read as the reverse complement.
ACAAACTGCAAACTATAAGGATACACCACTGTCTTATAGTACTTTGCTTTGGCTAGGCAGCTACATTTTTGTGAAAAACAACACCACCACCACTCATGTTGTTCTTTGATGGCGCAACAAGCATTATGAGTGAGTTGGAACTTCTTCATTCATCTTTTCTGAAAGGCTGGAAGGCTGTTTTTTCCTCTCCTGCTTCCAGCACCCAACACTTCAAATAGGAAATGGCACTGTATTTTGAGGTACTAAATTTTAGAAATGCACACACAAGTCTCCTTATGCGGTGCAATTGCACACATCGTTGGAGTAGACAATTACAGCGACTGCCAGAGTGCTCTTGAAAGGCAGCCTCTGCTGAGGAAAAGATTTCACTTTCTTGCAACAACCCTACATTGCAGTGGAAGAGTCTCAATTTGATTATCTGGCTGTTCCATAGCTCTTATATTTACAACCTTGCTGACCTCTGGGGAAAGGGTAAGGATAGCCAGCCAATCACTCTGGAGCCATTTCCAAAGGTCAAAGCAAGAGAACATTCACTCCTGGTAATTCACAAATGCTACATCTCTGAACCCTGGTCCCTCTGACAAAAAATTGGCAGAAGAATGCAAGTTAATGTGAAATATTTATCCATTTCTAGGGCAACTGTCTGAACACAAAGCATTAACCTCATTCTTGCTTCAGGTTTCAAGGCTACAGACTGAAGTGCTCTAACAGGATCTGAAATGTAACTGATATTTATTAATGGATGCTTTTGAATGCTTTCCATTTTCAGTTGGAAATATAGCTCAAAGTAAGTTCATGATGGGTTCCTTTGTCCTTTTATTTACTTGCCTCCCGTAGGGCTGCTGACATGCACAGCCACAATATAAACCATACCTTATGGAATAACTTGCACTCCTGTCCAGTAATGAGCCCTTTGAGAGATTGCTTCACTGCAAAATCATGAAGGTGCTCATTCCCATCCAAACATTTCTGAGTGCTTTTCCAAATAATTAAGAATAAACATCGGGTCATAGCTGTCTTTGCTGGCATATCTGCTTGCTATGTGGGTGCGGCGTAGCAACCGGACTTGCCCTGCTTTGGTGACATCATTGGTGGTGTGTGACCCATCTTAAGTGCAGAGTCATAGAATCATAGAATCATAGAGTTGGAATAGACCACAAGGGCCATCGAGTCCAACCCCCTGCCAAGCAGGAAACACCATCAGAGCACTCCTATAGAATCATAGAATCATAGAGTCAGACAAGTCTTAACACCGAGCTCTGTCACGAGTAGAGTTTCACACTTCATGCTGTCAACGCAATCCATGGAATTACTTCTAACTTTTATGGCGAGATAAACATAGCCAGACCATCTTGACTCAATGGAATCAATGCATCTTAAACATTTCTGACCGACTCCACCATCTTCTTAGAGATAGAAATAAATAACCCATGATGTGTGTGTGTGTGTGTGTGTGTGTGTGTGTGTGTGTGTGTGTGTGTAAAAAACACTTTTACAACATGCAAAATGAGCATATTGCTACAAGCAAAGTGCTGGCCCAGTATGGCTGAGATTAATGTAGCTCTCAGTTTAGTGAAGCTCCATGTCTCTCCCAGCATCAGCAAGTGCTGACACCAGGGGTGAATGTACAGATGGGAGGAGAAGGTGCCCTGGAGAGGCTGCTGGTGCTGTGAAGGAATCAAAAAAGGAGACCAAAAGACAGCACACTCACACACTCAGAAGGGAGGAGAAGGCTGTGGGGATGAAGGAAGAAGCTATAGTCCCAGCTCAACGTACATAAGGGAGGCCTGTAGAAGGGAGTAGGCAGGTATTACAGGTTCCATGATTGTGACTCAAGGAAGCTAGGTTCAGTTCTGCCTCTTTTCTGTCGGAAAGTTTTCTGCCTACCCTGCCCAATCTGTGACACTAGGGTAGTTTGGGTAATCTGTGTTGGAGACTTCATTTCATACACAACTGTTACCCCAACCTTCTAGTGCATTATAGTATAGATAAGCACCGGAAAAAGGATCACGTGTGCCAGAAAGACATCCCTTTGGAGGAGCAAAGGCTCACTCAAGCAAGCAGAGACAGGTAAGGCCTCTGCTTGCCCACCAAGTTCACCAGGCAGGGTGGACAGAAACAATTTCCTGTAAATGCTACTATGCACCAGCAGCCTCAAGCACAGAAGACATTGCCACCTCCTTTCCAGGAGTTTCCTCTTGCCTGCAACATTAAGCCACCCACCCAGATGCATTTTTAAAATTTAACAGCCTGAAGTGAATCGTGGACAAGTTAGCAACAGACACCCCCTTGCTTAAAAATAAGATGAGAGTTCAAAATAGTACGGTAGTTGCAGGGGAAACTGACAGCACAATCCTTGCTCAGGCAGAAGTCCAACTGAGTTCAGTGATGTTTGATCCCACATAAATGGGTAAAGGATTGCAGTCTAAAACATGTAAAGGCAGGTTGAGAAGCTGGTAGGGAATGCTTGTATAGATAAGACAGCAGAGTAAAAATAAATAAAATTGAACAGTGATCAAGAGTGGATTTCATTTACTGTGACACGATGTTCAATTCTGTTCATCAGTATGAAGCAAAGTAGAAGACCACAGTGGTGCAGAATCGATATTTCTATGTATTTGAGAGCAATGGCATGTATTGATCCATAAGCTGTCACATGTGGAGGAGGAAAGGAGAAAGTATGACCAAACCAAAACTGTGAGAGTTACTGAATGTTGTGCATGATAAATCTAGCATTCCTAAATTTGAACGCTTAGACCCACTTGTGGCGTTTGTACAGAACCCCCGATTGTTTCATGGACTATTGACCTGTACACCACTACGGTACTTTATTTTTCCGCTGCCACCAATTTTGTGGAAAAAACCCAGGGTTCCCCGGTGAAGTGTTGAGTCTCAGTCAGGTAAGGCTAACAATGAAGATTAAAGTTTATTTCAAACACAAACAAGTTTTAAAATATATTTGAAACACTGTCACTCTATTCCCTCCCAGTATTGTCCCTGTCTCTAACTCACTCTGACTCCTCTATCTCCCCCCCCCTCAAAAGAACCAACCAAACTGTCAAAACCTGGGCTGAGCCTCAAAATCAGGTAGGCTCCGCTCCCGGGCTTTCTTATTGGTCAACCTATTAACCCTTTCTCTCCCCCAATACAAATGTATCCCCAAAGAATGGGCAAATGCCACATCACTTCACAGTATTTTTGACACTGAAAGCTACCTTGTGGTCAGGGCTGTACACCAGCGGCAGACCTACATTCTGGGGGCCCTGAAGTTTGAACTGTTATGGGCCCCCCTTCACAACCAGCAACCAGCAACGAGGTCTGGGTACTCACTAGACACACTAGACACACATTTCTGCATGGAGCCAGGAAGAACATGATGTGGGCATCCACTGCCTTCAACCCAACTTTTCCCCATTCCAGGTGGCAGCAAGGAGACTGTGGCTCATGCTCTCACTTTAGGGTGGACCCCCTTAAATCAATGGGGCCTTGGTAAATGCCTTCCTGTACCATCTGCTGAAGATATCTTCTAAATCTGTACCCTTCGAGTGAGCAAAGTTTGGGCTTTTGGTTATCCCAGCTGCAAGACTTGGCTGGCAAGAACAGGATTTGTCATGTGTGCCAGCATCTTCAAAAGATAGGTGGCTTCGTGCAGAGAAAGTGCAGCTGGCGTTAGAAGAAAAGCTGTCTCGTTTCAAACGGCAGCACATGAAAAGTGACCTGCTGTTTACTGATCATCTTGCCATGTCCCCTAAGAGGCTGGTGATGTTTCTAGCTACTTTGCTACTCTGAAAAAGGTGTTCCTAGGGAGACCCAGCTGCTCCACTATTCACTTGCTATGTCAACTGCTTCGCTTTGCTGGTTGTAAAGGGACCTGCTCTTTAGATACTGGAGGGGGAGGGGGAGCAGGAAAAGGCCCTCTTCTTCACCATACATTTTCTCCCCCCTAATTTAGGTTTAAAACAGCTTCAGTCCTTTTCTCTCTACCCCTTAAGGCTCCATCTATGCTTCAAATACTCAGCCCAGTTTAATATTCCCATCAATAGACCAAAGCCTTACAAATCGAGTCACAGTAGCTCCAATAGCTTTTTGGATGTAAAAACTACTCCCCACCCCCATCCAGCTATTCCATTCATTTATGTAATGAACAACTTGATTCTATTACTTATTAAGCTACTATCACATCCATTCTTCATCATTATTTCATTCATTTTCATTATTGTTTTCCCCTGCTTTCAACGGGCAATCCAACTCCTCTTCGGATCCTGTAACTTCTTTTGAGAGTGGCAGAATCTACACAAACCTGGCTGCATCATTCCAAATCCTGCTAGTCATATTCTGTACCAACTGAAGCTTCCAAGTCATTGTGGAGATCTTCAAGGGGAACCCCACATATAACACAAATGTAGTGATCCAGCATAGATCACTGTGGCCAGACTACCCTTTCACAGAAATATCTGCAGCTGGCAGAGGCTTCTAGTGACAACATTTCTCCATACTGTGTGCTTAAGAACCAATAATCCCATATGCGAAGATGTCAGCATTGAGAAAAGCTCATCAAGAAATAAAAATTTCCAAAACATGTCAGGCACAAATGAAATTTGGCACTTCTTGAGAAAAACAGTAGTTTTCCCGCTGGATTTTGTGGGGATCTGTTAGAGAAAAGCAAATATATTTCCTTCTCTTGAGTTTGTAGTGATCTAGCCAGCTCTTGCTTAGAGCCTCTGTGTTTAAGTTACCTCCACTATTAAATGCTGAACCATTTTGTTTATTGTTATTTTCCAACTTGAGACAAATGTCTGCTATTTCTCTCTTTTTAATCTCCACTCATCCTGTACATGTCTGCATGAATAAAGCCTTATACCTCCAGAAACCATAAGTGATTACTTAAGTCAAATTCATCCAAGCTGTGAGATTTGCTAACAACATGCCTCCCCACTTTGTTCTGTATAATAAATTGTACCTGCCTGCAAGCAGGGTATAAAAGAAAACAGGGAAGGAGGGAGGAACTTGGAGGGTGAGCTGTAAAGTGCGCAGCTTATGGTTAATTCACTTTGCCTGAATATGATACAGTCTGCAACCAGAAATGCTTCCTTTCCTATATCCATGTTACTCTTGGCCTGAGTAACTGCTTTATTTGATGCAATCTTCTTGACTGGATGCAAAGACCAACAAAGTCCCTGTACCTCTAGTAACTGGGCAGAAGGTTGAATTCTGCCAAGTGCACTTTATCGTGCAGGGATGAAACAAGCTGTGTCTGCAGACATTTCCTCTTCTGCACACTCTTGTGGCAGAGGAGCCCAGTTTCCCCTTCTACTTGATCGCCTTATAGATCAGATGTTCCTTGCTGCTATTGAGTGCAATGGTCCAGATTCATACCACGTTTCCATACCTCAGTATCCAGAGAAAGCTACTGACACCTTGCCTTTTACTAATTGAAAGTCTTTCATTTCAAGATGTATTTTTTATACTACACTGACATCTGCAGGAACGCAAAACAGATATGCTTATCAGAGGGAAATTAAGGTTTTTAAATAATTAAACCAATCTTGCATTGTAGATAATGGCTGTGTTAGTCTGTTTCTGAGACGCACGTTGGACACACAGTTTCCACAAGAAGGTGCTATCTATTTTAACAGCCAAACCTTACAGTGAAAGCTGTGCTAATGCTGTATGTACTAGAAGACTTTAATTACCTCTTGCTGGTGGAATTGCTCATATGCCAGCATGTCACAGGAGGCCAAAAGAGTGCAGGACTTGCCAGCTGCAGACATTAGTCAGTTAGGTCAGGGTTATGCAGAAATTAGACTCACAGGAAAACTGACACAAAACTTGCACTAAGCGTTTTTGTGTGTGTGTGTGGTTAATTGTTCTATATGGAAAGAAGGAGCTGAACTTGACAACACATAGTGCATATCCTACTGGCTGTTGTAAGTCTTGCTAATTTCTTTTTGAAAATCTCATCCAAAGGTATTTAGCCAGGAGAAACTTAAAGAGCAGTTCAAAGATTCCATGCCACCATTCATTTGATAATGAAAAACCAGATATGAAATATTTGTAAGAAAGCTTTTTTCTAGAATATACTGTATTTGTTCGTGTATAACACGCCCCAATGTATAAGACGACACCTATTTTTTGGAACTGCAACGAAAAGGGTGGGGGGAATTGCCCAAGGTTATTGAGCTTCTTTTGGGAGGAAATTGCCAAGAATTGTTGAGCTTTTTTGAGGGAAGGGTCACTACCACCAATCGCTCTACAGCAGGGGTCAGCAAACTTTTTCAGCAGGGGGTCAGTCCACTGTCCCTCAGACCTTGTGGGGGGGGGCGGACTATATTTTTTTTGGGGGGGAAAGATGCAAGAGCACCACAAGCCCCAGTGGCTGCTCACCTGTGTCTTGCGAGCGGCAGGGGCTGGCGGTGGCGGAGGGATGATGAGCGGCGTGCGAAAGGGCTCCGGAGAGGGGCTGCTTAAAATGGCAGCCGCTTGAGCGCTGCTGCTGCTGGCACCAACAAAGCCCAGCCCCCTTTCTCTTCTATGCAGGGTGAGGAGAAGCCAGGAGGAGGGAGGGAGGGAGGAGGCACTGCTGCCACCACCTCCGTGTGAGGGAGAGGGAAAGAACGTGCGCGCTGGCGATCCACCTAACGATTCCCAGACTGTCCACAGGCCAGATCCAGAAGGCAATTGGGCCTGATCCGGCCCGCGGACCTTAGTTTGCCTACCCATGCTCTACAGCCTGCCTGCCAATGAAAATAGCACACATCGCCATGGCCACCACTCATCTGCACGCTCGCCGCCAAAAGCCCACCTGCACTCTCGATGCAACCCCAGACAAATGCACACACGCCTCGCCGCTGTCATAAATAGCCTGCCCAAAGGCCTTGCCGCAGCAACCAATCACACACCCAATCACAGCTGCCAATCTCCTGCTGGCTGCTGCCAACCATCGCCTGTCTGCTATTGGTGTATAAGATGACCTGAAATTTTTACCTATTACTTCTAATGAAAAAATATCATCTTATACACGGACAAATATGGTAATCTTCTGAGGATGAATGGTTATCCCCACAAAACTCCCAAAGCCTAGGAAACTGCATTCATTTGGTCTTAAGACATTACAAGAACTGGAGAGGTTTGCATTTTTGTGGCTGCTGCCAAGCAGCATGAGTAAGTAATAAAGAGATCCAGGTCTTTTTGCCTTTCACAATATTAGTATATTTAACCAGGCTCCAGGTTTATGAAAAACCTTTCAATAGACAAAAATTGACAGAGATGGGAATGATATGACATACGGTTACAGTGACACAGGGCAAAGAGAAAGAGCTGTGTGCGCACATGATCTTGGAAATTGGACCCAATCACAAGGAGGAGTGTGGTTCTCCCAAAAGCTCTTATAATGCTATACCCACTCTCCATAGGGTGAGTCCATGGAGTGCAGGAGAAGCTGAGTAGCACACACAGCCAGTGGTGGCTGGTTCCGTTTGGGACGGGTAGGGTGGAAGGTAGGAAGACCAACAGTAGGTGGAGCCACAGCCAATGACAGGCAGAGCCAACTATTTTTAGTTTTTTCACCATCCTCCTCCCTGCTGAGTTCTTAAAGGGCAACACTGAGATTTTAGGACGAGGAAGCAGATAGGCATTAGAACCCCATAAACTGGTTGAAAGTAAGAAGGCAGGCAGGCAGGCATGTGATGGGGTTGTGGTTTAGGACAGACTGAGGCTTGTTTGTTTATTAAATTTATAGCTTGACCTTCCTCCCAAAGGAGCCCAGGCCGAAGGGACAGTCATTCCTCCAGAGAGGGGCAAGCACATGAAAGTAGGTGGGAAGATGGAGGAGGCAAATATCTCAGAAAAGCACCATGTAGGAGGAAAAAGATTCTTCCCCCTTCAGCCTCGATGTAGAAGAAAGCATGTCATTTTGCTTTCTCTTAAGTAAAAAGATTGTTGATGGGACTGTGGGTAAATTGTCACATCCTTAGCATCAACAAATTAGAACTGCATGGTTTTCAATCTCTGCATTATTTCTGGGAAAGGAGGAAATTGTGGACTGAAGGCCAAGTTCCACCTTCAGACCTTAGCAAACTAGAAAGAGCAAACTGCACATGAACCGGTTTTGGAGTGAGTTACAAAAATTATCTACCGAAAAACAGAAGACAAGGAGTTTGGGGTACTAGGCACAGCCAATCCTCAGAAATTATATGAATTGAAATGGGAGAAATCTGCAGAACCTTATATAATCCAGGGCAAAAGTAGCCCAAGGTAGCCCAAAGTATTTAGTTGAAAAGCTAACTTGTGCTCTCCCCATGTTCTAGTGGTAAGACAATAAACAAAAGTTGACAATTTACTGACCACTAATTGTACCCCAAAATCTATTGACTGATGCAGATTGTAGGACCACCTTGTTGTCATGTTGGCAACTGATATTCTTGCAGAGAGACAACCTGTATTTTCCTAGAAAGAATGTACTAAGCGTGCTTACGGTTGTGCATTTTTTGGTTTTGGGGTTGTTTTTTTGCAGCACAAGTACTACCTTTGAGAAAGTTATCTGATTATCCATAACATTTGGGAAATTGCTGCAGTACTTTAAGGAAAGTTGGGATCCTTGCTGAATAATGGCTGTGCTAAAAACTCATGCCTGGCTCTTAGACTTGCCAATCTCTGAATGATGGGAGTCTTTCCTGCAGCTAAGTTTGCAACAATCAACTGTTCTTTGGTGGTTCCTGCCAAGTGCAACAAAAGAAAACATAAATTCACTGCTTTTATTCCCTCAACTCAAAGCTATTTTTAGCCTTGCATGGTCTTCCATTTAGATTTGTCATCCAAAGATTCCAGGGTCCAGGATATTGTACGACTTCCAGCTATTGTAGACATTTTAAAGACGATTAACGTCACCGAAGTGGTTGTGGACAGGAACCTCAGATGGTTTCTTTGTTAAGGCCATTCACTGGTTTCATCAACAATCAAAAACAAACTGCAGGATTGTTTACACAAAGGCATTTGCTGTCACCTTTATTTATACTTATATTTATAACTATCCAGGCAAGGATGTTCATGTGGTGTTTGACAACATTAACTATTATTATTATTATTATTATTATTAGAATTTATATACCGCCCTTTACCTGGGGGTTTCAGGACGGTTCACAGAATAAAACCACAATATAAAACTACAAAATATATAATCAAAATAAAAAACAACCCAATTAACCCCCCCCCAAAGCACCACATTTAAAAAGGGCATAGTAAGATAAGAAAAGTAGAAAACCAGAAAACTAATTCTGAACCTAAAAACTTTCCAACTGCTAATCAATGCATTGTGAAAAAGAGCTACAGGTAACCTGTGCACAGAGCAGGTGAAAAAATTTCATTGCAAGGGGCGAGAAGACGGTTCTGTTTCTATAAAACATTCATGTCATGTTAGCTGAGCATCTGTTAATCACTTGGTGCTTTGCTGCCAGCTTTAAAGATAAATGAACAGGTGAACTTCACCTAATCAGGTTTATCTTACTAAGGCCTAATTAATCAACACATTTTTACAGTGATGGCCTTGGGCGACAGTAACTTTTTTGCATTATTTTTACACAACAAAGTACCACATCATTTCTTATGGTGAAGCATTTGGATGAGGGGGCAAAAGCAAAACAACAAGAAATGGTGTGAAGGCATGTGATGCTATGAAGATCTGGTTCTAGTCAGATCCCGAATGCAAGACCACCTGCGAAACCTTGAAAACTATGATGGAGGAAGAATGGTGGGATACAATGTTCTAGATAAGGTGTGAGGAACCTTTGGCCCTCCAGGTGCTTATGAACGACAGCTCCTGTCATTCCTGATGACTGGCCATGCTTGTTGGGGCTGATGGGAGTTGAAGTTCAGCAGCATCTGAAGGGCCAACACCTGTTCTAAGTACATAGACACCTTGCTTGTCTTAAAGTTTTTTCTCAACAGGATTATATCTTACACAAACTGTCCATGAGAAAACATGAAGTAGAATTGATATGTGAGCACTTACAATGTCAAAAAAAAAATGTGCAAATTTGACCCTTAAAGGGGAGTGTGAGAAATATTCACAATGAAGACAAATGAAGCAACTGGGATTCTGTGAGACTCAATGTACTGAGAATTAGGGCAGTGTTTCAGAGCACTCTCCTCAAAGACCAGAACTAATTCACTGCATCTGGCCAACTTTTCCATGCATCCCTTTCCTATCATATCTCAGGCTTCATAGGCTAGGCGTTATTTTATGCAGAATGTGCCAATATTTTCAGCAATACTGATTTCTAAAATTCAGAGACAACATTTTCCATACTCCTAAAGAGGCCCACGCTGAACCTGGAAGTGTTAGATAACTAGCGCCTAGTTGCCAATGTCTCCTTTCTGGACATGGTGGTGGAGAGGATTGTAGCCAGTCAACTGCAGATATACCTGGATGAAGTGGATTATCTACAGACCCATTTCAGTTTGGCCTTAGGGCTGGGTATATTTACTGAAATAGTCTCCCTCACTGAATACCTTTATTGGGAAAGGGACGAGGAAGCTCAACTCTGTCCATTTTCCTTGATCTCTCGGTGACTTTCAATACCATGGTATCCTTCTGAAAGGACTTGGGGTGGGGAGGTTTGAGATACTGCAGTGGTTCCACTCCTTTCTGCAGGACTCTTACAAGAGAGTAGCACTCAGGGACAACGGCTGAGAACCATGTAATTTATGCTGCGGGGGGTCCCTCAGGGACCCATCTTTCCCCATGTTTTTTAATAACCCACGGTCACCAAAACATGATCTAACTTAATTGGAAGCCCAATGTCAAGACTGAAGTAAGGTGGTTGGGGTTCCTGGTGTAGTTCCCAAGATAGTCCCTCCCCCCTCAAAGGAATTCGTGAAATAAAGCCCGTACCGCAAAAAGTCTTGAGGTATCTTAAAAACTAACACATTTCTTATGTGGACTTGTTTTTTAAAAATCCCAAACATATGTAGGTTGACAACTCTCTGCAAGCCGCAAACAAAAACATTCTGCCAACCTTGAGAAGCAAAAAGAAAGTCTGAACACGTGCAGAAACTTAACAGTGCTTTCACTCAATTTCTGCCTTGGACCAGTCACCAATTCTCAGCATTAACTATCTTACACAGCTGTTATGAAGATACAGGTAAAGGTAAAGGGACCCTGACCGTTAGGTCCAGTTGCGAACAACTCTAGGATTGCGCACTCATCTCGCTTTACTGGCTGAGGGAGCCAGCGTTTGCCCACAGACAGCTTCCGGGTCATGTGGCCAGCATGATGAAGCCGCTTCTGGCGCGAACCAGAGCAGTGCACGGAAACGCCATTTACCTCCCTGCCGGAGCAGTACCTATTTATCTACTTGCACTTTGATGTGCTTTCGAACTGCAGGAGCAGGGACCAAGAAACAGGAGCTCACCCTGTCGCAGGGATTCGAACCACCGACCTTCTGATCAGCAAGCCCTAGGCTCTGTGGTTTAACCCACAGCGTCACCCGTGTCCTGAAGATACAGGAGGGGATTTAGTGCTTGTTGCACAAACATCACATTCTAATTCCTTTAAGCAGAGTGGTGCATCTCTGAACTACAAGTACTTCTTTTTTCCTGCAGCCTGCATAATCCTCCCCCTTAGGACAGCACCAGGGTTTCAACCAATCTAAATCTGGCATTAGTACCACATGTTTTAGATCCACGAGTTCCAGCAGGAAAAAAACATGCTTCCAAACATGCTTCATTCCCCACACCATACATTTAAAGCACTCTTATACCACTTTAACAGTCATGGCTTCCTCCAAACAATCCTGGGAACTATAGTTTGTCACTGAACTAGAATTCCCAGTACCCTTAACAAACAAATTCCCAGATACTTGGGGTAGCAAGGATGGCCTTATTAGAGGAAGGGGACCTGGGCTCATAGAACTCACTGCTTTGCTTGACAAAACATTGCAGGTTCAATCCCTGGCATTTCCAGTTTATAGGATAAGGTAGCAGCTGGTGCTGATGGTAAAGACCCAATCAGAGCAGGCAATTTGATGCTGGAAGGAAGAATTGTCTGACCTAGGAGAAGGCAAGTTTCCTGTGTTTCTAATAGCTCACGGTATCAATTTTTCAATAAAACCAATAATCATTGCTTTAATTGAACAATAAATAACCACACCTTTGCATATTGTTCATTGCTCAGGTAACTCCAGTGTTTACTGAGGGTTATTTTGTCATGGTGCCTTTCTGTTTGGGAGTGATGTCATCTGTCAGTGAGGCATGATCTTCCATTTAGGCAGGTAGCACTTCTATGAGCCAGAGATGGAACCAGCATCCACACACACACATTTTGGCCATAGTCACACTGGAGAATCAGCTTCTCCTCTCTCATCCCCATTGCAGTCCCCAGTCATTCTCCTCCCCCCAATCCTTCATAGCCTCTAATAAGGAGCCCCCCCATGACTTCTCTCCCCCCTTGGCTAGGTTTTCTCTGCCCTTCACGTTCCACCCCCATCAAAGGGAGTGGCTGCAGCCAGAAATGCCGCTTTTATTTATTTATTTGATAAGGAAACGTCTGGAGTGTTTTGTTTTTAAATCTTTTATGTGGCCTCAGGGGGATCGGTAATGGAAGAACTGGCAGGAGGCAGGGCACGCTAATCGTCCCCCGCGATCCCACGCCGCCTCTTTCCGAGAGACTTTTCTGACAGGAGACTCGGGCCTTTGGGACAGGAGCACAGGAGTGCTGATAAATATTTATCACTCCTGCCATCGTTAATTCAGGTACCATTTTTAAAATAGAGGGCCTGTAAGTTAAATAAAACCAGGAGAAGGCATGTATATAAAAATGGCAGGCTACAAATGTTCTCCCTTTGCCTAATTTGTTTTATAATTTGCTGGAAGCTGCCCAGAGCAGCTAGGGCAACCCAGTCAGATGGGCGGAATAATAATAATAATAATAATAATAATAATAATAATAATAATAATAATAACTATTATTACATACACACCCACCATATAATCTCAGGTGCTTACCCATTAAATTCAAACTGAAGAGTGGGCCAAATCCAGCCACCTCTGCCCTTTCCCCTCCTCATTACCTAAACCTCATTGTTTTCAGATTTGGTAATCCAGTGTTGTTTTTGCCTGCAGCTCAGTTCCTTCCCCACCTTCTTGTCAATATTTCCATTGACTGAGACGGCAACTGATGAGGAGCCAATCTATTACTAGCTTCCTTCCTGCTTTACTCACCCAGCATCCCTTTCCCAAGACCTCTCTCTCTCTCTCTCTCTCTCTCTCTCTCTCTCTCTCTCTCTCTCTCTCTCTCTCACACACACACACACACACACACACACACACACACACGTCAGACCTTAGCAGATGTTCATACTAGCTTTATTTTGACAGCACACATGACACCATTCTGGCTCAGATCAAAGCCTTGGAGCAAGACTCAAGAAAAATAAGATTATTTTAGTCATGCTTTTTATTTTGGAAGGCTTGGGGCCAAATTCTGTTCTGTGTGAGCACTGCTTGGACCTTCTGAGGGGGCTAAAGATTCTGAGGATTATGTCAGAGCGTGTCTACACAATACACTTAAAAAACGGGTTTAACCTTCAGGGCTTTCCCCAAGAGGATTCTGGAGAACACAGTCATGTGAGGCAGGCAGAAGACTTGGCCATTTGGAGCCCTGCACAAACTACAATTCCCAGGGTTCTTCGGAGCAAGCTTTGATAATTCAAGTGGCATAAAAGCAATTTAAAAGAGCTGCCCTCAGAGATATCTCCCATCCAGTTCATGCTTTTAATACTATTCATACACTTTAAGTTAAGGATGCAAACTATTAAGTCACTCTGTGGGTCACACTTTAATATTTTTATGAAGTGGGCTACATCACTATATTAACCACAGAATTTTTGTTACAATTTTAATTCAGTGTTTTGCCTTTGAACTCTTTCTCTTTTAAACCCTCTTTATTCGTGCTGCACTACTGTACTGTTGAACCACTCTCCTTATTAACCTCCCTCCTTTTTTCTGTTATATCATATATTTCTAAGCTACCTTTGAAGTCTATAGTTTTAGCATTGTTCTCTTGGAAGGGAATCCCATATGCAGTGATTTTTTTCTGGAAGGACGCAGGGGTACACACACCCCTAAACATTTTGTGAATCTTTTTGTACTTTTGTCCATTTACTGTATTTATTTTCTCCGATTTGAACTATAAAATGGTGATTTTCTTGAGTCAAAATGAGAGTACCCCTAAACATTTTTTTTAGAAAAAAGCACTGCCCATATGACAGGAGCCACTCCTGAGAAGGCCCTGTCTCTAATGTCAGCCAGGCTATTTATTCACAGAGGCAGCCACACAAGTAGGGCCCTCTGAAACTGATATTAAAACAACTTGCCTTGTACTCTCTCTTCACTATTGCCAGTCTGCTCCCTCATCTGTTTCCCTCTTTTATAGCAACAGGTATCACATTTCTCTCTCTGTGTGTCTGATCCACATCACTCTCTCTTCTCCCTCTACACCACCTCAAGTCACTCTGTACCTTTGGCTCTGCTATGATTATTATTTCTATTCTTTCTCTATCCCACATTTCCTCAGGCTGTGTACAGACCATACATTTAAAGCACGACTTTTCTCCCAAAGAATCCTGGGAACCATTGTTTACTTCCACAAGAACTATGATTCCAAGCACCCTGAACAAACTACAGTTCCCATGATTATTTGGGGGAAGTCATATATTTTAAAAGTATGGCATGTATACAGCATCAGTCTCCTCTTTTAGCATCTTCAGCCTCCCCACAATTCACCTACTGGAAACTGCTTTAATATAACAGTGCTTAGGTTTTTCCAGTCTTGCAGCAATTCCTACACTGAAAGATATACTGGTAGATGGGTCATGCAAAACACTAGCGGTATCATAGTGTGCCTTTGAATCCAGGGCAAAAGCAACACATGCTTCTTTATGCCCTATTCTTATGGGTGGGCCTTAGCTGTTCTCACACAAACAATGGCTATTTAGAATTCGCCCAGGGAGTTGCATATTGGCAAGGAGGAGGTTGAAGTTGGCGCCTGGATCTGAAGTTGTGCAGGCTTGCAGTAAGGTGTTTTATGGGGGTGACAATGGTTTCTTTCTCCTATGGTTCTGCATTTTTTAACAATGTGAAATAAAAACAACTGGGACTTGAAATATCACACCCTTGTAAACAGAAATAAGATAAGGGATCTGGCCTTGTATGAAGAAGCAGAGAATGGAACTTCCTCCCATCCCATTTATGCTAATCTCACACAGACAGGGTGTGATCTGTCGAATAGAGAATTGTGCTTGGATCTTGGATATTAAGACAGAGACTAGAATTACAGGCACTTCGTACAAGCCATCTAGCAGAAAGCTCTTGACTTGGGGAGTCGATAGCCATAAGTAACAAACCATATTCTGCATCTTTACTTATAACTATTTGGTGAAGTGCCCCAATAGTTCCACTAAAGCGTTGTGTCCAGTTGTGTCCACTTTATTACTTGCTTCTTGACTTGCTGTGTTCCTGCCGTCCCATTTACCCAGACTGCTAACCTGACTGAAATGGTTGCCTGTCTTCTTCTCTGGCGACCACTCTTAGTCAAGTAAGATTGTCTTCCATGAATGGTGTGTCCGTAGGTGACTGTGGAGGATGTCAGATGGGGCTGTAGCTCCTCCCCCACCATTCTCACTTGCCCCCATACGCCAGAACTCAGATGTCTCTGCCACAATAAGGGCTAGAAACTTAAAATGTGCTAAAATGTAAATAAGGGGAAACCTTCCACTGCAAACTGCAAGGGAGCAGGAGGACAAGCAATGTTTCTCCATGTGATGTAAACAGTCCCCAAAACATCTTATTTCTAGAGGGTGCCATTTGCCTGCCTCCTTTCTGCATCTCGCTGTATAATTTTAAACAATATGCCTCCATTCCAAAGCAGGATTTCATGTTTCTGGTGCAAAAATGCCCAAGACTGGGAGTGAAGTTTGCATGCTTCTTCCTGTGGTTGCATCCCTGCAAACCACCCATTTTATGCCCACTCCTGTTTCATGCAATAGTGTGCTATGGCTGTTGCAACAAACTCGGGTTAAGCCTGGAACTTGGTGGTGGTTGGATTTAAGCATTGCTTTTAGTCAACCACCAGGGGGAAACCTGATCAAACATTCTTCAGTGGATCCCCTTCCCATTCAGCAAAAGAGTTCAATTCCCTGCCCCTGAATACTTAAAAACACCAGTTCACACTGCCATATCCTGCTAGACGTGGCTTGTCCACCATTCAGTAGGCGGCAAGGCTCTTGGTGCTGAAAATAGTGTTTCATCTAATCTTTTAAGGGGGGTTGGGGAAATTATCCTACTTTGCAAACATATTTTCTGGAGGCCACACACATTTCCAGTGGGTGTCTATTTGCTGTATTCCTATCAGCTTAGAGAACAGCCTGTAACCTCTGAGCCTGCCTGTCTGGTTATAAATTCCAGTCTGTTCCTCTAAGCTGAATATAGAGAGCAGCTGGCCGAAGCTAAATGAATAACACTGTCTCGCAAAACAATGGGGCCAGGCCTAACATGTTGCACAGGCATCTATTTCGAGTTCAGATATTTAAAGACCAAGGCAGCGTGACAGTCACGTTTACAGTCAGGGCCCAGCAGTTACAGGCAGAATGCAGACTTGGGCTTCAGACACAAACAAATTAACACCTTCAGCCTTGCATGCGTCAACTCAAACTCAACGTAGTAAATGGAGTTTGCATGCAGCTCCACAAAGAATAGCCTGCTAAAGGTTTGGCAGGCACTTCTTAATTTACAGCATGGATTGTGCAGAGATATTTTCACTTGGCAGAGGAATCTTTCTGAAATACCAATTTCAGCTTCCTTCCTTCCTTCCTTCCTTCCTTCCTTCCTTCCTTCCTTCCTGTTTTATGCCCTCATAAAGGAAATCTTGAAAACATGACTAACTTGTATGTATTTCTTTGTCTATCGCATTTGTTCCTCCAGGGAACTTAGGACAGTGTACAAGGGTTTATTCCTTCTTCATGCTCACAACAGCCCTATCAGGTAGGCTGGGTAGAGAAACAACAGGCAGAGCAGCACAATACATTTAAATCACATCTAATGTGCATTTAAAATGCATGACTTCCCCCAAAGAGTCCTGGGAGCTGTAGTTCACAGTATTGTTTGGGGGAGCTAATGTGCTATCAATGTCTACTGGATATTCTTTAAATGTATAATGTTGGCTGGTCTCAGGTTGCCCAGTGGTGTAGGAAATGTACTCAGAACGAGTACTTTCAATTAATAATGTTTCTTTTAATACATCATAATATGGTATCTATCTATCTATCTATCTATCTATCTATCTATCTATCTATCATTTAGTTGTAAGTTGAGACAAAAAAATGTTGCAGTAAGTGACAACAAACAAACATTTTGTAGCAATGCCAAAAATACTGCCTGAAGACTGAAGTGTGGGTCACCGGTTAAAGTACAACTTTTTTCACAGGACTAGAAACACAGGCATGAACAAATAAGATTGAGTGGGAAGATTGCAATGGCATAGCTATAAGGTAAGTGCCAAAACTGGTCTTGTGAAGCAGGCCTGGTCTGAATCATCTCCTGCCAAACATTTGCTGCGCTCTGCCCAGAACATTATGCAGATGTTATATCCGCATGTAGTATTTTCACTTTCAAGGTGCATAGAGGCCACTAGTTAATCAGCATACCCAGAAAAAAGTCACATTCAAACTCATATCATGTGGATCTTTGTGCTAGATAGCTAGCTTGCTCATGTGGTTTATATTTCACTCTGTTTTGTCCCGTAGCTTCATTTTGGAGGAACATACTAGAAGCCTTAACAGCAAACATGTCCTCCTCCATCACTTCAGCCACTTCTGCATCCTGACCCAAAGCATGTTTACTTGGCAGCATTACACTGACTTTAATGGGGATTACTCCCAAGTAACTTAATTCAAGGTTGCAGCGAATACTTTGCAAATGGCTTGATATAAAGAGAAAGTGTTTGGCGTTGCTTTGGATCAATGCCTTCTGTCTTTGCCAACCAGATCTTATGACCACTTTTTTAGAACCAGTTGCCTGCAGGAGTTATTTGACCTAACTGCTCTCTCCAATACCATCAGCTCTTCTGTCCTGTTTATAATCTAATTGCTTGATGGTACTGTCTCCCACCAAGAACATTTCAGTGGGTATGAATCCCTCCAGCCTAAACCTATCATCCTGCTGTCCCTCTCTCCTATTCTGTTTTGTTACTCCGGTTACTTGGCTGGAGCCATGAATGACTCCAACTTGAATTAGAGCTAATAAAAGTCACAGAGTCTAGACACTGCTCTGTGTCCAGGCCAGAAGCTGCAGCACCATTCCCAGGCACAGCCCTCGCCTCTCGCAGAGCACAGAACATCCGTTTTCTCCAAGGCTTCCTGCATGGCCAATGGGGCACCAGTTCTTTATGTCCCAGGAAATGTACCAAAATCCCTTCTCAAGAAGCGACAGGCGACCAGGGGGAATATAAACCACTTCCACGTTTCTCGTATGAATTCCAGAGAGAGAAAACAAACCCTCAGACTGTCTAGCCCAGACAGGGGAGTGACATTCACAAAACTTGTTTGCAGGTGTGTCAATTCAGTTAGGTGACTTTTTCTGATCTCTTCTGTTACAGTTGCTTGGATCTGCCTCGTGGGTACACACACAGATCTCCCAGCTTTGCCTTCCAAGGCAAAGAGAGAAAACTCTGAATTATGCACAGTGTGCACTGACTCGGAGCTAAATTGGCTCCCACCTGCTACAAGTCCCAGGGAAGCATTTGGTGTTACTTGCTTATAAATAGCATACACCTCATGCAAGTGCTAAATTAAATTAGACTTAAAATATTCACACAGCCTACACCTGGTTAACTGCTAATGGAACCTAACGGTTGCAACATGAGTAAATGCTCTTTTTTACCTCCTCCTACTTCATGACTGTTTGCCCCACTCTTGTCAAACATGGTGATTATTTGTTTGTTCTGGTTGTAATATTTAAAGTTGCATTTTTGTTACTGTACTGGCGTAACTGTACTTCCAGTGACGGGCAAGCCAATGTAACGCCCTCTTGCTTTCTCACCCAGTTGAACTTAAAACTTTCTGTACAGGGAGTTGTTCCCATGGACATAATCACATGAAGGAACTAACATCTGACCAGTACGACCGATTCACAGGGGTGCAGCAGCTCATTTGCTTATTTCTTTGGGCATTTAAAGCCTACAAGAGCTCCCAGAATGGCATGCAACATGATAGAAAGAGATACATACAGCAAAAATCAAGCAACAGAAATTAAAAAAAACCCAACAACCTGAGAATGAAAAACCAGAGCAGAAAAACGCTTGAGCAGATCACTGCCAGGAAGTGGTATCTGTCAATGTAATCACACCAGGTCAGACTTCCTACTCTCATAAAGATGCATACAGGGTGATATTCTGTGTAGGGTGTTTTTGTTTTTTAAGCATTTCGGATATTGCCTTATACTGAATCTGAGCTTATATTGTCTCGGGGCAACTCTGCACGGTTTGCAGGCCTAACTGGCTATTTCTGGAACTTGCTGGAGTACAGGGTCTACTGATCACCCTATCTACATGCTTAGTGACATTCTCAAAAGGTTAGAGAGACAGGATTCTACCTTGCAGAAGCATGTTGTTCTTCAGCAAGACTTGTTCTTCTACACCAGGGGTAGGCAACCTAAGGCCCGGGGACCGGATGCGGCCCAATCGCCTTCTCAATCCGGCCCATGGACGGTCCAGGAATCAGCGTGTTTTTACATGAGTATAATGTGCGCTTTTATTTAAAATGCATATCTGGGTTATTTGTGGGGCACAGGAATTTGTGTGTTTTTCCCCAAAATATAGTCCGGCCCACCACATGGTCTGAGGGATGGTGGACCGGCCCACGGCTGGAAAAGGTTGCTGACCCCTGGTCTACACACTTGGTAAGTATGTATTTTATAACTTTTTAACTTCAAGACTGGAGTATTGCAGTGCACTCTGTGTGGTGAGTTTGGAAATTGCACTTAGTGCAGAATGCTGACTATTAGCAGGCACCTTCGTTATATTGTTTTAGGTGCCTACTAACTTTAGCTATAGCTATAGATATTAGCAACCCTATCTGGGCATATAATTTAGTTATGTATAATTTTTTCTAAATTTTGCTGATTTTCTCTGTATATTATTGATAATTATTTTACTATTTTATGTACACTGCTTAGAGTTTTTGACTGCAGTTTATAAAATTTCTTAAATAAATCTTTTTTTCCAAATTACCTTTTCTTTTCTCCTTCTGTTTTTGTTTTTATTTAGATTAGTTTATTTTACCTTATTGCAGTATGAAAAAGCTTTAATAAAAGCACATTATTCTTAATAATAAATTTCTTACATCTGCTTGTCAGCATCTTGGGCTTGGTAGAACCTTTCCTGAACTGAGAAATATGAAAATATTATGGAAGTTTGAATAAATCAAGCTTTCTGGAGAGAACTGGCACCCTTGACTTTCAACTTCCTTTTTCATAGTCCCCTTATTTTTTGTCTTTATAATATTCCTCTTTTGAATTTGCTGCCAAGGAGTGTGGTGGAGTCTCCTTCTTTGGAGGTCTTTAAGCAGAGGCTTGACAGCCATATGTCAGGGGTGCTCTGATGGTGTTTCCTGCTTGGCAGGGGGTTGGACTCGATGGCCCTTGTGGTCTATTCCAACTCTATGATTCTATTCTATGAAGCCAATGTGACTGTTTTGTACCCCCTTATTCACGTACGTATATACTGTATTTTGGAGCGGTATGATTCACCAAAACCTGCATCACAAACCAGGTCCTGGAACTCTCTTGGGATTAAGTATAGCAACTAGGATGGGTGCTCTTGACCAGACTTCTATCACACCACTTTCAAAGGATCTGCACTGATTAATGATTCATTCTCAAGCCCAATTCAAATTGCTTATGCTAACCCAGGGGTCAGCAAGGTTTATCTTGCCTGGGCTGGATCAGTCCTTCCGAGATCCCTCTGTGGGCTGGATTGTGTGCACGCCCGCAATTTTTGGCGTCTGTGTCTGCGCAGATGTGATTCCCAGCATCTGCGCATGCACAGACACAATTTCCGGCACCGCGGAAGCGAGTCCCTGTGTCGCACTGCGACGGTTTAGCACAGTGCGCGAGCGGGCACCTCAGTTCAGGGGCTGCTAGTGGGCTGGTCAAACGACCTCCACGGGCTGCTTCTGACCCACGGGCCTTAGGTTGGTGACCCCTGTGCTAACATAAAAGGTAAAGGTAAAGGACCCCTGACAGTAAAGTCCAGTCGCGAACGACTCTGGGGTTGCGGTGCTCATCTCGTTTACTGGCTGAGGGAGCCGACGTTTGTCTGCAGACAGTTTTTTCGGGTCATGTGGCCAGCATGACTAAGCTGCTTCTGGTGAAACCAGAGCAGCGCACAGAAACACCGTTTACCTTCCCTCCGGAGCGGTACCTATTTATCTACTTGCACTTTGACATGCTTTCGAACTGCTAGGTTGGCAGGAGCTGGGACCAAGCAACAGGAGCTCATCCCGTTGCAGGGATTCAAACTGCCAACCTTCTGATCAGCAAGCCCTAGGCTCAGTGGCTTAGACCACAGCACCACCTGCCACCCTGTGCTAACATATAAAGCCCTAAATGTATTGGGACCCAAATATCCAAAGGAACAATTCATCTGCAGGGCAAGCCCTTATTGTGGTCCCAACATGAGGTGAAGTTTGAGGAGTGGTGGCATGTGAAAGAACCTTCTATGCAGCAGCACCTTGCCTCTGGGAGGACCCATCGCCAATCCTGCTAACCTTTCATTGGTTGGTGAGTACACACCTCTTTACTATGCTATGCTATGCAATTTTGCAGAGAGAATACTACTGCCTAAGAAAATATAAGTAACAGAAGCAGAGAAATCTCAGGTGCCTTCATCTCAACTGGAGTTGTGTACAGAAGGCTTACAGTTTTCCAAATGTATATTCACCTGGGATACAGTATAGCCATCAAATTTGGGGAAGCTTGCAGTTAAGGAGTTCTGGGAAGGTAAGCAGGAAGGGAAAGGTTGGATGTGTTTTTTTTAAAAAAAAAGGTAAGCAGGAAGGGAAACAATATTTGTTTAGAGTTACCATAATTATTGTATTGTTGTTCTACACACACACACACACACACACACACACACACACACACACAGATACAGCATATACTAACACATCACTACATATTAATATTCCTGTGGTTGCAGATCTTCCACAGAAACAACTAAGTTTGAATGATCCTTCAGGTGCCAAACAACATGGATACTAACAGCCGATGTCTAGTGCTTAGGGCTTTGGAGATAAGCTTTTATGACGTTAACATGTAAATATTCCAAAATCTGGATTTATAATATAACTCACTTGCTGAATATGCATACCTGAAACATCTCAGCTATACCTGTCACTGCTAATTAGAAAAAAAGGTCTAAGGGGCTTAAATCTAAGCCTACTTAATACGCAGAAAACTATTCAGCTGTTATCACTTGAGCTGGGTACCTGAAGAATGTTTAACTTGTTGGTGAATTACTTAAAACTGCAGATTAATAACCAAGTCTGTCCTACTTTTCTGCAGACATGTGATGATCTGTGTAAACAGGCTTTCAAGCTACATTTGAATTAGGGTCTATTCAGAAGACCACCTAAATGGGTATTAGCTGCTAGAAAATAGTAGATCTATTGGCTGGCTGTACGAATCTAATGCCAGGCATTGTTTATGTAAACCATTGTGAACATCATTTTTCAGCTATTTGTGTCAGTGCTCCAGAATCTGAATCTTCTGTATCATAGCAGGTACACAGAGCAGTTTCAACATAAACTGGGAACCCAATCTGCAGGTTCTACAGTTCCTTTGCAATGATTGCTGTGTTGTGTGAATGGACTCTTAAGAGCGAGCTCCCAGTGAACTCTGGAGGTGCCACATAAATGTCTGAGGGAGGCAGATGAAGGCCATCTCAGAGCCGGCTCCAGCTGGATGTTTCTCTGCTCACAGACTCACACCCTGGGCAAATTTCCACCAGCTCTCTTCTGGGAATGATTCTAGGAGAGAAACAAGGAAAGCTGGTGGAAAAAAATCATGGCCTTCTCTAGCTCAGCTGTCTCTTCCATGCCCTCTCTGCACTTTCTACCACCATGTGCTCTGTGGAAAGGATTCTGATGAATTGTGATAGTTTAATATTATTACTGTGATTTCATTAAAGTCTTTTTTTATGTTCCTTATAAGGCACCTTGGAAAGATTAGTGTCCTGAAAGAGTGGATATAAATAATTGCAATAAATAGGAGGAATGTTATCGATGCTGCTGCTAGGCAGGTTCATTTTGCCTCCCATATCCATTTGTGAGTTCTAGAAAAAAAGAACCCATTCGAACGCTGAGCAGCACAAGGTGGGTAGGAAGAAGGTTTGAAGATCACGCCAACCCAGCTTAAAATGAACTCCCACCTAGCCTCCCTACTGAATTCAAATAGTGCAGAAAAAACCCTAACAAAGTTCCTAAAATAGACTCTATTTAATAAATAAAGCAAACTGGTTCTTGAAGTCAGCTTAACATTACTTCAGCAAGTTTGAAATAGTATCCCGACAATCACAGATACGGCATTTCAAAGTTTGAAGTGTCCAGCTTGACAGCTTCCCAAAGAATGGACATGTAAAAGTGAATAGAAACGGGGCTTTTTTTCTGGGGGGATGCAGCGGTACTCATACCCCTAAACATTTTATTAATCTAATGGGAGAAGAAATAATTTTTTAAAAAAAGTTTTAGTTTCTTCTCTCGCATGGTGAATTGTCATTTTCACTGAATAGCACGGTGAATTGTCAGTTCTGTTGCTACCCCTGATGGCGGCCTCATTTCCTGTCACAATGTTTTCCGAGTCTCAGATGGAAGCGAGTGTTTAATGTGTGAAGCAGTGTGGATGTGTGGTGTTTTACTAATGAAAGTTTGGCCTCACTGAGGGGCAGTATTTCAATATGAGTAATGCATGTTCGGTGTACTTTTGTCCATTTACTGTATTTATTTTTCCTGATTTGAACTATAAAATGGAGTCAAAATTAGAGTACCCCTAAACTTTTTAGGAAAAAAAGCACTGAATATAACACACAAAAATACTGAGTGTTGCATATTTCCCTAAAGCTCAGTATGGAGAGAATCCAGAAGTAATGCCAATGTTCAAAAATTGGGGGCCAGCCAAACTGATTCCCAATATTTTAGTTTCTGTTTTCTGTGTTTATATTCCTGGCCAATAGGGATCAAAAATGGCATGCAGAGTTCAGTTGGTTCCTTCTTTTGTTTCCAAGTGCAAAGATTTTCAAAGTGACATTATGAGAACATATGGGAACAGAGGCCACAATCACACAAACCATTACTTCAGTTTTAACAAATGCACTTTAAAATGGCAGGACACTTTGAACTGGCTGGACACCGAGGAAGGGGAAAGGGATCCTGGCGAGGGGTGTAGCCAGGACTGGTATAGACTGAGACAAGCTGAAGATGGAGAAGGGGAGGTTGGGGACTTAGGAGGTAGGGCAGCAGTTGAAGAAGGAGCAAAAAGGGTTTTCTTGTGTGTGTGTGTTTCTTGTGGCTGATTAGCTGTTTTCCCTGTGTAAAGGTCAGAGGGGGCAGGGTTTCTGTTGAGGCAGGGGATTAGCTGTGGGAGGAGCTTATCAGAGTTTGTAGGGCAGCAGTTGAAGAAGGAGCAAAAAGGGTTTTCTTGTGTGTGTGTGTTTCTTGTGGCTGATTAGCTGTTTTCCCTGTGTAAAGGTCAGAGGGGGCAGGGTTTCTGTTGAGGCAGGGGATTAGCTGTGGGAGGAGCTTATCAGAGTTTGTAGGGCAGCAGTTGAAGAAGGAGCAAAAAGGGTTTTCTTGTGTGTGTGTTTCTTGTGGCTGATTAGCTCTTTTCCCTGGGTAAAGGTCAGAGGGGGCAGGGTTTCTGTTGAGGCAGGGGATTAGCTGTGGGAGGAGCTTATCAGAGTTTGTAGGGAGCTAGTCTCAAACGTTTGTTGGGGGAGACCTAGGTTTTTTTTTTTGTGGGCGAAGTTATTTGTCCTGTCTTCAAGCTTTTTATGATGGAGGACCTCTGTAGCCACCCCCAACAACACGATCTCAAGATGGAAGGGGAGGGAACAGCTGCAGTCGCCTGCGATTCCTGCGCAATGTTTGCCATCTTGCCAAAGGTTGCAGGCAGCTTCACCTGCAGCAATTGCATGTTGATTGCCCTTTTAAAAGACAAAGTCCAGCAACTGGAGGAACGTGTAGCTACGCTCCAAAGAATTAGAGAGCTGGAGCTCTTCTTGGAAGCAACAGAGCACACCGTCCCCACCAAGGAGGAGACAGGGGACTCCCCTGAGAAGGAGGCTAGTTCATCAACACAGGAGCCAGATATATGGAGAAACGTGACTCAAAGAAGTAGGAGGCCCAGGGTTCACTCTGATTGTTTAGAAATACACAATCGCTTTGAGGTCCTCTCCCCTAGCATGGAAGACGAAGAGCAGACTCCATTTGAGGATCTCTCCCTCATTACAGTCGATCAGGTATATGAAGACGAGCAGCAAAGTCAGTCCTCAGGGAATGTGCAGGCGACCTTGGAACGGACAGCTCACGGAAGAACCCCGACCAAACCCAAGAGGAGGCGTGTAGTGGTGATAGGGGATTCCCTACTGAGGGGAACAGAAGCAGTGATCTGTGGGCCTGACAAGATGTCTCGGGAAGTGTGCTGTCTCCCCGGGGCTAAGATCCAAGATGTAACTGAACGACTGCAAGGAATCATAAAACCCACTGACAAATACCCCTTCCTCTTGGTTCATGTGGGAACCAATGACACTGCAAGCAATAGCCTCCAGAAGATCAAAAGAGACTACGAGGCTCTCGGCAGGAAATTGAAGCAACTAAATGCACAAATTGTCATCTCGTCTGTCCTCCCAGTTGAACGACGTGGCCCAGGGAGAGAGGGGAAAATAGTGGAAGTGAACAGCTGGCTTCGCAAATGGTGTAAACAGGAACGGTTTGGATTCTTAGATCACGGACTGCAGTTTCTTGAAGATGGACTTCTGGCAAGTGATGGGCTGCACCTCACAACGGTTGGGAGGAATGTTTTTGCCAAAAATCTCAGAAACCTCATCAGGAGGGCTTTAAACTGACTAATGTGGGGGAGGGAGACAGTGCTCCTGAAGGTAGGAGTCTATCAATTAATGAAGATGATCATCCAAATGTCATAGACCAAATGGAGCAAACAGCACGCGGACCTAGTGGTGGGAGGAAAAAATCCTTAAATAAGAGACACGGGGGAATGATTAATGGACTTCAATGTCTGTACACTAATGCGCAAAGCATGGGAAATAAACAAGATGAGCTTGAGCTCTTGGTACAGCAAACTAAATATGACATAATAGGCATCACTGAAACCTGGTGGGATAAGTCCCACGATTGGAATGTAATAATGGGGGGATACAATCTATTTCAGAGAAACAGACCAGACAAGAAAGGAGGAGGAGTGGCGTTATATGTCAGGGATGTGTATACCTGTGAAGAGATCCAAGATTTAGAACCTCAAAGCCAATGTGAGAGCATTTGGGTCAAAATTAAGGGAGAGAAGAATAACAGAGACCTCATTGTGGGAGTTTACTATAGATCCCCAAGCCAAACGGAGGACATAGATGATGCCTTCCTGGAACAGATGGCCAAGCATGCAAAAGGAAGGGAGATAGTAGTAATGGGGGACTTCAATTACCCGGATATTTGTTGGACGTCAAACTCAGCCAAGAGCATAAGGTCAAACAGATTCCTCACTGGCCTTGCAGACAACTTCATTGTCCAGAAAGTGGGAGAAGCAACAAGAGGAGCAGCCATTTTAGATCTGGTCCTAACCAATGTTGATGACCTGGTTAGTGGGGTAGAAGTGGAAGGATCATTAGGCGCGAGTGATCATGCTCTTCTGAAGTTTACTATACAGCGGAAAGGAGCAGCCAAGCATACTAGGACTCAATTTCTTGACTTTAAGAAAGCCGACTTCATAAAACTTAGGGAAGTGCTGGGTGAGATCCCATGGACAGCAATACTAAAAGGAAAGGGAGTTCATGATGGCTGGGAGTTTGTTAAGAGGGAGATAGTAAAAGCACAACGTCAGGCAATACCAATGAGACGGAAACATGGAAGGTGCCTAAAGAAGCCAGGGTGGCTATCTAAAGAACTTTTAACTGAATTAAGATTTAAAAAGGATGTGTACAAAAAATGGAAAAGGGGGGAAACCACCAAAGAGGAATTCAAACAAATAGCCAGCACGTGTAGACACAAAGTCAGAAAAGCTAAAGCACAGAATGAACTCAGGCTTGCTAGAGAGGTTAAAAGCAACAAAAAAGGCTTTTATGGGTATCTTCGTAGCAAAAGGAAGAACAAAGAAACAGTGGGGTCACTCAGAGGAGAAGATGGTGAAATGCAAACAGGGGACACAGAAAGGGCTGAACTCCTCAATGCCTTCTTTGCCTCAGTCTTCTCCGATAAAGAAAACAATGCCCGACCTGAAGAATTTGGAGCAAATGATTCAGCAAAGGAAACACAGCCCAGAATAACTAAGGAGACAGTACAAGAATATTTGGCTAGTTTAGATGTATTCAAGTCTCCAGGGCCAGATGAACTGCATCCAAGAGTATTAAAAGAACTGGCAGATGTGATCTCAGATCCACTGGCAGTCATCTTCGAGAAATCCTGGAGAACAGGCGAAGTCCCGGCAGACTGGAGGAGGGCAAATGTTGTCCCTATTTTCAAAAAGGGGAAAAGAGAGGACCCAAATAATTACCGCCCAGTCAGTCTGACATCAATAGCAGGGAAGATTCTGGAGCAGATCATTAAGCAAACAGTCTGTGAGCACCTAGAAAGGAATGCTGTGATCACCAATAGTCAGCATGGATTTCTGAAAAATAAGTCATGTCAGACTAACCTGATCTCATTTTTTGACAGAATTACAAGCCTGGTAGATGAAGGGAACTCAGTGGATATAGCCTACCTTGATTTCAGTAAGGCATTTGACAAGGTGCCCCATGATATTCTTGTAAAGAAGCTGGTAAAATGCGGTCTTGACTCTGCTACCACTCAGTGGATTTGTAACTGGCTGACTGACCGAACCCAAAGGGTGCTCATCAATGGTTCCTCTTCATCCTGGAGAAGAGTGACTAGTGGGGTGCCACAGGGTTCTGTCTTGGGCCCGGTCTTATTTAACATCTTTATCAACGACTTGGATGATGGACTCAAGGGCATCCTGATCAAATTTGCAGATGACACCAAACTGGGAGGGGTGGCTAACACCCCAGAGGACAGGATCACACTTCAAAACGACCTTGACAGATTAGAGAACTGGGCAAAAACAAACAAAATGAATTTTAACAGGGAGAAATGTAAAGTATTGCACTTGGGCAAAAAAAATGAGAGGCACAAATACAAGATGGGTGACACCTGGCTTGAGAGCAGTACATGTGAAAAGGATCTAGGAGTCTTGGTTGACCACAAACTTGACATGAGCCAACAGTGTGACGCGGCAGCTAAAAAAGCCAATGCAATTCTGGGCTGCATCAATAGGAGTATAGCATCTAGATCAAGGGAAGTAATAGTGCCACTGTATTCTGCTCTGGTCAGACCACACCTGGAGTACTGTGTCCAGTTCTGGGCACCACAATTCAAGAAGGACACTGACAAACTGGAACGTGTCCAGAGGAGGGCAACCAAAATGGTCAAAGGCCTGGAAACGATGCCTTATGAGGAACGGCTAAGGGAGCTGGGCATGTTTAGCCTGGAGAAGAGGAGGTTAAGGGGTGATATGATAGCCATGTTCAAATATATAAAAGGATGTCACATAGAGGAGGGAGAAAGGTTGTTTTCTGCTGCTCCAGAGAAGCGGACACGGAGCAATGGATCCAAACTACAAGAAAGAAGATTCCACCTAAACATTAGGAAGAACTTCCTGACAGTAAGAGCTGTTCGACAGTGGAATTTGCTGCCAAGGAGTGTGGTGGAGTCTCCTACTTTGGAGGTCTTTAAGCAGAGGCTTGACAACCATATGTCAGGAGTGCTCTGATGGTGTTTCCTGCTTGGCAGGGGGTTGGACTCGATGGCCCTTGTGGTCTCTTCCAACTCTATGATTCTATGATTCTATGATTCTATGAGGTACTCACCAGACATCAGAGGATATTGCAGGGACAGCTGACAGTTCAGGGGAGCCAGGAGAGGGGGACACCTCACCAGAACAGAGGTGACCCCATCTTCACAGGCACAGCTGGCTCTGATACACCAGGAACAGCAGGAAGCACACTCCAGGAGACTAACTCAAGCAAGGGAAAAAAGCCTAGCTCACTACTGGACTAGGTGGAGATCATGGGCCTTGTTAGTTCTGGGATTAAACTCAGGGCAGGTGAGAATCACATGCTTCATTAAGAGGAGAGACACAGCTACTCAGCTGGAGCAAACTCAGGTGCAGCAATCAAGATTGGGAAGGATAAAAAGGAAGCAAGGCAACAATTCTACGTCTACTCAGCTTCCTCTGTTGATGAACTATGGCTTGGCTGCTTTGCCCTTGGGACTGTGTCCCTTACCTGCTGGCACACCAGAGTTCAGGATACCTTGTTGCCTGAGTACTTGTTTGCAAGAACACTGCAGGGTTAGAGACTGCATTTCATTTTCTCCGCATGCTGCTGTCCTTCGTAGAGAGTGTGGCTATTGCACTACAGCAGCCTGGCTGGGTCTGATGGGAGTTGTAGCCCAAAACGTCTGGAGGCCCTCAGGTGTAGAGAACAGCCAATAATACCTAGGGCATCTCTATACAAAAAGTGGTTTACAAACAATTTCCTCTTCCCAGGGAACTCTGGGAAATGTAGTTTTTTAGATGAATTCAGGGGGACTAGGAATCTCAGCATTCCCACTTAGTGACATTTCCTAGGATTCTTTGGGGAAAGCCATGCCTGTAAGCTCGTATAAAACCAACAGAAGACTGGCGATAAGTCTCCTGAGGATAAAAAAGCACCATGTATTATTCCTTTTCTTTTAAATTTCCCATTGTTGCTGCAAAACCGGTGTGAGTGCAGGTGTGCATTTGAATGAGTGAAGCACCTGGCTGGCCACGTGCTCATCCGAATGTGTTTGGATCAGTGAGTGACAACTTGTACAGGATTGGCCTTGCAGTGAAGCCTGACCACCATAACCACTGTGGCCTCTAAACACATTCCCCACCCAAGTGTTATATCCTTTAATAGACAATTCTACATTACAAGGAGGCAATGCATTTAAATAAAATCTGCACCTGCTAGTTCAGAAACATAGGTGCAAAAGTAGACATTTAAAAAGAAACTGAGTGCATCTCATCACAGCGGAGAAGCCTGTGGCCGGGTGATTTGTGTGCCTGCTCAGTCTGCTGTCCAGATTCACACATTCATGGGCCTCTCCTGCTCTCCCTTCTTAGGGTTGTCTGTCTTGGAACCGGGCTTGGACTAAGCAGCCTTTCCAAAGGACAAGGCCTTCAGACAGAGGACAGTCCTATGTAAAGTAGGACGGACAGTCCTACAAAAGGTTTACTCCAAAGGCCTGTTGCCAAGGCGATGGGGGTAGCCGAGCAGCAGTGCCGAAGCCTTATGGCCTGGGCCCCATTCACAAAGGGTCGTAGAAAAGGCCACGCAAGCGGCTTCGGCCTATAAAACGCTTTTGGAAGCAGTACTGCTCTTGGCTCTCCTCTTGCCATAGTGCGGCTCTGCCCTCCCGCAGTCTGAGATTTAAAAGCCCAATCTGGCCCAATGTATAGAACCACCAAATGGGGGAAGGGCCCCTGGGGATAGATAAATAATGGACTCCAAACTCCCCTCAGGCCCCTTTTATCTACTATTCAGTTTGCTGAGAGGAGGTGCTGAAAAGAGCCTGTTCATATTCAGATGTCTGCTTTTGTCTTGATGTTCTAATTTAGGGTGGGCCCAGTTAAACACTTGAACGCCCTCACAGGCCTCTGCATTGCCCAGAATGAGATGCGCTCACATTCAAGGAGAAAATGTTTATTTTATTTTATTTATTTTTTAAAAAAGCAAAACAAAACAGAAACCCTAAACTTCAGCACAGACCTAGCAGCTCACAGTGTTTACGCACGATCAAATATTAGGCTGACTTAAATTGATTCTCCTTCTACAAGACAGTAACACCTGAAGTTCTCCCTTCCCCTTTTTTCTTTTGGTAAAAGGGCAAGGATCAGGAAGTTTTGCACAGCTATGGGAAACAAAAGTGTATCAGTTCAGATAATTTCTACACAGGGGTATAGTTCAACTGAGAGCATTATTTAACATGCCACATGTATCTACTGGGAAAAAAGGCTTTCAAAAAAATCTAGACTATATTTTAATGTTTTAAAACCTAGAGTTGGACTCTTGTCTCTCTGCTTCTTGTATTTTAGTGGCAGATCTTCTGATAATTGTAAGAATCAATATGATCTTAAATTCTGTTCAGTTTCTTCAGGCTGTTGTGCATCATCATGGCATCAAAATGCAGGCATGTCTGAAGAACATAGAGCCTGGAGCTGCAGGGTCACCTTCATAGGCAAACGGATCATACTGTGAAAGTGGAACGCCACCAGGTCTCCTGATGTGGATTAAGGAGTGAAAGAGCTCCTGTATCTCACAGCTCATGAATGAACAGGACACAGGGAAAGAGGGAGGGGGGAATTCAAAATATCTGATGGAATTTCTTAGAATTCTATGCAGTCTGAATAGCAGAAAATAGGTTTCTTTCCTTGTGCTACCCACACATCATCAACACAATGTTTTCTTTTTATTTCCTTGCCTCCTTGCTTTCTGTTTCTCCTTCAAGCAGAATATTAAATTCCTGCACCACAGTAACTCAGAGCATGACCAGCCCTGTTCTGTGAAACAGTATCCAAGTTGAGAAATGGCTGGCTATACACTATACACAGATGGAACAAGCAATATATGTTGTTGAATATTGTATGTAATTCCAGACTGAGTGACTGTATTCGTACTTAAGCCTTATTTGGCCACTCTAAACAGGGTTAATTGGAATCATTCATTACACTATAAATTAAAATGTGTATCAGCTGGTAAAGAACAACTTCCTCTTTTCCACTGGCCTAATCCCAAATCTGACCATCTATTATAGTCAGTGTCATTCAATTTCATCTGAACAGATTTACACAGCACACAGCTGGCAATCATATAACACCTACAAATTTTTGTGCAATTTTTAAATGTATCCTTGTTCATTGAGTTTACCCAAAAACTGAAAAGGGTTAGCTGTTCTCCTTGTTTCTCGAACTAACTGGTTCAAGAAGAGATACATAACACAGAGCAGTGTAATATGGATATTATAATGCCAATTGCTAAAGTAGGCAACATTTGTTGTTAGATGCAGCGTAGTCACTGGATAATACTGAGAAATGACTGATCCATTCTGATTGTTACCGAAAACAGAGTGATGGGGAAAAAACAATAATATTGCAAGCCGTTACATCCTCTGGCTGTGGGACATTGTAATGGACTTGCCTATGGACCTAGAGACAGCTAATGAAAAGATACATGAATTCTCCTAACAGATTTTTCAAATGCTTAAAAGATCTTTACTCCAGAGGCAAATGTGGATAGAGCCAATGCCAAAAATAGATGGTACAACCCCTTTCCCCACATTTTTGCCTACATGAAAGTAGGCCATGGGCTGCATGGAATTAAGCTGAGGTTGCTCACTCCTGATTTGATTTAGCAGGGTTTTTCCCACAAGAATGCAGACATGCCCATCAGTTTCCTACAATACTTCTTGAAGAATCACAGTGGATATTGTTTAGTGTCTGTTTAATAGATTAAAGATCCTAACAGATAAAAAGTCAGGAGGGAAAAGCAAGGGTTGCAACAGCAACAACAAAACCATATTCTTGGATTCTTCAGCAGGAGCTGGCTGGCGGGGTGGAGAGGCATTTTAATTACATCTCTAGCAAACGGAGTGCTGCTTTCATGAAGTTTCCAAGCTGCTCTGCAGTTTGTTCAGGTGACAAGCAAATGTCTGAGCAGACATATGGCGAGGTGAGGAATCAGTCTGTGTGGGTTGAAGATAACACTGCCAACTCACCTTCTGCCACTGCTGGGCAATTAAGGCAATTCAGCATCTCAGTGTGTTTTTCCTGGATGTTTACAAGTGAAAAAGAAAGAGAAGACTTGCAAAGTCTGGGCGTGCTTTGATTGCTATTGTGGTGCTTCTGCACCTGAAAACTGTGCAGTAAAATGGTATTGGGAAGCTGCAGACATTAATTAATCCTGTGATTTCGAAAATGACTAGGCAAGGCCCCGCAGTCCTTTTGCATGATGAAATAGCAATCTAAGAAACATAGGAAATATACTAGGCCAGACTTTTTGACCACATAGCTCAGGGTTAGGAAAACTTTTTCAGCCCACAGGCCACATTCCTTGCCTGGCAATCTTCGGAGGGCCACACGCCAAACTTTGTCAAGTGAATTAAAATTACTGTGGGAAGTATAGGGCAGCTCTGCTATTCAGGTATTTAGGACTATCTTAGATGATGCGATCTTTGAAGTCTGTCGATCAAGATGTGGCTGGCTTTTCTTTAATAACTAAGACAGGGGTACAGCAAACCTTTTCAGCAGGGGGCTGGTCCATTGTCCCTCAGACCTTGTGGGGGGGACGACTATATTTTGAAAAAAAATATGAACGAATTCCTATGCCCCACAAATAACCCAAAGATGTGTTTTAAATAAAAGTAAACATTCTACTCATGTAAAAACTGCTGATTCCTGGCCCGTCTGTGGACCGAATTTAGAAGGCGATTGGGCCTGATTTGGCCCCCGGACCTTAGTTTGCCTACCCATGATCTAAGATATCCACTATACAGTAGAATTACTTTTTTTGTTTGTTCGTGTTTTACACTCCAGTTTGATCTCTCAGTTGCACAGTGTTTGGAGATCCTTATTTGCTTTCCTAGGGGAGACTGTCATCAAAGCAGGCGAGAGCGAGGGAGAGAGAAAAAGGGTAAAGAAAAATAAAACACCCGTGATAGATTAACTTTGGCGTTTAGGGCAAGTTTATCACCTTAGGGCATGAATCAAAGAGTAAAAATAACATTTTGCCTACGGTAAATCTCTTTGGAAGCGAATTAAGATGGCTGCTGTGAAGAAATGCATTCAAGCTCTTTTAGCAATTACAGCAACATCAGGAGCAGCTACTGCAGGGACCGTTTGGGGCACACAATTTCCCCTTCCCCAAGGTTCTTCATTCATAGTAACTGGAATGGAGAGATAATATTTGCCCCGCAGACATGACACAGTGAGTCAGTTTTACAGGGCATTGCCGCTTGTCCCTTTGCAACTGTGGGTTGAGGAAGCTGCTCCCCAGTGCCTTCCAGCACTCTCCCACAGCTGGAACAATAACAGCCTATGCCTGTCCGGCTAGCCTGGATTATAATCCAGCAGCAGCCGTGGAGGATCTCAGGTGGAGCTTTACATCATCTTCTAATGTAAACAGCATTGTATGAGAGCCTGACAGTCCCCCAGGATTTCCACTGAGCAGTGATTGATGCGAAAAGGGATGGAATTGCCATGATTCGGCATCAGTCACAGTTCTCTCTTGGCTCTAAAGCTGACCCTGTTAGCACAGCCTGACTTGGATCATTTGTCTCAGAAGTACCGAGGGATTTTAAAACAGCTGTGGATTCAACCATTTCAAACGGGAACATACTTCTGGTTTGTGGTAAGAATAAACATACATCATATGCTCTTCAGAGCCCAGGGGCTCCTCGTTCTTGGCTTGCTTTCCGGCTCTCTCACTCTCTTTCTCTGCTGCTGCTGCACTTTCTCTCTGCTATTCTCCCCCCTCCCCCCCCCGGCTTGTTTCCACTGCTTTCAACTTACGCCCACCTTTGTCCTCGCACATCTTCCCTCCCCAAATTAATATACTTCTCTTTCCATCTCTTCTGATATAAGTGAGCAGGTGGGTGGGAGAAGTGTGTCCAAAGTCGAGAAACAATTGTGCATTTGGCTGTTTTGTACATCTAAGGCAGGTGGTGTGTCTTTGGGGTTCTGCTTTTTTGTTTTGGTTTTTCAGCATCTTAAACTAGTTTCCACTTTGAACAGCATCCAGGCAGCGCAGCAATGAAAGAGATGCAGTAAAGTGCAATAAAGATGAAGCCTGTCACTCCTGCTGCACTTCTAGTACGGCTGGCTTCTCAGAAGTGTAAGCTTTCAGCGATGAAGAAGAGGGCATCTCTGATGCTGCTGCTCTGATTATAGGATTCCCTTCCCGCAAAGGCTCACCTGGTGCCTAACTTAAGAGCCTTTTGAAACCAGGTGAAGTCCTTTAAAAAAAATGCCATTGTAACCAATTTCTGGGTTTTACATGCTGTTATGGTGCTTGCACTCATTTGTCGGGATGAAATTGAATGCGGCTTATAAAGTTTTGATTCAGTGTTCTGAAAATGTTCTGTGACTGGGAACCCTAAACACACAGGGTTCCCAATTTATTTATTATTTATTTATCATTACAATTTTGTCCAGCTTCTCTGAGGAGCTCAAAGTGACGCACATACTTCACCCCCCACCCCCACTCAATTTTATCCTCACAACAACTCTATGAGGTTGGTTTTTAAATGTTAATGTTTTATTATGCTTTTTCTAAATGTTGGAAGCCGTCCAGAGTGGCTGGGGAAACCCAGTCAGATGAGTGGGGTACAAATAAATTGTTATTGTTATTAGTTAGGCTGAGAAACTGTGGCTGGCTCAAAGTCACACAGTGAGCTTCATGGCAGTGTGGGGATTTGAACCCTGGTTTCCCAGATCCTAGCCTGACACTCTGGTCACTACAGCATTACTTGCTCTTTGCAAGGGAAACAGAGTTCGGTCCTTTCAGACCTTCCCTCCTAATGTGGAAAGACTGTGAATGGAGGAGACTGTCACATGTGACCTGCACCCTCCCTCCATGGACAGAGCTTTTAAAAGTACCTGGATAGCATTACCTGTGCCTTTTCTGTCAGAAATGGGATATACATTCACCCCAAAGGGCTTTTGATGTATAACATATTTTAGCTTGACAACTGCTAGATTTTAATGTGTAACATCTTTTAACTTCACCACCACTGGCTTCCATGGTGTTGATTACAGTATAACAATTTGTGACATTTGTATATGGCAACATCATAGTGTTTTATCCTTTTGCTATAAGCTGCCCAGGATGCGGGTGGCACTGTGGTCTAAACCACTGAGCCTCTTGGGCTTGCTGATCAGAAGGTTGGCAGTTCGAATCCCCGTGACGGGGTGAGCTCCCATTGCTTGGTCCCAGCTCCTGCCAACCTAGCAGTTCGAAAGCACACCAAAAAGTGCAAGTAGATAAATAGGTACCATTCCAGCGGGGAGGTAAATCGCGTTTCCATGCGCTGCTCTGGTTTCAGTGTTCCGTTTCACCAGAAGCGGCTTAGTCATGCTGGCCACATGACCAGGAAAAACTGTCTGCGGATGAACGCCGGCTCCCTCAGCCTGTAAAGCGAGATGAGCGCTGCAACCCCAGAGTCATCTGTGACTGGACTTAACTGTCAGGGGTCCTTTACCTTTACCTTTTTTTAATATAAGCTGCCCAGGCTACAATAGGAGAAAAGCAGTATATCCATTTATATTATAAATCAGCTTCCCATAGGTCAGCAGTACCATGGTTTACTGGGAATGTGATGTGATAAACTATGACTAGGCCTCAAATGGAGCCTGCTGCAGTAGTGTGTGTGGTTAGACTCACCTGCTCAGGTCACCTGGAGGGGCAACGCCATAGCACGGCGTCTCTTAGTTTCTCCTGCACAAAGGGGTCAGGTTCATGTGGATTAAACTGTAGTGGGGCCTAAGGCATGTAGTATTGGGGCTGTCAAAATATTTCACACGCTTCAGTTTCAGCAGGTTTCTTGGGAGCCAGCATACAGATTTCTGCCTGGACCTCTACAGGTGTGAATTAATATGCCTGATTCGCACAGGTCTCTTCCAATTCAGATAATCTCAGGATGCCCTGCTCCACTGAGATGAAGTTACCTGCTTCCATCCGCTTTCCCAACTATTTTTCCACCTTCCGTCTCTTTATTTCCTCTGCAGCAACTTCATCCCAAGAGACATCTGCTATGAGGAGCGATAAACTGAGAAACGGAATAATTACCACAGCTTGCGCTGTCTCAAACAACCTTCGGTGCTCACATTTAAATTGCTGGCACGGAAAGCCAAGAACATAACAGGGTAAAACAAGTTCCAACCACATCTGCCCCAAAGCGAATGTTT